>NC_059104.1:68001842-69201842 GCF_020740685.1 Jaculus jaculus
ATGGGCTATCGTGGTATTCAATACTTATTCAATACTTCTGGTGTGCAGGGCATCAGTGTGTTTGTTGTGTCTGGTGCCTATGCATGTAGGGCACCAGCATGTTGGAGGCCTGTGCATTCTGAGGTCGTGAGGGACACAGTGTGTTTGGGGTCTGTGTACATCAGGTAGGTGAGGGTTATGGCATGTTTGGGGGGGCCTGTACTCTGTACTCTGGGCCAGTAAGGGGCATGGTGTATTTGGGGCCTGTGAGATCTCAGAAGTTGAAGGGAATGGTGTATGTGCACTGGTGAGTATTACTCACCACCATCAGCCTCCTGCCTCAGCAAATCTTTGGGTTCAAGCCATCTGCTCTAATCATGCCAAGCCCTGTCTCTAGCTGCCTTTCCTCACCACTGCTCTTATACCTACTAATTCCACAGACACAAGCTCCAGACTGGTCTGTGGTGCTCCATACCCTCATACCTACCCCAGCCCCACTATTGCTGGCATCTGTCTACTTGGAACAGCTCTCATGCCACAGATGGGGAAAAGAGGAACATTTGGCAAACACCTGCCAAGGGGTACTAGTGAGTCCTCTACAACCTGCTCAGCAATGTACATTAGGGGAGCAGGGGCAAGTGCTACCAGCCCTGAGTCCCACAGGCAAGGCATGGCTGTGGTCCTTGGCTGAAAAAAATCAAGTCCTAATATATAGAACCAACAAAGAACTCCAAAAACCAAGCAATAAAAAGTCAAACAATCCACTAAAAAAGTTGGGCAGAGTCCAGTTCCCTGGTCCTGGTACTCCTGCTCCTGCTTGGGTTGCCTGGACCCTGTGTGTCTGCTGCAGCAGAAGACCTTTTGCTCTACCTACCTCATTGACATGCACCTGCATCCCCAACACCCAGATCCACAGATCCAGATGGTGTACTCACAGATGTTGGTTCACTCCCCACCTCCCAGTTCCCTGCTCCAAGTACCTCTGCTGTTGGCTTGAAGTTGACTGTTTGTGTACTGAAGAAGCAAGTCTTTATTGAGGCTTCCTGACTAACCAGTCTTTGTGTCCCTTAATCCCTGTTCTGCTGAACCAGAGGCTACACAGGACACTGTGGGAGCTGGCCCCTTGGCCCTGGATCCTCAGCTTCTGGGCTTCTAGTTCCCCAACCTCTGGTTCCCTTGTGCTGAAGAATACATGCAAGAAGAGTGAGTAGGTCTGAGCTTCCAGCTGCCCATCTCCTGGTTTCCCAGATACCTTTGATGTACTTGCAATCTCCACAATCTCTGCATCTGTGGTTATAACCACATCCTACTCCAAACTCCAATCCAGTTCACATTTAAAAGAGAACACTCAAAGAAGATCCAATGAGGAGAAATGCTTGCTTTTTACCCAATAAAATAAGACTTTTAACCCAAGATTGGTACATCACAATGAAAAAAAAGAAAGAAAGAAAGGAAGAAAGAAAGAACTCAGAAAATTGAGAGATCTTCACCAAGGATGCCTAGAAGAAAATGATCTAATAATAATTATTATTATCGGGCTGAAGAAATGGCTTAGCAGTTAAGCACTTGCCTGTGCAGCCTAAGGACCCCGATTCGAGGCTCAATTCTCCAGGATCCACATTAGCCAGATGCACAAGGGGGTGCATGCATCTGGAATTCCCTTGCAGTGGCTGGAGGCCCTTGCATGCTCATTCTCTCTCTCTCTTTCTCTCGGTCTCTCTGTCACTCTCAAATAAATAAAAAATGAACAAAAAAAATTTTATTATCTTTTTAAAATAATAATTATTTAAAAATAATAATTATTATAATTATATAAGTGAAATTGAGCAGAATTGTCTCTTAGTGCACTCAGCTTTGGTCACTAGGCTTAACTTAATTGAAAAATACCAGAAAAGCCTCAAAAGAGAGATGAATGAATTGAAGATGAGTCAATAAATACATTTCAATAACACCTGATTGACCTTAATGAAGACATTATGAAATGCAAGAATGAATTCCAGGAAGCATCAAGAAAATCAGACCTCAAACTACAATCGTATTAAAAAAAGAGATGGAAGGTTGGAGCAATGGCTGAGTGGTTAAGGTGTCTGCCTACAAAGCCAAAGGACCCAGGTTTGATTCTCCAGGACCCATGTTAGCCAGATGCACAAGGGGGCATATGTGTCTGGAATTTGTTTGCAGTGGCTAGAGGTTCTGGTGTGCCCATTCTCTCCCTCTGTCTCCCCCCTCACTCTTTGTGAAATAAATAAATTAAATTAAAATATTAAAAAAAGAGATGGAAGCAATGTAAAAACAAAAAAAAAAAAACAGGAAACAAAAATCAAATAGAGCTTCTAAAAATAAACCTCTGTAGAGCCAAAGGTGAGACAAGTACAAAGTCACACATGCCCACTGGGTGGTGCAAGAATCTGTCTCTCTCTCTCTCTCTCTCTCTCTCTCTCTCTCTCTCTCTCTCTCTCTCTATATATATATATATATATATATATATATATATATATATATATGTATATATAATAAATAAGTAAATAAATAAGTAAACTCTCTAGAACCCCCTCAGTAACAGAATCATTCATTTATATGGAAGTCAGTACCTCTGAGCTAGAAGACAAGACAGAAGAAATTGATTCGGAGGCCCATAACTTCACTGAGTTTAGAAAAGCATGTGAACAAAACATAAGGGAACTGTGGGATACCCTAAAATGACCAAACATCCAGATCATTGGTATACCAGAAAGAGGTAATCCAGGCCAGAGGCATAGAGAACATATTCAACAAAATTATTTAATATTTTTTTCCAATTTCATAAAAGACAGGCCCATCCAGATACAAGAAGCTAACAGAACACCAAACAGACAGGACCAAAGAAGAAACTCTCCAAGGTCCATCATAGTTTAAACTCTGAACAATGAAAACAAAGAATGAATGCTAAAAGCAGCAAGGGATGAACAACATACTACAGCCAATGGCAATCCTATTAGAATTACCTCAGATTTCTCAATAGAAATCCTGAAAGCCATGAGGGTCAGAAATAGAACACTTCAAAGTCTAACAAACTATGACTTCCAACCCAAGTTACTGTACCCAGTGAAAGTATCCCTAATAATAGACAATGAAAAGAAAACTTTCCATGAACAATTCTATGGTTATATGAGCACAAAGCCAAACCTACACAGAACACTTCAGAGAATAATTCACAGAGAAGAGTCAAACACCCAAAACAACCAGTTTCAAGAGCCTACAAGAAGAACATCACAATAACCAAAACTAGAGTAGGCTCAAAAAAATAGAAAACACACCAAATCACCAAAACCCATAAAGCACTTCATCATCGCAAGGATTAAATTGAAACTCACAATTACAACCTTAAATATAAGTGTTAATACCCACCCATCAAAAGACACAAGTTAGGGCTGGTGAGAGTGCTTAGAGGTTAAGGCACTTGCCTGCAATGCTTAAAAACCCAGATTCACTTTCCCAGTATGCACATAAAGACAGATGCAAAAGTAGTGCATGCACCTGGAGTTTGATTGAAGCAGCTGGAGGCTCTGACATGCCCATCTATCCTATCTGTCTGTCTCTCTTCTATCTTTCTCTCTCTCTCTGCCTGAAAATAAATAAATTTTTAAAAAAGATATAATTTAACACTATAGGTCATAAAAAAGGACCCTTCTATCTGCTGTCATCAGGAAACACACCAAACAAATAAAGACAGATGGCCATCTGTCATGATGGAAAATGATATTCAAAGCAAATGGAAAAAAATAAGCAAGCAAATGTTGTTATATTAATATCTCATGAAATAGACTTCAAACCAAAAGTAATCAAATAGGAAGGCCACTTACTACTCATCAAAGGAATGACCCTGCATGAGGACCTAACAATCATAAATCTGTATTCACCCAACACAGGTGCACCACAGTTTATAAAACAAAACCTACTTGATAACAAAACAGAAGTAAACACCAGCACCAATACTCAATATTCCACAATCATAAACAGAAAGAGCAATCAAGCAGAAAATCAACAGTGAAATAATAGAGCTCAGAAACACCATAGATCAACTAGACCTAGCAGACATCTGTAAAACTACCAACCCCAACTCTACAGAATACACATTCTTCTCAGCAGCCCACAGAACCTTCTCCAGAACAGATCACATATTAGACCATAAAGCATGTCCCCATTAACTCAGGAAAATTAATGTAACTTCCTGCATAATATCTGGTTACAATGCTTAAAAGCTACAAATTAACAAGAGACACATCAGTAATTCCACTAACTCCTAGAAACTGAATAACAAATTTTTAAACAATGTATGGGTTGTGGAAATCAAAAGATAAATTAAAAATTATCTACAACTGAGGGACAATTTTTTGGCCTTGAGAGGCCCGGATGTGAGGCCTAGTGGAATTTCCTGATTCTGTCTCCACCCAGCTATGACTCACCAGGGGGCCAAATGGCCTCTGGCCTGCTACTTCACACAGGAAATTAGAATTACTGCCCGTGGGCACTTAGAACTCAGCAGGGGGCCAAATGGCCTCTGGCCTGCCACTTCCGCACAAGAAGTTAGAGTACCCCACTCATGCGCACTGAGAACCAATCATCTCAAACGTCGCAGTATGCTATTGGTCCTTACATCTCACCCCACCCTAAAGTCTCCGCCTTCATTCTCAACATTATATAAACACCCGCCTGTAACAATAAAGTGAGTTCCTGCTTCGAAAGGACTCCTGACTGAGTGTGTTTTTTCTCTGGTGGCCAGGAGCGGTTTCTGAGTCATCTGGATGCTCATCATCCCCTCAACCCCTAGGGAGGAACCAGCAGGCCTGGTTCTTCCCTTGGCACTACCTGATTGGGAAGGAGCCCAATAGACAATGAAAACACAACTTGCCAAACTTATGGGACACAATGAAGGCAGTCCTAAGCAGAAAATTCTTAGTGCTAAATACCTTCATAACAAAGACAGAGAGATCCCAAATCAATAACTTAACAATCCACCAAAAGGCATTGGAAAAACAAGAAAAATCCAATCCTAAAGACTCCAGATGGAAAGAAATAGTCAAGGTCAGAGTACAAATGAATACAAATTAGAAACTAAGAAAATACCTAAGAAAATCAATGAAATAAAGTGCTGGTTGTTTGAAAAAATAAACAAGATTGATAAACCCTTGGCCAATTTGATCAAACAAAAAAAAAAAAAGAAAAGTCTCAAATTAACAAAATCAGAAATGAAAAAGGACAGGTCACAACAGACATCAATGAAATTGGAAGAATGATCAAGACATACTTCCAAAACAACTACTCCAGAAAATTGGATAATCTTGAAGAAAAGGATGAATTTCTAGATACATACAACCTACCAAAACTAAACTCTGAGCACATTAATCTCAAAATAAAATTTAACACATTCATCAATTTGAAAAGGTAAACAAAAACCTCTCCAAAAAGAAAAGTCCAGGACTGGATGGCTTCTTAGCTGAATCCTATCAAACCTTCATGCAAGTGCTGAAACCACTTTTTCTCAAACTGTTTCAAATAATTGGAGAACAGGGATTCCTCTCCAACTCCTTTTATGAAGCTAGCATTGCCCTAATACCAAAACCACACAGAGACACAAGAAGAAAAGAAAATTATAGGCCTATATCTCTAATGATTTAGATGGGAAGATTCTAAACAAACTTCTCACAAGCCAAATTCAACAACACAGCAAAAGTATTTTCCACCATGAACCAGGGAGATTCACCCCAGGAATGCATGGATGGTTCAACACATGAAAATCAGTCAATGTAATACACCACACACTTAAAATTAATGACCAAAAAAATGATCATTTCAATAGATGCAGAGAAGGTTTTTGACAAAATACAACATCACTTCATGGTGAAGATACTGGAGAGAGACTTCTGGCCAAGATGGTGACCACCTAGCTGAGCTGCAGATACGGGGAAAGAAATGCAAGAAATTAAGGGTTATGAGGGTCTTTGTGCCAGTGGAAGGGCACAGAGTGGGGAAAAACATGGAAACACGGATCCCCCTCGGGTGGGTAGTCTACCCCCACATACAGCCACTTCACCCTGCGCCCTAAGTGGCTATGCTCTGATCACGCACCCACCAGCCCACTGCGCTGATGCGGGGACCTCCGCCTGATCGCGCGCACTGGCCCGCCATGCTGTGCTTGGTTCGCACACCCACAGGAGCCACCTATGCCATTATAGGCGGCATCCAGACCCTCCGCAGTGGGCTCTGATCACTTGCCCACCAGCCAGCCTCTGCTGTGTCCCAATCCCGTGCCCGCATAAGCTGCCTCTGCACTATAATTGCACATGCATCGGGCCCATTCCCACAGCAAGGGCCAAACATGCCCACACTGAGTCACTAGCGCCAGCTCAGGTGGCATCCCCTACGTGTCCGTCGCCACCCATCCCCCACTCCCCTGAGGTGGGAGAGCGCAGACTGCAGGTCCCATGTTCCCAGCCAGCATTTGGGCAGCTTCAGCGCTTGCTACCTCAGTCCCCTTTCAAGCTCAAATGCAGGCAGCTTTGGTGCATTACTGGGTGAGAATTCAGGCAACTTTGGCGCACCTGTCAGGCAGTAGATAGGAGGCTTTGGCAAGAGAGAGAAAAACCCAGGCTACTTGAAAACTGCCCCAGGCTGCCTTGGATTCTCATTGAGCTAGAGCCCAGGCTGCCCCACCCACATACCTGCCCATACAATGACATGGGTAGACCACAGAGCAAAAGAAATAACATGAAAGATAAAATGAAAGAAAATCCAAACAGATCACCCAGTCCAACAAGGATTACATCTAACCAAAACATAGAAGAGTGTTTAGGATCAGAACATAAGTGGAAGCTATGAGCAATGCAACCCTGACCAACCTACTGCTAGAACTTGAAGCAAAGCTACAAAGGACAGATAATCGTGTGGATGCTGCCATCACTAAGCTACAGCAATATGATAAGACACTGGAAGGAATTCAAAGAGAGCTAAGAGAGTTGAGGAAGAGTGAAAAAAAAGAGGACCTTAAAAATCAGCTGGCCACACTAAATAAAAACATAAAGAAATGCAAGGATGATTTCCAAGAATCATCAAGAAAATCAGAAATTGAGGTGTAAAGGGAGCTGGACAGAGCAATGGAAGTGATACATAGGAAAGTAGTAGAAAATGCAAACTTAATTGAACAAGTCCACAACTTGCTAGAGGCTCTCAAGAATAGAGTCAGCAAAGTGGAAGATAGAAACTCTGATCTGGAAGACATGATGGAAGAAAAAGTTCGAGAGTCCAAAAATTTCCATAAGTTCAAAAGTTCCTGTGAACAGAACATGAGAGAATTGGGGGATACACTTAAACGTCCTAATATGAGAATCATTGGAAGACCAGAAGGAGAAGAATTTCAGACCAAAGGCATGGAGAAATTATTTAACACAATAATTGAAGAAAACTTCCCACATATCTTAAAAGAAAGGCCCTTCAAGATACAAGAAGTGAACAGAACTCCTAACTGACTAGACCAAAGGAGAAACTCCCAAAGACGTATTATCATTAAGACTCTAAACATTGACACCAAAGAGAAAATCCTAAAAGCAGCTAGGGAAAAAACAGCACACCACTTTCAAAGGAGACCCCATAAGAATTACTTCAGACTTCTCAATGGAAATGCTGAAAGCTAGAAGGGCCTGGAATGAAACTCTCCAAGCTCTAAGAAACTATGGCTTCCAACCCAAACTACTCTACCCTGCAAAAGTCTCCCTTATAATAGATGGTGAAAGGAAAACTTTCCATGACAAAAGTCAGCTTTACAATCACATGAACACAAAACAAAACCTACAGAAAATATTACAGGAAATTCTCCACAGAGAAGAAACAAATAACCAAACACAAAAGCTTACAAGGAGCAGATCACAACAACCAAATCCAGAGTAGACACAAAAAATTTCAAATTCCATGAAAACACCAACACACCTCTACCACCACAACATGGCAGGGATCAAATGAAATCTCACAGTCATCACCCTAAATATTAATGGCCTTAATTCACCCATCAAGAGACACAAGCTAACAGGGTGAATAAAAAAATTAGACCCCTCAATCTGCTGCCTTCAAGAAACCCACCTTACCACTAAAGACAGAAACCTCCTCAGGGTGAAAGGGTGGAAAACAATATTCCAAGCAAATGGGAATAAGAAAGAAGCAGGTGTAACTATATTAATGTTGGATAAAATAGACTTCAAACCAAAAATAATCAAAAGAGGCAAAGAAGGCTACTTCCCTCTTAGAAAGGGAACAAACCATCAAGAGGATATTACAATCATAAATCTGTATGCACCAAACACAGGGATACCACAGTTCACAAAACAAAACCTACTTGACAATAAAACAGAAATAACCACCAACACCATCATGGCTGGGGACTTCAACACACCATTATCAGTAATAGACAGATCATCCAAACGGAAACTCAACAGGGAAATAAGAGAGCTTAAAAAAACCATAGAACACTTAGACCTTACAGACATCTACAGAATTTTCCATTCCACATCCACAGACTACACATTCTTCTCAACAGCCCATAGAACATTCTCTAAAATAGACCATATACTGGGTCACAAAAACTGCCTCCACATATTTAGGAAAATTGACATAATTCCCTGCATGATATCAGATCATAATGCAATATTCCTAGAAATCAACAACAAAAAACCACCAAGAATCTCAACAGCAACTGGAAACTGAATAGCACTCTCTTAAACAATAAATGGATAGTGGATGAAATAAAAAATGAAATTGCAGCCGGGCATGGTGGCACACGCTTTAATCCCAGCACTTGGGAGGCAGAGGTAGGAGGATTGCCATGAGTTCAAGGCCACCCTGAGATGACAGAGTTAATTCCAGGTCAGCCTGGACCAGAGTGAGACCCTACCTCGAAAAACCAAATAAATAAATAAATAAATAAATAAAAAATAAATAAGTAAAAAAAATAAAAAATGAAATTGCAAAATTCCTGGAATTGAATGACAATGAGAACACATCATACCAAAACTTATGGAACACAATGAAGGCAGTCCTCAGGAAAAATTCATAGCTTTCAATGCCTTCATAAAAAAGACAGAAAGATCCCAAATCAATAGCCTAACCATCTACCTAAAGGCATTGGAGAAACAAGAAAAATCCAACCCAAAGAGCTCCAGAAGGAAAGAAATAATTAAAATCAGAGCAGAAATGAATGAATTGGAAACCAAGGAAACAATTAAGGCAATTGACAAAACAGAGAGCTGGTTCTTTGAAAAAATAAACAAAATTGACAAACCTCTTTTATCAAGCAAAAAAAAGGAGAGACTCCAAATTAACAATATTCAAAATGAAAAAGGAGAGATCACAACATACATAAACAGAAACCAGCAGAATCATCAGGACTTAATTCAAAAACCTCTACTCCACAAAACTGGAAAATGTGGAGGTGATGGATAAATTCCTGGACACCTATCATCTACCAAAGCTAAACTCAGAGCAGATTAATCACCTCAATGAACCCATCACACTCATGGAGATAGTAAAAGTAATAAAGAACCTCCCAAAAAAGAAGAGTCCAGGACCAGATGGATGCCCAGCTGAATTTTATCAAACCTTCATGGAAGAACTCAAACCAGTCTTTCTAAAACTGTGAAGAACAGGGAAAGCTACCCAACTCTTTCTATGAAGCTAGTATACCCTAATCCCAAAACCAGGCAGAGATGCCACAAAAAAAAAAAAAAAACAAGAAAAAAAAAAAAAAAACTACCGGCCAATTTCCCTAAGGAACATAGATGCAAAGATCCTGAACAAAATACTTGCAAACCGTAAACAACAACACATAAAAAGCCTTATCCACCTTGACCAAGTGGGATTTATCCCAGGAACACAAGGGTGGTTCAACATATGAAAATCTGTCAATGTAATACACCACATAAATAAGCGTAAACAAAAAAACCACATGATCATTTCAATAGATGCAGAAAAGGCCTTTGACAAGATACAACATCACTTTATCATCAAAATATTAGAGAAAATCAGCACGGCCGTTTCACATCTTAACATAATAAAGGCAATAGACAAAGCTCCAAAGGCCAAAATAATACTTAATGGAGAGAGACTGGAGGAATTCCCATTGAGACCAGGAACAAGACAGGAATGTCCTCTCTCACCTCTGTTTATCAACATAGTTCTGGAAGTCCTAGCTCAAGCCATAAGACAGGAGAAGGAAATAAAAGGGATACAATTTGGAAAGGAAAAATTTAAGTTACCTCTATTCCCTGATGACATGATAGTGTATGTAAGAGACCCAAGAGACTCCATACCAAAATTCCTGAAGATGATTAACTCCTACAGCAAAGTAGCAGGATAAAAATCAATGCACAAAAATCAGTAGCCTTTCTGTGTGCAAATGACAAAGATACAGAAAAAGAAATAAAGTACATAGTCCCATTTTCAATAGCAACAACAACAAAAAAATACCTTGGAATAACGTTAACCAAGGAAGTAAAAGATCTATACAACGAAAATATAAAAACTCTCAAAAAAGAAATTGAGGAGGACTTGAAAAGATGGAAAGACCTGCCATGCTCCTGGATAGGCAAAATTAACATTGTGAAGATGACAATCCTACCAAAGGCAATATATAGATTTAACACAATTCCAATTAAAATCCCTACAGTGTTCTTTACAGAGATAGAAAAAAATGATCTCAAATTTCATATGGAAAGGCAGAAGGCCTCGCATATCCGAACATATCCTCAGCAAAAGAAATACCTCTGGTGGCATCACCATACCTGATCTAAAGATATACTACAAAGCCATAGTAATGAAAACAGTATGGTACTGGCATAAAAACAGGAGTATAGACCAATAGAATAGACTTGAGGACCCGGGTTTTTGGTCAAGCAACTATAGCTACTTGATATTCAACAAAGACCCAAACAATATAGGCTGGAAAAAAGATAGCATCTTCAACAAATGGTGCTGGACAAACTGGATAACCACATGCAGGAAACTAAAACTTGATCCACACATTTCACCATGCATTACACTCAAATCCAAATGGATCAAAGATCTCAACATACGACCAGAAACTTGAATACTACTGGAAGAAAATTTAGGAAGTACTTTTCATGATATAGGAATGGAAAAAGACTTCCTGAACAAAACCCCAGTGGCTCAAGTTCTTAAACAGTCACTCAACCAATGGGATCATATGAAGCTGAAGAGTTTCTTTACAGACAAGCATATAATAAGCAAAGCCAATAGAATACCCACAGAATGGTAGAAAATATTTGCAGGTTATCCAACAGATAGAGGCCTAATCTCTAGAATCTACAAAAACTCAAAAGTCTAAACAATAAGAAGACAAATACCCCACTCAAAAAATAGGGCACAGAGTAGAACAGGCAATTCACAGAGGAAGAGATACAAATGGCAAACACACACTTAGGAAAATGTTCATCATCCCTAATCATCAGAGAAATGCAAATTAAAACAACTATAAGATTCCACCTCACCCCAATAAGGATAGCCAACATCAAAAAATCAAATGAAAATAAATGCTGGCGATTATGTGGAGAAGCAGGAACACTCATTCACTGTTGATGGGAATGCAGATGGCACAACCACTTTGGAAAGCAATATGGAGCCTCCTGAGAAAGCTAACTATAGAAATACCAACAGACCAGTTATACCCTTACCAGGCATCTACCCTAAAACCTTCAAACCATAGGCCAGAGAGATTTGCTCAACCATGTTTGTAGATGCTCAATTCTAATAGCTACAAGCTGGAATCAACCCAGATGTCCATCATTAGAAGAATGGATAACTAAGATGTGGTATATCTACACAATGGAATTCTATACAGCATTAAGAAAAAATGATGCAAGGAAATTTGAGGAAAAATGGTTGAACCTGGAAAATATAATTCTCAGTGAACTTACCCAATCACAGAAAAAAAAAAAAAAAAATCGACTCATCTACAACACCTAACCTGAATCTACCCAAGATACCTTACATACCCAGCAAGCACCTCATGGACTAGACAATAGGATGGATGGGGAGGGTGGGGAGGGAATTGAAGGATGGAAAACAGTAATCTGGACCCAAATGGCAATGGTACCATAAAATTCTACTTCCTAAAAGACAGACCAAATGGATGAACCTTCACTAGACCCTTACAGGGAACACCTGAACCCCAAGACACTGGAGAGTTTAGGATCAAGTCTAACCTAAAACTTCTACATCTTCCCTCTCACCCTCTCCCCTCTTGTGTATTAGTTATGTTTTTCCTCAATTTCTTTGTGGGCACTGACCTGTAACCACCACTTCCAGCTTGGGGCTACCATCCACAATGAGCTTTTGATCAGAGAAACCTACAAGGTTTCCCAAAACAATGACAGACTTCTGTCAGAGTACTTGATGACCCACCAAAGGCCAGTGGTAAGACCCTATTGCTGAAGACTCCATACGCAGCTGACACGTAAAATGGAATGGCATGGCTGGAAGGCATGAGTATCGATTATACTCTCCCCCGGTAGAGCCTAATCAAGACCTAAAGTCCTGGTTAGAACAATTTCCCCAAGCCTGGGCAGAAACTGCGGGCATGGGCTTGGCGAAACAAGTACCCCCACAGGTCATTCAACTAAAAGCCAGTGCTACACCAGTATCAGTCAAACAATATCCCATGAGCCGAGAGGAATTCGGGCCCATATCCTAAGACTGATTCAACAAGGTATTCTGGTATCGGTTCAGTCCCCCTGGAACACCCCCTTACTGCCAGTTAGAAAACCTTGAACCAATGATTACCGCCCAGTACAGGATTTGAGAGAAGTCAATAAAAGAGTATAGGACGTACATCCAACTGTCCCAAACCCTTACAACCTCCTTAGTGCCCTCCCACCAGAGTGGATTTGGTATACAGTGTTGGATCTAAAAGATGCTTTCTTCTGCCTAAGATTACATTTGGACAGCCAACCTCTTTTTGCCTTTGAATGGAGAGACCCAGATACAGGAAGGACTGGGCAGCTCACCTGGGCCCGGTTGCCCCAGGGATTCAAGAACTCCTGAACCATCTTTGATGAAGCCCTACACAGGGACCTAGCCAATTTTAGAGTTCAACACCCACAGGTAACCCTCCTTCAATATGTTGATGACTTGCTCCTGGCAGGAGCTACCCAACAGGACTGTCTAAAAGATACAAAAGCATTACTACTGGAGCTGACTGACCTTGGTTACCGTGCCTCAGCTAAGAAGGCCCAAATATGCAAAAGAGAGGTAACATATTTGGGGTACTCCTTGTGGGATGGACAAAGATGGCTGACAGAGGCACTAAAGAGGACTGTAGTACAAATACCGGTCCCAACTACGGCCAGACAAGTTAGGGAGTTCCTGGGGACAGCTGGGTTCTGCAGACTATGGATCCCAGGGTTTGCAACCCTAGCTGTCCCCCTCTATCCACTAACTAAAGAGAAAGGAAAATTCATTTGGACCTCTGAACACCAGGGGTCATTTGATGCCATCAAGAAGGCACTATTAAGTGCACCTGCCCTAGCCCTCCCTGATGTGACCAAACCATTCACCCTTTACGTAGATGAGCATAAGGGGAAAGCCCGGGGAGTCCTAACCCAATCCTTAGGGCCATGGAGAAGACCCGTCGCCTACCTATAAAAGAAATTTGACCCCGTGGCTAGTGGATGGCCTATATGTCTAAAAGCCATAGCGGCAGTGTCCACGTTGATCAAAGATGCTGATAAACTAACTCTAGGGCAGAGGATAACTGTCATTGCCCCCCCATGCCCTGGAGAGCATTGTCCGGCAGCCCCCAGACCGATGGATGACTAACGCCGTATGACTCACTACCAGAGCCTGCTCCTCACTGACAGGATAACGTTTGCCCCGCCTGCCATCCTCAACCCCGCTACTCTTCTGCCTGAAGAAACTGATGAGACAGTGACTCATGACTGTCATCAACTGCTGGTTGAGGAAACTGGGATCCGAAAGGATCTCACAGATGTCCCACTGACTGGAGGAACATTAACCTGGTTCACAGATGGAAGCAGTTACATTGTAGAAGGTAAGAGGATGGCTGGAGCGGTGATAGTAGACGGGACACGAACAGTCTGGGCCAGCAGTCTGCCAGAAGGAACTTCAGCACAAAAGGCTGAGCTCATAGCCCTCACACAGGCCTTACGACTAGCTGAAGGAAAGTCTGTGAATATCTACACGGACAGCAGGTATGCTTTTGCTACTGCACACGTACACGGGGCCATCTACAAACAGAGAGGGCTACTTACTTCAGCAGGAAAAGAAATTAAAAACAAAGAAGAAATTCTAAGTTTGCTAGAAGCTCTACATCTACACAAAAGACTGGCCATTATGCATTGCCCTGGCCACCAAAAAGCCAAAGATTTCATCTCCAAAGGAAACCAGATGGCTGACCAAGTGGCCAAGCAGGCTGCCCAGGGAGTCAACCTTCTGCCCATAATATAAAAGCCAAAGAACCAAAAAAGTGAGCAACAATATACCCCAGGTGACTGGCAAGAAGTTAGAAAGTTAGGCCAGTTCTCTGAAACTCCAGAGGGGGCCTGTTTTACCTCAGAGGGAAAAGAGATTCTACCTTAAGCAAAGGGACTAGAGTACGTTCAACAAATACATGGCCTAACACATCTGGGGGCCAAACATCTACAAAAACTGCTGCAGATGCCTCCTTACCATATTCCGAGGTTTCCAGAGAGAGCTGGATCAGTAGTCAAGCATTGTGTACCTTGCCAGATGGTCAATGCTAATCCCTCAAGAATGCCTCCTGGGAAGAGGCTAAGGGGAGACAGCCCAGGTGCTCAGTGGGAAGTGGACTTCACTGAGGTAAAACCAGCTAAGTATGGTAATAAGTATTTACTAGTTTTTGTAGACACTTTTTCAGGATGGGTAGAGGCTTATCCTACCAAGAAAGAAACCTCAACCGTGGTGGCCAAGAAGATACTGGAAGAAATTTTCCCAAGATTTGGGATACCCAAGGTAATAGGATCAGACAATGGTCCAGCCTTTGTTGCCCAGGTAAGTCAGGGACTGGCCAAAATATTGGGGATTGATTGGAAATTACATTGTGCATACAGACCCCAAAGCTCAGGACAGGTAGAAAGGATGAATAGAACCATTAAAGAGACCCTCACCAAATTGACCGCAGAGACTGGCACTAATGATTGGATAGCTCTCCTACCCTTTGTGCTCTTTAGGGTCAGAAACACACCCGGAGAATTTGGACTGACCCCCTATGAATTGCTATACGGGGTCCTCCTCCACTGGTAGAAATAACCTCTATACATAGTACTGATGTGCTGCTTTCCCAGCCTCTGTTCTCTAGGCTCAAGGTGCTCCAGTGGGTGAGACAACAAGCGTGGAAGCGACTCCGGCAGGCTTACTCAGGAGAAGGAGACTTACAGGTCCCACATCGCTTCCAGGTAGGAGATTCGGTCTATGTCAGACGCCACCGCGCAGGAAACCTTGAGACTCGGTGGAAGGGCCCCTACCTCATCCTACTGACCACTCCAACGGCTGTGAAAGTTGAAGAAATCGATCCATGCCTGGATCCATGCATCTCACGTCAAGCCTGCTCCGCCACCGGGCCCCGAATGGCAAGCCAAGAGGACAGACAATCCCCTTAAACTTAGGCTTCGCCGTGTGGCTTCTCCTTCTCCAGCTAGGTGATGCCTCCAATCCCCATGCCCCCCAAAAGTTGACTTAGCAAGTGCTTTCTCAAACGGGGGATATAATATGGACTGCAACTAGGGAAGCACCCCCTGGACTTGGTGGCCCATCCTGACCCCAGACATATGTTCCCTGGTAGCCAGGGTAGAATTTTGGGATATCAGAGAGCTCACCCTGGAGGAGGTCTCTAGAGAAGTCCACTCTCATGTGGCTAAGTGAGCACTCATGCAAGGGGTCATCTCCCAAGGCCAATACATGGCAGACAACCCGGGGTGCAGCTCTGGGCCAGCCCAACGTAAGATGCAGCATACTCCATTTTATGTCTGCCCCCGAACTTCTAAACGAAGTTGTGGAGGGATAAAACAGTTCTACTGTAAATATTGGGGTTGTGAAACTACAGGCAATACCTACTGGCACCCAGTTTCCACCTGGGACCTGATTACTGTGCAGGAAGGATTAGATGGGAAAAAAGCAGTTCCTCTCAGCATATCTTTCACCCCCCAAGGTCAAGAGTCCTGAGAATGGATAAAAGGAAAAACTTGGGGACTCAGGTTTTATATGACAGGATGGGATAAGGGCCTAACCTTTACTATACGACTTAAGATAGAGCCTCCCACCCCAAGACCAGTAGGACCTAATAAAGTTCTAGTAGAACAGGGACCCCCTAAAGTGGCATTACCCAAGCTCCCACCCACAGTGGCAGCCAAGACCCATCACATAACGACTGCTAGAACCCCTCTGACTAGCCCACTCTCGGAAGCCCCACATGGGACAGGACAGAGGCTCTTTAACCTAATCCAAGGGGCCTTCCTCACCATAAATGCCACCAACCCCAACATTACCTCTGCCTGCTGGCTTTGTTTATCCTCAGGACCACCCTACTATGAGGGGATGGCAACTATGGGAGAGTTTAATGTGACTAAAGAACATAATAACCGATGTTCATGGGGGACCAAAAACAAGTTGACTCTCCCCGAGGTATCAGGAAGGGGGGCATGTATAGGAAAGGCCCCCCCATCCCACCAACATCTTTGTAATGTTACTCTGACCTATATTCAGACTTCAGACAACCAATATCTAGTGCCAGGGTATAACAGGTGGTGGGCATGTGGTACTGGGCTAACTCCCTGTGTTTCTACTTCAGTTTTTAATCCATCCAAAAATTTCTGTATAATGGTCCAGCTTGTCCCCCAGGTTTACTACCATCCTGAAGAAGTAGTCATTGATGAATATGACTATCATCCCACCCGATCCAAAAGGGAGCCTGTAACCCTTACCCTAGCAGTCATACTTGGTTTAAGGATAGCCACCGGTGTGGGGACGGGGACCACAGCCCTGGTCACGGGACCACAACAATTAGAAAGAGGGCTTGGTGAACTACATGCGGTCATAAATGAGGATCTCCAAGCTTTAGAGAAATCTGTTAGTAATCTAGAGGAGTCCCTGACCTCCTTATCTGAAGTGGTCTTACAAAACCAGAGGGGATTAGACCTACTGTTCCTAAAAGAAGGTGGATTATGTGCAGCCTTAAAGGAAGAATGTTGCTTTTATGTAGATCACTTAGGAGCTATCAGAGACTCCATGAGCAAACTCAGGGAAAGACTAGAAAAGTGTCAAAGGGAGAGGGAAACTGACCAAGGATGGTTTGAGGGATGGTTTAACAACTCCTCCTGGATGACTACTCTGCTTTCCACCTTGATGGGACTCTTAATGGTTTTGCTCCTGATGCTTTCAGTTGGGCCTTGCATACTTAATAAGATTTTTACTTTTGTTAGAGAACGAGTGAGTGCGGTCCAGATCATGATGCTTAGACAACAATATAAGGGCCTTCAGGGCAGAGAGGAAGATTACATTTAGTCCTTCCAAGTTCTAGGATTAGAACTATTAACAAGAGAAAAAGGGGGAAATGAAAGGCCCAAGAATTCAGAAGCTCAGAAATACTATCACGCTCCAAGGGTAGCTTAAGCGGGCTCCCTGCATACTTCAAACTCCAGGGTTTACTCTCTGTTGGAAGCAAGTGAAGAATCCCTCTTCTCATTATAACAGAGCCCGCTCCTAATATAAAACTAGGTAAAAGGGCATGAGATAGCCCTCAAGGATGGGAAATGAGTAATGAAGTGAACCACTTATTTGATTTCTGTAAATAGCCTTACACTATAAGCCTTAATAGCCCACACTGTAAGCCTTAGTAGCTCGCACCATAAGCTGTAGCAGCCTGCCTCAGACCACCAAGTTCATAGGAGGCTGTTACCATACTCTGCTACCCCCACCTAAGGAATTGCACGGAGGCTGTCCTCCAAGGTCATAGGAGACTGGTACCACACTGTGCTACTCCCACCCAAGGACCTGTGCAAATGTCGACCACCAAGGTCATAAGAAAATGATTGGTCCACGAGGGGCTCGAACAAATTAAACTAATTGGCTTAGAAATTATGGGGTGGCACAAACTGACTGGCTAACACCCTGCGGGCTCCTGATATTAGAAAATGATTGGTCTAATGCACAGGCTTTGTTAGAAACCCTATAAAAACTGTCCTGTTCCTGCATTTGGGGCTCTGCAGTCCTCTACCCCTGTGAGGTGTACGACTGTGGGCCCCAGCGCGCTTGGAATAAAATCCTCTTGCAGTTTGCATCAAGACCGCTTCTCGTGAGTGATTTGGGGTGTCGTCATATTCGGGCAGAGTGTGGGGGACTCCCTGCTGGGGTTTTTTCCTTCAGATGGCAATCATTAAAAACAAAATCAAATCAGAACAAATGTTGGTAAGGTTGTGGAAAAAGATGAACCTTCATTCGCTGTTGGTGGAATACAAACTGGTACAACCACTGTGGAGATCAATATGGAGATTCCTGAAAAGATGAATATTGAACTACCAACAGACCCAGTTATTCCCTTACTTGGCTTTTGCCTAAATACTCTACACTTCATTACAGATATTTGCTCAACTATGTTTACAGGTGCTCAATTCATAATAGTTTAGAGTTGGAACCAACTCAGGTACCCATGATTGGACAAATAGATAATGAAGTTGTGGTACATATACAGAATGATAGGGAAAAAAATGATGTGATGAAACTTGTAGGAAAATGTACAGACTTAGAAGAGATTATACTAAGTGAACACACACAATCACAGAAAGACAAACATGACAACATGCTCTCACTCATCTGTGGTTCCTAACCAGGATCACCTTGGGTTCCTAGCATACCAGATAGGCCATATAAGGTCCATACAGTAGGGATGTAATGGTTTGGGTGTAGAGTGGGGAAAATAAACATAAAAATGAACTAAAAATGAACTGGTACCATAGAAACCTTTCTCGTTGAAGACAGACTAAAAGATTTAGCCCATACAACATGAGTGTAGGGGGAGCATCTGAAAACATGGTCCCTGCATAGGGTGGAATGTAGCCTACCCTTAACATTTTTGGCTCTTACCTATAATTCACAGTACCAGGAATACCAGAAATACCCATATCAAGCTATTGATTGCAGAGACCTATGAGGTCTACAAAACAAGACAGGCTTCTGTCAAAACATGTGTTTACATACTTGAAGTAAAAGGTAAGACCCTATTGCTGAAGCACCATATGCTGCTGATACAGAACACAGAGAGACTTGGCTGGAATCCAGAACAGAGACAGACTCTTGACAGCCTGTCTAGTGCTGGAAAGTGCTACATGAGCTACTGGGGAAAAGTTGCTAAAAATGGTATAAGCAAGCAGAGATCTAAGCTACTCAGAAGCAGCCAGCCTGAAAAGAAGTACACAGTAGTGTAATGGCAGCTCACAGCCTTGGTGGTTAACAAGTGACTTTCTGTTTGGCTAAGAGATCTGGTTAGTGGAAAGGAACCCATATCTGGAACTGAGAACCAGGTCTGAATCCTATGGAGACAATACTTATGTTCTGCAATGCCAAGTTATCATTAGTCTTTGGCTAAAAGAGGGCTACATGCATCAAGCTTTCCATAAATTAATAATGCTTATTAAATTTAACCTATGCTGACTTTATGCTCCATTGGAGAATCTGTTTTTATTTTTTAGAAGGTAACAAGACCAAGGAGATATACCATCCTTCACAATTCATTTAAGGGCCCAAGTGAAACCACAGAGGCAGTGTGGAGATCAGCAAGAGTGCTGCTTCTGAAGCCGGGTGTGGTGGTGCATGCCTTTAATCCCAGCACTCAAGAGGCAGAGGTAGGAGGATCACCATGAGTTTGAGGCCACCCTGAGATTACATATGAATTCCAAATCAGCCTGGATGAGAGTGAGACCCTACCTCAAAAAAACCAAAAACCAAAACAAACAAACAAAAAAAAAGGTGCTGCTTCCATGGTAAGCCTGACAATCAGGGCTAGGATGAAGGAAACAGAGGCTGAGGATACTCAACACATACCAAAGCAGAAGTCCAGAGGCTCTTGAGAGCTCATGACTGCAGTAGACTTAAAACACACCCACCAAGGCTCAGGGAATTTTGCAGAAGAGGGAGCAGAAAGAGTGTAAGAGCTACAGGTTGGGATGTCATGGCTAGAGGAATTGCCTCCTCCCATATTGGACCGCAGCTCCCACAATGCATAACCCATAACTCCATGGGGAATACCAGCAACCCCCTGAGGAGAGAACCCTCTGGAATGGGGACAGGGATCAGGGAAAAGAATTGTATCAACACATAAATAGCCTTACAAAGTATGTTTTTAATAATAAAGAAAAAATGGGGCAGGGAATTGGATAGGGAATTTTCAAAGGAAGAAATATAAATGGTCAATAGTCACCTAAGAAAAATGTTCAACATCCTTAATCACCAGAGAAGTGCAAATGAAAACAACTGTGAGATTCCAACTTACTCCATTCAGGATGGCAATCATTAAAAAATATAATAAGAGCTGGAGAGATGGCTTAGTGGTTAAGGTGGTTGCTTGAGAAGCCTATGGACCCACGGTTGACTCTCCAGATTCCACATGATGTACAAGGTGATGCAAACATGGAAGATGGAACAGGGGCACAAGATGGTGCACACATCTGGAGTTACTTTGCAGTGGCTGGAGGCCCTGGCATGCAAAATCTCTCTCATAAAAAGAATGACAATTAATGTCAGTGGGGATGTGGGGAAAGAGGAACCCTCATTCACTGATGGTATGAGCGCAAACTTGTACAACCATTATAAAAATCAATATGGAGAATCCAGAAAAAGATGAAAATAGAGCTACCAACTGACTCTGCTATTCCTCTACTGGGTATCTCCCCTAAAGCCTCCACACTTTACTGCAGAAGTGTTTGCTCAACTATGTTTATACCTGCTCAATTCATAATATCTAAGAACTTGAATCAACCCAAGCCACGATATATAAAACCAATGGAGTTTTATTCAGCAGTAAGGAGCAATGATATAATGCAATTTGTAGGATACAGATAGACTTGGTATAGGTCATTCTAAGCAAACACAAGCACAGAAAGCAAACACCTCTGTTCTTCCTCGTCTGTGGTTCCTAAAATTGAACACCTTGAGTTTCAAGCATACCTGACAAGCAAATTGAGGGACAGATAAGAGGGATGGAAGGGTTTGAGGGGAGGGGAATTGAAGAGGGGTGATATACACAAAACCAAATCCTAAATGAATCATTTCCATAGAAATTTTCTTCCTGAATAGCAGACAAAAAGATATAATCCTCAATAGGAGCATAAAAGGCTCTGGAGAAGGTGGGATGAGGCCTAACCCTAAAAAATTTGGCTCTGTTTTGGGCTGGAGAGATGGCTTAGTGGTTAAGCGCTTGCCTGTGAAGCCTAAGGACCCTGGTTCGAGGCTCGGTTCCCCAGGTCCCACGTTAGCCAGATGCACAAGGAGGCGCACGCGTCTGGAGTTCGTTTGCAGAGGCTGGAAGCCCTGGCGTGCCCATTCTCTCTCTCTCCCTCTATCTGTCTTTCTCTCTGTGTCTGTTGCTCTCAAATAAATAAATAAATAATTTAAATAAAAAAAATGGCTCTGTTTTATAACTCCTAGTACCAGAAATTTGTTACAACCAATGTTGAGCTGTTGATCAGAGAGACATGTAAGGTCCTGAAAACAAGACAGACATGTGTCAAAACACTTCATTACCCATCTGAGGTTAAAGTTAAGACCATATTGCTGAAGACAACACATGCTTCTGACACAGAACATTGAGAGTTCCTACTGAATCTGGAAGGAGGCCAGTTCCCAGATGGTTAGGACATATAATGCTGAAAAATAGTACATAAGCTTGTGAGCAAGCAGAGGACACTGCTATATGAAAGCAACAAGACTAACAAGATGTATACACCTGTTCAATAGTGGTATATGGAGTAGATGGGTAACAATGGCTCTCTAATTGGCTAAGAGATCCTCTCAGTGCTAAGAAACCCATAATTGGAACTGGGAACCAAGTAATAATCCTATGGAGACCAAGATCATGAATTCCAATGAGAAGCTCCTATTAGGTCTTTGGGAAAAAGTGATTCTATACCTATCAAAATCTCTCTAAATTAACAGTGTTTATCTGCTTTAATGTATTCTGATCTCACTCCTTGTTGGAGAATCTGTTTTTCTTTTCCAGAAATCCATGAGAACTGAGGACAACCAAAACCTCTCAACAAGACAAGAATAGATAGCTGACTCCATGTCATCAAATGAACCATCCCTCACACATCAGTTCAGGCCCAGTGAAAATGCAAAGGAATTGATGAGATGAAAAAGAGTGTTGCTTCCACAACAAGCCTGACAAACTGCAATAGGGTGATGGAGACAGACACTAAGGATACTCAAAATGCACCAAAGCAGAAATTCAGAAGTTTCTGAGAGCTCAACACAAAAGTAGACTTAGAGCCCATCCATCAGAGCTCAGGGAATTTTGCAGAAGAGGGGGTAGAAAGAATGCTAGAGCCATAGGGTGAGAAGGAATGTCCAAAGGAATTGCCCCCTCCCACAATGACTGACTGCTCTCTCACAACTCACTCATAAACCACAACTCTGTGGTGAATACCAACAATCCTATGAAGGATGGCCCCCATGGAGTGGAGACAGGGAGGAGGAAAATGATATGATGTGTTCATACAAAATTTTAATTCAATAATATAAACAATAAGTCAGGTGTGGTGACACATGCCTTTAATCCCAGAATTTGGGAGGCAAGGGCAAGAGGGTTGCTGTGAGTTTGAAGACACCTTGAAACTGCATAATGAATTCCAGGTCAGCCTGGGCTACATTGAGACCCTACCCCAAAACAAAACAAAACAAAACAAAAAAAATAACTACTTCCTCAATGACACATATCTTAGATACTAAAATTCCATGTTTGTAACTAGATAAGACACATTGTGACAGGATAACTGAAATGTCTGAGATTAGAAGAAAGAGAATGAAAGGGAAGTTCAGGAAAAATTAGGTTATTTGAAACTTTATAGACTTCATAAGCATAAAGTTGTGATTTACATTTTTCTTACACTTTCCAACATTTGAACAATAATTGTATTATCTTTCCAGTTATTCAAAATGTTATCTCTAAGGGGGACCTGTGGGATTTCATCCTTTACTCTTACTTGATTTTGTCTGATACAGAGCCAGCCTTTCACACCATGTCACAAAACTGCTATACTATGATGTTTGTGACATGGTCAAATTAATATATAGAAAATAGTTTCAGGGGAACAAAAGGGGGTATTTGCTGGGTTTAAAAAGATAAAATATTGTGCATTTTTTCTCATATGTATAATCTCAATAGGTAGATGACATGAAAGCAGAAAGGGGACCATTTAGGGGCAGGAAAGGGACCAATATTGACAGGCAGATATGAGCAAAGAACAATGATATACATGTATGAAAATGTCAGAATGAAACCCATTATTTTGTTCACTACCAAGAGAACAATAAAAAAGAAAATTATAAAGAGATAACTTTTATAAAATATGAAAAAACATTTCCTTATCTCACAAATGTAGATCTGAGTTTCTCTCTTAGTAAATTCCTGCTTTCTTCTCATAAGTCAGCAGTTAAAGAAATACATCACTCTCAAGTGGATCCCAATCTGGTTCACACTCTGCCTTGCCAACTCCATGGAATGACCCCCAACTCTATTCAAAATACTTTTAATTAATTTTTGTGTAAAATCTTAAGCATATTCTGCATGCTTGAATGAAACAAAGGAATATTTCTGTTCAATGATTATTCATCAATAAATACTAGGATTCTTTCTAACCAGCAATTGAATCCCTCCTCCTTCTTCTGTTTCCAAAAGGTCATGTTTTCGACTACAGTTAACTATATAACAACTTTCAGTGACCAGTGATAGATCTTCACCCCCGTCCTTTCCCTCTTTCCCTCTCTCTTTATGGTGAATTGCATGAAAATTGCAACTACCCTGGGCAGCACTGTGAGGCCAAGGCTGAGACTATTCTTCAGTGGCCCCTCAAAACTCCCAAGTAGCTGGAGCAATACTCTGACAGCCCAGTGGGGTAGTTTGCATGCCTAAGGTTTTCCCTTCTCCACTCTACTCAGCTCCAGCCATAGAGAAGCCATTCACTATAATGATCATCAAATATCATACCATCTTTAGCCCAAGAAGGTGGTGAGTCAGCCTCCGTCTGTCTTCCTATGGGATCCAGGAAACACAGACCTTGCTCCCTGGTCTTGTCCTTAGAGGTTTGCCCTGGGAGCCTCTAGTTAGAAGCATTTTCCCCGGGGAACCCTTCATTCCTTCTGAACCCCCTATCATTCTCTAGGAGAAGGTTTCCAGCTTCCATCTTCAGATCAGGGGTGCCTGTTCCTCAAGCATATTTTCTGGCACTTCTTACCCTCTTTGGGTTCTCAAATTTACCAAACTTCATTGCCATTCATGCTGGACTGTCTGCTGGCCAACTTTAATAAAGTTCATCCCCATAATATCCTCCCTACTGGACAAAGATCCAGGACTTTCTTGCCCCAAATTTGCCCAACCCCCTTTGTGGGTCCCTGGATCCTAGGGGCCATGGTTCCCCAAAGGCATCCAGGCAACCATGGTGAGAGCAATGACAAAAGGACCACTTTTGGGAGGCAGTCTCTGTGAACAGCTTGCATATTTGTAAAGGAAATGGGTTTATAAGCAGTTGAGAGAAGGAAGAGGGTACTGAGAAGATTGGTGAGTTCAAAGGTTGCTAGCCAATAGCTAGGGATGTTCATCCCAGCACATAGGGGGGAGAATCAGGTGCAGCATGTAGGGAGAGAGGCAAGTGATCTACAGTGGTGGGAAGAGGATCACAGAGTGATGGGCTGGGTGAAGACTGTTGGCTAATAATGAGTTTCCTAGGCAACTAGGCAAAGGTCACAGGGCTATGGGCAAAGCCTAAATTCAGGTGTGTGGGGGTTGGAGAGGGAGTGGCCTCCTGTATCCTGGGGGTCCTTAGCCATCTTGGTAGCTCAGGCCCATCTCCTGAAAGCTCCATCCTGTGCCTAGCAGTGCCTGGTAGATGCCTCTTTTGATCTTATAATGGAGCAGTGTCATCCTGAGTGAGTCCATCATAATTTACCATAGTCCAGATAGAGCTAGGTAGTGCACAAGGACCTGTTTAGTAGCACCTTAGCTATATTAGTATTTTGTTATCTGAGAAATTTGATGAAACAGAGGGCTACAAATAATAGGGCTCCTATAGCAATGAGGGGGATAAGGAGCTGGAGAAGCCAAGTAACTGAAGGGTTAGAGAACCAGGTTGTGGAGTCCACAGGCTTGTACTGGTCAAGCAGCTCCTTGCTGAGTTTTTTTTTTTTTTTTCTTTTTTGAGAATTTTAACATTTACTTAACGACATTTGATTCATTAACATAAAAACAACATCCTTTTCCCAAGACCACACATATCCCCAAGTTCAGCAGTAAGGCTAGATGGTTTTGAAGTACCACACCTGTGAGAGAGTTCAATTATGTCTGGAGAAATTTGAGGTTGTTGGTCACTGGAGGAACCCAGAGACAGTGTCATGCTGACGCCTACCAGCAGAGGGATGAAAATCTCTGTCAGCTGATACAGACAGAGTTTATAGGCAGCTTTTTTTCTCCATAGCAATACACCTGTGGAACAATCTAGACTGGGAAACAAAAGGTGGGAGAATAAATATTTATGTTTGAGGTGGTTACTCCTTTTACACCAAAGGAGAGCAGATGTCTTGACACAAGTTATCCTGGTTGTGGAAATATTGAGCAGGCATTCAGCTCTGGTTGGCTTGGAGTTGGGCAGACAGATAGACATAACTTGACTGGCATAAAAGAGGAGGAAGCCTGTCCTTTGCAGAGCCAGGGATGCAGCACACACATGGATAAACAGTTCTTTAAACTGGGCAAGAGATAAAAACTTTTCTGCTCCTTCTTACCGTCAGAGGTCCAGTCACCCTAACTCTACTCCCCTTTATTTCTCCCTCTTATGAGAAGACACTGTAAATGCTCTTAGGGGACAAAGGACAAAGACATCAGATCACTTACTACTTCCTGATGAATGGGGCATGAAGTTGTGGCAGTTAGAGAGTCTCTCCCAGAGAGGGGGACTATTTTAATGGACCCCAGAAGTGTATTGATGCAGTGCAGGAAGATAGTCTTAGAAGAAAATATTGGTGAGAAAGAACAAAAATAAGGAGTTAATGAGAAGTGAGCACACAGCAAGCTGGTCATTCTTGTGATCAAGGGAACCCAGGTAGATGGAGTTGTATTGCCTCAGGACCATCTAAGCATGAGCTGACTGAGATTTTCTTACACAGCTGTTCATTAAATTGCACAGTAGTGTTTGATATGGCCTGCATCTGTTTTCATATGGCTTTGTAAAACAGATGAGATATTAGTAGAGTTATCAGAAGCATATACAAAACACTTAAACATTTAACCTTGATAATAGAGAGTCAATAGGTGTCATTAAAGGCTGTACAAATATATTTTTGGTCTCAGAACTTACCTATATATTCTAGGTTTGAAGATAACCCATTTTGACGTCTATAGTTTTTGTTTGTTTGTTTGTTTTATTATTGTAGAATTAGAACTGCTAGAGATGGTGGAAAAGTGTCTTAAGGTCTTGTTTGTTTCCCCTCTTGGAAAGCTCTTGTTGTATTACTTAATAGGCCATTCATATATCTAAGGCAATTTTTATCTTTGGTTATATGTTTCTCCCTGAGTGTTTAATACCAAGCAGATAGCCAAAATTTAATTAAGGATTAATTTTGGAAGTCACTAATGGTTCTCCAAAGGAGACTTTAGGGACCCATATAGCTTACTGGTGTTTTCTGTCTATTAGTATGAATCAGGACCATGCTGGCAAAGTACTTTTCCCTTCTTTGGGAATTCAGGAGGAATGACTTCTCCTCAGTTGTGGCTCTCCTGTTTCAGACTGTACATTATTTTTTGTTTGGGTCTTCATATCCTCCCTGCTCAGGAAAAGAGGTGACTTACCAGGGGGGCAGTGTAGAAGTGTCCCATCATCTCCAGTGGTCTCATTAGCTGGGAGCAGAGACCAAAATATTGGCACATTTTCCTCTGATGATTCCAATTGGCTTTGGCTTCTACATAGATGATTAGCACACTTATCAAGGAAGTTATACCTGCCTTGATGTATGTGCATATAGAGCACATTTAATTACTGAAATAGATTTAGTTAAAGAATGGCCCAAGAGCTTCTTAAAATAATTTTTTCCAACCTTTTAAAATTGTGTTGTCCTGTGGAAGCATAAGCCATATCTGAGGCATAGAAAGTAGGCACAGCTTATACTTTAACTATCTAATATCTTTAAATTGAGGCAGAACCTGTTATCAATCTTGAAAACAATACCAACTAATTTACAAACAAACTATCCAATTAATTTACCTAGAAATTATCAGAAAAGGACAGGTAAGACAGTATAAAGTCCTAGCACCTGTGTTTGTAAATATCTTTGATTACTTCAGATACCTTTGTGGGTACCAATTACCCACAGAACACTGGAAACAGAACCAGAGCTTGAAATAATTTTTCTCAGATGAGGACCATTGTTTGAGCATGAGGCTGTACCCTAAAGTAGGGAATATGTCTTAAGAGATCATTTTGGATTGAGATGGGGAGGTAATATGATGGAGAATGGAATTTCAAAGGGGAAAGTGCGGGTGGGGGGTGAGGGAGGATATTACCATGGGATATTTTTTAAATCATGGAAATTGCTAATAAAAATTGTGAAAAGAAAAAGAAAAGAGTTCATTTTGTTATAAGCACTGTACTTAAGATGCCAGAAATGAGACAGTTATTTTACATACAAAAGAGTAGAATCTGGTCTTTGTTGAACAGCTAGCTAAATTCTAATACAACCCTTGACAAATATGTTTTGAAAGAAAAGTACCATTTGACAAGCAATAATTTTAGGTTAATCTTAATAGTCATTGATTTCATATAACATAGAAGTTTTTATTAACATAAAACAATTTTATGTTTTACCCATGACATCCTTAAGAGTCTGTAAACAGTTGAAAAATCTTTAACTTTAGGCATGTTGTCTAGGTTTAGCCTGAAAATTCTTTCCTACACACACACATCTTTATCCACATATCTTAACATTCTGATCTAAGTACCACTCAAAAAGCCTTTTTTTTTTTAATTCTTTTTGTTTTGTTTATCTTTATTTATTTACTTGAAAGTGAGAGCCAGAGAGGGGTAGAGATTACAAGTCAATAACTTAACCATACACCTAAAGGTACTGGAAAAACAAGAAGAATCCCAGCCAAAATGTCTAGACAGAAAGAAATAATTAAGATTAGAGCAGAAGTTAATGAATTGGAAACTAAGAAAACAATTTGAAAATTTGATGAAAGAGCTGGTTCTTTGAGAAAAAAATAAACAAGATTGACAATCCCTTGGCCAGTTTGATCAAGCAAAAAAGAGATGTTTCAATTTAACAAAATTAGGAATGAAAAATGAGAGATCACAACAGACAAAAGTAAAATTGGGAGAATCATCAGGACTTACTTCAAAAAGCTCTATTCTACAAAGCTGGTTAATATGGAGGAAATGGATGAATTCCTGGACTCATACCACCTACTAAAGCTGAGCTCAGGATATATTAATCTCGTAAAAAACCTTAGACACCCATTGAGATTGTTAATGTAATCAAAACCTCCCCAAAAAGAAGAGTCCAAGACCAGATGTCTTCTCAGCTGAATTCTATCAAATCTTCATTAAAGAAGTGAATCGAATTTTTCTCAAACTGTGCCACAAAATCAGAGAACAAAGAAAGCTTTCTGATTCCTTCTATGAAGCTAGTTATCATACTAATACCAAAACCAAGAAGAGATGCCACAAGAAAAGAAAACTTTAAGCCCATTTCCCTGATGAACTTAGACACAAAGATCCTAAGCAAAATTCTCACAAACTGAATTCAACAACACATTGAAAGCATTATCTACCTTGATAAAGGATGCTTCATACCAGGAACACAGTGGTGGTTCAACATATGGAAATCTGTCAATCCAATATACCACATAAACAAGTTCACTAACAAAAACACATGATCAGGGCTGGAGAGATGGCTTAGCGGTTAAGCGCTTGCCTGTGAAGCCTAAGGAGCCCGGTTCGAGCCTTGATTCCCCAGGACCCACGTTAGCCAGATGCACAAGGGGGTGCACGCATTTGGAGTTCGTTTTCAGTGGCTGGAGGCCCTGGCGTGCCCATTCTCTTCCTCTCTCTCTCTCTCTCTTTCTCTATCTACCAACCTTTCTCTGCCACTTTCAAATAAATAAATAAATAAATAAAAATTTTAAAAAAACACATGATCATTTTGATAGATGTAGAAAAGACCTTGAAAAAATACAACATCACAAACATTGAAGAGAACAGGTAGGCATGGATGGTTTATATCTTAACAAATTAAAAGCTATATATAAAGCCCCTAAAGGCCAAATAATACTTAATGGGGAGGGACTGAAGGAATTCCCATTGAGATCAGGAACAAGACAGGGATTTCCACTCTCACCTCTGTTCTTCAACATAGTACTGGAAGCCCTAGCTCAAGTAATAAGACAGGAGAAAGAAATAAAAGAGATACAAATTGGAAAGGAAGAAAGAAAGTTAGCTATATTCATAGATGACATGATTCTATACATAACAGACCCGAGAATCTCCATCTCAAAATTCTTAAAAGTTATTAACTACTTTCAGTAAAGTAGTAAAGTAGCAGGAAACAAAATCAATGCACAGAAATCAGTAGTAGCCTTTCTATATGCAAAAGACAAAGATACACAGAAAGAAATAAGCAACATTGTCCCATTTTCAATAGAAACAACAACAATGAAAACCTTGGAATGATATTAACCAAGGATGTGAAAGACCTATCTAATGAATACATAATAACACACATACACACACACACACACACACACACACACACAGGAATTGAGAAAATGGAAAGACCTCCCATGCTCCTGTATAAGCAGAATTAACATTGTGAAAATGGCAATCTTACCCAGATTTAATGCAATACCGATAAAAATCCCAACATTTTTCTTCACAGAGACAGAAAAAAATGATCTCAAATTTCATATGGAAATGCAGAAGGTTTTGGATATTCAAGCATATCCTCAGCAAAAGAAACACCTCTGGAAGCCTTACCATGATTACTTGATCTAAAGCTATATATATTACAAAGCAATAATGCCCAAAACCACACAACACTGGCATAAAACAGAATTATAGACCAGTTGAACAGAAAAGAGGACCCAGACTTTGGGTCAAGTAACTACAGCTATTTCATATTTGACAAAGACCTTAACAATGAAGACTGGAAAACAGAGCGCATCTTCAACAAATGGTGCTGGACAAACTGGATAGCCATATTCAGGAAAATGAAACTAAATCCATACATCTTTCCATACACAGAAAAACAAGACCAAATGGATCAAAGACATGAATATAAGATCAGAAACTCAGCTACTACTGGAAGAAAAATTAGGAATTTTCCATGATACAGGAGTAGGAAAAGACTTCCTGAACAATACCCCAGCAACTTACACAATCACTCAACCATTGGTATGTCATGAGGCTGAACATTTTTTACAGACATACAATAAGCAGAGCCAATAGATTTCCCAAAGAATGGAGGGAAAATTTTGCCAGCTATGTAACTGACAGAGGCCTAATCTCTAAAATCTACAAAGAATTAGAAAACTAAACAATAAAAAGTCAAACAACACACTCACAAAATGGGGCAGAGAACTGCACAGGGAGTTAGTTCTCAGAGGAAGAAATATAAATGGCAAACTCACACTTAAAAAAAGTGTTCAACATCCCTAAGCATCAGGGAACTGCAAATTAAAACAACTATGAGATTCTACCTTACCTTATTAATGATACCAAACATTAAAAAAATCAAATTAAAACAAATGGTAGTGAGGATGTGGAGAAATAGGAACCTTATTCAATGTGGATGGAAATGTAAGATGGTATAATCACTACGGAAAACAATATGGAGACACCTAAAAAGGTTGACTATAGAGTTACCAACAGGCCCAGTTATTCCCTTACTGAGCATTTACCCTAAAAGTTCCATGCCTCAGTTCAAAGAGATTTACTCAACCATGTTTATAGCTGCTCAATTCATAATAGCTAAGAACTGGAATCAACCCAGATGTCCATCATTAGATTAATGGATAACCGTGTGGTATATCTACATGATGGAATTCTACACATAGTAAGGAAAAATGGCACAATGAAATTTGAAGAAAAATGATTGAACTTGTAACAGACCACTCCCAGCAAACTCACCCAATCACCAAAAGAAAACCATCACATGGTGTCACTCATCTATGGCTCCTAACCTTACCCTGCCTGAGATGCTGACATACCCAATAGGCATCTTGAGGAAAGGACAGTAGGGAGAGTGGGGTGAGATGGAGGGTAAAGGGGGGGGGGCACAAAACTGGACCCAAATGTATCTGGTGCCATAAAATTCTATATCCTGAAAAGCACACTAAAATATTGAACCTTCATCAGGTCTTTAAAGGGAACACATGAATCACAAGGCCCTGAAGATGGTATAATGAAGACTAACCTTAATCTTTTCCTGTTTTTCTCTCTCTCCCTGTCTTTCTATCTCTCTCCTCTCTTTCTATTTTATATTACCTATCTTTTTCTTCCTTGTTTTCCTTTGTCACTAGCCTGTACCTCCCAGTACCAGGATGTGGTTAATATCCACAATTAGCTATTGATGAGAGAGACCCACAACATTTACCAAAAGAAGACAGATTTCTGTCGGAGCACTTGATTACCCACCAAAGATTAATGGTAAGACCCTATTGTCAAAGACACCATATGTTGTTAGTACAGAACATGGGGAGACCTGGCTAGAATCTGGAAGATAGTCAGTCCCGGTACAGCTTGTCTAGTGCCAGAAGGTGCTACATGAGTGACTGGGGGAAAATGGCCAACATCTGTCTGAGCAACTCGTGATCTAAGCTACTCAGAAGTAAACAGCATTATATGATGCTCATCCAATTGCAATAGTAGCACACAGCCATAGTGGGTAACCAACTGCTCTTGAATTGGATAAACAGATCTGCTCAATGGAATGGAACCCATAGCTGCAACTGGGAAACAAGTCAGTACCATATCCAAAAAATGGGTTCGCTCTCCAATATTAATCTCCCAGCAATCTTGGGCTAAAGAGGGCCTACACCTATTAAATTCTCTCTAAAAATAATAGTGGTTATTCCATGTATCTGGTGCTGACTTCATTCTCTGTTGGAGAATCTGGTTTTCCTTTTCAGATGGATGCAGAATATGAGGAGAGAATCATCCCATGGCACCTCACCAGGGTCCCAGCTGAAATCATAGAGGAATTGGAAAAATGAGCAAGAGTGCTGCTTTCTTCGTGAACCTGGTATCCACTCAAGGGTGAATAAGATAAACATGGAGAATGCTCAACTCCTACCAAACCAGATATCCAGAGACATAGAGGTTCCCAAGACCCTGTCCCTGAAATAGACCAAATATGAACCCAAAATGGCTCAGGGCAATTAGTGGAAGAGGAGGTGGAAAGGGAAGTTATGCACAGAGACATTTTCTCTTTCCCATTACTGATGTCTACCCCCACAATGCACGACCCACAATCCCCAACAGGGAGGGTCCCTTCAGAACGGGGAGGACAGGGAGGAGGTTAACAATGGTATCAGTACGGCTGTTTACACACTGATCATGTACATAACTAATAAAAAAGATAAAACAGATATAATACTCATACATTATCTGTAAATATCATGTCACATACAAGAAACTTCATATATAGATAAGGGCTAATAGAATTTAAAGGATATAGAAGTTTCTTTTGCAATGGCTTTGATTAGTATCACTCTCCTATTCTGTACTCTGGTTTTATCTACTATAGTCATAAAGCTTTCATAACTAATGCTTAGTAATAAAATTTCAAAATGTTTCCTTGTATGATATTATTTGTTAAAATAATGAGATGATTACCAAATAATATAATACCTCTCAATAACCCTAACTTCATGTTGGCCACTAACTTACCCTTCAAGTGCATTCTACCTAGCATCAGGCAAAGTTGTAAAAATTTTAATCTAGTTATGTCACACCCTCTCTGCCTCCCCACCCTGCTCCCTGACTGTCAAGGGCCCATAAGACCCTTCAAGAGCTTTTTATTTTATTTATTTTTCAGATAAAAAATTAAAAGCCTTAAGATGTCTGTTCACACTTTACTTGCCTTAAACTCAGAAAAAAAATGATTTATTTTTCTATGTTAAGCTCAGAAAATTATATTTTGCATATTTAGTTGTTCTTAGCTGGAACCGTTAGTGAACATTACTGTTTGCAAGATGTATTCATTACATATGACTCACTGGCAGAGACAGAATGCTGGCTGGCAGTTTGCTGTTGTCTATTGTTTTACTGCTCCCAAGCAGTTTTAATGGATGTTTTGTTCTTTTCTGTGGAAAGCAAACACTTTACTCCAAGGAAAGCAGAAAACTCCTGAGATAAATTGCACAATAATCCAAAATCTGAATGTACCTTTTGTCACTCTCTGAGCTCCCCATCCCAAACTGGGATACAGAAACTAAGGTTTCAGCTGGGTGTGGTGGCAGACACCTTTAATCCCAGCACTCAGGAGGAAGAGGTAGGAAGGTCATTGTGAATTCAAGGCCACCCTGAGGCTACATAGTGAATTCCAAGTCAGCCTGGGCAAGAGTGAGACTCTACCTTGGTGGGGGGGGGGGGGAAGAAAGAAAGAAAACAAATTGTAGTTCAATGAATTGTTTCCACCTCTCCCTGAAAGGAATCAAGGAAGAAAACAAAGGAATTAGAGAAGAAAACAAACTTTGGAAAGAGAACAGAGGAAACCAACTTAAGGAAATAAGGAGGAAATTACAAGACATGAGTAAAGAAATACAAATACTAAAGACAACCAGGCTGAAATTCTAGTGCTGAAGAACACAGTAAGTTAAAAATAAATAAATTATTTAATTAAATTAAATTAAATTAAAAAAATACCTCTGTGGAAAGCCTCACTAGTAGAATGGATGAATGGATGAAGGAGAGAATAGAATATCTAAAGTAGAAGGTCAGGTGGCAAACCTGATACAGTGGGTAATTTCAGTACCCCACTCTCATCAATTAACAGGTCATCCTGGCAAAAAAATAAAGAGGGAGACATGTGGATCCAATGATATTATGAAACAAATGGACATAACAGATATCTACAGAATATTCCATCCAAATGCTGCAGAATATACATTTTTTTCTTAGCAGCACATGGAACATTCTCTAAAATAGACCATCTATTAGGACACAAAGCAAATCACAACAAATATAGGGAAATTTAAAAATAATTTACCTTGTAATAAACTTAACCAAGGAAGTAAAGGATCTCTACAATGAGAACTTTAAACACTCAAGCAAGAAATTGCAGAAGATACTAAAAGATATCCCATGTTCTTGGATTGGAAGAAGCAATATTGTAAAAAGCATGTCAAACTTACCAAAAGTAATCTCCACATTTAATGGAATCTCCATTAAAATTCCAATGGCATTCTTCACAGAAATAGAAAAAACAAACCTAAAATTCATTTGGAAGCACAAAAAACCTCAAATAGGCAAAACAAACTTAATTTATTTTCAGCACCAAAAATAAGGCCGGTGTTATCACCATACCCAATTTTCAGCTATATTACAAAACCATAGTAACAAAAACAGCACAGTATTGGAACAAAGACAGACATGTAGATCAATGGAACAAAAACAAGTATCCAGATATTAATCCAGGCAGCTATAGCACCTTATCTTTTACAAAAATGCCAAAAAATATTCAATGGAGAAAAGACAATCTCTTCAATAAGTGGTTCTCATAAAACTGTACATATATATGTTAAAAGATGAAAATAGATCCTGGTCTTTCTCCATGCACAAGAATCAAATACAAGTGGATCAGGGACGTGAAACTCTGAAATTGCAAGAGGAGAAGGTAGGGGAAATCCTTCAACATATTGGCATAGGTAATGACTTTCTGAATCTAACCCCAACTGCTCAGGAAATAAAACCACTAATCAACCACTGGGATCTCATGAAATTATAAAGCTTTTGTACAGCAAAGGACACTATGAATAGAGCAAAGAGACAACCTACAAGATGGAAGAAATGTTTTAACTTGGGTGAAGGAAGATAGATGATATAAGGTGGAAAATTAGTATTCAATTTCAGTGATTTCACTGTTAGAAATTCATGTTCACATGAGCTGAACTACCCAATCATTGTGACTAAGAAATAATAACAAGGTCAAATAAGAAGCATCTTTATAGGCAAGTCTCACAGAAAGATTTTCTAACAAAATCAGTTCTAAATGCTCAGGTTTATATTATTCCTTGTCTGGAAAATCACACATGAATTACATTCCAGAGCTGGAAAGAAAAAAAGGGTATAAGTCCATGACAGTGATCCTGAACTTCTTGACAGAAAAGAAGTATATTTGCAAGAACATTTGACTCTAAATCTTCATTTGTTTCCCAATAGCCTTTTATCAATTCTGTATACCCATCCTCTTAGGAGGTTTGCTTCAGTTGATCAAAGGTTCACTAAGGAAAAAAGGAATCTTAGGATGGACTTGATTATCAGTTAGAATAACTAATGATTTTCTGAAGGTTTTTTGAGGCTGATTTTCACAGAGTATAAACCAGCAAACACAGTGATTATTTCAATCATTCTATAGTAGAAAACAGTCACTGTATTCCCAGAGTCATGTGTATCCCAGAGTCATGTGTATCCACATTGGTTAAGACTGACATGGGTTCCCCCACACTCACACACCTGTTTCCAGAGTCTCAGCCTTTTCTAAAAGGATAATTCTGAGTCTCAAAGTGTCTTCTTTTTTGTACAGAATAGCAACTGACACCATAGAATCTTTTAGGAAATATGAGAAATTACTAGAAGGAAGCTATGTATCTTTAAAATGAAAGGATGGTTTATTATTTTCTTTTTCTCTTATCTAGAACAATTAATTGGTATTATTCTAGAAACTCCCAGCAGTAAGTGAAAAATGGTCTAATTCATGAAAGTGGTGGCATTTCTTCTGTTTTAGTTGCAGAATGGTGTTTAAAAGATTCCTGTGCTGTGGTTTCTGTTGTGCTCCTGATTATAGGCTTTGAAAACCTGAGACCAGAAGTTCAACTTGTTAACATAAGGACAAATGAAAAAAGGGGCTTACTTCTCTGCTAAAAATAAAGTCTGAGTGGTTCCCAGTTCTACAAGAAGCTTTAGAGTCACCGCTTCATCCTAATAACTAAAAGCCAAACAAAAGACAATAGCTTTTCTAGGATCTCAAAAAGCAGTGTGTGAGGAAACAAACCTGGGCTGGAGAGGGAGAAGGCAGCAGAGTGCAACTGAATATATCACAGTCAATCTAATGTCTTCTAGCAGAGGGAGGGAAAAGGAGCCATTCTGCAATGCATTCAGTTATTCTTAATTAAGGCTTTTTCCAGGAAAAACTTCTTAACCTGTGTCTGATTGGTATGAGGTTAGAGGGAAACTTAACCCCAGCCACACAATATGGCCTTCCAAGTGAGAGCATTGGAGTAAGTGAAGAAGAAACATGAGGACGGTGTTTTTTTTTAATTTTAATTAATGAATTAATTAATTTATTGTATAACACGCAGTTAATTAGTTAATTGGGAACAAAAGCCCAACGAGAGAACCCAAAGATGCCATCCTTCCTTGGCAGGAATGGAACTCATGTCTGATCTACTTCCTGCTGCCTCCACAGTCTAGCACATTTTCTCAGATGGGCTGGCCTTTAGGGTCAGCCACTTAACTCTACAAGCCTCTGCTTCATGTTTGAAATAACTTCTCACTTTAATTACAGGTATAATTACTCCATAATCTCTGAATCTACCATGTGTATATTTCCTTTACACTCTAGATCTACCATGGGGTCTTTCCTCTAAACTCTGGACCTGTTATCTCTGTAATTTCTCTAAACTTGGGGTAAACATGGGTGTAACTCTCTGTATTACCAATTTCTTGCCTGAGTTTCCTGATCTCTGCTTTGGTACTTTCTCCTGTTCTTTAGCCGTCAGTACTTACTCTCTTAACTATCTTTCATGGGGAGGCTCAGGGTGGAGGACCCAAAATTGTTGTTCATAGTTTTTTTTTGAGACTTCTCCTGAATCCCAAAATCCCACTTCAAAGCAAAATACCTAATTCCAGTCTTACAAGCCATCCTGGCCCAGGCCCACCTAAATGGGATGAAAGTGATAAGCACAAAGAAGTTCACATCTCAGAGACACTGGCTCAGTAGAAGGTGGACCTGATCACAGGACTGTAAAACACTTCCTGTCCAATGTCACCATGTTACTAAATACCTTTTATACCAATTCTTTTTGACAGTACTTCATATCTGCTATGAAAAAAATTACAAAGTACCAAAATGAAAAAATAAAATCAGCATTATGAGGAACAAACATCAGAACCAGGTATGATAGAGATGCTATAATTATCAGTCCAGAAATTTAAAACAACTATAACTAATACACTAATGATTTTAATAGATAATTTCGACAGCATACAAGAACAGAGGGGCAGTGCAATCAAAAAGATAAAAAGCCTGTCAAGAATCCAAGAGAGGGCTGGAAGGGTGGCTTAGCAGTTCAGGTGTTTGCCTGCAAAGCCAACGGACTGAGGTTTGATTCCCCAGGATCCACATTAGCCAAATGCACAAGCGGATGCATGCATCTGGAGTTTATTTACGGTGGCTGGAGGCCCTGGCATGCTCATCTCTCCTCCTCTATTTATCTCTCTCTCATTCCCTCTGTCTGTCAAATAAATAAAATTTTAAAAAAGAATCTAAGAGAAACACTAAGCATAGGAAAAGAAAACAGAAAAAGAAAAAGAAAACACTGGGGTTGGAGCTAAAGCACAGTTGGCAGAGTGCTTGCCTAAAATGAATGAATATAAGGATTTTATCTCCAGTGTCATATGCCTGTAATCCCAACATTGTGAAGTGTATGCAAGAAGATCAAATATTCAAAGTCATACTGAACTACTCAGTAGTGAGTAGGATAGCCTGAGATACATGAAACCCTGTCTTAAACAACTAACAATCAAAAGGCAACTATAAAATGAAAAATGTTTTTGGTAGACTTAGATGCAACATGACTACTGGAAGAATGTCTCAGCTTTAGGATGTCTCAATAGAAACCTCTAATATTAGTAAGGAAAGAGAGCAAAGACTGAAAAAGAATTCAAAACAGGCTTCCAGCTATGATGGCAACATAGGAGCTATGCCAAACCAGCCTAGTGAGGGATATAAGTAAAACCACAGCCAAATATACTCTTCTGAAAAGTGAATGTGTATAGGTTTTTTATTAGTCATAGCAGAGAGACCAAGATCCACCAGAAAGGAGTAAAATGGCCAGAATCTCCCTGAGATGCTTGCAGCCCTGATCCATGTGATCAGCATGATCCATGAACCTGCTCAGCTATGCCTTTCCAGTGCCAAGGTGCAGGAGCAGAGGCCTAACAAGGGGATTTTCCAACCTCATCAGCCTCCTTGCAAACTCATGAAACTTGAAGGGAAGATAGCACAGATCAGCTAAGGAGCTTCAGAAAAAGGTGCTACCAGCTAAGCAGTTCCAGTACAACTCCAGGTTTCCGCACTCTCCCATCCTTCAATCATCACAACAGTGAACCTCCAGACACATTCATCCCCCAGAGGCAGGGCATTCAGCACAGCTGACCAGAACACCAGCTTCACAGCACAAAACTGAGGGATAGAAGTGGGCACTCAGCACTGGTGAGATTGGAAGACCAAAAATGAACCCAACATGGCTCAGGAAAATTTTGCAGAAGAAGGTGCAGAAAGAATGTCAGAGCCACATGTTGGGTCATGATATGCAGACATTTATCCTACCCATAACTGTGAGCTAACTCCACAATGCACGACCCATATACTTCAACAAGGAGGGGCCAAGGGGAGGGGGTTGGTAATGGATGAGCCTAATAATGGTACCAAATTGATGGTATTCACTGAGTACAAAACTAGTTAATAAAGAAAAGAAAAAAAGAGGCAAAACCTGTAAGGAACTTCTCCTCTCAATGTTATAATTAAACCACTCACCATGCAAACCAAAGAAAATATGTTGAAAGCAATTAGAGAGAAAAAGCAAGTCACCTACAAAGGCAAGCCCATCAAAATAACAGCAGATTACTCAATACAAACGTTAAAAGCCAGGAAGACTTGGAATAGTGTAATCCAAGTTCTGAAAGATAACAATTATCAACCAAGATTACTTTATTCGCACAGCTACCTACCCATATTGATTGAGAAATAAAGACATTCCAGAACAAAAACAGGCTAAAAGAATTTATGACAACTAAGCCAGCTCTACAGAAAATACTTGAAGGAGTCCTTCTTGCTGAAGAGAAGGCAAAACACACACATGAGGATATAAGTACAAATAAACCATACTCAAATAACAGTTAAAATAAGCAAGTAAAAGTAAAAGAGGAAGCTCTAGAAACAAAGTGGAATAGAGATAATAAATACATACGATTCAATAGTAACTCTTAAAATCAATGGTCTCAATGCCCCCACCAAAAACACAGGTTTTCAGGCTGGACTAAAAGGGAGGATCCTGCCATTTGATGCCTCCATGAAACTCATCTCTCAATAAAAGATATACACTGTTTTAAGGTGAAAGAATGGAAAATGGTATTTCAAGCAGATGGGCCTACAAAACAAGTAGGGGTTTCTATCCTAATATCTGACAGGATAGACTTCAACATTAGTGAGGAAAGATAAACAAGGTCACTTTAAACTGATTAAAGAACACTCCAACAGGAAGACAATCCTAAACATATATGCACCTAACATGGGGGCTTCCAATTTAATTAAACAAATGCTATGAGACTTAAGGTCACAGACAACACCAAACACAATTATAGTGGGTGACTTCAATACCCCAGTCTCATCAATGGACAGGTCATCCCTGCAAAAAAATAAACAGAGACATCTGGATCAAAGTATGTCATGGAACAAAGTATGTCATAATAGATATCTAGAGAGCATGCCATCCAAATTCTGCAGAATATACATTTTTTCTCAGAACCACATGGAACATTCTCTAAAATAGACTATATATTAGGACAAAAAGGAAATCTCAACAAATACAGGAAAATTGAAATAATCCCTTGTACTCTATCAGACAACAATGGGAATAAAAAACAAATCAGCAACAAGAAAAACTATAGGACATACCCAAATTTATGAAGGCTAAACAGTACAGTATTGTATGATGAATGGGACAAGGAAGAAATCAAAAAGGAAGTCAATAAATTCATAGAATCAAATAATGATGAGAATACAACATGCCAAAATTTTTGTAACACAATGAAGGCAGTCCTAAGAGGAAAATTTATAGCTCTAAGTGCTTATATTAAGAAACTAGTGAGTTCATAAATAAACAATTTAATTCTTCACCTGAAGCCCTTGGAAAAATAAGAACAAGACAAACCAAAAAACAGTAGATGGGAAAAATAATAAAGATTAGGGCAGAAATTAATGAAATAGAAATGAAAAATCAATCCAAAGAATCACTGAAACAAAGTTGGTTCTTTGAAAGTATAAACAAGATTGATCGCTGGGCGTGGTGGCACACGCCTTTAATCCCAGCACTTGGGAGGCAGAGGTAGGAGGATTGCCATTGAGTTCAAGGCCACCCTGAGACTACATAGTAAATTCCAAGTCAGCCTGGGCTAGAGTGAGACCCTACCTCAAAAAACCAAAAAAAAAAAAAAAAAAAAGATTGATAAATCCTTAGCAAATATGACCAGAAGAAAGAGAAAAGAGACAAAAATTAAAATTAGAGGATGTAAAAGCTCTATTACAACAGGTACCAATGAAATACAGAAAATCATAAGGACATATGCCTCTAAGTTTGAAAATCTGAAAAAAAATGATTTCCTAGATTCATATGACCAACCAAAACTTAATCAAGATGAGAAAAACCTATTAAAAAGACTTATTACAAGTATGGAGATCCAAGTAGTTGTAAAAAAATTTTTTTTAAAAAAGTCCCAAATAAAAATATTCCAGGCCCAGATTGATTTATGGTGAATTATACCAGACCTTCATGGATGAACTAACAATGCTGCTTCTCAAACTTTTCCATGAAATACAAAAGGAAGGAATTCTGCCAAACTCTTTATATGAAGCTAGCATTACCCTGATACCACAACCAGACAAAGACAGAACAAAAAATGAAAATTACAGCAAGGCATAGTGGCCCACACCTTTAATCCCAGCTCTCAGGAGGCAGAGGTAAGAGGATTGCCATGAGTTCGAGGCTACCTTGAGATTACAGAGTGATTTCCAGGTGAGCCTGAGCTAGAGTGAGGCCCTAACTCGAAAAGAAAAAAAAAATTACAGACTAATGTCTCTCATGAACATAGACTCAAAATTTCTCAACAAATATTGGCACACAGAACACAAGAATATATCATTAAAATAACTCACCCCTACCAGGTAGACTTTATCCCAGAAAAGCAGGGATGGTTCAACCTAACACAAATCAATAAATGTATATACACTATATAAATGGACTACAGAAACAGAAGGATAAAAATCACATGATCATCTCAATAGATGCCAAAAAACCATTCAGCAAAATCCAACATCCCTTAATAGTAAAAGTCATACAGAAACAGAGAATAAAAGGAACATATCTCAACATAGTAAAGGCTATTTATGACAAACATACAGCCAACATAATACTAAATGGGGGAAAAGTTGAAGCTTTTCCACTAAATTGAGGAACAAATCAAGGGTGTCCACTGTCCCCACTGTTATTTAACATAGTACTAGAAGTCTTAGATATAGCAATAAGGAAAGAGACACTCATAAAAGGGATACAAATTGGAAAGGAAGAGATAAAATTATCATTATTTGCAGATGATATGATTCTATACATAAAGGACCCTAAAGAGTCTATCAGTCAACTGTTTGAGCTGATAAACACTTTAGCAACATAGCAAGATGCAAAATAAACACACAGAGATCAGTAGCTTTCCATATACTAACATCAAACAAGCAGAGGATGAAATCAGGGAATCTCTCCCATTCACAATCACCACCTTATAATAAACTTAACCAAGGAAGTGAAGGATCTCTACAATGAGAACTTTTTAACACTCAAGTGAGAAATTGCAGAAGACACTAGGAAATGGAAAGACATCTCATGTTCTTTGATTGGAAGAATCAATATTGTGAAAATGTTGATCTTACCAAAAGCAAGCTCTACATTTAATGCAATAACCATTAAAATGTCCAATGGCATTCTTTACAGAAATAGAAAAAAAACAAGCCTAAAATTCATTTGGTAGCACAAAAATCCTTGGATAGCCAAAACAATTTTGAGCAACAAAAATAAGGCTGGTGGTATCATCATACCCAATTTTAAGCTATATTATAAGTCCATAGTAACAGAACCACATGGTATTGGCACAAAGACAGACATGAAAATCAATGGAACAGAATGGAAGGCCCAGATTTTAGTCCAGGTAGCTATGGCCATATGATTTTTGAAAAAAATGCCAAAAATATTAATTGGAGAAAAGACAGCCTCTTCATAAAGTGATGCTAGGAAAACTGGATATCTATATATAGAAGGATGAAAATATCCTTGTCTTTCTCTATGCAGGAGAGTCAAGTCCATATGTACCAGTGACCTTAATATCAGACCTGAAACTCTGAAATTGTTACACAAAAAGGTAGGGGAAACCCTTCAACATATTGGCATAGGTAATGACTTTCTGAATATAAACCCAATTGCTCAGGACTAAAAAACTGCAGGGAGCGGCTACAGACGCCATTACAAGATGGCACTGACTTCCTGCTGAGAGTGGTGATGAACAACCCCCTACTTGGTCATATCCTGGCGACAGTCTTGCTTGATGCTGCGCGTGCACATGATGTAATGCATCCTGGGCCTATCCCGTGGCCCTGGGTGGTGGGTGAGCAGGTGGCAGCCAATCCGTAGGTGTCTTGTAGTATTACACCCTATAAAAGCAGCTACACTTCTGCGCCCCGGCCCCTTCGCCATCAACTTTCCTGTTAACCAAGAGGCTCTCCAATAAAGTGTGATCGAGAAGGATCTTTGTTTGCTGGTCGTTCTTATCCTGCTGGTCAGGGAGGTCGCAGCAAAAAACCACTAACAAACCATTGGGATTTCATGAAATTACAAAGATTTTGCACAGCAAAGGACACTGTGAATAAAGAGGCAATCTACAGATTGGAAGAAAATCTTTGCCAGTTATACATCTGACAGGGAATTACTATCCAAAATATGCAAAGAACTCAAAAAGCAGAACAATAAGAAATCAAACAATCCAATGAAAAAATGGGCTATGGAACTAAATAGAAAGTTCTCAAAAAAAGAAATACAGATGGCATATAAACATCTAAAAAAGTGCTCCACATTGTTAGCCATCAGAAAAATGTAAATTAAAACTACTTTGAGATTCCATCTCATTCTTTTCAGAATGGCTACAATCAAGAAAGAAAATGACAATAAATGTTGGTGAGGATGTGGAAAAAGGGGAACACTTCTTCACTGTTGGTGGGAATGTAATCTGGTACAGCCATTGTAGAATCAGTGTGGAGGTTCTTGACATAGCTAAAAATATTATCTAGCTATAGCACTCCTAGGCATATATCCTAAGGACTCTTCTCACTACCTTAAAGATACTTGCACAAGCATATTTATTGCTGCTCTATTCATCATAGCTGGGAAATGGAACCAGCCTAGATGTTCCTGGAATGGATAATAAAGATGTGGTATATTTACACAATGAAGTTCTATTCAGTAATAAAGAAAAATGAAATTATGAAATTTGCTGGGAAATGGATGGATCTGGAAAGGATTATACAAAGTGAGATAACCCAGGCCCAGAAAGGCAAACATCCCTTGTTCTCTTTCATATGTTAGATACTACCTACAATTGTTTAGACTTGTGTGGGTAGCAGAGGCCAGTAAACTAGAAAAAGTCTATAAGGGAGAAAGGAGAAGGGATGGTATTGTATATATGTAAGTAGAAGAACAGATCACAGGGAGTAGAATGGTCTAAATGAGAGGGGAAGAGATTGTGTAAAAGAAGTGTGGGGTAAGGTCAATCAAAATTCAGGATATTCTGAATAAGACATATGCCTGTTCTTGTCATGGATAAATGAATTTATTATTCTCATCAAGCTGCTCTGAAATCACTACACTTAATGTTAATATTCATGTATGACCCAAAAGGCACATAGTGCTGAGAAGTGAGGGAGGAGTGCTCATCACTGAAACATCCCTATCACACACTCAAAGGCTCAAGATCCATTGTGGAAGAGGTGGTGAAAAGAATTTCACAGCCAAAGAAAGAGTATCACTCCTTACAATTCAGCTGCCCAGGCAGAAATTGGCCATGATATCCATGACCACACAGTGCCTAGCAATACCTTCACAAGATGCTCATATTATGGAGAAAAAGATGATAGTATCAAAATAAAAATGAGAGTAATGGAGAGAGGGAGGATATATGATGGAGAGCAGAGTTGTAAAGGGGAAAATGGAGGAGGGAAATTTATGGTTTATTGTCTGTAAATATAGAAGTTATCAATAAAAATTTTAAAAAAGAATTCAAAACAAAAATCCAAAGGCTGTAGAACAACTTCCCAGTACTACCTGAAACCCTGTTTTAATATCCCCTGCAGAAAACATCAATCAATAAATAAATAATGAATAAATCAAACACTTTATGGATAAAAAAAGAATTGCATGTGACTACTGTAAAGAAATCATGCACCCTAAAAAGTGCAGTGCAGTGACATATTTAAAGTGTTGAAGAAAAGACCCACCTAGATTTCTGAGCCTGCAAAATTACTCCAGCACAGGATACACACTTTCTCAAATAAACTGCATTTCAGTTATTTTCAGGGAGGTCTTAAAAGGAGCACTGGAGACAAGAAACATGAATGTTATGAATCAAGGTACTTTATTAAGCTACCCCAAATCCGGACAGCTATAGCTTTAAGGGAAAGAGGAATAAGGGGCAGGGGTAGTTGGTAAGCAAGTATGTGATCTATAGGCCACATCAGCAGCAATTGGAAACATGGGGGTGTCTGAATGAATGTCTGAATGTTGACTGGTGTCAAGCTACCACTTCACTTTAAGGGTAGAGGAAAGGGAAGGGAAGAAGGAGCCTGCTGGTGCTGGCATGTGCCACTTATACAATGAGATGCCAGTTGCAGAGTTCCTGCTGGGAAATCAGCTCAAAGATCTGTGGCATGAGTGAAAGAATATGCCAAATAGGAAGAGGAGCCAGGAATATGAGCACACATGCTATATAGTCTGAGGGAAGAGTGGACAAGAGACAAAAAGAATGACAGGGAGAGAATAAGAGAAATTGAGAGAGAAGAGAGCATTATAGAAGGTGTGCATAAGTGGGAGAGTGGGGATGGATCTGGGGGTAGTAGCGGGAAGATAAAGGGAATATATTCACCTGTGGTGAAGCAGGGGTCAGAAGGATATAAAGGAGAGAGATGCTTGTGTTTGAAGGGCTCGTATGTCTCTTGGGGCATGGTGGACTGACCAGTGAAAGGGAACTGACAAATGGAAGGTGGATGGTGGAAGTTTGAGCTCAAGAAGCCAGATTTTCTGGGCTGGGTAAGGGGGAGGGGGTGGGGAGTGAGGAAAGGAAGAAGAGGCCTGTTGAAGAAATATCACAGTTTGGAAGCAAGAAAGAGCTCCTAGGCTGACAATATAATTGATCTTAGCCAAAGGGTCGAGAAGCAATGAGATAAAACTAAATCGATGACTACTCTTCAAAGTATGTAATGAACTCTCAAAACACAGAATAAACAATTAACCAATGAAATGAATGGAAACCATGCCCAAAATTGAGATAAACATAAGATATTTTCATCATAGGTATCAAGGAAGTGCAAATTAAAGCAAAGATACCATCACACAAATAAAGATCAAAAATCCAAATCCTAACAAAACACAGTATGTCCAATTTGTGGCCCTCAAGGCCACATGTCCCCCAGAATAGTTCTGAATATAGTCCAACACAAAATTATAAACTTTCTTCAAACATCATGAGTTTTTTTTATAACTTTATTTTTGTAACTTGACTGCATGGCTCTTAAGTGTGAACTTTATAGATGGCAAAATCACATTTCACTATCAAAAGTTTGGACACCCTTGGTTATGAAACTATAATAAAAAGCATTTTATTGTTAGGTGCTGGGGTCCAGCCCTGGCTGGAAGGAGGGTCCCCGAAGAGAGGTGTGAAAGGGAGCGGCGAAATAACGACTCGAAGTCAAGTTCTGGTGCAAGCTGACAGGCTAATGCTGAAGGCAGCTGAGTTTTTCTATCTTTTTCTCTCTGCCTCCTTTTCTGTTTCTACTGTTTTTTATTTTTCTCTTTCTATTTTTCTATTTTTTTTCTTTTTCTATTTTTTTGTCTTTTTTCCTGTTTTCTGCTTTTCCCTATTTCTATGCTTCCATGTTTCTATATTTCTCTGATGCCACAGCTCTTAGTCTCAGTCTTTTATTTTCTGATCACATCATGCAAGAACAAACTTCAAGAAAGGTACAATTTTACAGAATTCATAGAAACTTTTTGTTATTCCTTATCATCAAACAATCCCATAATTATTCACCTCACGTAAGGTGGTCAGGCCCCTGTAATGATTAACTGTTTTCACATTTTCCTCATGTATGTGTGGTCAAGCACTTGTGATTTCCTGGACTTCTACTTTCAATTACTCTATTAAAGGTGAGAGGCAGAATGACCACAAATGGGGCTTCCCGTCATTAATCACTGATCCAGCAGATCCATTTATCCTTTAATTATTTATTTTGAATTTTCCTTTTCACGTCCCTCCAATACTTAGACTTTGGTCCCCCCAATTGAACTATTTCTGACTTCGGTTGTTTTTCTGTAAGGATTCCTGGTAAAGAGTCAATTGCAATTGCCACCATTTAGAAAAATTAGTCATATAACAATGTTTACATTGTTCGAGGAGGTTCATTGTTTCCTCCTAAGTGTACTGTACTCCATGCCTGACTTTCTTTAAGGCCTTTAAGGAAAACAATTATCTCTGACCCATTTTCTTGTTTTTCCAATTCTATGCCAGAGCCTCTTTCAGATACATTGACCGACACTTTACCGAAACCAAGTTTTACTGGAAAAGTAAACTTAGAGATTGGGACACCAAGTGAAAGACAGAGAAAGACAAATATTATACAGAAAACTACATATTTCTGTAGCGTAGAGAGCCAAAGATTTTTCTATAGAGGGGCCACATTGGACTTCAAAGAAGAGACAGCTGGGCTGGAACTATGTCAAGCAGCTATTCAGTGTTCAATTCCTCATGATCCTGAAATGGCATGCTTGCCATCTCTGGCAGTTAGGAGAATGTAAAATGAAATAGCCACTTTATAAGACATGTAAATATGTATATATATATACATATCTTTTCAGCAAACACAGGCAGTTTGGGACCATTGTTTAGGCTCATGCATGACCTACCCCCTCCCAATGGCTCACCCTTATTGATGTAAATGGGTTGTGCATTGTGGAGTTAGCCCACAGTTATTGGTACAATAAAAGTCTCTGCATATCATGACCCAACATGTGACTCTGACATTCTTCCCCCCCCCCCCCTTCTGCAAAATTTCCCTGAGCCATGTTGGGTTCATTTTTGGTCTGCTTCAGTGCTGAGGTGTTGGGGGCCTCTGAGGCTCTGGATCTCTGATTTGGTCGGAGTTGATTTTTCTCTGTGTTGGTCTCCTTCCCCTTTGTACTGGTATCCAGTTAATCTGGAAAACAGCACCCTTGCTTGTTTCGCCAATTTTCCTTAGTTTCAGTTGGGCCCCTTTTGAGGTATGATGGGGCAGCTTTCGCCTTAGGATCTTCATCTATCTGAAAAAGAGAAGCAGATTCTCCAATGGAGAGTAAGTTAACACCAGGAAAATTAAGATAACACTTACTTTTTTGATAGAGAGTTTAATAGGTGTAGGCCCTCTTGTACCCCATGATTGATGATACCTTGATATGGGAGAGTGGGCTTATGTTTGGATATGGTTCTGACTTGTTTCCCAGCTCTGGCTATGGGTCCCATATCGCTGAGGGGATCAGTTAGCCAAATCAAGAGCAGTTGGTTCCCCACCATGGCTGTGTGCCACTATTCCACTTGTGTGGGCATCACAACAGGTTATTTGTTGCTATGAAGGTTAGACCATGAGCTTCTTGGACAGATATTGGTCATTTCCCCCAGTCGTCCATGTAGCACCTTCTGGCACTACACACGTGTCTGGGAACTGACTCTCTCCTTGCTTCCAGCCATGCCGTTCGATTTTACATGTCAGCTGCATATGGAGTCTTCAGCAGTATTGTCTAACTACTGACCTTTGGTGGGTCATCAAGTACTCTGACAGAAGTCTGTCATTCTTTTAGTAAACCTTGTAGGTTTCTCTGATCAAAATCTCATTGTGGATGATAGCCCCGTGCTGGTATTGGGGATTACAGGTCAGTGCCAACTAAGAAAATGCAGAAAACCATAACTAATATACAAGAGTTAGAGAGGAGAGAGAGTGGGGGAGGGGGAAGAGGGGGAGAGGGAAGATGTAGAAGATTTAGGTTAGACTTTACCCTACCCTCTCCACTGTCTTGTGGTTCAGGTGTTTCCTGTAAGGGTCTAGTGAAGGTTCAGCCATTTGGTCTGCCTTTTAGGAAGTAGAATTTTATGGTACCATTGCCATTTGGGTCCAGATTAGTGTTTTCCACCCCTTCAATGCCCTCCCCTCTCTCCCCATCCATCCTAGTAACTAGTCCATGAGGCGCTTGCTGTGTATGAAAGATATCTTGGGTAGATTCAGGTTAGGTGTTATAGATGAGTGAGACTATGTGTCGATTTTTTTCCTGTGATTGGGTAAGTTCACTGAGAATGATCTGTTCCAGGTTCAACCATTTTTCCTCAAATTTCTTTCTGTCATTTTTTCTTACTGCTATATAGTATTCAATTGTGTAGATATACCACATCTTAGTTATCCATTCTTCTAGTGATAGACATCTGGGTTGATTCCAGCTTTTAGCTATTACAAATTGAGCTGCTACAAACATGGTTGAGCAAATCTCTCTGGCCTGTGGTTTGAAGGTTTTAGTGTAGATACCCAGTAAGGGTATAACTGGGTCTGTTGGTATTTCTATAGTCAGCTTTTTCAGTTGTCTCCACATTGCTTTCCAAAGTGGTCCATCCTACATTCCCACCAACAGTAAATGAGTGTTCCCGCTTCTCCACATCTTCGCTAGCATTTATTTTCTTTTGATTTTTGATGTTTGATATCCTTATTGGGGTAAGGTGGAATCTCATAGTTGTTTTAATTTGCATTTCTCTGATGATTAGGGATGATGAACTTTTTCCTAAGTGTGTGTTTGCCAGTTGTATATCTTCCTCTGTGAATTGCCTGTTCATCTCTTTGCCCCATTTTGTGAGTGGGGTATTTGTCTTCTTATTGTTTAGATTTTTGAGTTCTTTGTAGATTCTAGAGATTAGGCCTCTACCAGTTGGATAACCCATAAATACTTACTCCCATTCTGCTGGTACTCTATTGGCTTTGCTTATTGTATGCTTATTTGTAAAGAAACTCTTCAGCTTCATATGATCCCATTGGTTGAGTGACTGTTTAAGATCGTGAGCCACTGGGGTTTTGTTCAGGAAGTCTTTTTCCATTCCTATATCATGGAAAGTACTTCCTAAATTTTCTTCCAGTAGTATTCGAGTTTCTGGTCTTATGTTGAGGTTTTTGATCCATTTAGATTTGACTGTAGTGCATTGTGAAATGTGTGGATCAAGTTTTAGTTTCCTGCACGTGGTTATCGAGTTTGTCCAGCACCATTTGTTGGAAGTTGCTGCCTTCTTTCCAGCCTATATTGTTTGGGCCTTTGTCAAATATCAAGAAGCTATAGTTGCTTGACCCAACATCTGGGTCCTAAAGTCTATTCCATTGGTCTATACTCCTGTTTTTATGCCAGTAACATGCTGTTTTTATTACTATGGCTTTGTAGTATAGCTTTAGATCAGGTATGGTGATGCCACCAGAGGTATTTCTTTTGCTGAGTATATGTTTGGATATGCGAAGCCTTCTGATTTTCCATATGAAATTTGAGATCACTTTTTCTATCTCTGTGAAGAACATGTTGGGGATTTTAATTGGAATTGCATTAAATCTATATATTGCCTTTGGTAGGATTGTCATCTTCACAATGTTAATTGTACCTATCCAGGAGCATGGTAGGTCTATCCATTTTCTCAAGTCCTCCTCAATTTCTTTTCTGAGTGTTGTTATATTTACATTGTATAGATCTTTTTCTTCCTTGGTTAAAGTTATCCCAAGGTATTTTATTATTTTTTTTGTTGCTGTTGAAATTGAGACTATGTCCCTTATTTCTTTTTCTGTATCTTTGTCATTTGTGTACAGAAATGCTACCGATATTTGTGCACTGATTTTGTATCCTGCTAATTTGCTATAGGAGTTAATCACCTTCAGGGATTTTGTGATGGAGTCTCTAGGGTCTCTTACATATACTATCATGTCATCAGTGAATAGAGCTAACTTAACTCCTTCCTTTCCAAATTGTATCCCTTTTATTTCCTTCTCCTGTCTTATTGCTTGTGCTAGGACTTCCAGAACTATGTTGAAAAGCAGAGGTGAGAGAGGACATTCCTGTCTTGTTCCTGATCTTAATGGGAATTCCTCCAGTCTCTCTCCATTAAGTATTATTTGGGCCTTTGGAGCTTTGTCTATTGCCATTATTATGTTAAGATGTGAACTGACCATGCCGATTCTCTCCAATGTTTTGATCATGAAGTGATGTTCTATCTTGTCAAAGGCCTTTTCTGCATCTATCGAAATGATCATGTGGTTTTTATGTTTAAGTTTGTTTATGTGGTGTATTGACAGATTTTCATATGTTGAACCACCCTTGTGTTCCTGGGATAAATCCCACTTGGTCAAGGTGGATAATGCTTTTGCTGTGTTGTTGGATTCAGTTTGTGAGTATTTTTTCAGGATCTTTGCATCTATGTTCATTAGAGATATAGGCTGGTAGTTTTCTTTTCTTGTGGCATCTCTGCCTGGTTTTGGGATTAGGGTAATACTAGCTTCATAGAAGGAGATGGGTAGCTTTTCCTGTTCTTCAATTGTGTGGCATAGTTTTGGGAAGATTGGTTTGAGTTCTTCCATGAAGGTTTGATAAAATTTGGCTGAGAATCCATCTGGTCCTGGACTCTTCTTTTGGGGGAGTTTTTTTTTTTTAATTACTTTTTCAGTCTCCATGAGTGTGATGGGTTCATTGAGGTGATTAATCTGCTCTGAGTTTAGCTTTAGTAGATGGTATGCATCCAGGAATTTATCCATCTCCTCCACATTTTCCAGTTTTGTGGAGTAGAGGGTTTTGAAATAAGCCCTGATTATTCTCCAAATTTCACTTATGTCTGTTGTGATCTCTTCTTTTTCATTTTGAATATTGTTAATTTGGAGTCTCTCCTTTTTTTGCTTGATCAAATTGGCCAGAGGTTTGTCAATCTTGATTATTTTTTCAAAGAACCATCTCTTTGTTTTGTCAATTGCCTTAATTGTTTCCTTGGTTTCCAATTCATTAATTTCTGCTCTGATTTTAATTATTTCTTTCCTTCTGGGGCTCTTTGGGTTGGATTTTTATTGTTTTTCAGTGCCTTTATGTGAATGGTTAGGTTATTAATTTGGGATCTTTCTGTCTTTTTTATGAAGGCACTGAGTGCTATGAATTTTCCCCTGACAACTGCCTTCATTGTGTCCCATAAGTTTTGGTATGATACGTTGTCATTCAACTCGAGGAATTTTGTAATTTCATTTTTTATTTCATCCACTATCCATTTATTGTTCAAGAGTGTGCTGTTCAGTTTCCATGTGCCATTGGGATTCTTGGTGAGTCTTTTGTTGTTGATTTCTAGCAATATAGCATTGTGATCTGATATCATGCAGGGAATTATGTCAATTTTCCTAAATATGTGGAGGCAGTCTTTGTGACCCAGTATATGGTCTATTTTAGAGAATGTTCCATGGGCTGCTGAGAAGAATGTGGAGTCTGTGGATTTGGAATGGAAAGTTATGTAGAAGTCTGTTAGGTCTAAGTGTTCTATGGTTTTGTTGAGCTCTCATACTTCCCTGTTGAGTTTCTGTTTGGATGAGCTGTCTATCACTGATAATAGTGTGTTGAAGTCCCCAGCTATGACGGTGTTGGTGGTTATTTCTGTTTTATTGTCCAGTATTTTCTGTTTTATGAACTGTGGTGCCACTGTGTTTGGTGCATACAGATTTATGATTGTAATATCCTCTTGATGGATTATTCCCTTGATAAGTAGGAAGTAGCCTTCTTTGTCTTTGATTATTTTTGGTTTGAAGTCTATTTTATCTGATATTAATATAGCTACACCTGCTTGTTTCTTATTCCCATTTGCTTGGAATATTGTTTTTCCACCCATCCTTTCACCCTGAGGAGGTTTCTGTCTTTAGTGGTAAGGTGGGCTTCTTGTAGGCAGCAGTTTGAGGGGTCTAATTTTTTGATCCATCCTGTTAGCTTGTATCTCTTGATAGGTGAATTAAGGCCTTTAAGATTTAGGGTAAAGACTGTGAGATTTGATTTGGTCCTTGCCATGTTGTGGTGGTAGATGTCTTTTGGTGTTTTCATGGAATTTGAAATTTTTTGTGTCTACTCTGGGTTTGGTTGTTGTGATCTGCTTCCTGTAGGCATTTGTGTCTGGTTAATTGTTTCTTCTCTGTGGAGAATTTCCTGGAATACTTTCTGTAGTTTTGGTTTTATGTTCATATAATTGTAAAGCTAGGTTTCATCCTGGAAAGTTTTTCTTTCACTATTTGTTATGAGGGAGACTTTTGCTGGGTAGAGTAGTTTGGGTTGGAAACCATAGTTTCTTAGAGTTTGTAGAGTTTCATTCCAGGCCCTTCTAGCTTTCAGGGTTTCCACTGAGAAATCTGAACAAATTCTGATGGGGTTTCTTTTGAAAGTGGCGTGCTGATTTTCCCTAGCTGCTTTTAGGATTTTCTCTTTGGTGTCAACGTTTATGGTCTTATTGATAATACGTCTTGGGGAGTTTCTCCTTTGGCCCAGTCTGTTTAGAGTTTTGTTCACTTCTTATATCTTGATCGGCCTTTCTTTTAAGAGCTTGAGGAAGTTTTCTTCAATTACTGTGTTAAATAAGTTCTCCATGCCTTTGGTCTGATATTCTTCTCCTTCTGGTATTCCAATGATTCTGATATTAGGATGTTTAAGTGTATCCCCCAATTCCCTCATGTTCTGTTCACAGGAACTTTTGAACTTATGGAAATTTTTAAACTCTCGAACTGTTTCTTCCATCCTGTCTTCCAGATCAGTTTCTATCCTACACTTTACTGACTCTGTTCTTGACAGCCTCTAGAGAGTTTTGGACCTTTTCAATTAAGTTTGCATTTTCTACTACTTTCCTATGTATCACTTCCATTGCTCTGTCCAGCTCCCTTTTCACCTCATTTTCTGATTTTCTTGATGATTCTTGGAATTCATCCTTGCATTTCCTTATTTTTTCATTTAGTGTGGCCAGCTGATTTTTAAGGTCCTCTGTTTTTTCACTCTCCCTCAACTCTCTTAGCTCTCTTTGAATTCCTTCCAATGTCTTATCATATTGCTCTAGCTTAGTGATGGTATCATCTAAACGATTATCTGTCCTTTGTTGCTTTCCTGCAAATTCTACCAGTAGGCTGGTCAGGGTTGCATTGCTCATAGCTTCCACTTGATGTTCTGATCCTTATTGTGTAATCCTTGTTGGACTGGGTGATCTATCTGGATTTTCTTGCATTTTATTTTTCATGTTATTTCTTTTGTGCTGTGGTCTACCCATGACAGTGTATAGGCAGGTAGGTTGGTGGATCAGCCTGGGCTCTAGCTCAATGGGAATCCAAAGCAGCCTGGGGCAGTTGCCAAGCAGCCTGGGTTTTGGCTCTCTCTTGCCAAAGCTGACTATCTACTGCCTGACAGGGGCACCTAAGCTGCCTGCCTTTGAGCTTGGAGGGGGACTGAGGTAGCAAGCCCCGAATCTGCCCAAACTCTGGCTAGGAACACTGGAACCTGCAAACAGCCTGCACTCCCTGACCACAGGGGAGTGGGAGTGGGGGATGGGCAGCAACAGACAGGTAGGGGATGGCAATTGAGCTGGCACTAGTGACTCAGTCTGTGCTTGTGTGGCCCTTGTTGTGGGACTGGGCCTGTTGCATGTGAAATTGTAGTGCAGAGGCAGCTGCAATGGGAACAGGATCAGGGCACAGCAGAGGCTGGCCAGTGGGCACGCAATTGGAGTGCAGCAGCTGCGGTCCCCACAAGTGTGCGAACGGAGCATAGCATTGGAGATCTCCGTTGGTGTGCAAACGGAGCACAGTGGTGGAAGTCCCTGCTGGTGTGTGATCAGAGTACAGTGCAGTGGGCCGGTGGGCAGGTGATTGGAGCACAGCCACTTGGGGCACAGGGTGCGGCAGCTTTACGGGGGGAGGTATAGAATACCCACCCAACTGGGGATCTGCAATTCCCTGTCTTTCCAAACTCTGTGCCCTCCCACTGGCAAGAAGACCCTGATAACTCTTAATTTCTTGTCTCTCTTTCCCTGGTATTTGCAGCGCAGCTCAGTGGTCGCCATCTTGGCCAGAAGTCTGAGCCCTGTAAATCTATTTATCACAGATCTAAAAATTGTACTTCTTCCTATTCACTCATGAGGTAGACATTAAATACAAAGCTGAGGAAAGATATAGCATCAATAGTCATCTTTAAAAGAGGAATAAACTGGATACATCTGGTCAGGGGAATATTATATAACATTAAAAAGAACTGCCAAAGTTCTTCTGACACAAATGGTGCAGCTATTTTCCATACCCTGGAACCCGAATGTCTGACCAGGAACCAGAAACCACTAGAGTGGCTGCCGGGAATCAGACCACTTCCCAAGTGATACACCCTCAGACAATGAACCTGCCTGGGAAGCATCTTAGTATTTCCTTCTGTCAACATTGCAGGCCAAGAACTGCCTGACTTAAGAAGATCTGAGCAGTACATAAGAGCAAGATCTCTTATATAGGAGAGATTATTCGGCCCCCTGGTAAGAGAAATATGTGCAGAATTGTGCTATAGACTTATTTTGGCAAACCCAGGCCTTGTTTGCTCTTCAAGAGGCACCAGAAGCATGTCTAGTTAATCTCTTTTAAGACTCTGGTCTCTTGGGCTGGAGAGATGGCTTAGCGGTTAAGCGCTTGCCTGTGAAGCCTAAGGACCCTGGTTCGAGGCTCGGTTCCCCAGGTCCCACGTTAGCCAGATGCACAAGGGGGCACACGCATCTGGAGTTCTTTTGCAGAGGCTGGAAGCCCTGGCGCGCCCATTCTCTCTCTCTCCCTCTATCTGTCTTTCTCTCTGTGTCTGTCGCTCTCAAATTAAAAAAAAAAAAAAAAAAAAAAAAGACTCTGATCTCCTTTCTATACATGCTAGGAGAGTCGAGTCATGCTTTTCCTCAAGGAGTGCAAGTGGACACGAGGATCCAATGGCTGAGCTCCTTCAGCAGGGTCTTCATCTCTTTGGAGGAATCTACCTAAAAATACTTACTTGCCAGTGACAATAGTATGTTTGGTTCATCAGAAAGCTTTTGAAAGAAAACACAAAGGATAAATGTGGCTTTAATGCTCCTCAATAACAGCTTAATCTTTGCATAGTCTCAGCCTGGGGTCATGGAAAACTATGCTTTTGGACATTGCTCCTAGATTATAAAGAACTAAACAAATCCCCTTAGCATGCAATACACATGTTCCAAAACAAAATGTTTAAGTCAATAACTCATAATCTGCCTTATGCCAAGAATAATAAGCATTTTTCAGTTCTTATAACTTTTACTGTCTTAAAATTTCCATAAAAACTGTGAGTGGGGCTGACTTTCTAAAAAGGTTTAGCAGATAAGGCATTTGCCTGCAAAGCTAAAGGATGCAAGTTTGATTCCCCAGGACCTAAATAAAGTTACATGCATAAGGTGGCACATGCACCTGGAGTTTATTTACAGTGGCTAGAGGCCCTGGTGCACCCATTCTCTCTATGTATAAATCCGAGTCTCTCTCATAATAAAATAAATAAATGAAGTATATATTTTTTTCAAACTGTAAGTGAAGTCACCTCAGAGCTTCACGCCAGTGGAGCCCTTCACCCTCCTTCAAATTCTAAATAAATAAAAGAACTCTCAAGCCATAAAGAGACATGGAGGAACCTTAAACATATGGAGGAACTTAAAGTGAACAAATCCAAGATGGATAATGTGGTGGTTTGATTCAGTTGTCCCCCATAAACTTAGGTGCTCTGAATTCCCAGCTGATGGAGATGTGGGAATTAATACCTCTTTGAGGGAGTGTATTGTTGGGGCGGGCTTATGGGTGTTATAGCCAGTTTCCCCATGCCAATATTTGGCACACTCTCCTGTTGCTATTGTCCATCTAATATTGGCCAGGGGTTGATGTCCACCCTCTGTTCATGCCATCATTTTCCTCTGCCATCATGGAGCTTCCCCCTGAGCCTCTAAGCCAAAATAAACCTCTTTTCCCCACAAGCTGCTGTTAGGTGAGTGACTTATACCAGCAATAGGCACCTGACTGTAACAGTAAAGTAGTATTGAGGAGTGGGGTTGTCACTGGCAAGTAAGTATTTTTAGGCAGATTCCTCCAAAGAGATGAAGACCCTGCTGAAGGAGCTCAGCCATTGGATCCTCCTGTCCACCTGCACACCTTGGGGAAAATAGTGACTCGACTCTCCTAGCATGTATAGAGAAGAGATCAGAGTCTTAAAAGCGATTAACTAGACATGCTTCTGGTGCCTCTTGAAGAGCAAACAAGGCCTGGGTTTGCCAAAATAAGTCTATAGCACAATTCTGCACATATTTCTCTTACCAGGGGGCTGAATAATCTCTCCTATATTAAGAGATTTGTGCTCTTCTGTAGACATCTTACTGTGTGGCTTTGGCCTTTTGGAGCTGATTTTCAAGAAGAATGTGGAAGGATTTGAAACTTTGGCCAAAGAGACACCTTGCAGTAATGTAAGTACAGCTTGATGGACTATTCTTGTCAGCGTTGAAAGACCTGAGTGCAGTAAGATCCATGGACTATGAGGTTTGGCTTATGAGGCTGAGAAAGAGCTTTGTTTGGACTGGACTAGCAGTTTGTGTGAAAACCTTGCTGTTATATCTGTGTCCTAAGAAGTTGTGCAGGTTTGCTCTGCATAGAAATGAACTTGCGTGAGCAGAGGGTATGGCACAGAAAGAAAAAATCTTTGGGTAAATTGTTGCCCATTCAGCTGTAATAAGAGATTAGAACACTTGAGACTGGGCTAGCTGACCTGCACTGAGGCAATATGAAGAATTTGGACCCTTTTGAAGGGGCCTGAGTGCTCAAGGAGTGTCCTATTCTTCAAAGTTTGCTTTATCCCCCCCGCCCCCCCAGCCCCGGATTAACAAATTGTCACCCTACCTGGTATTGTGGAGTAAAATAAATGCAGGAAAGGGAGGTTCATTGAGTTTGCAACATGGTCTTGTGGTTTGGAAATGACCATGGGCAGTGTGAAGCAGATTTGCTGGATGCCTGCATGGAAACCCCATGGAGTCCTGAGGATGAACTGTGCATTGCAGTGGAGACCCAGGGGAGACGTTGGGACCATGAGATGTCTGCTAAGGAAAGCTGCCAGCCATGATGAAGTTCCCAGGACTGTGAGTATCCTAGCTGGAGGGGTGGAATTGGAATTCCAGAGACTGGTTGCTGGTTAGAATTATCAGACTTGGAGATTTGTCACTGGCTAGAGTTGTTGGACTTGAAGTTACACAGTTTGATGTTTGCTCTGGTTGTTTTAAATCTTGTGTTGATTGAATATTTCTTTGCTATGCCCTATGCAATCTTTTGCAGTGTGAGTATTTCTTCTGTGCCATTATGGTTTTTTTGAGGTTATTTTTTGGTATCATGGCTCAGTTATAAGACCTTGTACTATGGGGATGTATGAAAATCATTGGAATTGATAAATTCTATGGGGACTTTTAAAGTTGGACTGAATCCACTGAATTTTATATTATGTATGGATATCAGTTTATGGGGGATGGGGTAGAATGTGGTGGTTTGATTCAGGTGTCCCCCATAAACTTAGGTGTTCTGAATGCTAGGTTCCCAGCTGATGGAGATTTGGGAATTAATGCTTTCTGGAAGGAGAGTATTGCTGGGGGTGGGCTTATGGGTGTTATAGCCAGTTTCCCCTTGCCAGTGTTTGGCACAGTCTCCTGTTGCTATTGTCCATCTTATGTTGGCCAGGGGGTGATGTTCACCCTCTGCTCATGCCATCATTTTCTCCTGCCATTGTGGAGCTTCCCCCTAGAGCCTGTAAGCCAAAATAAACCTCTTTTTCCTACAAGCTGCTCTTGGTTGGGTGATTTCTACCAGCAATAAACACCTGACTGCAACAGCTATACATTGTATATTTCCAACTATATGACACTCAGGGAATGAAAGAAAAAAAAAAAAAAAACTATGGAGACTGTAACAAGTATTATGGATTGCCAGGGGTTTGCAGGGGACAAGGAATGAAAAATAAGAACAGTATTTCAGACTGATCAGTGGTGGTGGTGGTGTGGGTTTATGGGAGGAAACTCTCAACATAGGAGACATGTTGGGATCCCCAACGGGATGGGCCCTTTGAAGAAAGACTTCAGTTTTTATTTGGGAAGGGGAATGAGCTCTGAAACTAACATATATTCAAGCACTGTAAAAGAAAAAAAAAAAAGTCCTCCACTCTGGGGGGATATGGATAACAGAGGAGGCTCTGTATGTATGAGGGCAAGAAATCTCCATACATTCCTTTCAATTGTTCAATGAATCTAAAACTGGTTTAAAAATGTTTTTAATGAGTTCCCTTTAGAACATCTTTTTTATGTACTTATAAAATCTTATTCTGCTCCATTGTAACATACATAAATCTTCTAATTTTTAAAACAGTTTCTTGCCAAATTTAACAATCCAAGAATTTCTCCAGGAGATACAGCTCTCAACTCCAAGTTTCTGTGATAAAATAACAACCAAAGCAGTCTTATCCCAAGGGGCAAGTTATCACCTGTTCAAGCTGTAAGAACTTTAGTTTTCCTTTGCATAGAACCAATTAACTAACACATATGGTTACATCCCCCATCAACTTCCAGGAAATCCAAAATGAATGAGGTGTGACAAATCATGCTGTCAAGTGCTCTTACCTGAGGACTAGTTATGGTATATATTTCATGCATATGTACATGGTGTGTGTGTGTGTGTGTGTGTGTGTGTGTGTAATATGCTTGACTATCTAAAGCATTAAATCATGCATTGCATTCTACTTGATGCTCATTCAAACTCAGAATGTTTCTTTTCCCTAAGGCCTCTCCTTTATGTGTTTGGGCAGGGAGGGACAGTTTCTGGGCTAAAAGATTTTGTTTTAATTGTTTCCTTACAGTTATCCCTTTCTACTTCTAAGAAAAAACTAAGAAAAAAAATACACATTTCAGGACTAGAAAGACAGTTTACTGGTTAAGGACTTACTTGTGAAGCCTAGGAAACCAGGATCAATTCCCCAGTACCCATATAGGCCAGATATACATTATGGCACATGAATCTATGAATCTGGAGCTCAATTGCAGTGGCTAGAGGCTCTGACATGCCACTTCTCCTCTCTCTCTCTCTCACTCTCTCTCTCTCTCTCTCTCTCTCTCTCTCTCTCTGTGTGTGTGTGTGTGTGTGTGTGTGTGTGTGTGTGTGTGTGTGGTGTGTGTGTGTAATAAATAAATAAATAATTTTAAAAATGTACATTTCCCCAATCTGTGCATCCCACCTAGCTGGTGCAGAGTTGCAGTAGAAAACAGGTGGAGGGATATTCCATTCACATCATCCTCCTCAAAAAGTCAAGAAACCTCATATTTCTCAGGGAAGACAGCAGAGACCAGCTGAGAAGCTGATGAAGGACAACAGAAATGGGACCAGGTGAGCAGTTCTGATACAACTCCAGTCACCTTGCATAGCCTCCCATCCCCTAACCATCAGGGCTGTAAACCTCAAGAAAACTCATTTACCCCTGGTAATGCAGCACCCAGGGGGCTCAAGGTGGTCATGCAGCATTGGTGACATTGGAAGAAATTCCAAAAGGTAATAGGAGCTACTAACACAGAGCCAGATACATAGGCCTGCACTGGAAGTGCTAATCTCTCATTCCATGTCAGGAAATATTATGTATTGCATTTGAATGATATATTCTTGTTTGGCTTTAACATTCTCAAATAAACTGTGCTTTGGTGTTTACTATTGCTGCCTTTGATATTTCCTGATTGTTAGAACCTTGTCATTTTCTTCTGTCATTATTGGGGTAGGGTCTGACTGGCAACAAGTTGACTTGGCACCCATTTCAGATGAAAAATCCCAACCTTCTAGTTAACAGGATTAAGGATATAGAGCAAAACAGACCCTCAGGGACTTTGGCTTTATTAAATTATCTTTTTATTTTAAGCCCCACACTTGTATAAATACTCTGTGTTGGTTTTGAACAAATGTCTATATTGCTCAGTTGAATTTTAGAATTTGTCAGAAATTTTCTCCATCCAGTCTACTACAAGACTTGAATAGCAGGAAAACTCAACACCTAGGCTCACTTCTGCTGTTTCTCTTGGAGTATAAGAGCTACACCTGACATCTCAAACAGCTATACTGAAGATATATAAAATTGGATTATCACAGCTAAGAACACTGCAGACAGAAAATGCAAGCATCAAATTAACTCAAGAAGCAAAAATCTCCACATTATAATACAAGAAACACAAAAAACCAAGACAATACAATCTGACCAAAAATTATAAATCCATCAGAAATGACCTCCAGTGAGACTGCTTTAGACGAAATGACTGACAAAGAATTCAAAAAGATGATTATATTTATGTTCAAAGAATCAAAGGAATCAAATAAGAAACTAAATTCCTGAAGGAATCCCAATAAAACACAGGAAACCAACTTAATGAAATGAGAAGGTCAATAACATGAGTAAGGAAATAGAAATAATGAAAAAATACCACTCAGAAACACTAGAAATGAAAGACACAGTAAGTCAAATATAAAACTATGGAAAGCTTCACCAGTAGAGTGGATCAATAAGAGGACATCTTATTGATGTCTTATCTTATTAGAGAATATCTAAACTAGAAGACCAGGTAACATATCTAATACAGTCCAACAAAGAGAAAGACAAACTAATAGGAAGGCATGAATGGGAACTTCAGTACATTTGGGACACCATGAAGAGATCAAACATGAGAATTTAGGACACAGAAGAAGGGGAAAAATTTCACTCCAAAGTCATAACAGGTATTTTCAACAAAGTCATAGAAGAAAACTTCCCCCAAGTAGGGGAAGTGATGCCAAAACAGATACAGGAGGCCTTTAGAATGCCAAACAGACATAATCAGGAAAGAACCTCTAACCATCTTATTATAATTAAACTACAAACCAAACAAATATATTGAAAGAAGTTAGAGAGAAAAATCAAGTCACATTCAAAGCAAGCCCATCAGGATAACATCAGATTACTCAATACAAACTTTAAAAGCCAGAAAGGCTTGGAATGATGTATTCAAAGTTCTGAATGATAACAACTAGAAACTAAGTCCTGTAAAGCTATACATCCAAACAGAGAAATAAGGACATTCCTCAACAAAAGCAAGGTAAAGGAGTATATGATCACTGTAGCAGATGGATTCAGATTCACCGAGATGAACTTCCAGACCAGGCACAGTTATGGAGGAAGAGATATTTATTGAAGCTTACAGATCCAGGGGAAGTTCCATAAATGGCAGAAGAAGCTGGCCTGCCTTCACAGGACCAAGCAGAGAGAGAGGTACAAGCCAAAAGACAAAAAGGCACACAGCACACCTTAGGAAATCCAGCTAGGCAAACTTTGCATATCTTTAGATTGAAATCTGAAACCAACCACCACACCTTAAGATCACCCCGTGATATTGCCTCCAGCCAGGTGGCTATAGATGCAAACTACAAACAAATAAACAACTGTATATATTGGGGACCATCTATTCTATTCAAACCACCACATTCTGCCCTTGGCCCCCAATAGATTTATAAACATTACACATTGTAAATTGTACTCAGTTCAATTTCAAAGGTCCCCACAGTCTTGACCAATTTAATATATTAAGATCTGTAAGATCAAACAAGTTAAACATTTCTAACATATAAAGGCACAGAATAAACATTTTTAACTGGTATAAGGCACAGCAAGGAGAGACTAAAACAATGCAAACTCAACCACCATCAAACAACAAACTCAAATGCTTTTTGTTGGATGTTTTATACCATCAATGCAAAGATACCTTAGGTAACATTAGGTAAGTGATTAGACGGGAGCAAGGACCCACAATAGTATCCAAGGCAGGAGACTATCACTAGGGAAGTATAAATGGAGTAGGTCTTGAAAAAGCTTCCTCTTTGGAGCATCAAAAACTCCTGTAAGGACTTGTCACCTACATGGAGGACTGCTTAGAAAACAATGCATGTGTGGTACTCATAATATCACTGTAATACAATGATAGCACCCTTCTCCATCACCTTAACTGTTGTTTCCATTGCCATTTCCAATTCTACCACCATTTTCACCTCCACCTCTAACCTCCACTTCCACTGCTACCTCTACCTCCACCTCCACTGCCACTTCAATCTCCACTGCCACTTCAACCTCTACTGCCACCTCCACTCCTCTTCCACCTTCACCTCCACGTCCATGTCCACCTCCATCTCAACCTCCACTGTCACCTCCACTGCAATTGATACTATCATCATAACAACTGCAGACTCACAACCACTCTTGAATTTCTTCAATTCTAGGATAAATTTGTCTTTACCTTGGAACAATGGTTAGTTTTGCTTTATTTTTTTTATCACACTTAAATTAATCTAACAATTTTGTCTTCTTTCTATATTGTAAGACTTAAGTTTGTAGCAAATGTGTGTACCATACTATATAGGAGTCATTGACATTTCAGATCATAATCACGGTGGCAGAGCCCACAGTGTCTTGAAGGAGAGAGAGGATTGCTCTAAGAGTGAACAATAAAGACAAGGGGCAGTGAGGATATAAAATACAAGTCATTATAGTAACTGAAGTCATAGCTTGAGCAGCAAGATAATAGAAATAAATAAAAGAAATACAAATTGGAAATGAAAAAAGTGAACTTAGGCCTTTTTGCAGATGGTATGATTCTACACATGAATGATGCAAAAGACTCTATAAAATTATTTTTTTAGAGTTAAAGCCTTTTAACAATGTGGCAGGATAAAAAATCAACAAGCAAAAATCCTTTGTATATACCAATGAAAAACATGGAGAAATAAAAAAGGAAAACAGTCATCTTTATCATAGACACATAAGGTTAATATTTTGTAATATCCCTAACCAAGGAAGTGAAAAACCTTTACAGGAACACTAGAACACTCAAGAAAGAAATTGAGGAAGAAATGATAGGATTCTCATGGAATGGAAGGATTAATAACATAAAAATAGCCATCCTTCCAAAAGCAACATGCATATTAAATTCAACTCCATTAAAAATTCCAGAAACATTCTTCAAAAAATAGAAAAAAATTGCAAAATTTATATGGAAGCACAAAAGGTCTCAGAGTCCACAAAAATGTCTGCAGTAATTATTGATTTAAAAAATAATAGAAAGCTATGCTAATTAAAGTAGCATGGTACTGGCATATTAAAAAACAAACAAACAAACACAGGTTAAAAAGATTGCTTAGTGGTTAAGGCACATGCCTGTGAAGCCTAAGGATCCAGGTTCAGTTCCCTAGTACACACATAAGCCTTATACAAAGGTAACACATGAATCTAGAGTTCATGTGCAGTGGCTGGAGGCCCTGATGTGTCCATTCTCTCTGTCTCTTCTCTCTCTCTCTCTCTCTCTCAAATAAATAAACAAAATATGTTTAAAAAAATCAGACACATCAATGCAATGGAATTTTATGAGATTGGATAGGATAGGATAAAAAAAAAGAAAAAAGAAGGAAGAAGTGGAATAGAATAGAAAAATAGGGCAGGATAGGATAGGATGGAACAGAAAGAATGGAAGAGAAGAGAAGAGAAGAGAATAATGGAATGCAGCAGAATAGAATAGAGTAGACTAGAATGAAGAACAGAAGATTTAAGTATAAATTATATTAAGTATGTTAATAAAGAGGCCAGTGGGTAGTTTGAACATAAATCTCATGTTGACTCAGGTGTTAAAATTAAACTTGTAACTTGAATCACCAGACATTGGAGGGAGGAGGTGACACTTGGGACAGATCATGGAGACAGATCTAAGGTGTCACTGGGAGGAGATCTGAACTCAGGGGGTCCTGCTGATTGCTAGTTTGTGTTTGTTGCTCCTTTTGGGTATTTGATGCCTGGTGATGGTTTCTTTCTCTACTTAGATTTATAAATGGGAGCCAGTTTCTTCTGTCATTACAGGACTTCCCCTGGGTTTATCAGCCTGAAATAAATCCCTCCTTTCCATGGAACTGTTTGGTTAGATGTTTGTCCCAACATTGTGGAACTGACGCCAACAAGACCAAAACTTCACACTGGATAAAAGATAGCATTTTTAACAAAGGTGGTGAGAAACTGGGTAACCAAATACAGATGAATGAATCTAGATCTTCTTCTTTCAACTTGAACAAAAAGAAATTTTAAATTGATAAATGGAAGAACTAAAACTCAAAAATAACTATAAGAAAAATAGAATATTCTAAGACATCGGCATAAAGAAAGATTTTCTGACTAAGATTTCACTAACCTAGGGAATAAAATGAAATATTTAACAACTTGGATTACATGAAACTAAAGTTAGTACACAGCTAGGTATACTACAAAAAAGTCCATACACAATATAAGAATGGGGGAAAAAAACTTCACCAGCTACACATTTGACAGAAATTTAATATCTATAATGCACAAAGAACCCCCCACCCCCCCCAAAAAAACCCTAAGCAATAAATAAAAACAACCAACCACCTCAAGAAATGGGGCAGGGAACTAAACAGTGAGTTGGCAAAGGAAGAAATAAAAATGACCATAAATATTCAAAAATATGTTCACCTTTAAATTACAATGATTAAGATTTTATCTCCCTTCATTCAGAATGGCTTTCATCAAAAAATCAAATGATCAAAGATTCTGCCAATGGTATTGAAAAAGAAAAACCCTTATTGTAGTAGACAACTTCAGGTTCACTGAGATGAACTTTCAGACCAGGCACAGTTATGGAGGAAGGGATTTATTGAAACTTACAGATCCAGGAGAAGTTCCATAATGGCAGAAAAAGCTGGCCTGCCTTCACAGGCCCAAGCGGAGAGAGAGAAACACAAGCCTAAAAGCCAAAAGCCACAGCACACTTCAGGAACACTTTGCATATCTTTAGATTGAAATCAGAAACCCATCACCACAACATCAGACCCACCCAGTGACATAGCCTCCAGCCAGGTAGCCAGCAGATGCAAACTACAAACAAACAACTGAATATATTGGGGGCCATCTATTCTATTCAAACCACCACATTCCGCCCCTGGCCCCCAATAGATTTATAGCATCGCACATTGTAAATTGTACTCAGTTCAATTTCAAAGGTCCCGACAGTCTTAACCAATTTAAGATATTAAGACCTGTAAAATCAAACAAGTTAAGCATTTCTAACATATAAAGGCACAGAGTAAACATTTTTAACTGGTATAAAGCACAGCAAGGAGAGACTAAAACAATGCAAACTCAATCACCATCAAACAACCATCAAACTTCTGCAGTTCAAGTTCAACATAACCAGAGACTGACAGTCTCCAGATTTTCCAATTCTGCCCCTCCAGCTGGGCAGACTAGCAGGGGAACACTTCCATCCCAGGCCAACAGTGCAGTCCATGGTAGCCCTTGCACAGTCCTGGTATATCCAAAACATCTTGAGGTCTTCATGCAAAGGACAGTCCATCTTCCAAAGGCTCTTTCAGCCTACCAGGGCATCAGGCCCTGCCTCATGCTGTGTCTCAGCAGCAGCTCCTGGAACCATGTGCAATTCATGACCACTCCTCACATTTTCCAAAGGCTCTTTCATCCTATCAGGGCATCAGGCCCTGCCTCATGCTGCATCTCAGCAGCAGCTCCTGGAAGCATGTGCAATTCCAGACCAGTCCTCGCATTTTTCATGGTTCTGAAACCAATACTAGGTGTGTAGGACACAGCCATATTCTCAATTCACAGAAAAAATAAATCATAACCTTGAAAAGCATATTCCTTCTCCAATCAACTCTTTCCAAAAGTGTTTGGATTTCTATGATCGTCTTTCCTCAGGCATCCCTTCCATGGTAAAGCAATTGGACCATCTTCCTTTAAGATCGCTAATGTGTTTGACTATAGCAGATTCGGTAATCTAAAACCAGTCTCAGTGCCTGTAATTTTAACCTGCTTGAGGTTTTCCAGCTTAAAATATTAAAATCTCTCAGTCCAATATCTCTGCCTAAGCACATCAGTCCATTACAAATTTAATCTTGATCAAATTCTCTGGGCCTGGGCAACAGGACACAACCAGCCCTTATGCCAGTAGCCAACTTCCAACAAAGTCCTCTCCAGTCTTTCCTTCCCCTTAGAAAGCTCACAAGCCAAGCCTCGAAGTTCAATGCTGTCTGCACTTAGCATTCTCAAACTGATCAGAGTAGCCCATAAAACTTGGCTTACCACTCCAGAAGGCATTTTCAGTTCCACGCACCAAGTCCATACCCATTCCTTCAAAACAAAGGTTCCAAAAGATCAACATCCACATGGTCAGGTTCATCTCAGTCCACTCCTCAGTACCATGTTCTATAGCAGACAGCTTCAGCTTCGCTGAGATGAACTTCCAGACCAGGCACAGCTTTGGAGGAAGAGATATTTATTGAAGCTTACAGATCCAGGGGAAGTTCCATAAATGGCAGAAGAAGCTGGCCTGCCTTCACAGGACCAAGCAGAGAGAGAGGTACAAGCCAAAAGACAAAAAAGCCACACAGCACACTTTAGGAACCCCAGCTAGGCACACTTTGCCTATCTTTAGATTGAAATCTGAAACCAACCACCACACCTTAAGATCACCCTCTGATATTTCCTCCAACCATGTGGCTACAGATGAAAACTACAAACAAATAAACAAGAATACATTGGGGGCCATCTATTCTATTCAAACCACCAGAATCACTAAAGTAGCTCTACAGAAAATACTTGAAAGCATCCTCCATGCTAAAGAGAAAGAACATCACACACATAAGGAAAGTGGAAAAAGAAACCACACTGAAATAACAGTTAAAACAAACAAGTAAAGGGAAAATAGGAAGCACTAAAAAATAAGAAGAATGGCAAGAACAAATACACACCTTTCAAAAATAACTCTTAATATCAATGGCCTCAGTGCCTCAATCAAAAGACACAGTTTTTCACATTGGGTTAAAAAGCAGGATCCTTCAATTTGTTACTTCAAGCAAATGGGTCCAAAAAACAAGCAGGTGTCACTCTCCTAATCTCTGACAGGGTAGACTGGAAACAAACATTAGTTAGGAAAGATAAGAAGGTCACTTTGTATTGGTTAAAGGAATACTTCACCAGGAGTATATTATAATTCTAAACATATAAGCCACTAACATAGGGATCCCCAATTTCATCAAAAAACACTATTAGAAAAAATGTCACATATAACACCAAATGCAATTGTAGCATGTGACTTCAACAACACACTCTCATCAATTTACAGGCCATACCAGCAAAATAAATAAGTAAATAAACAGAGAAGCATCTAGATTAAATGAGTTCAAAATATGGACCTAACAGATATCTACAGAGCAATAGAGCCAGATGCGGCAGAATATACATTCTTTTCAGCATCACATGGACCATTCTCTAAAATACAGCATATATTAGGACACAAAGCAAATATTAACAAATACTGGAAATGAACATAATTATATCTGATTGCAATGGGATTAAACTACAAATCAACAGCAAGAAAACCTATAGAGCATACACCAAATCATGGAAACTAACCAATACACTACTAAGTGATGAAAGAGTCAATGAAGAAATCAAGAACAAAATCAAAAAATTTATAGAATCTTGGGCTGGAGAGATGGCTTAGCAGTTAAGCGCTTGCCTGTGAAGCCTAAGGACCCCGGTTCAAGGTTCGGTTCCCCAGGTCCCACGTTAGCCAGATGCACAAGGGGGCACACGCATCTGGAATTCGTTTGCAGAGGCTGGAGGCCCTGGCGCGCCCATTCTCTCTCTCTCTTCCTCTATCTGTCTTTCTCTTTGTGTCTGTCGCTCTCAAATAAATAATAAAAAAAATTTTTAAAAAAAGAAAAAATTTATAGAATCAAACGATAACAAGAACACATCATACCAAAATCTTTGGCAAATAATGAAGGCAGTCCTAAGAGGCAAATTTATAGCTTTAAGTGCCTATATTAAAAATTAATCCCACCACCTGGCTCTGAGTTCCTTGCGTGGTCAGTGTGTTGGTGGACATGGTGATCTGGAGTGAGTAGGCTGGAACCATTTCTGGTCTCCTCCTACTGTCCGGGTCTGAATTCCTTGTGACGTTAGTGTGTGGGAGGGCACAGTGGTGTAGAGTGAATAGGCTGGACCAAAATCTGGGCTCCTTCCACCTCCTCCTGGGTCTAAGTTCCTTGTGTGGTCAGTGTGTGAGTGGGCATGGTGATCTGCAGTGAGTAGGCTGGAACTATTTCTAGTCCCCTCCCACTGCCCAGGTCTGAGTTCCTTGCACATCAGTGTGTGGGTGGCCACAGCCCTCTGGAGTGAATAGACCAGACCCTTATATCTGAGCTCCTCCCATCTTCCCAGTCTAGGTTGCCTGCATTGGTCTATGTCCTGGAGGGTTCAGCATCATGAAGTAGGCCACATCCTTGTTACCTTACTTCTCTTAGTCCCCTGGCCCTGGTAGGTTCCATTGTGCCTTGCCTGGGGAGGCCTGGTCCCTGTGTGAGCTGTGGAATCAAGCCCTTTGCTCTGGTATCTTGACTGGCCACGAAGTGCCAACAACCTTGTTCAACTGAGTCAGAGGGTGAATGGGCCAAAGGACACAAACTTGCTTCTTTCTCAATAAAATAAAGAATCTTCCTAAAGTTGGTAGACAACAATGCAAAAAAACCAAAAAACAAAAAGTCAAAAAACTGAGAGATATCCTCCAAGGATGCATAGTCCTACTACAGAAGCCTCCAATGAAATCATAGAGAAATCAACAGAAATCCATCTCCAAAATGAAAACACAACAACCAATGAGACCCTCATTTAAAAAAAAAAGTCACTGAACTTGAAGCAAACTATCAAAGAACCAACAATTTACAATTGAACAGAATAATCTCTTAAAGCATTCAGATTTTGACAGTAGGCTTAACTTGATGGAAGAAAATATTAGAATCTTCCAAAGAGATATAAATAAATTGAATCTAAGTCAATAATGGAAGAACTTGGGCTGGAGAGATGGTTTAGTGGTTAAGCACTTGCCTGTGAATCCTAAGGACCCTGGTTCAAGGCTCAATTCCCCAGGACCCATGTTAGCCAGATGCACAAGGGGAGTACATGTCTGGAGTTCATTTGAAGTGGCTGGAGTCCCTGGCATGCCCATTCTCTCTCTCTCTCTATCTGCCTCTTTCTCTCTCTGTCTTTCACTCTGAAATAAATAAATAAAAATGAACAAAGAAAAAAAGAAAAAAAAAAGAAATGGAATACCTCAACAACCACTTGATTAAGATTAATGAAGACTTGATCAAATGCAAGAATGAACTACAAGAAGCATCAAGAAATCAGAATTTGAATTGAAATTGTATCTCAAAAAAGAGATAAGCATTGTACAAAACAATATAACAGAAAACAAAAATCAAATAGAATTTATGAAAATCTCTTTAGAACCACTCACCAACAGAGTAACTCATGTGGAAGACAGAACCACTGACCTGGAAGATAAGACAAAAGAAATTGATCAGGAAGCCAAAAACATTGCTAAGTTCAAAAAGTCAACTGAACAAAATATGGGGGAACTGTGAGACACTCTAAATTAACCAAACATCTGGATCATGGGTATACCAGAAGGAGAGGAAATCCTGACCAGAGGAATAGAAAACATACTCAAGAAATTAGTGAACAAAATTTTCTGGGACTGGGGATATGGTTTAGGTGTTATGACATTGGCCTGCAAAACCTAAGGACCCAGGTTAGATTCCCAGGACTCATGCAAGCCAGATGCCCAAGGGGGCACATGTGCCTGGAGTTCATATGTAGTGGCTAGAGGCCCTGGCATGCCCATTATCTCTTTCTCTCTGTCTGTCTCTTTCTCTCTCATAATTAAATAAATAAAATATTTTTTTAAAAGAAAAGAGGGCTGGAGGGATGGCTTAGCTGTTAAGGTTGTTTGCCTGCAAAGCCAAAAGACCCTGGTTTGATTCTCCAGGACCCACATTAGCCAGATGCACAAGGTGGCACATGCATCTGGAGTTTGTTTACAGTGGTTAGAGGCCCTGGTGTGCCCATTTCTCTCTCTTTCTCTCTCTCCCTCTTTCTCTGTCAAATAAAAAAGAAGTAAAAATATTAAAAAAAAAGAAAACATGAAAAGAAAAATTTCTGAATCTTGCAAAAGAGAGACTCATCCCGATACTAGAAGACAACAGAACACCAAACAGGCAGGACCAAGGAAGAAACTCTTCAAGACACATCATACTTAAAACACTTGACAATGAAACAAAAGTCAGAGTGTTAAAAGCAGCAAGAGAAAAGCAATTCACAGTATAAAAAGGCAATCCTATTAGAATAACATCAGATTTCTCAATGGAAAGCCTGGAAGCCAGAAAGGCCTGGAGTTGAACACTTCAAACACTGAAAAATGATGGCTTCCAACCCAAGTATCCCTCATAAAAGATTGTGAAAGAAAAACCTTCCATGAAAAAAGTCAACTCTATAATTATATGAACACAAAGCCAAACCAACAGAGAATACTTGAGGGAATACTCCACACAGAACAGTCAAACAAACAATCTCAGGAGCCAACAATAAGAAGATCCCAATAACAAAAATAAATCAGGCCCCAAACAGTACATAACACAAATAAGCACCCAGCCCCATAAGACACCTCATCATGACAGGGATTAATTCAAATCTCTCAGTAATAACCATAAATATTAATGAATTTACATCACCCATCAAAAGACACTGGCTATCAGGATGGATCAAATAACTGGACCCTTCTATCTGCTGTCTTCAAGACACCCACCTCACCACTAAAGATAGACACCTCCTCAGGGTGAAAGGTTTAAAATGATATTCCAAGCAAATGGAAATAAAAAAAAAGAGGGTGCTGCTACATTAATGTCTGATTTAAAAAAAAAAAAAAAAAAAAGACTTCAAACCAAAAGTAATCATAAAGGACCAAAAAAGCCACTGCTTACTCATCGAGGGAATGATCCAACCTGAGGACATCACAATCATAAATATATATGCCCCAAACACAGGGGCAACACAGTTTATAAAACAAAAATAAACACCAACACTATAATACTTACAGACTTCAATACTCCACTATCATCAATAAACTAACAGCAATGTTTATCAGACTTTTCCATAAAACATAAAATGAAAGAATTCTAGCCTATTTCTATGATGCTAGCATCACCCTGATACTGAAGCCAGATGAAGGAAGACAGAATAACAACAAAAAATACAGGCCAATCTCCTTCATGAACATAGATGCAAAAATTCTCAACAAAATATTTGAAAACAGAATACAAGACTATATCAGAAAGATCATTCACCCCCAACCAAGTAGGATTTATCTCAAAGATACAGGGATGGTTCAAAATACACAAATTAATAAATGTATTGCACTTTATAAATGGACTAAAGGACAAAAGTCACATGATCATCTCAGTAGATCCAGCAAAAGCATTTGACAAAATTCAATATCCATTCATAATAAAAGTCCTACAGAAACTGGGACTAGAAGGAATATATCTCAACATAATAAAGACTATTTATGACAAACCAATAGCTATCATAATACTAAATAGGGAGATACTTTAAGTTTTTCCATTAAAAGCAGGGATTTTCCATTAAAATCATAGGGGCATTTTGGGGTCAGGGAAAGAGTAGGAACACAAGAGAGTTTAAGTTTGAGAGTCTCTGTTGGGGTGGCACAGTACTTATCCCTGGATGAGATACGGGAGGGGGTACAAGGAATAACTCTGATTCTGGCTAAGGAAAGTGGGAGGAGTTGGGGTCCGGGTAGATGAAATTAATCGGGGAAAGGCAGAGGGAGAAGGCACGAGTTAATGTTAGAGTTTAGTAATGTAAGTCAGCATCAGACAGGGGAGCCTATTAGTCTGACTTATTGTTTATATTGTAGTTATGTTTTTCTCATTGGGTGATTAAGACCATGTAGGCTGGCAGAATTAACTGTATAGTTTGGAGGTCAATAATCGCTCTGTAGGAGAGACTTTTAGGAACCTGTGAGGAGTTCTATGACTCTCAGCCTTGTCATCTGCTAGGATAAGTCAAGGTCATGCTGACCTGGTCACCTTCCCTCTTTTGGGAAGCCTGGAAGACTGATTTTCCTCCAATATAATTCTCCTGTTGCAGATGTCCTGACTTGGAATTCATTTCTGGATCTCCACATCCTCTCTGATCAAGAAGATAGCTAGAAGTTCAAGTGCCCCATAATCTCCTGTGGTCTTTTGACCTGAGAGCAGAAACCCAAATATATGTTATTCTGTTAACTCCAATGTTTCCAATTGATTTTGGCTTCTACATATGGTTACTAATTACTTAGAGAGACTACAAGTATCTGATTAGCAAAACAGATTAGTTAAAAAGGATGCAGAAGATATCTACTTAGCAAAGTAGATCTGGTTAGAAAATGACATAATAGTTAAAAATCATTTTGATTAATATTTAACTTTAGTTTTCAGGTAACAGTGTGGGACATAGAAAGCATACACAATCTATCTTTTAAGTATCTGTCAGTTATAAGTATTGGAAGAACATTCTAGTAAAATTGTATGACAGGAAGAAAATAAGACATTATAAAAACTTAGCATTTGTTTTTGAAAACAACTTTGGCTAGTCTGTATACCAATGCAAGTGCCAATTACCCCCCCCCCCCAATCTGGAAGTAGAACAGCAAGTTAAGATTATTTTTCTAGGGCAGGAAACATTTTATCAACATCTGTATAAATAATGAACTTAAGATATCAGAAATGAGATAATTAAATGAAACTTTGAAACTGATTATACATAGCTCAAAAATAAAATAAAACTTGGTCATTGTTGTGTTAACCTGATTTTAACATGCATTAGAGACAATATGACAGACACAAAGCAATTATTTTTACCATTGAACAATTTTAAGGCTTAATTAAAAAATATTATAATAAGTCACCTCTTATAAGACTTAGATTATAACTTCAGTGATAATTGTAAGGAAAGTGTAAGAGAAAAGCAACAGAGAACATCGGACTTGATCTGTACAGACAAGACTGTTTTACTGTGAGAAAAAAGTGAGGGACCTCAGCTTTCCCATGGGATGAAGGCTGAAGCACTGAGCCAGGCTAGGGCGTCAGTTTATAAGGAGAATCCTAAGGAAAAGCCAGGTTGTACCAGGTGCAGTTGATTTAAAAAAAAAAAAATTATAGCTGCCGTATCCTTTTTCAGATTAGGCTTCTTCAGTCAGGAATATCTAAGGGATGATATTCACATGGTCCCTGGTCCTTCAAGGCCATCTAGGCTGATGGGGAGTACATCAATCAGGAAAGGTGTCAAACTTAATGGGGCTGAATGTCTCTGTTGTTTCTTTTTTTTGTCTTGAGCCTTGTGGATAGACATCAACTCTTTAGTTCCCTTTTGGTTTTCAGGGAAGGCCATTGACCCTCCAATAATATATATCTAGGATATACCAAAAACACAAAAAGTTAAATAATAAGGAATCAAACAAGCCAATCAAAAAAATGGGCTATGGAGCTAAATAGAGCATTCTCAAAGGAAGAAATACGACTGGCATATAACCATCGAAAAAAATGTTCTTCATCACTAGTCATCAGGGAAATGCAGATTAAAACTACATTGAGATTCCATCTCACTCCTGTCAGATTGGCCACCATCATGAAAACAAATGATCATAAATGTTGGCGGGGATGTGAAAAAAGAAGAACCCTCCTACCCTGCTGGTGGGAATGCAATCTGGTCCAGCCATTGTGGAAAACAGTGTGGAGGTTCCTAAAACAGCTAAAGATTGATCTACCATATGACCCAGCTATAGCACTCCTAGGCATATATCCTAAGGACTCATCTCATTTCCTTAGAAGTACATGCTCAACCATGTTTATTGGTGCTCAATGTATGTTAGCTGGGAAATGGAACCAGCCTAGATGTCCCTCAACTGATGAGTGGATAATGAAGACGTGGCACAATGGAGTTCTACTCTGCAGTAAAGAAAAATGAAGTTATGAAATTTTCAGAAAAATGGATGGATCTGGAAAGGCTTATACTAAGTGATGTAACCCAGGCCCAGAAAGCCAAGCACCACATGTTCTCTCTCATATGTGAATCCTAGCTACAGATGACTGGGTTTATGCATGAGAATGAAAATACTTAGTAGCAGAGGCCAGTAAATTAAAAAGGAGACATAAAGGAAAAAGAAAGGAAGGGAGGAGGGTACTTAATAGGTTGATATTGTGTATACGTAAGTACAATGATTGTTGCGATGAGGTAATATGATGAAGAATGGAAAATGTGGGGGGAAGGGAGGGAATTAACACAGGATTTTTTTATAATCATGGAAAATGCTAATAAAAATTTAAAAAATTAAAATTAAAATTAACATAAAAAAAGATTTAGTTAAAGTTTGAAAAATAGAGGAACTTAGTTAACTTAGTTGGGTACTCTAAATTTAGTCTTTTATAACGATTATTATGACCAGATTAACATCCATAAGGTTTACAATTTGAATATCATTAGCATCCTACTACCACCTAGGGCCATTCTTTGTTAGGCTGATGTAATCCCTAGGCTAAGTCGTTTTATTTCTCAAGGAGTTTGCAATTTGATTAAGTACTTTGTCTTTCACTTGTTTAAGATTACTCATATTTTCATCTACATACTTTCTTCAAACCTTCATCTACATACTTTTAACTTTTAATCCATGTAACCACTCTGTAACAATCTTTTCCATCAAACATTTAACATTCAATATTTAAAGTTTTCACTCCAGTTTACCTATCTTCTTTAGTCATATTCATCTCATAACTATCAAAAAAACTTATTGTCCTTACCATAAGACTTTAAATATGACCAATTTCCCCCAGAAAGGCCTTTTGAAATAACTTTTATAAAGAAAGATTTTTTTTTTTTAAAGATCAGATTTGACTTTTCTATTTACTCAGAATAAATATAGATTTTTGGAACTTTGTTTTTATCACTTTCCTGAAACACATTTTTTTTTTAAATATGAAGGCAGATTTAAACATTATTAGAAATTTTAGAAATTTCTTTTACAAATTTAGTATAGAATACTTTTAAATTTAAACATAAATCTTGAGGCTATTTTCTGTTAATAGTTCCATATAAGCATAGAAAGATAAAGTAAATGTAAAATAGTTACAATTATTTTTTATAAGCATAAAAAAATTTTGTTTAAGGAGTCCGCATAGCGACTTAGCATTCATTGATCATCATGCTGGGGCCAGGATCCTGAGATTCCCTGTGCTTGCAATTCCCTGGCTCTGCAAGGCAGTGAACCTAAGAAAGAGCCTTTGTTTTTTCCTAAAATTCTAGGGAGAGTTTTGATCTTCCCTCAGGGTTATAGGCCAGCTTTTTGAACCTGTCATTTTACAAATCTTTAAGATTAGGAGAATCTTGCTTTTTTTTTTTTTTTTTGTCTGTGATCTTAATTACTTTTAGTGCTCCTTCTGGGGGATGCTCAACAGTAAAAATTGGTTATGCTGTCTAGTGAAGTGGGCTTGGTGGAAAACATCCCCACAATTAAATGGCACTGCTCAAAATAGAAATCATTCTACAACCTTACGGGCTGTGAGCCACATATATATTTATACACAAACACTCATTTTAAGTGGACTTTTTATATAGACTTTAGACAACTACTTCCCCTTAACACACTCACTCTTTCATCCATTTATTCAGAAGTTATGCATTCCAATTTCAAATTTCTATTGTTTTTACAACTCTGAAGACAAAAAGCAAACCTTATTACCAGACAGGGTGTCAGGAGAGGCTGAGGAGGAGGCAGAGGAGCTGTTGAGCCAAGATCCTCTATGGCATCAGGGTCAAAAGCAGAGGGTGAAGACTAGTATGGGGGAGGGATTGAGTGAGAGCGCATTCCTCAGACCTTGGACCTTGGGTAGGACCTGGTGATAATGGCAGGTAGAGCAGAGAGAAGGCCTTGCCTACAGAGTGAAAAACAGAATAAGTTACAGCAGGACATTTGCCTGTACATTGGCATAAGTTTGTTTTAATTCAATGAGAATTTATGAATCAAAAGTATCATTTTCCAGGGTGTTTTCACCCATTGTCCATATATTTTTTAAATTTTTATTAGCATTTTCCATGATTATAAAAATATCCCATGATAATACCCTCCCTTCCCACCCCACTTCCCCCTTGACATTCCATTCTCCATCATATTACCACCCCATATCAATAATTGTACTTACATATATACAATACCAACCTATAAAGTACCTTCCTCCCTTCCTTTCTCTTCCATTTATATCTCCATTTTAACTTACTGGCCTCTTCTACTAAGTATTTTCATTCTCATGCAGAAGCCCAATCATCTGTAGCTATGATCCACATATGAGGGAGAACATGTGGCGCTTGGCTTTCTAGGCCTGGGTTACATCACTTAGTATAAGCCTTTCCAGATCCATCAATTTTTCTGAAAATTTCATAACTTCATTTTTCTTTATCGCTGAGTAGAACTCCATTGTATAAATGTGCCACATCTTCATTATCCACTCATCAGTTGAGGGACATCTAGGCTGGTTCCATTTCCCAGCTAACATACATTGAGCACCAATAAACATGGTTGAGCATGTACTTCTAAGGAAATGAGATGAATCCTTTGGATATATGCCTAGGAGTGTTATAGTTGGATCATATGGTAGATCAATCTTTAGCTGTTTTAGGAACCTCCACACTGTTTTCCACAATGGCTGGACCAGATTGCATTCCCACCAGCAGGGTAGGAGGGTTCTTCTTTTTTCACATCCCCGCCAACATTTATGATCATTTGTTTTCATGATGGTGGCCAATCTGACAGGAGTGAGATGGAATCTCAATGTAGTTTTAATCTGCATTTCCCTGATGACTAGTGACATAGAATATTTTTTTAGATGTTTATATGCCATTCGTATTTCTTCCTTTGAGAATGCTCTATTTAGTTCCAAAGCCCATTTTTGATTGGCTTGTTTGATTCCTTATTATTTAACTTTTTGTGTTTTTGGTATATCCTAGGTATTAATCATCTATCAGATATATAGCTGGCAAAGATTTTTTCCCATTCTGTAGGTTTCCTCTTTAATTTTTTCACTGTGTCCTTTGCAGTGCAAAATCTTTGTAATTTCATGAGGTCCCAGTGATTAATCTGTGGTTTTATTGCCTGAGCAATAGGGGTTGTATTCAGAAAGTCTTTGCCGAGACCAATATGTTGAAGGCTTTCCCCTACCTTTTCCGCTAGCAGTTTCAGAGTTTCAGGTCTGATGTTGAGGTCCTTAATCCATTTGGACTTAATTCTTGTGCATGGAGAGACAGAAGAATCTATTTTCATTCTTCTACATATATAAATCCAGTTTTCCCAACACCATTTGCCTAAGAGTCTGTCTTTTCTCCAATGAGTATTTTGGCACTTTTAATGAATATCTGGTGGCTATAGCTACCTACGCTTACATCTGGGTCCTCTATTCTGTTCCACTGATCTACATGTCTGTTTCTGTGCCAGTAACATGCTGTTTTTGTTACTATGGCTTTGTAGTACGGGTTAAAATCAGGTATGGTAATACCACCAGCCTTATTTTTGTTGCTCAATATTATTTTAGATATTTGAGGTATTTTGTGATTCCAAATAAGTTTTTGGATGGTTTTCTCTATTTCCATGAAGAATGCCTTAGGAATTTTATAGGGATTGCATTAAATGTACAAATTGCTTTTGGTAAGATTGCCATTTTCACAATATTGATTCTTCCAATCCAGGAGCAAGGGATGTTTCTCCACTTTCTAGTGTCTTCTGCATTTTTTAAAGTTCTCCTTGTAAAGATTCTTTACTTCCTTGGTTAGGTTTATTCCAAGGTACTTTATTTATTTATTTTTTGATGCAATTGTGAATGGAAGTGGTTCTCTGATTTCATCCTCTGTGTGTTTGTTGTTAGCATATATGAAGGCGACTGATTTCTGTGTATTTATTTTGTATCCTGAAACATGGCTGTAGGTTTTTGTCAGCTCTAACAGTTTGCTAGTAGAGTCTTTAGGGTCCTTTATGTATAGAATCATGTCATCTGCAAATAATGATAACTTGATCTCTTCCTTTCCAATTTGTATCCCTTTTATGTGTGTCTATTGCCTTATTGCTATGGCTAAGACTACCAGTACTATATTAAATAAAAGTGGGGACAGTGGACACCCTTGTCTTCTTCCTGATTTTAGTAGAAAAGCTTCCAGTTTTCTGCCATTTAGTAATATGTTGACTGTAGGCTTGTCATAAATAGCCTTTATTATATTGAGATATGATCCTTCTATTCCCACTCTCTGTAAGACTTTTATCATGAAAGGATGTTGGATTTTCTCAAACACTTTTTCTGTGTCTAATGAGATGATCATGTGATTTTTGCCCTTCAACCCATTTATATAATATATTACATTTATAGATTTGTGTATATTGAACCATCCCTGCATCTCTGGGATAAAGCCTACTTGGTCAGTGTGAATGATCTTTCTGGTATACTCTTGTTGTTTGCCAATATTTTGTTGAGAATTTTTGCATCTATGTTCATGAGGGAGATTGGTCTGTAATTTTCCTTTTTTGTTCTATCTTTGCCTGGTTTTGATATCAGGGTGTTGTTGGCCTCATAGAAGGAGTTGGTAGAATTCCTTCTTTTTCTACTTCCTGGAAAAGCTTAAGAAACAATGGTGTTAGTTCTTCCCTAAAGGTCTGGTAAAATTCAGTGAATCCATCTGGGCCTGGGCTTTTCTTAGTTGGGAGATTATTGATAACTATTCATATCTCCATGTTTGTTACAGGTCTATTTAAGTGATTAATCTCATTTTGATTTAATTTAGGTAGGTCATATAAATCAAGGAAATCATCCATTTCTTTCAGATTTTTATACATTGTGGAATATATGCTTTTATAATATGTCCCTATGATTTTTTTCAATTTCTATGGAATCTGTTGTGATGTTACCTTTTTCATCTCTGATTTCATTAAATTATGTCTCTTTTCTCTTTCTTTTCATCAGATTTGATAAGGGTTTATCAACCTTGTTTATCCTTTCAAAGAACCAACTCTTTGCTTCATTAATACTTTGGATTGTTTTTTGTTTATTTGTTTGTTTGTTTCTATTTCATTAATTTCTTCCCTAATCTTTGTTATTTCTTCCCGTCTACTGGAGTTTGGTTTGCCTTTTCTTCTTTATCCAAGGCTTTAAGGTGAAACTTTAGGTCATTTTCTTGTGACCTTTCTAATTTCTTAATATAGGCACTTAAGGCTACAAATTTGCCTCTCAGAAATGGCTTCATTGTGTCCCCGATTTTGGTATGTTGTCTTCTCATTATAGTTTGACTCTATAAATTTTTTGAATTCCTTCTTGATTTCTTCATTGACCCTTTCATCATTTAGTAGTGTATTGTTTAGTTTCCATGATTTTGTGTATGCTCTATAGCCTTTTTTGCTACTGATTTGTAGTTTAATTTCATTGTGTTCAGAGAGAATGCAAGGAACTATTTCAATTTTCCTGAATTTGTTAAGATTTGCTTTGTGTCCTAATATATGGTTTATTTTAGAGAATGTTCAATGTGCTGCTGAAAAGAATGTATGTTCTTCATTATTTGGATGAAATATCCTGTATGTATCTGTTAGGTCCATTCTTCTATGACCTCATTTAGTCCAGATGCCTCTCTGTTTATTTTTTCCTGGGATGACCTGTCAATTGATGAGAGTGGGGTGTTAAAATCACCCACCCTGCTTTGTTTGGTGTTATCTGTGACCTTAGTTCTAATAGTGTTTGGTTGATGAATTTGGGAGCCCCCATGTTAGGTGCATATATGTTTAGGATTGGAATGTCCTCTTGTTGGAGTGTGCCCTTAATCAGTATAAAGTGACCTTCCTTATCTTTCTTGACCAATGTTGGACTAAAGTCTACCTTGTCAGATATTAGGATAGCAACCCCTACTTGTTTTCTATGCCCATTTGCTTGAAACACTGTTTTCCAACCTTTCACTCCAAGATAATGTCTATCCTTTGTAGAAAGGTAGTTTCTTGGAGACATAAATTGTAGGATCCTTCTTTTTAACCCAGTCTGCATACCTATGTCTTTTGTTTGGGGCATTGAGGCCATTGATATTAAGAGATATTATTAAAATTTGTGTATTAATGTTTGCATTTTTTTTGTGGTTCTGGTTCTAACTTTGCTCTCTTGTGTTAACTAGTATTTGAGTATTGCTTGTTTTTTCCAGGTTCCTTATATGTGTGCTTTTCCTTTTCTTCAGCATGGAGGATCCTATCAAGTATTTTCTACAGAGCTGGTTTTGTCTTCAAATACCCCTTTAACCTGCTTTTGTCATGGAATGTCTTTATTTCTCCATATATTTGAATGGATCGCTTTGCAGGATAAAATAACCTTGGTTGACAGTTGTTATGTTTCAGAACTTGGAACATCACTCCAAGCCCTTCTGGCTTTTAAAGTTTGTTTTGAATAATCTGTTGAAATCCTGATGGGCTTGCCTTTGTAGGTAACTTGATTTTTCACTCTAACTGCTTTCAATATTTTTTCCTTAGTTTATGTTTTTTGTAGTTTGATTATAAAATGACAAGGAGAGATTCTTTTCAGGTTTTGTCTGACTGGGGTTCTAAAGTCTTCCTGTATCTGCAATGGCACCTCTTTCCCAATTTGAAGGAAGTTTTCTTCTGTGATTTTGTTGAAGATGACTACTATGCCTTTGGAGTGGAATTCTTCTCCTTTTAGTATGCCCTGAATTCTTATATTTGATCTTTTCATAGTGTCCCGAATATCTTGAAATTCCCACTCATACTTTTCTATAAGTTTGTCTTTCTCTTTGTTGGCCTGTATTAGATCTGCCACCTGTTCTTCTAGTTTTGATATTCTGTCCTCACCTTTGTCCATTGTACTTGTGAGAGTTTCTACAGAGTTTTTTATTTCATTAACTGTTCTTCATTTCTAGTAATTCTGATTTTTTTCTTTATTATTTCTATTTCCTTATTTATGTCTTGTATTGCCTTCGTTTTGTCATGAAATTGTTGTCCTGTGTCTTCTTTGATTCCTTTGATTTCCTCTATGCGTTCCTGTTTGAGTCCTTTGATTTGTTCTCTGACTTCTTTGAACATTTTACAATCATTCTTTTGAAATCTTTCTCAGGTATTTCCTCTAACTCGTTCTCACTCGCGGTCATATCTGATGCATTAATACTGTTAGGTGGATTTATATTGTCTTGCTTTTTAGTGTTTCTTGTGTTATAATGTATATATTTTTGCATCTTGGCTGATGTTAATGCTTGGATTCTCTAGCTAGCTAGCTATTCTTACCTGTGTCAATTGATTTGATGTTATATATCTTCAGGATAGGAGGTTAAGGTTTTACGTGTGGCTCTTAAGGCTCTCTGAGTATCTACAAAGGTGTTCCTAGGGGTTGAATTTCCCTGCTATGGGAGTATTCAAGTAGGATGAGTGGAATAAAATACAGGTAGATTCTAAAGGTTAACTAAACACTGTACACATTCAATCAAAAACAGCACCAGATATTTATGCAAGAGTAGTTATTGTAACAACCAGATCCTCTATCAACAAAGAAGTTAAGATTTCTGGTCTGTTGAGGGATCCAAGTCAGCTTCTGACCAAGTGAGACCCTTCCCTGATGCAATCGATCCAAGTTACCTTTTTGGATGATTTTGGTCTCAGTCAAGTTTCTGGCTGGGTCGTTAGGCTGCTGTTCTGATTTCTGGATCTGGGCACTGTCTTTTCCTGCAGGGCAAACTGTACTTGGAAACTGTGGCCCTGCAGATCAGCACCCCCGCTGCTGGAACTGCCACTGCTGCTAAAGCTGCCGTTGCTGGGTCTGTCACCCCTGCTGGGTCCACCACTGCTGCTGCCGCCACTGCTGCTGCTTTAACTGCCACTGCTGGATCCTCTGCTGCTGCTGCTGGATCTGTGACTGCTGCCTCTGAAGCTGCTTCTTCTGGATCTGCTTCTCCTGCCTCTACTGGATCTGCTGCTTCTGGGGCCACTGCTACTAGTGCCGGAGCCACTGATGTTGCTGCATGACCCTGCTCCTGCTTGGCTCCCACTGTTCACTCACATTGGCATGGCTGGGTCTTGGGACCACTGCTCTGTTCATTAGAGCTGGGCACAGGCGGTGGGGGAGGGGAAGGAGCTGCAGCTCCCTTGGTTCTCTTGCTGTTCCATGTGTTCTTCTATATTGTGTTCTGCTCCTCCCTTGTTCACTGCCGCTCTCCCTTCACATTTCTTGAGTTGCAGAGATCGCCAGTGTGAGTGGAAGCTCCTGTCACCTGGCTTTTCCTGTGGCTGGAGCCGAGCCTGGCGGCTTTCTGGTGCACTGCCACTGCTGTGGTCGGCGGACCTGCCAGGGCCACTTTTGCTGGCCTGTGTGGGCTCTGGATCTCTTCTACTTCTCCACTGCCATTTCTATTTCCTATACCCATCATTTTTTAGTAAAAGTGTCTATTTTGCTGAGTTTTTTTGTCTTTTTCCCCCCTAGGGTGCTTTGGTGTGGTACCTAAGCCACCATCTTAACCGGAAGTCCCATTGTTCATATTATTGATGTGGCCAACCAGAGTTGCAGGGAATGATAAGATGTAATGAGACAGGGAAAGAGGAAAACAAGGGTGAGAGAAAAATAAACCAGAGCTTAAGCTGGGTTTACACAGAACACTAATATGACCTCCTGGCCCATTAGGGTGAATGTGGCCTGCACCTCCCACGTGCACAAAGGCTGTACATGTCACAACTGTCAGCTTTTTAGCCTGTTAGTGGGCAAGGAGGGTGATTGTGTTCCCGATGGTGAAAGCTGCTAGCTGTGGAAGATTAAAGCAGCTGGCAGTGGAAGATGAGAGCTCAGGAGGGAGAGGGTCTGTCCTTAGATGGTTCAACTGAACCAAAAGGAACCCCTTAGTGTATGCTAGACCAGGGAGAGAGACCCAAGGAGTCCAGAGTGTAACTTTCTGGAGACCTGGGGTCGGGGCCTAGTGGTCGAGGATGTAGCTGGGCATGCTGGCATGGCTCCCATGAGGAGGGGTGAAACCTAAGACAGACTAACCTGAAAGAATGGGACACTTATTGAGAAAGATAGGAGACTGCAGAGAAGAGAACAGTGAGGCCAAATCATGGTGGGTGTGAGAGCCTGTATCAGGCAGAGCTAGTCTGTGGCCTTCAGAGAGTTGAATGGCAGCTCAGAGGTCTTGTCAGGGTAAAAGGAGGTCTGGCCACCCAAGAAGACAATCAGAAGCCTTCCTATCCTACTCATGGCACCACATGTAAGGTTCCAGAGTGACCAAAGACCACAGAGACCACTCTGAGGCAAAGATGGAAGTATTTTGGGGTGGGGGGAAACACAAGCTGCTAGGACTCTCAAGAGCACAGCAGTCCATTTGGGGTTACAGGTAGTGGGCTTTACAGGCTTTTCAATTGGCTGAAGGTGAGAAAGGGAAGGAATTTCTTTGTTGGGGCAGTAAATCTCTGTTCATTATATTACCGATAGGGTGAGACCAGAAGCGAGCCAGTGAGAGATAGGGGTACAGTAAATATATACTTGGAGTTTGTTAGGCAGGGGTGGGATAATGGCTGGACAATTTCTTGAGGAATGTGGATGACTCACTTCGCTGTCCTGCTGTAACTCCATTTGTCCTGACCTAACAGTTCTATATCTTTAACCATTGGGGAAATGCAAATTAAAACTACTTTGAGATTCCATCTCACTCTTGTCAGAATGGCTACCAACAAGATAACAAATGACAGTAAATGCTACTGAGGATGTGAAAAAAGAGGATCACTTCTACACTGCTGGTGTGAATGCAATCTGGTACAGCTATTGTGAAAATCAGTGTGGAGTTTCCTGACACAGCTAAAAATAGATTTATATCATGACCCAGCTAGAAGGAAAAGATGATGACATCGAAATAAAGGACAGACTGATTGTGAAGGGGTGGGATTTGATTGAAAGTGGAGTTGCCAAGGGTAAATGTGTGGGGAGGGAATTACCATGGTTTATTGATTATAATTATGGAAGTTGCTAATTAAAAAAATACACATTTCATGTTAAATTTTCTCAGGGTTTTTTTTTGTGTTAATAATGACATAGTCCCTCCTGACAGAATTTAGGAACAATGTAGATGTTTGTTTGTTTGTTTTTTCAGCTAGTCAGTTTAGGGGCACAGATCCAAAAGAACATAGAAGTAACCCCGCCCTTGTGAGAATGGAAGTAAGCTTACATCTGATTCATCATGATGACAATAAAGAGCAATGTCCTCATTCTTCTTCCTTAATTTTTTTTTTTTTTAATTTCCCCAACCACCACAACCTGCCCAGTTGGTAGGCCCTGTCTGAGTTTGATTCTCCTCCTGGGCCCACCAACCAGTCAAAGTTTTTCATATATGTTAAGCTTGGCAATGAGGTTATCCTAATTGGATGTTGTATCAGACACCTTCAGGGCACCAAGAGGAACTTCCAAGCCACACACAGCTTATAGGAGGAAGAAGGTATTTATCTACAATAGAAGGGAAGTTCCATAATGGCACAAGAAGCTGGCCTGCTTTCACAGGTCCAAGCAGTGAGTGAAACCAACACCACATCCACATCTTAGGGATGGACACTATGATCCATCCATAGTGACATCTTCTCCAGCCAGGTGGTTGCAAATCTAAATTATAAACTGTAATAAAATCCTGAATATGTCAGTGGCCATCCTTTCAAACTACCACATTCTGCCCCTGGCCCCCAATTGTTTCATAACCATCTCTCACTGTACATTGTCTAATTATAACATCCCACAGTCTTTACCATCTTAATATAGTTCCAAAGCCCCAAGTCTCATCTGAGATTTAAGATTGTCTCCTAGCTCTGAGTCCTATAAAATCAAACAAGTTATATACTTTCTAACATAGAAAGACATAGAGTAAACATTTCCAACTGCTATATGATAGAGCAAGGAGAGACTGCAAAACCACCAACACAATAATCATCAAGCAAATATCAAAATTCTGCAGTTCAAGTCTGACATAACCAGTGATCAGTGATGAGTCTCTGGATTTTCAAATTTTGCCCCTCCAGCTGTGATAGCCAGGGAGAACTTCAATCCCTAGCCAGCAGCCTCCATGGTAGCCCTTGCAAAGTTCTGGTATATCCAAAACATCTTTGAATCTCCCTGCAAACAGTGATTCATCTTTCAATGGCTTTGCCAGCCTCAGGTTCATCATGCCTTACCTATATCCTGTGTCTCAGCAGTGATTCCTGAGACTGTGTGAACTTCATGACCACTCCACACATTTTTCATGCTTCCAAAATCAGTACCAGATGTGCAGAACACAGCCACATTCCCTTTTAAATTTTGTTTTATTTATCTATTAGAGACAGAGAGAGGGGGAGAGAGAGAGAGAGAGAGAGAGAGAGAGAGAGGGAGAGAATGGGCACACCAGGGCCTCTAGTCTTTTCAAATGAACTCCAGATGCATGTACCACCATGTGCATCTGGCTTATATGGGACCTGGAGAATTAAACCTGGGTCCTTAGGCTTGGCAGACATGCACCTTAACTGCTAAGCCATCTTTCCAGCCCCACAACCACTTGCTTAATTCAGTGATGAAATAAATTGTAACCTTGAAGAGCAGGATCCTTCAAGAGTTTGAATTTTTATCACAGTCTTTCCTCAGGTATCATTTCTTTTGTTTTAATGTAAAGTAGTTGGGCCATTTTACTTAAGATTGCTAATGTGTTTGACAATAACATCTTTAGTAATTGAAAACCAGTATGTGCCAATAAATTTTAAACTTGAATTTTTCCAATTTTAAATCTTAAATTTCTCAGCTCCATATCTTTAGTCAAGCACATCAGTCCATTACAAATTTAAAATTGATCAGACACTCTGGGCCTGGGTAGCAGAACATAGGCAGCTCTTAAGCTAGTAGCCATCTTTTCTGCCATCTTTCCTTCTTAGAAAGTTTATAAGCCAAGCTTCCAAGTTCAGTTCTCTCTGCACTTATAATTTTCAAACTCTCATCAGAATAATCCATAATACTTGGTTTACTGCTCCTAAAGGCATCCTCGGTTACAAGCACCAATTTTTCTATTCTTCCAGCACACAAGTTTCAAAAGACCAAAATCCACATGGTCAAATTCATCTCAGACCACTCCTTGGTACCTATTTTGTAGCAGACAGCTTCAGGTCACTGAATGAACTTCTAGACCAGACACAGTTTATGGGTTACCAAAGATAGAGGAGACATTCTGTAATGGCAGAAGAATCTGGTCCACTTTCACAGGCTGGAGCAGAGAGAGAAATCAACACCATCCCTAGCACAAGCAAGCACAATTCAGGAACTCCAGGCAGGGCTCAAGCACTCTGTATATCTTTAGACTCAAATTCTAGATCCACCCCACACCCACCCATAGTGACATCTCTGATAGCCAGGTGGCTATAGATCTAAATCATAAACTTTAATAAAATCTTGAATATATTGGAAGCCATCCATTTAAACTATCACAGATACCTAATGTTTAAAAAGACATGATCTGGGTTTTCCCTCTCATGACTCCTCTCAGCTGGAGGAGGAAGCCCCCCTCTTAGCTTGGGAGCTTTTTTGTTTCTACTATGTCTTTTTTCTACTCTCTCTTAAAGTAAATATTTTGTAATTTACTCTTCTGTCTACATTTTCAATTTTTTGTAATCATGGACAATAACTTGAATGTCATGGGCTTGGGGAGGTTTTTTAAGAGCCACTGAATAGGTTTCCACTCTAAAAAATAATAAATAAATAAAATAATAAAGAAAGAAATCTGCCACTTTCAACCTGGTGGTTTTTTCTTTTAGATTAGGTACAAACAGGCTTACTTAATTACCATAACAGTAGATAGAGATTATAGTACCTCAGACCTCATCTGAGCATTCTGACAGGCTAAAGAGATTTATGGTACATTTCATTAAGTGCTACTTTATATATGCCCATGACCACTTTCTTTCTTGGGTTGTTTTAAGTTCCAAAGATTGATTTGTCTGTTTTTAGCTTTTCTTAGTACTTGTTATGTGTCTCAAAAGGTGTACAGATTAAACTGAATTTTAAAACAGAGACACCCAAACCTTGTTTTAGTTGCTTTCTTTGGCAAAGATAATTTATAGATGTTTGCTAACTCTTTATCAAGTGAGTCAATTTAAATTTGTGGTAAAAGATTATTTCAAGGGCTTTTAACATAGTTTGTCTATGCTTGCAACTAATAGATACTTCAAGATAAGACATGCATGCATTCTGTGTTTGGTGGTTTGAATTAAATGTCCCCTATAAATTCGTATTTTTTGAATGTTTGGTTCCCAGCTAGTGTTAATTTAAGAGGTGAATCCTTGCAGTAGGAGGTATGTTTTGGGAGTGGCACTTGGGGTATTATAGCCAGCTCCCCCTCACAGGAACTGGGACCACTCTTGTGCTGATGATTTCTACCTGCTGTGGCCAGGAGATGATGTCCTGCCCCTGTTCGTGCATGGTTTCCCCGGCCATCATAGGGCTTCCCCTGTAGACTGCAAGCAAAAATAAATGCTTTCTTCCAACCACAAAATGTGGTCAGATGCTTTTTCCCAGCAACAAGAAAATAGCTGCAAAAACAACAACAAAAAAAATTGTGCCAGAGATTCAGGGTCATTGCTGGTAGAAACCTTACTATGTGGCTTTTGGCATTTTTTAATTTATTGGGAGGAATGTGGAGGCATTTTGAAACCTTGGATTAAGAGATGCCTTGCAGTGCTGTTAAGTAGAGTTTGATGGACCATTCTGGTCAGAGATGAAGGACTTAAACACAGAAAAACTGTGGACTCTGAGGCTTGGCTTATGAAGAAAGAGCCGTGTCCTGTCTAAGCTACAGACAGTTTGTGGGTGATGTTCTGTAAGTGTCCTAAGAACTTTAGCAGGATTGAATTTAGAAGAAATGGACTGGTATGAGCAGAAAGATAAGGCATAGAAGAAAATGAAAGCTTTGGGCTGAAATTGCTGTTCTTTTGGATTCAGTTGTTTGAGATCACCACCATTGAGATAGGCCCAGCTGTTCTGCATTAGGACTGCAAGAAGAATGCTGACTCTTTTGAAAGTAGGGCTCTGTATTAGTCAGGGTTCTCTAGAAAAAAAAAAAGACTGGTAGAATGAATTGTATTAAAAGGGGAACTTATTGGATTAGTTTATGGATGTCCAACAACAGCCTGAGAATCAAGGAAGCTAGTAGTTGCTCAGTCCATATGGTTGGATTTGTCCAGCACTGAAGGCCTGAAAACTTCCTGAAGAGCCACTGGTCTTCAGTCCACATTACAAAGCTGGGGAAACTTGATTCTAATTCGGAGGAAGGGTAGCTGTATGTGATATGCAAGTGCATAGGATAGATGCATGTGCAAGTGAAGGCATTCACCGCCAAACAGCATCAGCAGTCAGAAGGTAGAAAGGGATTCCTTCATCTCAGGCTTTTCTTATGTAAAGTCCATCACCAGATGGGCCACCCACTAGGAAGGAAGGACCTCCTCTTTCCAGAAGCAACCCCAAAGACCTGTCCAAGAGGAATACCTGTGAGTTCCTAATCAGATTATTTTTTTTATTTTTTTATTTTTTAAATTTTTTATTTATTTATTTGAGAGCGACAGACACAGAGAGAAAGACAGATAGAGGGAGAGAGAGAGAATGGGCGCGCCAGGGCCTCCAGCCTCTGCAAACGAACTCCAGATGCGTGCGCCCCCTTGTGCATCTGGCTAACGTGGGACCTGGGGAACCGAGCCTCGAACCGGGGTCCTTAGGCTTCACAATCAAGCGCTTAACCACTAAGCCATCTCTCCAGCCCCCTAATCAGATTACTTTGACAACAGAACCTAACCATCACAGGAACCTACTTGCAGAAGGAGTATTATGCTCTTCAAACTCAGCTTTATTTGCCCTACACTAACAAATTTGTTAGCCCCTATAGTACTACAAAAGTATAATGAATGCAGGAAATAATGGATCATTGGATTTGAAACAGTTTGTTTTCTGAAAATTGCCACTGGGCAATGTGAGGCATGGTTTTTGGAGTCCCTGCACTGAAGCCCAATGGCACCATGAGGATGAACTGTGGGTTGCTGTGTACTATGAGATGCCAAGGGGAGGGTGGAGGTTTAAGATAGAACTTTCCCCAGGTTGTGGGCAGTCCAGCCATGTGATGTCACTGCTTACAGATGTTGTATTTGGAGCTACAGAGCTTAATATTTGTACTGTGTGTTTTACGTCTTGCATTGATTCCATCTTTCTTTGCAATGCCAGCTTTTGTAATATGAATATTTACTTTTGTAGGTGTTTTGGGTTGTACAGGCTCATAGTACAGAAATCTTGTATTATGGGCCTGTTTGGACAGTGGTGGGTTTGAAAAGATCATGTAGGATTTTTAAAGTTGGGCAGAATGCATTATATTTTGCATCACAGATGGTCATGAGTTTAAAAGGGACAGGGGCACAAATAAGAAAAGTCATAATGATTCTCCCAGATCCTTAGAAGGCCCAGCTAAGAGTCACAAATGACCTTAAAAATTTGCATACATAATTATATTTTGGCTACTTACTTCTAAATATCCAGAAAGAGAACATAACTAAAGAATATCATAATATAAAGAAGATTAAGGCTTATAGATTTCCCCATTTAAATATAAATATAGAAAACTACTTCCTTTGGTCATATGCTTAGGGCTCATAATTCTTTTTTTTTAGCATTAAAAATTTTTATTTGTTTATTTGCAAGCAAAGAAACAGTGAGAGAGAGAGAGTGAGAGAAATGGTTATACCAGAGTTGCTGCAAATGAACTCCAAATTCATGTACAACTTTGTGCATCTGGTTCTGTGTGAGTTGAACCTGGGCCTTCAAGTTTTGTGAGCAAGTGCCTTTAACCATTGAGCAACCTCTTCAGACAATATACTTAAATATTTTATAGAAATGAATCCATGTCTTCTCATTTCAGTTACTGAGGCCCCCAACACCTCATCACTGAAGCAGACCAAAAATGAACCCAACATGGCTCAGGTAAATTTTGCATAAAAAGGGTATGGAAAGAATGTCAGAGCCACATGTTGGGTCATGATATGCAGAGACATTTATCCTACCCATAACTGTGGGCTAACTCCACAATGCATGACTCATATACCTCAACAAGGAGGGGCCATGGGGAGGGAGTATGTCAGGGATGAGCCTAATAATGGTACCAAATTGACTGTATTTGTTGAATACAAAACTAATTAATAAAAACAATTAAAAACAGGAAAAAAAGAGAAATTGGAAAGTAAGAGTGAGGTAGCAATGGAGAACGGGCAGGCAGGCTGTGCAGGTCGGAGGAGGACAACTGTTGCCTTTTGGATGACATTTTGCAATGTTGGTGAAGCTGCAGAACAAAGTCATTTTTAACCCTTGTGAATGGCTCAGCAACCAATATTATCAATGGGACTAGTGAGAATTTGGACAGTCAGCCCAAATGGAAGACAGCATGCACTGGGCAATAATCAAGTAGCAGTTGAAGACCACCTCATGCTGCTACATCCTGTGAGGTGTAGCCCATCATGGGAAATCTGTGAGGATGCTGCCTGGGTCAGAGTAGTGCTTTACAATAAACACTCTATAATTCTGAAGAAATTTGCTGGATTCTTATCTATTAAATTTTAAGCATAGTTGTTTTGCTTAAAGGCAAGCCTCTTCAATGCTATTCTACATACTGAAAGGAAACACAGTGAATGTGGTAAGCAAGTCAATGATCTTTGTATGTCTTTTGTGTTTAGGGCTCATAATTCTAAGCTCTTACATAGCCCTATGCTTCCTCCCAACAGGATAAGATCTTCTCCTATGGTCTTGATAACATTCATAATGATCTTACTGTTTATCTTTTATAAATGTTACACCAGGTTCAAAAGAAACACACCAAAGCCAAGGTCCTACATATGAGACATCCAGATTGGTTCACAAGATATGAAGAAGCTTTTCCTTCATGGGCTTTTATAATGATTCTCCCTAGAACTCTAACTGCTATGACCTAAAACACTACTCATCTCAAAGTATTTACAGTGGTCATCACCCATTTTCCTTATTGCAAACAGAGTTTCCTGTCAGGAGTGGGGAAGGATAGAGGTTAAGAGCAAGGTAGCTTTCTCTTTCAGGTAGTCATTTTAGGGGCACAAGCCCAAAAGAACATAGATGCCACCTTGTCCTGGCTAGACTGGAAGAGAAATTCAAGGTGACTCATCAATATGGTGGTAAAGAGCAGCATCATAATTTTTCCTCCTTAGCTTTATGTGGTCTTTCCTTGCCCCCTTGACAGGCCCTTTTCAAGTCTGTGCTGTCCTCCTAGTCCCACAAACCAATCAATATCCTTCATATACATTTAAACTTGGCAATGATACTTATCCTGACTGGATGCCTAGTTTATTAAAGACCTGAAGTTACTGATGTTACAATGCCTTATAAGTCTTATTTATAACCTATTCTTAGCTCAGCCACATATGGGTACACTTAGCCAGGAAAAGAACACTAATAAGGAGCTACCTATCTTCCACATCACTGCATGCAACAGATAACCAAGTTTTATGCTCATTTCAGTTCTGGACTCACAGAAAATAGCCAAGTTTCTAAAATCACTTTTTATTGGCATACATAAAAACATGTGCACATTATAGTATGTAACTGGGAAAATTGTTATAAGCTTCAACTAATGTCCAGCTCCGAAACTACAGCCTCAGAACCTCAGAGGGCTCCCTCCCTTTTCTGAGGTTGCTATTTTCCTCAGCAAAACCACTGTCCTGATTGGGATAATTAGGATATTTTCTTTATGCATATGCATTTTAGAAGTATATGCCTATAGTATTACTCTAGAAAAAAAGGAAATGCAAAGGCTAATTATACTGGTGTGGTTCATACAGTCTGTATACATATGTTGAAATATTATACTGTGTCCTACCAGTACATATACTTACTACATGTTAATAAGAATGAAAGAAGAAAGAAAGAGAAAAAGAGAAGGAAAAGAAGAGAAAAGAGAAGAAAAGAAGGACTGAAGAAGTGAGGAAGAAAAAAAATACATAGTGTTCTAAACTATAGACAAACATGGAGGGAGGAGGTTTTAGTCTGCGTGTTCAGAAAAGGCTTTCTGAATATATGACCTAAGCATAGTTATAGTACTGAGTGGTAAGAAAGAGGCAGACTAGTACTAGACCAAGTACTGCAGAAGTCTGTAAGAATAACCTCCAAGCCCCTAAGAATGTTAGTTTAAGTTTATGTCATGAATTTTAGTAGTTTGAGAACTAGAAGGAAAACACGTTTGGAAGATATGAAGCTGGAAGAAGAGGTGGAAGATGAGTCATTAGGGGCCTCATCATCTGTGAAAGATGTTTAGTTTCTATTTAAGTCAAATGCAAGGCAATGAGGACTTTAATAGGAACAGTGATGGAATCTGACTGACATTCTAAAGTAATCTCTGTAGAAGGAGTATGCTAGTGGGAAAGATTGGAATATATATATATATATATATATATATATATATATATATATACACACATATATATATATATGTATATATGTATATACCATATGTTGAAATTTATACATATATATATGCATATTTATACATATATATATGTGTATATATATATAAATATATATATATATATATATAAATTTCAACATATGGTATCTGATAGATCTGATGGTGTGTGTGCATATGTGAAAAGTGAGGGAAAGGAGAACATAGATTTTGCTGACCAACAACATACATGTGTCTTTACTTTTCCTTTTTATCTGAGGATCTCCCTGATAATGTCTCTTCTGAATCAATATAGTGGTTGCTCTCCATCATCTTGTGTTCTAGTTCTACACAAGCGTTTCTCTTTTTCTCCATCAAATTTTATTCTATAGTATTAGTATTCTTAATCAGAAGGCCCCTGACAAAATCCTTTTTTTTTTTTTTTTTTTTTATTTTCAGAAGAACTTGAAATGTCTCCATGGATATAGTGATCATACTTCCTGGACTCTGGTGAGACCAAATTCACTGTCATTCTTATGCATAGTTGAATGAGCTTTCTAAAATGCAAGCATGGTGCAAATGATTCTCATGCTTAACTTTACTTAATAATTTGCCATAGCTTTCACTTGACATTCAAATATGTAGCTAATCCCCCAAGACGCTCATATGCCAGCTTCTTGCTCCTAGTCCCTTAAAAATTCTCGCAACAGCCATAGAAAAACATTTCAAGCTCCAGGATATGGGAATTTGAGCATGAAACATGGTATTCAGGTAGGTTATAATGCTCTCCTTTGTTTTACATCTGGCTAACTCAGCTCACCAAATTTCAAAACTTCCAATGACCTCTGTGTAAATGTGATCCCCTCTCTGTCTTCACCACACAACAGTTCTATATGTTTATCATTGTCTATGCTCTTAGGATTACTTCACTCTTCCCTCCCATTTGACCAAAATCAATTTTAAAAATAATTATGACATTTAATTAAGTTTATATTTTTATACCTTACATTAGATAGGTGCTGCACAAATGTTGAACAGTTGTTTGCTTATCAATAAATAGATGAGTCTAGTAAAAAAGCAAGAACCACTGTCCATACACTCTACAGATTAAAAAAATAAAACCATAACAAAAACCTTGCATTCATTTTCTAAAGACCAAATCCTTAAAACAAGAGAAATACTAAGCATGTCCTTAAATTCAGCAACCCAGAACACAGGGACTCATCCCAAAGCTCTTCTGCTATCCTCATTTACTCATTCTTGAGACAAGAGTGGGAAGCAGATAGAGACATCTCAGGTGAGTCCAGGAATAATGATAACATCCTATAGATGCAGTCCAGGAAAAAATGTCTATTCCATAGGTCACTGTCAGAGGTAAGCACAGTGATATCTAAGATCCTAAAACTAGCATAGCCCATATATTAGTTGCTTTTATCATTACCGTGACACATACCCAATGAAAACAACTGAAGTAAGAAAGGGTATATTTTAGATCTCAGTTCAAAGTCATGGTCCATCATGGCAGAGAAGGCATGGCAGCTTTCTTTCTTTCTGTTATTCACTGTTTCATACCAGTCCAGGAATAGCAATGCCTACATTATGGTGAATCTTCCTATTTTAACTAGCTTCATCTTGAAAATTCCTCAAAAGCGTGCCCTGAGATTTGTCTTGATGATGATTCTGTCAGGTTGACCACCAAGATTAATCAACACAGCCCACTACCCAATTCTTTCCTTTGTAACAGTACTCTTCCCTTTGTTGCATTATGACTCTGCATAAACATGACAACTTACTTTTGTCCACCACAGTATCAATTCTTTGCTTGATCTCAATTCCCAGCATAGATATCTCACATCCTGTGTAGGGATATTTTATCATAAGCAGCTAAATTTTTCAAAGCCTTTATCTTCTTAGGTAGAAAATATACACTTACAGCACATATAATAGGATTTCATATGTGAAGGCAAATGCTGTGAATTAGAATAATCACCTCACAGGCCACATTTGCTGGAGCTCAAGATGAGGTCCTTTGAGAAATTTGAATGTACTACTTTGTTCTGGTCTTCTGTGGAATTATTTAACCCTCTCTCTTTTATTGACAGTTACCACAATTCTAGTATTCTCTGGTTTTTAGACTGAACTAGCCAGACCTTCTTGAAACTTTCACCATCATGCATTGTACCAGAATATGAAGCCCATTTTTATTGACCAAGGATTGTTTTTGATATTTTCCTCATTTATTATTATTATCATCACCAACAAAAACCGATTTTGTATGGCTACATCATGTGTTTGTACCCTCTTTTTCCTCTACTCTGCCCCCATTCCACTGGAGAGCCTCCACAATGGGGTTGCAGATATTCCCTAAGGGGTTGTGGGTTATGTGTTATGGGAGCAACAGTCAGTTATTGGGGGAGGGGTGCCTCTGGGCATGATGTCTCAAACTGTGGATCTTACAACCTTTCCTCCCCCTGTTCTGCTTTATGGCTTAGGACTGAGGTGATGATGGGATTGGATCTCTTGATTGGGCTGAAAATTTCCTTTCACATGGCTTTCCCATGGATGTGCTGCACATCTGTTCAGAAGAACATGACTTTGCTGAGCTTCTTCAAAAGACTCCTGGGCTGCAAATGTGATTGGGATTCAGCCTTTCCAGCTGTCACTGCACCAGGTTCCTCCAAGGGGGTGACCAGATTCACTATTAAGTTATGTTGGGACTTTCAAGGCTCCTTGAATTTTGGATGTATTTGCTACTGGAGGGCCAGTGAAGTCATCAATTCTGCATATCTCTCTCACCCCTCCCCCTACATAATACATGGGAAACCACAGTTAAGGTTTTGAGATGCTAGGGCAGCTCAGTGCCCCTTGCCCTCACCCTGCATGTCTTGTTCCTCAGTCTCCCTGTGTAATTGTGGCATTATTCCACAACCATCATGTTTCTTAGATGCCAAACATTTACAGCAAAAAGTCTTCATATACATTGAGGTAAGAACGGGACAGATACACAGGGACTTTGCTTATGAAGAAGCTTTACCATTGAGAGACCAGAAAGAAATAACACGTAACTAATTAAACAATGACACTGCCATTGTAGGACAAACCATTGTGAACAAAGGAGGATCCCGGGCTCGGTTCAGATAAGGAACTAACTGATTAAAGTGCCGACCTTTGCTTCTGAAACTCATGCTCGCTTGCTCAACAGGACATTCCAGAAATACTTAGCTCTGGGGGCCTCCGGCCCCTTGCAAAAGATAGGATCTGCAAGCAGTCTGCTGACCAGAGATGAGTAACTAGAAATGTTCGCGCGTGCGCCTTCTTGGAACCAATCATTTTAAAAGATGCTATGTGACATAACCCTTTTGCCCCCTTCCCACTTTTTTCCTTTATAAACCCCTACTTTTAGAAGGTCGGGGCTCTCTCCCACTCCCGCTGCGTCGGTCTGTGTGGATTGAGTCCCTGCTTAAGCTTGACATTAAAAGAAACCTGTTGCTTTTACATTCGAGTGTCTTGGCTTCTGTGGCAGTCCTCTAGGTGACTCCTGGGTGACCGGGGGTCTTGGCTCCTGGTCAGGGGTCGTGGCACAACATCTTGGGGGCTCGCCCGTGATCCCTAGAGACCCCCAACGAACCCAAGACCCCGAAGGTTTCTTCTCTGACCGGCTGGGTGAGTAACTGAGCGCTCCTTTTCCTTTTCTTTTTCTTCCCTTTTACTTTCAGTTTGCTGGCAAGCCGCATTCATGGCATTTGTAGTCCTGTAATTTTGGACAGGTCTTATGTCCCTGGTGGACGCACCGTAAGGGCAGACCTGGAGGAGGCTTGAGACGTCTTGCCCCCTCATTTGAGTAGGAACCCTGTCCTGGAGGACAGAGCCAACCTACTGAGGAGACCAGCTCCCATTTGTACCGTGTTTGGTATTGTTGAGCCGTCCCTTAAGGACACAGACTCGTTTGGCCATCACGGATTTGGGGAGACCAGCTCCCATTTGTATCGTGTTTGGTATTGTTGAGCTGTCTCTTAAGGACACAGACTCATTTGGCCATCACGGATTTGAATTTAGCTCTGAAGTGCACATAACTCTCTATTGGGCCCTCTGTGTTTGTGTTGTACTTGTATGTCTGTGTGTTACGTTCACCCTGATCCTACGGATGCTTTTTCCTGGACGTTTATAACATGGGACAGACACCTTCTTCTCCTCTAGGACTCTGTCAGGCACACTGGAAGGATGTCAAAAGTGTCACCTGAGAGAACGGAATAGCTGTTAAGAAAGGCAAATGGATCACACTCTGTACCTCTGAGTGGCCCACCTTTAATGTAGGATGGCCACCAGAGGGAACTTTTCACCTGAATACCATATTAGAAGTTGAAAAAATTGTTTTTCGTCCTAGGAGTGGACACCCTGACCAAATTCCTTATATTGCGACCTGGAGAAATTTGATAGAAGAACCTCTTCCTTGGATAAAGCCCTTCCTTCCTCCCCTACTCCTTTCTTCACAGGTGTTGGCCGCCTCCCCTAAAAGAGATACCAAACCCACTGCAGAGGTGACGGCCCCCATCCTCACAGGAGGAAACGAGAAAATCGACATCTTCCCTCCCCCCTATGTACCTCCTCCCAACCCTAATCCTCCCCAACCTCCATTAGAGGCCCCAGCCCCAGCCAGCCTGCCTCCAAATCCACAGGGACCAGCTCAGGCTACACGGAGCCGGAGGGCAGTTACCCCACAAGTCCCTGACCAGACAGTGGCTCTACCGCTCCGCCCTGCTGGACCCATTGATGCGGATGGGAATCAGCCCTTTCACTATTGGCCTTTTGCCACCAGTGACCTGTACAACTGGCGTTCTCAGAATGCTCCCTTCTCTGAGAATCCTAGGGGACTGACTAATCTGTTAGAAACTGTGCTCTTCACCCACCAGCCCACCTGGGATGATTGTCAGCAGCTCCTACAGGTTTTGTTCACCACTGAGGAGCGAGGCAGGATCATTGAAAGTGCCCGCAAACTCGTTCCAGGGCCTACAGGAGATCCCACCACCGACCCTGCCATAATAAATGGCAGTTTCCCGACTACCCGCCCCACCTGGGACTACAATACGGCAGAAGGTAGGGAGCAACTGACAGTCTACTGCCAGGCTCTGATGGCAGGTCTCAGGGGGGCTGCTCGCCGCCCCGCAAATCTGGCTAAGGTAACCTCCCTCTATTTTTTTAGAATGCTTGATGGAGGCTTCCCGGAGATATACTCCTTTTGGCCTTACTTCTCCGGGTCAACAGGCAGCGATAACAATGACATAGATAAGGCAGTCCGCTCCAGACATTAAAAAGAAATTACAACATCTGGAGGGTTTACAAGATCCAGCTTTGACAGACATAATTAAGGAAGCTGAAAAGGTTTATCATAAGAGAGAAAAAAAAAAAAAAAAGGAAGCAAAAGAGAGAAAAAATAATGGGAAAAGGAGACAAGAAAGGAACTTAAATAGGATATTGGCTACAGTGATAAAAAAAAAAAAATTTTCAGGCTGAAGTATGTTGGGATAGTTTGCTTGAGCTTTATCAAATTTAAGTCATGGGTAAAACATAAAATTGTTTTATGTTAATAATAAATTTCTGTGGTGCATGAAATCAATAGTTATCAAGTTTAAGCCAAAATCATTGGTTGTCAAATAATGTTTTTTTTCTTTCAAAAAGATTTATCAAGGGTTATATTAATATTTAGCTAGCTGTTTGGGCTCAGAAAAGACCAGATTCTACTCTGTTATATGTAAAGTAACTGTCTCAATTTTGGCATCTTAAGTCCAGTGCTTATAACAAAATTAACCCTTAAGACATATTCCCTACTTTAGGGCACAGCCTCATGCTCAAACAATGGTCCTCATATGAAAAAAAAAAAAAAAAATCAAGCTCCATGGTTCTGTTTCCAATGTTCTCTGGGTAATTTGTACCCACACAGGTATCTGAACTAATCAAAGATGTTTTCACACAGGTGCTAAGACCTTATACTGTCTTACTTGTTTTCTAGGTTAAATAAGTTAAGTTTGTAAATCAACTGGTACTGTTTTCAAGACTGTTAACAGGTTCTGCCTATACTTATAAATGTTGGATATTTAAAATGGGAGATGTGCCTACTTTCTATACCTCAGATATATATATGACTTATGCTACCACAGTACAACAAAAATTTTAAAGATAGGACAAAATGATTTTAGAAGCCCTGTGCCATTCTTTAGTTAAGTCTATTTCAGTAATTAAATGTGCTCTATATGTATGTACATCCAAGCTGGTGTAACTTCCTTTCTAAGTGTGTTAATCACCTATGTAGAAGCCAAAGCCAATTGGAATCATCGGAGTAAAAAGTGTCAATATTTTGGCCTATGCTCCCATGTCATGAGGCCACTGGAGATGATGGGACACTTCTACACTGGCCCCCTGGTAAGTCACCTGTCTTCCTGAGCAGGGAGGATATGGAGACCCAAACAAAAGTGGTGTACAATGTAAAACAGGAGAGTCACAATTGAGGAGCAATCAGTCCTCCTGACTTCCCAAAGAAGGGAAAACTACTTGGCCAGCATGGCGCTGACTCATCCTAACAGGCAAAAGACACCAGTAAGCTATGGGGCTACTCCTGTGTCCCTAAAGTCTCTTTGGAGAGCCATTAATGACCTCCAAAATTAATCCTTAATTAACTTTTGGCTATCTACAAGGTCTTAAACACTCAGAGAGAAATGTATAACCAAAGATAAAAAATAGCTCTTTATTATTAAGATTAAATGTTATGTATATGTTTCTGATAACTCTGCTAGCATCTCATCTGTTTTACAAGCCATGTTAAATACTACTGTGCCATTTAATGAACAGTTCTGAAAGAAAATCTCAGCCAGCTCATCCTCAGATGGTCCTGAGATGATTCAAGCCTGTCTACCTGGATTCCCTCGACCTACAAAAAGACCAGTTTGCTGTGTGTTCACTTCTCAGTAACTCCTTACTTTTATTCTTTCTTTCCAAAGTTATCTTTCAAGATTATCTTCCTACACTCTGGGGTACATTAAAATAGTTCCCCTCTCTAGGAGAGATTCTCTAACTGCAACAAGTCTCCACTTCATGTCCCGTTCAGCAGGAAGTAGTAAATGATCTGATGTCTTCGACCCAGTCCCCTAAAGCAGTTAGAGTGTCTTCTCATGAGAGGGAGAAATAAAAGGGAAACAGACTGTCTATACCATACGTTCCTGTTGTCATAGATAAAGTTTACTTAAAATAAGTTTATTTAAAGCTCCTCAAATAAAATTATAGAGCTTGGTTGAAATGCCATACAGATTAAAAGTTCTAGGACCTCCCTTTTATGAGGGAATTGCCATCTCCTGTGTCTACTAACAGTGCAGAGGGATTATTCTGACACTCTGCCCCAGAGGGGGGTATTACTCTTGCATCCATTTCTGGCCTCGGACTGTGTCTATTAGGCCCTGATATGCTCCCTCCTCTGACTCTTGAACCGGTATGCAACCAAACTGCTATTATCAATGACTCCTTTATATATACTAAAGCCCCTAGTAACTCCTATCTTGCTTGTTCCACGGGGCTGACTCCCTTTATTGTCAACAAGGACTTTTTACAGACTAAGGACTATTGTGTTGTAGTTATAGTTTTGCCACGATTTTTCATTCATGATTCTAAAAGTTTTACATCTACTATAGATCAAGGCATTGCCATTAAACCAAATAGAGAGCCTTTAACTGCCCTCACCCTGGCTGTGCTCCTGGGACTTGGTATTGCGGGAGCGGGAACAGGCATTGCCTTGCTGGTAACCTCCCAACAGCATTTTTAACAACTCAGTGCCTTAGTGGACAGAGATCTTAACCTCATACATGAGGAGATACAAGATCTCAAAGATTCTTTGGCCTCGCTCTCTGAGGCTGTACTTCAAAACCGGAGAGGGCAAGATTTGGTGTTCTTAAAGGAAGGGGTTTAGATTTACTCCTTCTACAACAAGGGGGACTATGTCAAGCTTTAGGAGAAGAATGTTGCTTCTATGTTGATCATTCTGGAGTAATTAAAAAATCAATGACGAAAATAAGGGAAAGATTAGAGAAGCGGCAACGTGAACGCATACTTCAAGAAGGATGGTTTGAATCATGGTTCAATCGCTCCCCCTGGTTCACTACCTTGATATCCACCCTCCTAGGACCCCTACTCATCCTACTTCTATTGCTTACTTTTGGCCCCTGTATTTTAAATAAGCTGGTACAGTTTATGAAACAACGGCTAGGCACCATCCAATTGATGGTACAAAGAAATTACTCCTACCAACCAGTGACAACCAACATAGATACAGGAAATATTTAAACACTAAAATAGGGACCCTAGATAGGCTCCCCAAGACACATAGAGAGGGGGAAATGAGAGACCAGAAAGAAATAACACGTAACTAATTAAACAATGACACTGCCATTGTAGGACAAACCATTGTGAACAAAGGAGGATCCCGGGCTCGGTTCAGATAAGGAACTAACTGATTAAAGTGCCGACCTTTGCTTCTGAAACTCATGCTCGCTTGCTCAACAGGACATTCCAGAAATACTTAGCTCTGGGGGCCTCCAGCCCCTTGCAAAAGATAGGATCTGCAAGCAGTCTGCTGACCAGAGATGAGTAACTAGAAATGTTCGCGCGTGCGCCTTCTTGGAACCAATCATTTTAAAAGATGCTATGTGACATAACCCTTTTGCCCCCTTCCCACTTTTTTCCTTTATAAACCCCTACTTTTAGAAGGTCGGGGCTCTCTCCCACTCCCGCTGCGTCGGTCTGTGTGGATTGAGTCCCTGCTTAAGCTTGACATTAAAAGAAACCTGTTGCTTTTACATTCGAGTGTCTTGGCTTCTGTGGCGGTCCTCTAGGTGACTCCTGGGTGACCGGGGGTCTTGGCTCCTGGTCAGGGGTCGTGGCACAACACCATTGGTCCTGTAAGGGTGAGTGGTTTGGGCAGATCTTCAGCTCTAATGTTGGGTAGCAAAAGGCCTCAGATCCTAAAAAGGGAGGGAAGGGGGTTAGTGGGTAAGTTCCAAGAGTTGGAAGGTGAGGTGGTTTGATTCAGGTGTCCCCTATAAACTTAGGTGTTCTGAATGCTAGGTTCCCAGCTGATGGAGATTTGGGAATTAATGCCTCCTGGAGGGAGTGTATTGTTGGGAGCGGACTTATGAGTATTAAAGCCAGTTTCCCCTTGCCAGTGTTTGGCACGCTCTCCTGTTGCTATGGTCCACCTTATGTTGGCCAGGGGGTGATGTCCACCCTCTGCTCATGCCATCGTTTTTGCCTGCCATCGTGGAGCTTCCCCTCAAGCCTGTAAGCCAAAATAAAACTCTTTTTCCTAGAAGCTACTCTTGGTTGGGTGATTTCTACCAGCAATGCAAACCGGACTGCAACAGAAGGTTTAGAAATCTCGTGGGATCTCCCATCATCAAAACAAACCCATAGTCTTTGTGGAGGGAGGGGTTGCCTACCAAGCTTGGTTTATACAAAAGTGAGGTAGGAGTCTATTTTTGTGCATTAGTTGCATCATGTTTTCCTGTGGGCCAGTATTGTGGAATGAAATTGAGTTTACACTAATGCCTTCCTTCCATTCCTACAACAAATTGTGTACATATTCAGCAGATGGCACCCCGCTTTCCCAGCTCTCACCCAAAAGCTGGTATTAGGCCTGTGTTATATGTTATATTTAGCCTTTTTATTTATGACCCTTGATTTCTGTTGTACTGTAGCAGTGTGTGTGTCCACTTAAATATAATGTGCAGGCATATGCATATCTGTGAGTATGCATATCTGTCATCTGTAGTTTCTTGGTAGTTCAGCCAAAGGAAGGGAATCCTGCAACCCAGGGGAAAACTGTCTTTGCTAACAGTGTTTGCTGCAAGTGTTAAGTCTTCACTGATAACCTTTTTCCTGTCAGGAGACTAAGTGAAGCAAAGTTTCTAGTTTCTAAGTGAGTTGTCTTAAGATGACTCTTGTGTGTTCCTCAAGCACACTTGGGGCCCTTTCTACAGTCCTGGTTTCTCTTTTTCCTGATGATGCTCTGTCCACACCTGTGTTAAGTGTGATAGTCACTTTTTCATGGCTTCTGTGCCTAGCTTGTGGCATTTGGGGGCAGGGTGATGGAACCAGTGATTTTCCTTTGTCTGAAGTTTCTTTGCCAAGTACATGCCACTACCCACTTACCTGTGATATCTGCTTTCTGGCTGTTTTCCTTGCTTTCTGAGAGGAAGGTGCTCTTGCGCTCTTGCTAGGCCCAGGTTGGGAAGCTCTGCAGCTGACCCCTGAACTTTTCTTCCTCAGCATGGCTGCCTTAGAGCAGAGTGAGTTGCATGTTATTTCACAAGTTACCACCCAAACATTTATGTAAGTAACACTCTCTGCAGATCCAGAAACCAAGGCCATCAAGGTTGTGACTCTCCCAAGAGGACAAAGCTGCTAGTGGGTAAATCAAACCATTACTCTTTCTGCTCAGCTAAAACTTTGGCTGTGAATCACAAGCACTTTTGTTATTCAAACTGAAAGGGCAAGGACTGAAATTTGCAAGTGGTGCCATGCCACCCATTTGTCTGTCTTCCCAGAGTGGCTGTCCTTTCAAACCCTTCAGCTTCTAAGATTCATGCTAGGAGTAACTGGTCAGAAAAATGCTTGGCTCTGTGGATTAACAAGAAAGGCTGCAGTAGCCTGTAACTAGAGAGTGGCTTGCCTGACAACAGAAAAACCTATTTATGAGTTCATTTGTACCCAAAGCTGAGGTACCATGCTCTTTGAAAACATTGCCTCACAGCCTCTACCTGTGGGCCCTGTGGCAGCAGAGCTGACTCCTGAATTGGGAAGAAATGGAAAATAAGCAGTTGGAAGTTACATGCTGTGCGGCCACTGAGGTAGGAAGGAGGGAGAAGACAGCTGGCACTGCAGGGATGCATTTGTGGGGAGGAGCCACTCACCTGAAGAACTGGCCAAAGCGACTGCTTTTTAATGTGACAGCTGACAAAACTTCTCTACCACTAGCCAGTGAGGCATTTTTAAGAAATTATTCCCTGTTGTGTAATCAATAATTATTGCTTGTTAAGGAAAATTTAGGAATTTTAAATATTTTTAATTTTTATTTATTTATTTGAGAGTGACAGAGAGAGAAAGAGGGAGAGAGAGAGAGAGAGAGCGAGAGAGAATGGGCGTGCCAGGGCCTCCAGTCACTGCAAACAAACTCCAGATGTGTGCACCCCATTGTGCATCTGGCTAACGTGGGTCCTGGGGAATCAAGCCTCGAACTGGAGTCCTTAGGCTTCATAGGCAAGCACTTAACCACTAAACCAGTCCAAAAATTTGGGAATTTTAAAAAGAACCAATTTGCCACCCAAATGGCACCACTGTTACTCTTTTGATGTTAAATGTTCCTATAGACATTTCTGTGCATAGAATTTTGGTGTGTTTACATGGTGTGTATGAGTTTTAAATCTACTTCAGTGGTGAGCTCTTAGGAGCCTCGGGATCTCCACTTTGGTAAGTGTTGAGTATACTTAGGGTCTCTCTCCTTCACCCTGGTGCTGATTGTCAGGATCAGCAGAGTCAGCACCGATTTCTCATCTCATCTCCTCTGTGGTTTCATCTATGGCTTGACTGAATTTTGAGGAGTAGTTTATCTCCTCCAGTCTTGCTACCTTCTGATAAAGAAGAACAGATTCTGTAATGGAGAATGAAATCAGCAGAGTTTAAATGGGATAAGCATTCACTTGGGGAGAATTTGATGTATATAACCCTTCTTTTAAGCCTAGTGAGAGTTTAACACTGGAAAGCATAAACTTTGTCTCCTTAGAATTTTGATCTGGTTCCCAATTCCAGATATGGGTTCCTTTACATTAAGCAAATCTCTTAGCCAATAAGAAAGCTATAGTGTGCCACTATTGACTGATGTTTACATCCTGTTATGTAAGCTCCTGAGTAGCTTAGACCTCTGGTTGATGATGCTCTTGTTGGCCACTTTCCAGTACTAGATGGGCTGTCTGAGGACTGGTTCTCTCCTGAATTCCAGCCAGGTCTCCCCATGCTTTGTGTCAGCAGCATATGGTATCTTCAACAATAGGGTCTTACCTTTTGCCTCAGGTGGGTAATCAAGTACTTTGACAGAAACCTGTCTTGTTTTGGGGACCTCATATGTCTCTCCAATCAACAGCTCACTGTGTGTAGCAACCATGTCTGGTATTGGGAGTTACAGGCAAGAGACAAAATAAAATTTCTTTTAAACTTAGGCTTCATCTCACCCTCTCCAAGGCCCTTCTCTTCAGGTTCTTCCCCCTTTCTCCTATTGAAGGTTATAGCTTTTAGTCTATCTTTAAGAACAAATATTTCTAAGGTAATGGTTAATTTTGTATTTATTTGTGTGTTTGTTTTTCCCTGCACTACCATTTCCCTTTCCTGAAACTCATCAATCCCTATTGTCTGGTCCTTGAGTTGCCTATCAAGTATGTCACAACTCAAGCTGATTTAGATTAGAGACAACAGATGGGGGAGACAATGGGGCATTTGTCTTTCTGTCATTATGTGAGTTCGCTGAATATGATCTGTTCCAAGTCAGTCCATTTTGCTATAAATTTCATTGTATTATTTTTTTTCTTTTTTGGCTTTTCAAGGTAGGATCTCACAGTAGCTCAGGCTAACCAGGAATTTATTATGGTGTTTCAGGGTGGCCTTGAACTTGTGGCAATCTTCTTACCTCTGCCTCCTGAGTGCTGGTATTAAAGAAATGGACCAACTCACCTGCCTCTGTATCATGTTTTCTTACTGCTGAGTAGAATTGTGTAAATGTATCACAACTTCATTACCCATTCATCCAATGATAAACACTTGGGTTGATTCTGTATCTTAGCTATAATGAATTGAAAATCTATAAACATGGTTGAGATAATATCTCAGCAATGAAGCATGGAGCATTTAGGATAAATGCCCAGATATGGAATACCTGGGTGTGTTAATAACTCTATATTCATTCTTTTCAGGAATCTCTATATTTATTTTCATAGTGGCTGTAGAAGTTAACATTACCCCCAACAATGGATGAGGGTTCCTCTTCCCCATATCCTTGCCCACATTTGTTGTTTTTGTTCGATTTTTCAATGATTTTCATCCTTGCTGGATGTGGTGGTTTTATTCAGGTGTCCCCATAAACTTAGGTGTCCTGAATGTTAGATTGCCAGCTGATGGAGATTTGGAAATTAATGCCTCCTGGAAGCAGTATATTGTTTGGGGCAGGCTTATGGGTATTGTAGCCAATGTCCCATTGTCAGTGTTTGGCGCACCCTCCTGTTGCTATTGTCCACCTTACATTGGACAGGTTGGGATGTCCTCCCTCTGTTCATGCCATAATTTCCCCCTGCCATGATGGAGCTTCACCTCAAGTTTGTGAGACAAAATAAACCCTCTTTCCCACAAGCTGCTTTTGATTGGGTGATTCCTACCAGCAATGGAAGCCTGACTGCAACAGTAAAATTTGATGCTGAGAGTGGGGTCATTTGCTGCTTGACACTTGACTGTGTGGTTTTGGCCTTTTATAGCTGATTTTTCAAGAGGAAGATGGATGAATTTGAAACCTTGGCCTAAAAAACACCTTTCAATGCTGTAAGTACAGCTTGATGGATTCTTCTGGTCAGAGTTGCAAGATCTGAATGCAGTAATAACTATGCAATGTGAGGTATGGCTTATGAGGGTGAAAAGGAGCTTTGTTGAACTAGGCTAGACGCAGTTTGTGTGACAGGCTTGCTATTATGCCTGTGTCCTGAGAACTTGTGCAGGGTTGTAGTGTGTATAAATGGACTGATGTGTGCAGAGGGATATGGCACAAAAATAAATCTTTGGGCCCAAAGTGCTGCCTGTTCAGCTGCAACTGTCTGAGAGGTTACCACTATTGAGATTTGGCCAGCTGAACTACAATGAGAAAACAGAAAGAATGCAGCCTTTGGAAGGGGGTTGAATGCTGAAGGATTATACTGCTCTTCAAAGTCTGCTTTATTTTCCCCTGGATTAACAAAATGGCACCCCACCTGGTATTGTGGAGTATAAGAAATGCAGGACAGAGAAGGTGATTGAGTTTGCAACATGGTATTGTGTTTTGGAAACTGCCATTGGCAATGTGAAGCAGGTTTGCTGGATAACCTGTATGGAGATGCTACGGAATCATGAGGATGAACTGCGGGTTGCAGTGGAGACTCAGTGTTGACACTGGGGCCACAATGGTTACCAAGGAAAGCTGCCAGCCCTGGATGATGTTTTCCAGGACTGTGAGTAGCCTAGCTAGAGGGGCATAACTCTAACTCCAGAGACCTGTTGCTGGTTTTAAGTATCAGACTTTGAGATTTATTACTGGCTAGAGTTGTTGGACTTGTAGTTACAGATGTTGATGTTTGTCCTGTTTTAAATCTTGTATTAGTTGAATATTTCTTTGCTATGTTCAATGCCATCTTTGGCAGCGTGAGTGTTTATTCTGTGTCATTATGGGTTCTTTTGGTATTATGGCTCAGTTAAAAGACATTAGATTATGAGAATGTTTGAACATCATTAGGATTATAAAATATATGGTAACTTTTAGAGTGGGACTGAATGCATTGCATTTTATATCATGAATGGGCATCCATCTATGAGGCCAGTGGCAGAACATAGTGGTTTGATTCAGGTGCCTCCCATAAACTTAGGTGTTCTGAATGCTAGGTTCCCAGGTGATGGAGATATAGAAATTAATGCCTCCTGGAGGCCGTGTATTTTGGGGGGTGGGGTTGTGGGTATTATAGCCAGGGTCCCCTTGCCAGTTTTTGGCATACTCTCTTATTGCCATTGTCCACCTTAGGTTGTCCAAGGGGTGTTATTCATCTTCTTCTCATACTAACATTTTCCCCTGCCATGGTGGAGCACCCCCTCAAATCTATGAGCCAAAATAAACCCTTTTCCCACAAGCTGTTCTCAGTCAGGTGACTTCTGCCAGCAATGCAAACCTGACTGTAACACTGTAGTAAAGTAGAATCATAGATGTTTTAATTTACAATTTCCTGATGGTTGGGGATGTTGAACGTTTTCATAAGTTTGTGTTAACTATTTGTATTTCTTCCTCTGAGAAGTTTTTATTCAGTTCTCTGCCCCATTTTTAGAGTGGGGTGTTGGGTTTCTTATTGTTTTTCTTTTTGAACTATCACTTCATTTCATCAATTGTAGTGGTTTTCCTAGTTTTCAATTCAATGAGTTCTGCTATGATATTGGCTTTTTGTTTTTATCTTAAGCTCATAGGGCTGGATTCTTCTTGTTTTTCCAACTACTTTATGTGGACAGTTAGGTTATTCATTTGGGACCTATCTTTGTAATGAAGGCATTTAATGCTATCAATTTTCCCTCTTAGGACTGCTTTCTTGTGTCCCATAAGTTTTGGTAAGTTGTGGCTTTATTATCATTCAGTTCTAGGAATTTTAAAATTTCTTTGTTGATTTCTTCCACATCCCATTCATTGCTTAAAAGTTCAGTTCAGTCTCAGGGCTGGAGAGATAGCATAGTGGTTAAGTGCTTGCCGGTGAAGCCTAAGGACCCCAGTTCAAAGCTTGATTCCCCAGGACCCATGTGAGCCAGATGCACAAGGTGGTGCATGCATCTGGAGTTTGTTTGCAGTGGCTGGAGGCCATGGTATACCCATTCTCTCTCTCTCTCTCTCTCTCTCTCTTTTCATCTCTCAAAAAATAAAGTTCAGTATCCAGGAGCTGGTGGAGTTCCTGATTTGTCTCATGTTAATTTCTAGCTTTGAAACATCTTGATCTGATATGATGAAGTGAGTTACTTCAATTTTCCTGACTTTATGGAGGCATGCTTTATGACCATATTTTGGAGAATGTTCCATGGGCTGCTAAGAAGAATGTGTATTCTGTAGAATTGTGGTGGAAAGTTTTGTAGATATCCATTAGTTCTAGTTGTTCCATGGTGTTATTTAGCTCTATTATTTCCCTATTGACTTTTTGGTTGGATGAGCTGTTTATTGATGATGGCAGAGTACTGAAGTGTCTCACTGTTTTGTGTTGGTGTTTATTTCTGTTTTGTTGTCAAGTAGGTTTTGTTATATAAACTGTAGTGCACATGTGTTTAACACATGTAGATTTATGATTACAATTTCCTCATGTTGGATCATTTCCTTAATGAGTAACAAGTGTTCTTCTTTGTACTTTTTTAAAAAATAATGGTTGTTTGTTTGTTTGTTTATTTATTTATTTATTTGACAGCAACAGACAGAGAAAGAGGCCGATAGAGAGAAATAGAGAGATGGGTGCACCAGGGCCTCCAGCCACTACAAACGAACTCCAGATGTATGTGCTCCCTTATGCATCTGGCTAACATGGGTCCTAGGGAAATGAGCCTTAAACCAGGTCCTTAGGCTTCACAGGCAAGTGTTTAACCACTAAGCAATCTCTTCAGCTCCTTCTTTGTTCTTTTTGATTACTTTTAGTTTGAAGTCTATTTTATCAGATATTAATGTAGAAACACCTGCTTGTTTCTTATATCAATTTTCTTGGAATACCATTCTCCAGTCTTTCACCCTGAGGAGGGGTTTGTCATAAGTGGTAAGATAGGGTTCTTGAAAAAAGCAGATGGAAGGTCCAGTTTTGTCATTCACCCTGAGTTAAGACTTAATATAAGGTTATAACTATGAGGTTCTCTTTTATTCCAGCCATGAATGTGAGCTTTATGTGGTGTGGTGCTTTCTTTTTCTTTCTTTTTTTTTTTTTTTTTTACTTTTTTAAACATGGTCTGTTTTGGTTATTCTGATCTTCTTTTTGTAAGCTCTTGAGATTGGTTGTTTGAGTCTTCTGTGTGGAGTATTCTCTATACATTTGGTGTTGTGCTTATATAATCATAGAGTTGACTTTTGTTCAAAAACTTTTCTTTTCACCATCTATTGGGGTCACATGGGTTGGAACCCAAAGCTCTTTAGACTTTGCAGTGTTCCATTCAAGGCTCTTCTTGCTTTCAGGGTTCCCACTAAGAAATCTGAGGTAATTCTAATAGGGTCACTGTTTGATGTAACATGCTGTTTATCTCTTGCTGCTTTTACCTCTCTGTTTTCATTGTTCAGAATTTTAACTATGATGTGCCTTTGGAGAGTTTCTTATTTGGTCCTGTCTGTTTTTTTCTGTAAGCTTCTTCTTTCTTGTTGGACCTGTCTTTTTTGAAATGTGAAATTTTTTCTTCAATAATTGTATTGAATATGCTCTTGATGCTTCTGGCATGGATTTCCTTTACTTCTGGTATACCCATGATCTGGATGTTTGGTCATTTTAGCATATCCCACAGTTTTCTCATATTCTGTTCACATGATTTTTTTAACTTAAAAACGTATTTGCCCTCCTGATCAATTTCTTCTTCCTTGTCTTCTATTTCAGATGTTCTGTATTCCACATGACTAATTATGTACGTGAATGGTTTTGGAGGGGGTTTTATAAGCTCTATTTTATTTTTGTTTTCTGTTATTATTTTGCATCATGTCCATCTTTTTTTTTTTTTTAAGGTAAAATTGCAGTTCGAAGTCTTATTTTCTTGATGGTTCCTGGAATTCTTCCTTGCATTTCATCACATCTTAGTTAAACTTAATCAACTGGTTATTGAGATCTTCCATTTTCTGAGTTAAGTTCAATACATTTATATCTCTTTCCAGGCTTCTAAGGTTTTATTTTTTTCAATTAAGTTAAACCTAGTGATAAAACCTGGGTGTGCTAAGGGATGATTTTGCTCAATTTAATTTATGTGATTGTTAGTTTTTTGATATCTTTCTTCTAGTTCAACAATTCTTTTGATAAGTGTCACATTGGTTATTGTGTTTTCATTTTGGCATTCAATTCTCATTTCATTGGGGGCTTCCATTGTAGGACTATGCATCCTTGGTGAAGATCTCTCAATTTTCTGATTTCATTATTTATTTATTTATTTATTTTTGCATTGTGGTCTACTCATCTTGGGGAAACATTTTATTCTATTGAGGAGGAAGCATGTATTTGTCCTTGTTGGATCTTCAGTGAGTGTTCTATTTTAAATGTGAACTGGATTAGTGCACAATAAGGTTATAGCTGCAGATGTGCAGATTGTGGAGATTGCAAGTATATCAAAGGTACCTGGAGAACTGTGAAGTGGGGAACTGAGAGAGCTCTTGCCTAGTCACACCACTTGAACATGCTTTTTGCACATTTGCATCAGGGATTGGGGAATCAGGAGCCAGGAAATTGGATAGCCGGGGCAATAGTACAACTCCTATAGTGGCCTGTGTACCCTCTGGCTCAGGGTAATGGGTTGTGGGTACCCAGGAGCAGGTTAATCAGAAGGTCTGAGCCAAAGGCCTGCTTTAACAGCCCACATGCAGAACAGGCCACCCCAAAGCAACAGTAGGGGTTCTAGCACCAGGGAAGTGGGTGGTGGGTAAGAAACTGGGAACTGTAGCCTACTCTCTCCATGCATGTACCCTCTGCAGCAGGGGATCTGGGAGTTGGGGACTAAGAGGCCATTCAATTAAGAAAGCAGAGCAAGAGGCCTGCTTCTGCAGCAAGCTATCAGGGTCCAGAAAGCCCCAAGCCAGCAGCAGGGGAACTGACCAGAAGGAGGAGATTGGAGGGAGGGTGACAAGGAGATCTAGCCTATTAACTCTGCACATGGACACCCACCAGAGCAGGGGATCTGTGAGTTGGGGAACCAGGTGCCCTTCAATAAGGAAGGTGGGGCAAGGGACCTGCTTCCACAATGAGCTTGCAGGGTCCAGGCAGCCCCCAATCAAGGATTTTGACTTGGCCTATAAATCACAAGTTAATGATTAAAGGAAAATACATTTAATGATTGTGAAGTTGTTAGGAAATATTGCATTATTTAAGTATGTATTACATTCATGCCAATTTTTACTGTCCTTCCTCGGTTTGACCAGCAAATAGGCCATGAAAGTTTCCTTTAATCTTAACAAAAATAGATATCAATTGCAAATATTTTTATATCATCTTTCCTCCTTTTGAAAGAAAATTAGATGTTTACTTTAATGATCATAATATCTAATGTCAATCCTATTGCAATCAAATGTCCATTTGAGTTAATACACAGCCTGAGAAGAACTGTGAAAAGGCATACTGGAAGATTTTAACACTCTTGTGTGGACTGCCAGAACATCTGGCCCATAAACAATAAATACTTGAGCCGGGCATGGTGGCGCACGCCTTTAATCTCAGCACTTGGGAGGCAGAGATAGGAGGATCACTGTGAGTTTTAGGCCATCCTGAGACTATGCAGTTAAATCCAGGTCAGCCTGAGACAGAGTGAGACCCTACCTCGAAAAAAAAAAAACAAAAAACACAATAAATACTTGAAGAGAAGTTATACTAGCTTTAAAGGGAGAGTGGGGAAAACAAAGGAAAAGAAAGAGAGAATGAGTGTCAGGAACAGCAATTTTTTTTGTAATATTAATGAATTAATTAAAATTATTATCCTGCTCCATGAGGCTGGGGCCTAGGTGGTCCAGGTACAAGCTCATCTATTAGCTCTGCGTAGGTGAGGGGCTCAATATATATTGGACTTGTGATCTCCAGGCTGTCTGAGGAGCTTGGCAGGTCTGGGGCCTGAGCATTGGGTCTCCTGAGTGTATGGGGTTTATCTGGGGCCTGTATCCTCTGGGCTGGTGAGGGGCTCTGTGTGTATGGGGCCTGTGCTCCCAATTTGTGGCAATTCTGTGGAACAAGTACCAGCCTGGTCCCTGGAGCCCAGTGCTCCATACTTCCCTCCACACTACAACTCCCCCACAACTGCTGGCATCTGCCTACCAGTGAACACTTGATACATCTCTTCTGCCCCAGATGGGGAGCTCAGGAATATCTGTCAACTAACTGCAAGGGGGTACCAGTGAGTCCTTTACCACCTGCTCAGCTGGGTACAGTAGGGGAGTAGGGACAAATGATAAGGCCCCACAGCTGTGATCATGGACTGAAGAGATTCCAGATATTCAACCACAGCTTTCCACAGCCACCAGCCCAGAACTGCAAGCACACATGTCACCTTCACAAGCCATGTATCTGTGAATACAATGCCAAAACACTCAAATATATGAGTCAAATCCAAAATATAACACTCACTGAAGATCTTACAAATGCAAGTAATTATTTTTTTTTCAAAATTTACCATTTATTATTTTTCAATTTTTTTCTCAATTTTTATTAACATTTTCCATGATTATAAAAAATATCCCATAGTAATACCCTCCATCCCCCCACTTTCCCTTTTGAAATTCCATTCTTCATCATATCCCCTCCCCATCTCAATCAGTCTCTCTTTTATTTTGATGTAATGATCTTTTCAGCCTCTATGATGGTCTTGTGTAGTTAGTGTCAGGAACTATGAGGTCATGGATATCCAGGCCATTTTATGTCTGCAGGGAGCAAGTTGTAAGGAGTCCTACCCATCCTTTGGCTCTTATGTTCTTTCCGCTACCTCTTCTGCATTAGATCCTGAGCCTTGGAAGGTGTGATCGAGATGTTACTCAGTACTCCAATCACTTCTTTCCAGCACTATGATACCTTCTGAGTTGTCCCAAGGCCACTGCCATTTGAAAAGAAAAGATTCTCTACCCAAAGTGATAGTAGTGTTAATATAAGGGTATAAATATTAAGAGAAGTGCTTACTGGGTAGTTTTATAAGTATAGGGTTTATTTATTTATTTATTCATCCAGACATCAGCAGATGTTATACCCCTAGGTATCATGACTACCCCGCTTTAACTTTTCAGTATCAGGAATGTATTCCCTCCCATGGAATGGGCCTCCACTCCAATTAGGGGGAAGTTGGTTTCCACCAGGACAGATTTGCCAGTATTGCACCTGTTGATTCATTTGACTTGGCTGGCCAATTATAAGGCTTGCAGTGTCCATTGTTGAGTATCTTCACTGGTAGTATCTCTTTCTCCCACTGAACTACATGTAGAATGGCTTCTTCTAGCTTTCTGTCAGCTGATCTACATCAGCCCAATTCCAGCAGGATTTCTCAGTGGCTTTGCAGGCCAAGTATATGGAGTCTTCAGCAATAGGGTCTTACCATTGATTCCTGGTGGGAAACTAAGGGCCATGGTAATGGCCTATAATGTAATGGGGTCATCAGGGACCACACTGGCAAACATCTCACTGGAGGTATCCCACCCCTGGCACTGAAAATTTTCTAACAACGATCTATGGCTCCTGAGTGTTCCATTGTGCGAAACCGGAGGATTCCATATGATTTATTTGCATCCTCTTAGATTTTGATTAGCCCTTCCTCCACCTTTCCTTTACTCAATCTCTTCCCCTGACCTCACTTTGGGCCTTTTCACCCCCATTGATCTATTCATCTACTTACATCTATACAATACCAACCTGTTAAATACCCACTTCCTTCCTTTCTTTTACCTTTATATCTCCTTTTTAACTTACTGACCTCTGCTACTGAGTTTTTTCCTTCACACATAGAAGCCCAGTCATCTGTACCTAGGATCCACATATGTGAAAGAACATGCGGCTCTTAGCTTTCTGGGCCTGAGTTACCTCAAGTATAATCCTTTCCAGATCCATCCATTTTCCTGCAAATTTCACAACTTCATTTTTCTTTACCGCTGAGTAGAACTCCATTGTATAAATGTGCCATGTCTTCATTATCCACTCATCAGTTGAGGGACATCTAGGCTGGTTCCATTTCCCAGCTAACATACATTGAGCAGCAATAAACATGGTTGAGCATGTACTTCCAAGGAAATGGGATGAGTCCTTAGGATATATGCCTAGGAGTGCTATAGCTGGGCCATATGGTAGATCAATTTTTAGCTGTCTTAGGAACCTCCACACTGATTTCCACAATGGCTGGACAGGATTGTATTCCCACCAACAGTGTAGAAGGGCTCCTCTTTTTCATCATCCCTGCAAGCATTTATGATCATTTGTTTTCATGATGGTAGCCAATCTGACAGGAGTGAGATGGATTCTCAATATAGTTTTAATCTGCATTTCCCTGATGACTAGGAATGTAGAACATTTTTTTAGATGCTCATATGCCACCCATATTTCTTCTTTTGAGAACTCTCTATTTAGCTCCATAGCCCATGTTTTAATCGGCTTGTTTGATTCCTTATTATTTAACTTTTTGAGTTCTTTTTATATCCTAGCTATTAAACCTCTATCAGATACATATCTGGCAAATATTTTTCCCATTCTGTAGGTTGCCTTTTTGCTTTATTCACAGTGTCCTTTGCAGTACAAAATCCTTGTAATTTCATGAGGTCCCAATGGTTAATTTGTGGTTTTATTGCCTGAGCAGTTGGGGTTATATTCAGAAAGTCTTTGCCAAGACCAATATGTTAAAGGGTTTCCCCTACTTTTTCCCCTAGCAATTTCAGAGTTTCAGGTCTGATGTTAAGGTCTTTGGTCCATTTGGACCTAATTCTTGTGCATGGAGAGAGAGAAGAATTTATTTTCAACTTCTACAGATACATATGCAGTTTTCCCAGCACTGTTTGCTGAAAAGGCTGTGTTTTTTCCAATGATTATTTTTGGCATTTTTATCAAGTATCAGGTGGCTCTAGCTACCTGGAATTATATCTGGGTCCTCTATTCTGTCTGGTTTTGTGCCAGTACCATGATATTTTTGTTACTATGGCTTTATAGTATTGGATAAAATCAGGTGTGGTGATACCACCCACCTTATCTTTGTTGCTCAGTATTATTTTTGATATTCAAGGTTTTGTGATTACAAATGTATTTTTGGATTGCTTTTTCTATTTCTGTGAAAAATGCCATTAGAATTTTGATGGGGATTGCAATAAATGTGTAGATTGCTTCTGGTAAGATTGCTATTTTCACAATATTGATTCTTCCAATCCAGTAACAAGGGATGTTTTTCCATTTCCTAGTGTCCTCTGCAATTTCTTACTTGAGTGTTTTATAGTTCTCATTGTAGATATCTTTACTTTCCTGGTAAGGTTTATTCCAAGGTACTTTGTTTTCTTTGATGCAATTGTGAATGGGAGTGATTCCCTTATTTCAGCCTCTGTGTGTTTTTTGTTAGCATATAGGAATGCTACTTATTTCTGTGGTTTTATTTTGTATACTACTACATGGCTGTAGGCATTTATCAGCTCTAACAGTAGATGGTAGAGTCTTTAGGGTCCTTTAAATATAGAATCATGTCATCTGCAAATAATGATAATTTGATTTCTTACTTTCCAATTTGTATCCTTTTATGTGTCTCTTGCCTCATTGCTATGGCTAAGACTTCCAGTACTATATTAAATAAAAGAGGGGACAGTGGACATCCTTGTCCTGTTCCTGATTTTACTGGAAAAGCTTCCAGTTTTTTCCCAATTTAGTACTATGTTGCCTGTAGGCTTGTCATAAATTGCCTTTATTATATTTTCAGCAGTACATAGAATGTTATGTTATGAATGATATGTTCCTTCTATTCCCAGTCTCTGTAGGACTTTTATCATGAAGGGATGTTGGATTTTGTCAAACACTTTCTCTGTGTCTAATGACATGATCATGTGATTTTTGTCCTTCAGTCCATTTATATAATGTATTACTTTTATAGATTTGTTTATGTTGAACCATCCCTGCAAAAATAAAGCCGACTTGGTCAGGGTGAATGATTTTTCTGATATATTATTGTATTCTGTTTGACAATATTTTGTTGAGAATTTTTGCCTCTATGTTCATGAGCAAGGCTGGTCTCTAATTTTCTTTTCTTTCTTTCTTTTTTTTTTTTTTTTTTCTATTTTTGCCTGGTTTTGGTATCAGGGTGATTCTGGATTCACAGAAGTAGTTTGGTAGGATTCCTTCTTTTTCTATTTCCTGGAAAAGCTTAAGAAGCAATGGTATTAGTTCTTCCCTGAAGGTCTGGTCAAATCCAGTACTGAATCCATCTGGGCCTTAACTTTTTTTAGTTGGGAGACTTTTGATAAATGCTTTGATCTCCATGCTTGTTATAGGTCTATTTAAGTGATTAATCTCATCTTGATTTAATTTAGGTAGGTCATATAAGTCAAGGAAATCATCCATTTCTTTCAGATTTTCAGACTTTGTGGAGTATATGCTTTTATAGTATGTCCCTATGATTTTTTGAATTTCTCTGGCATCTGTTGTGATGTTACCTTTTTCATGTCTAATTTTATTAATTTGTGTACCTTATCTTTTTCTTTTGGTCAGATCAGCTAAGGGTTTATCAATCTTGTTTATCCTTTCAAAGAACCAACTATTTGTTTCATTGATTCTTTGGATTTTTTTTTTTTTTTGGTTTCCATTTCATAAATTTCTGCCCTAAACTTTATTATTTCTTCCCGTCTATTGACTTCTGATTTGCCTTGTTCTTCTTTTCCAAGGCTTTAAGGTGAAACATTAGGTTGTTTACTTGAGACCTTTGTAATTTCTTAGTATAGGCACTTAAAGCTACAAATTTACCTCTTAGAACTACCTTCATTGTGTCCCAGAGAAGTTGGTATGTTTTGTTCTCATTATCATTTGACTCTATGAACTTTTTGATTTCCTTCTTGATTTCTTCATTGACCCACTCATCATTTAGTAGTGTGTTGTTTAATTTCCATGATTTTGTGTATGCTCTATAGCCTTTCTTGCTATTGATTTGTAGTTTGATTCCACTGTGGTCAGATAGAATGCAAGGAATTATTTCAATTTTCCTGTATTTGTTAAGATTTGCTTTGTGTCCCAATATGTGGTCTATTTTGGAGAATTTCTATGTACTGCTGAAAAGAATGTATATTCTGCAGCATTTAGATGAAATGTCCTGTCGATATCTCTTACATCCACTCCTTCTATGAACTCATTTAGTCCAGATGCCTCTCTATTTTTCCCAGGATGACCTGTCAGTTGATGTGAGTGGGGTGTTGAAGTCACCCACTACCACTGTGTTTGGTGTTATCTGTGACCTTAGTTCTAATAACACTTATTTAGTGAATTTTAGGGCCCCCATGTTAGGTGCATATATGTTTATCATTGTAATTCCTTCCTGTTGGAGGGTGCCTTTAATCAATATAATGTGGCCTTCCTTATCTTTCCTAACTAATGTTTGGCTGAAATCTAACTTGTCAGATATTAGGATAGCAACCCCTGCTTGATTTCTAGGTCCATTTGCTTGAAACACCATTTTCCAACCTTCCACCCTAAGATAGTATTCATCCTTTGTAGAAAGGTGGGTTTCCTGGAGGCAACAAATTGTAGGATCCTGCTTTCTAACCCAGTCTGCAAACCTATGCCTTTTGTTTGGGGCATTGAGGCTGCTGATATTAAGAGATAATATTGACATGTATGTATTCATTTTTGCCATTTTTTGTAGTTCTTCTATTTTTTTACCTTTGTTCTCTTGTGATAACTAGTATTTGAGTATTGTTTGTTTTTTTCTTTTCCCTTATATGTGTGCTTTTATTTTTCTTCAGCATGGAGGATTCTTTCAAGTATTTTCTGTAGGGCTGGTTTTGTCCTCAAATACTCTTTTAGCTTGCTTTTGTAATGGAATGTCCTTATTTCTCAGTCTATTTGAATGGATAGCTTTGTAGGGTAAAATAACCTTGGTTGACAGTTGTTATCTTTCATGACTTGGAATACATCACTCCACGCACTTCTGGCTTTTAAAGTTTGTGTTGAGTAATCTGCTGTAATCTGGATAGGCTTGCCTTTGTAGGTGTTCTAAAGGCTTCCTGTATCTACATTGGCCCTCTTTCCCAATTTGGAGGACATTTTCTTCTATGATTTTGTTGGAGATGCCTACTATGCCTTTGAAGTGAAATTATTCTCCTTCTACTATACCCTGAATTCTTATGTTTGATCTTTTCATAGTGTTCCAAATATCTTGAAATTCCCACTCATACTTTTCTATTAGTTTGTCTTTCTCTTTGTTGGACTGTATTTGTTCTGCCACCTGGTCTTCTAGCTTAGATATTCTGTCCTCTCTTTCATCCATTCTACTAGTGATATTTTCTACAGCATTTTTATTTCATTAACTGTGTTCTTTATTGCTAGTAATTCTAACTGGGTTTTCTTTATTATTTCTATTTCATTATTTATGTCTAGTATTGACCTCTTTATTTCATTAAATTTGTGTCCTGTGTTTTCTTTGATTCCTTTGACTTCTTCTTTCATTCCTTCTATTTCTTCTTTGTCTTCTTTGAACATATTTATAATCATTCTTTTGAAATCTTTCTCAGGCATTTCCTCTAACTTGTTCTCACTGGAGGTCATTTCTAATGCATACTTTTTGTTGGATTTATGTTGATTTGACTTTTAGTGTTTCTTGTGTTATACTGTATACATTTTTACATCCTGGATTATTTAATGATTGGATTTTCTTGTTAGCTGGATATTATTAGATGTATCCATCAATCTGTTGTTATATATCTTCAAGGTTGGAGCTTACGGCACTATGTGGGGCTCTCAAGACTCTCAGAGTATCTACAAAAGTGACACTAGGTTTGGGTTTGCCTACCATGAGAGTATTCAAGTAGGCTGAGTGGAACCAAATACAAATAGTTTCTAAAATGGTAGTCTCCAGTGAAAACATGGAGGAGACAACAGAATCCCAAAACAAAAACATAATAAGTTTGTTTAACTTGACCAAACAAACCAATGAACCAGAATTAATGCATCAACAAACCAATGATTGTATAAATGAAATTGAGCAGAATCTTCTCTTAAAGCACACAGCTTTCATCACTTGGCTTAACTTACTAGAAAAACAAACAACTAGAAGAGACCTTGAAAGAGAGATTTAAAAAAATTGTATTTCAGGCCAGGCATGGTGGTGCACGCCTTTAATCCCAGCACTTGGGAGGCAGAGGTAGGAGGATCACCATGAGACCCTACCTCAAAAAACAAAACAAAACAACAAAAAAAATTGTATTTCAATGATCAGCTGATTAAGCTTGATTAAAACATAATTAAATATAAGAATGAATTCCAAGAAGCATCAATAAAATCAAACCATGACCTGAAATAGGAACTTAACAAAGGAATGGACATTGTACAGAAAAGGGCACCAGAAAACACAAATGAAGTAGAGTTTGTAAATACCTCCCTAAAATTGTCAACTAACAGATTTAAATAGGTGGCAGACAGAATTATCAGTTGTACTGGACAAGACAGATGAAATAGTCAGGGAATCAAAAAACCTGATAATTAAAAGAAAAGAACAGAAATGAAAAAGTAAAACAAAATGAAACATGTGAAAACATGAGGGAAATGTGCAATGCCTTAAAATACCAAAACATCTGGTTCAAGGGTATTTCAGAAGAGGAAGAAATTCAGGACAATATATGAAACAAAATTATTGTAGAAAACTTTCCCATCATCTCAAAAGAGACCTATCTAAATTTAAGGAGCTCACAGAACTCCAAACAGATTAGATCAATGAAGAATCTCTTCAAAGCACATGATTGTTAAATCCCTAAACAACAAAAACAAAGAGAGAGTGCTCAAAGCAGAAAGAGAGAAACAACACATTACATATAATGGCAATTCCATTAGAATTACCTTATATTTCTTAGTGAAAACTCTGAAATCCAGAAGCGCCTGGAATGGAACACTTCAAAGTCTAAAAAATTATGGCTCCAACCAAGACTACTGTACACAGCAAAAGTATTGCTAATAATAGATGTTGAAAGGAAAACTTTCCTTGTTAAAGCTGGATCAATGACTATGAACACACTGTCAAACCTACAAAGAATACTTCAGGGAATACTCCACACAGCAGAGTCAAACAACCAATTTCAGGAACCCACAAGAGTTCACAGTAACCAAAACTAGAGTGTGTTGAAAAACATACAAAGCCCAAGAAAGCAACAAACCCCATAAAGCCTGTAACATGGCAGGGGTAAAAATCAAACCTCACAGTTGTAACCTTAAATGTTAATGGTCTTAACCCATCAAAAGACATAAATTAATAGGGTGGATTAAAAAAATGGACCCTTCTATGTGCTGTCTTCAAAAATCCTACATCAGTAGTAAGGATAGACACCTCCTTAGAGTGAAAAGGATTTTCCAAGAAAAGTGAAATAAGAAACAAGTAGATATGTCTATATTAATATCTTATAAAATAGATTTCAAACCCAAAATAAAAATGACATAGAAGGTCACTTTTTACTCATCAAGGGAATAATTCAACAAGAGGAAATAACAATAATAAATCTATATGCACCAAACACAGGTGCACCACAGTTTATAAAACAAAACCTATTTGACAAAAAATGGAACGTTTCAAATTAACAAAATTAGAAAGGAAAATAGAATTTTTAAAAATGAAATGAAAAGGGAGAGGTAAAAACAGACATCAATGAAATTGGAAGAATCATTTGGATATACTTTCAAAATCTCTACTCCACAAAACTGGAAATGTATAAATCCCTAGACACCTACTAAAACTAAATTCAGAGTCAATAAATCTCCTAAATAAGCCTATCACATCCATTGAAATCAAAAATATAATCAAAAACATTCCCCAATGGAAAATTACAGGCAGGACCTGAAAGACTCTCAGCCAAATTCCAATAAACCTTCATTGCCAATGAAGCTACCATCACTCTAATATCAAAACCCAACATAGACACAAGAAAAGAAAACTAGACATGTTGGATGCAAAAGTCCTGAACAAAGTGCTCATAAATCAAATTCAACAACACATCTAACTTATTATCCACCTTGACCAAGCATGTTTCATCCCAGTGATGCAGAGGTGGTTCAACATATGGAAATCAATTAATGTAAAATACCACATAAATAATCTTAACCAAAAGAAACACATGATCATTTCAACTTATGCAAAGAAGGTCTTTGACAAAATACAACACCATTTCATGATCAAAATGCTGGAGAAAATAGGTATGGTAAGCTTATCTCTCAACATAATAAAGGCTATATACAAAGCACCTAAAGCCCAAATAATACTTAATAGGGAAAGACTCAACGAGTTCTCATGACAACTAGGGAGAAGACAGGGGTGCCCACTAGTACCAGAGCTCTCCAACATAGTATTATAAGTCCTAGCCCAAGTAATAAGAATATATATATATATATATGGGTTACAAATTGGAAAGGTACAAGCTGAATAAGCCCTATTTGTAGATTACATAACCCTATTCAAAGGGACCTGAAAGTTTCTACCATAAAACTTCTAAAAGTAGTAAATTCTATCAGCAAAATGTTATGATATAAAACCAGCACACAAAATCAGTAGCCTTACTATATGCAATAGAAAATATGCAGAAAAAAATCAGTGAAGCTGTTCTGTTTTCAATACCCCCCACAAACAACTAACCAAGGAAGTGAAAGACCTATGTAATGTAGGTCAAGAGAGATGGCTTAGCAGTTAAGGTACTTTCTTGCAAAGCCAAAGGACCCAGGTTCAATTTCCCAGAATCCATATAAGCCAGATGTACAAGGAGGCACATGTGTTTGGAGTCCATTTGCAGAGGCTGAAGGCCCTGGCATGTGCTCTCTCTTGTGTGCTTTCTTTGTTTCTCTTATCTCGCTCTTTCTTTCTCTGTCTGCCTCTTTCTCTCAAAGAAATAAAAAATATAAAAGAGAAACACACACAAAGAATGATTATAAAAGACCTATATTATATAAATATAAAAACATTCAAGAAAAAATAGAGGAAGTCATTAGAAGATGGAAAACACTTCCATGGTCCTAAATTGGTAAAATTAATATTGTGAAAATGGCAATTCTACTAAATGTAATATACATATTCAATGTAATACCAATAAAAATCCCAGCATCATTCTGCACAGAGATAGAAAAATAATATTAAATTTTATATAGAATGGCAGAATTCATGAGATATCCAAAAGTATCTTCAGCAAAAGAAATAACTCTGGAGGTATCACCTTTCTGATAAAAAAAACTGTACTGCAAAGCCACAGTAACAAGAGCATCATGGTACTGGCATAAAACAGTCATATAAACCAATGGAATATAATTGAAGACCCAGCCCTTAGTTCAAATAACTATGGATACTTGATCTTTGACAAAGGAACCAACAATGTACAATGGAGAAAAGGCAACATCTTCAACAAATGGTGTTGGACAAATTGGATTAACCACATGTAGAAAAATGAAATTAGATCCACTCTTCTCATCATATAGAACAGTCAACTGCAAATTGATTAAAGACCTTAATATAATATCTGAAACTCTAAAATTACTGAATGAAAAAGCAGGGGGAACTCTCAACAATATAGGAGTGGGAAAGACTTCTTGAACAATGCCTAGGTAGGCCAGGAAATTAAACAATTACTCAACCAATCAGATCTCATGAAGCTAAAATATTTTGTATACACAAACATACCATAAACAGATCTCTTCCCACAGAATGGGAGACTAACTTCACAAACTATAACACTGACAGAGGCCTAATATCCATAATCCACAATGATCTCAAAAACTATGCAATAAAAAAAAATCAAACAATCCATTCAAAAGAATGGGGCAGAAACTCAATCAGGAATTCTCAAAGGAGGAAAACCAAATGGATAATACTCAGCTGAGAAAATGTTCAACATTCTTAACCATCAAGAAAATGCAAATTAAAACTAAATCCAGAGTCAATAAATCTCCTAAACAAGCCTATCACATCCATGTATTCGATTCCTTCTTACTCAAAAGTTGATGGCAATCATTTAAAAATCAAATGGTAGTAAATGTTGGTGAAGATGCAGGGAAAGAGGAACCCTCTACCACTGGCAATAGGAGTGAAAACATGTACAATCATTATGAAAATAAATATGAAGACTACTGAAAAAGATGAAAATATATATACCAATTGACCCAGCCATTCAACTACTGAGCATCTATCCTAAAGGTTTTATATGTCACTGCAAAGGTATTTGCTCAACCATGTTTATGGGTCACCAATTCATAATCTCTAAGAACTTGAATCAACCCAGATGCCCATTGTTTGATGAATGGATAATGAAGAAGTGGTTCATATGTACACAATGAAATTCTACTCGGCAGAGGGAAAAATGATACAATGAAATTTGTAGGAAAATTGACAGACCTGGAACAGATTATATATAATGAACTCACACAAGCACAAAAAGGCAAATGCCACAGTCTCCTTCATCTGTGGGTCCTAAACTGGAATAGCGTGCATTACTTTCATGGCTGACGTGCAACTCAAGGGCAAGACAAGAGGGATGGCAGGACTTGGGGGCAGGGAAACAAGAGGGTGTGTATGTGGGGGGATATGCACAAAACCAAATCCAAAATGAATTAGTTCCATAGAAAACTTCCTCCTGGATAGCACACTAAAATATATAACTTTCAATAGGAGCATGGAGTGACTGGTAAGATGGGCCCTGGAGAGGGTGGGATGAAGCCTATCCCTAATATAGTTTTCCCTAGCTGGAAAATCCCAGTACCAGAAATGGGTTACAACCTATGTTGAGCTGCTGATTGGAGATAACTGAATTACCCAAAGCAAGACAAGCTTGTATCAAAGCACTTAATTACCCACCTGAGTGGAATGGTAAGACCCTATTTCTGAACACAACACAGTGCAGACCATTGAGAGATTTGGCTGAATCTGGAAGAAAGGCAGCTCCCAGATGATTGGACAGTATAGTGATGAAAATTGTAATATGAGATGCTAGGTATAAATGGCCAACAATGTTGTGCCCAAGTATCAGACCCAGCTATATGCAATGAGCCATCCTGACAAGATGTACACACCTGTGCAATAGTGTCATTCAACCTAGGAGGTAACCAGTGGTTTTCTGAGTGGCTAAGAGATCTGCTTAGTGTAAAGGAAACTATAGCTGATTTAGTTCCTTTTCAGTGGCTGGAAGTCCTGGTGTGCCCATTCTCTCTCTTTCTCTCTTTGCCTCCTTCTCTCTGTCTGTTGCACTCAAATAAATAAATAAATATTCTTTAAAAAAAATAATGTGAAAAACATTCATGACAAAAACTTAAAAAGCTCAAGAAAGAAATTGAGGAGGACAAGATTATGGACTCCATTGACAAGCTTCCTTTGTGCAAAAGTGTGGCTACTCCCATCAAAATCTCTCTAAATTATCAATGCTATAGCAGACAAGTTCAAGTTTGCTAAGATGGACTTAGAAACCAGGTACAGTTATGGAAGAATGGATATTTATTGAAGCTTACAGATCCAGAAGTTCTATAATAGTAGAAGTTGGGCCCCTCTTAAAGAATAAGGCAGAGAGAGAAAGCCACACTACATAGCACACTTCATGAACTCCAGGTGGAGCTAGGCACTTTGCATATCCTTATATTGTAATTTCAAATCCACCACCACACCTTAGTGACACCTCCTCCAGCCAGGTGGCTGCGCATCGAAATTACAAACTGTAATAAAACACTGGATATATTGGGGGCCATCTCTTAATACTAGCACAGATGCTTATACCTTTACCTATCCTGATCTCACTCTCCATTAGAGAATCTGTTTTACATTTTCAGAAAGCAGGGAGAATTGTTGAATGCAAAGTACTGGATTTTATCAGGGCATTTTAAACAAAACTTGGTTTTAATGATTCTTCCTTCTCTTCTTTTTTATTTCCCTGCTCCTCTTTATATCTTTTTGTTCTCAGTAGCCTCTTTTCCTTTTTGGGGGGGAAGGCAAGCCCAACAGACTGGCCATTTTCTTAATTCAAGAGAGAGTGAGAGTGAGAGAGAAAGAATAGCCATGGCTTCCACCCATTGTTTTTGAACTCCAGATGTGTGTGTTCCCTTGTGCACACGTGCAACCTTGAACACTTGCATTACCTACTGCATCTGGCTTATGTGGATCTGAAGAGTTGAACATGAGATTTTAGGCTTCACAGGCAAGTACCTTAATGGCTAAGACATCTCTTCAGCCTGTGTCCTTTTCCTGTTAATTTCACATGTGTTCTATTGCCCTCATAATCTTTATCAACATTCTTTTGCCTATTACTGTATTTTTATCTTGGACCAATCTCTCCTTCATGGTTACATTATTATTATTATTATTATTATTATTATTATTATTATTATTATATTTCATATGAATACATCATGTGTTGGTACCCTCTTTTCCCTCCTCACTCCAATATCATAGAGAGTTCCTCCTATTTTTTCTCCCAGTAGGAAAAGAGTTTCAGGTCTTATATTGAGGTCTTTAATCCATTTGGACTTGATTTTTATTGATGGAGAGATAAAGTGGGTCTAGTTTCATTGATTTACACATGGTCATTCAATTTGTCTAGCCCCATTTGTTGAAGATGCTGTCTTTTCTCCAGTCTACATTATTGGTACCTCTGTCAAAGCTCAAGTCACTTTAGTCACGTGACTTCAGGTCCAAGTCTTCAATTCTGTTCCATTGGTCAATGTTTCTGTTCTTATGCCACTACTGTGCTTTTTTTTTTGTTGTTATTGTGGCTTTGTAATATAGCTTAGAGCAGGTATGGTGATACATCCAAAGGTGTTTTATTGCTGAGGATATATCTGGATATCTGAGGCTTGCTTCCATTCCGTATGAAATTTGAGATTATTTTCTCAATCTCTGTGAAGAATGATTCTGGTATTTTTATTTGTATTGCATTAAATCTGTATATTGCTATTTTTCACAATATTAATTCTACATATCCAGGAGCATGGGAGCTCTTTCCATCTTCTCAAGTCCTCCTCAATTTCTTTCTTGAGCTTTTTAAGTTTTTGTCATGAATGTCTTTCACATTTTTTAAAATTTTATTTATTTATTTGAGTGAAACAGACAGAGAGAAGGAGGCAAAGAGAGAAAGAGAGAGAATGGGCACACCAGGGCTTCCAGCCACTGCAAAGGAACGCCAGACGAGTGCACCTCCTTGTGCATCTGGCTAACGTGGGTCCTGGGGAATCAAGCCTTGAACCAGGGTCCTTTGGCTTCACAGGCAAGTGCTGAACCACTATTGTTTTTTCAATGTATTTAATTGTTTTGTTGCTACTGAAAATGGACAGCCTCACTGAGTTTTTTCTCTGTATATTTGTCCTTTGCATATACAAAGGCTACTGAGTTTTGTGCATTGATATTGTAACCTAGCACTTTACTGAAGGAATTAATCACCTTTACAAGTTTTAACAAGGAGACTTTTGGATCACTTATGTATAGCATTATGACATCTGCTAATAGGACTAACTTGACTTTTTCCCTTCTAATTTTTGTCACTTTTTCTTTCTCCTATCTTGGGCTGGTACTTCTAGTACTATGTTAAAGAGTTGTAGTGAGAGTATTGTTCCTGACCACAGAGGCAATGCCTTGAGTCTTTTACCATTAACTATTATTTGGGTTTTGTGTGCTTTGTATATAGCCTTTATTGTGCTGAGATATAAACGCTCCATGCCTATTGTTTCCAGCACTTTAATCATGAAGTGGTGTTGTATTTTGTCAAAGGCCTTCTTTGCATCAAATGAGATGATTATGTAGTTCTTATGGTTCAGTTTATGTGGTATATTACCTTGACTGATTCCTGTGTGTTGAACCACCCCTGCATCCCTAGGATGAAACCTACTTGATCAAGGTGGACAATGCTTTTGATGTGTTGCTGAATTCAGTTTGTGAGAATTCTGTTCAGGATCTTCTAAATTCATCAGGGATATAGACATATAGCTTTCTTTGCTTATTGCATCTCTATCTGGTTTTTGTGCTAGGGTGATGCTAGCTTCATAAAAGGAGTTGGGGAAGATTCCTTGGTCTCTGATGATGTGAAATACTTACAAAAATTGGTTTTAGTTCTTCACCAAAGGCTTGATAGAATTCAGCTGAGAATCCATCCAGTCTTGGACTTTTATTTTGGGGAGGTTTTTGATTACCTTTACAATCTCGATGGATATGATAGTTTGTTTAGGAAATTATTCTGCTCTGAGTTTAGTTTTGGTAGGTTGTATGTGGCTAGGAATTCAACCATTTCTTCTAGATTGTCCCATTTTGTGGAGTAGAGGCTTTGGAAGTATGTCCTGATGAGTCTTCCTATTTTATTGATGTCTTTGGTGACCTCTCCTTTTTTGCTTCTGATTTTGTTAATTTTAGACTTCTTTTTCTTTTCTTGATCAAATTAACCAGGGGTTTATCAATCTTGTTTGTTTTTCCAAAGAATCAGCTCTACATTTCATCAATTTTTAAAATTGTTTTCTTAGTTTCCAATTCATTAATTTCTTCTCTGATATTGATTATTTATTTCCATCTGGAACTCTTGGGATTGGACTCTTCTTGTTTTTCCAATGCCTTTAGGTGGACAGGTAGGTTATTAATTTGAGATCTCTATATCTTTGTTATAAAATAATTTTGTGTTATGAATTTTTCCCTTAGGACTGCCTTCATTGTGCCCCATAAGTTTTCATAACTTGTGTTTTCATTATCATTCAATTCTAGGAATTTTACGATTTTCTTTTTGATTTCACTCACAACCCACTCATTGTTTAAAACTGGGTTGTTTAGTCTCCAGAAGTTGGTGGAGTTCCTGATGTGTCTCTTGTTGTTAATTTCTAGCTTTAAAGCATTGTGATATGACATGATGCAATAAGTAACTTCAATTTTCCTGAATTTTGGACACATACTTTATGGTCTAATATATGGTCTATTTTGGAGAAGGTTCCATGGGCTGCCACGAAGAATGTGTATTCTGTAAAGTTGTAGTAGAACTTTTTATAAATTTCCGTTAGGTCTAGTTGATGTATGGTGCTATTTAGCTCTATTATTGCCCAGTTGATTTTCTGCTTAGATGATCTATCTATTGATGATAGTGGAGAATTGACACAACTATGATAGTGTTGATGTTTACTTCTTTTTCATTGTCAAGTAGGTTTTATTTTATAAACTGTAGTGCACCTATGTTTGGTGCATGTAGATTTATGATTGTGATGTTCTCATGTTGGATCATTCCCTTGATGAGTAAGAAGTACCCTCCTTTGTCTTTTTGGGTACTTTGGGTTTGAAGTATATTTTATAAGTTATTAATATAGCAACACCAACTTGTTTCTTATTTCTATTTCTTATTTCATTTTTCATTCTTTCACCCTGAGGAGGTGTCTGTCTATAGTGGTGAGGTGGGTTTCTTGAAGATAGCAGATAGAAGGGTCTATTTTTTTGATCCACCCTGTTAACTTGTGTCTGCTGATGGGTGAGTTAAGATCATTAATATGTAAGGTTATAACTGTGAGGTTTCATTTAGTACCTGCCATGATGAGGTATTTTATGGGGGTTGTTGCTTTCTTATGTTTTAGACTTTTTTGAGCCTGGTCTATTTTTTGTTATTGTGATCTTATTCTTGTTGGCTTTTGAGATTGGTTGTTTGGCTTTTCTGTGTGGAATATTCCCTGAAGTATTTTCTGTAGGTTTGGCTTTGTGTTCATATAATCATAGAATTGAATTTTTCATGAAAAGTTTTTCTTTCATTATTAGGAGAGATACTTTTTCTGGGTAGAGTAGCTTAGGCTGGAATCCATAGTTTTGTAGACTTTAATGTGTTTCATTCCAGCCCTTATGGCTTTCAGGGTTTCTTTGAGAAATATGAAGTAATTCTAATGGAATTGCCTTTGTATGTGGTTGGTTCTCTCTTGCACCTTTCAGCACTCTCTCTTTGTTTTTATTTTTAAGAGTTTCAATTATGATGTGCCTTGGAGCATTTCTTTTTTAGTCCTGTCTGGCATTCTGTGGGCTTCTTTTATCTGGATGTACCTCTCTTTTGAGAGATTGGGACAATTTTCTTCAATAATTTTGTTGAATATGTTCTCTATGCCTCTGGCATGGATTACCTCTCCTTCTGGTATACCTATTACCCATGATCCAGAAATTTCATTGTTTATGGTATCCCACAGTTCCCTTGTATTTTGTTCACTTGCTTTTTTTTTTTTTTTTTTTTTTTTTTTAACTTAGCAAAGTCTTTAGCTTCCCAATTTATTTCTCTGTCTTGTCTTCCAGGTCAGAGTTTCTGTCTTCCACATGAGTAACTCTATTAGTGAGGACTTCTAGAGAGGTATTTATAAGCTGTATATTGATTTTTGTTTATTGTTGTGTTATTCTGCATCATGCCCATCTCTTTTCTGAGGTACAATTTCACTTCAAGTTCTGATTTTGTTTAATATTTATTTTTATTTACTTATTTGAGAGAAAGAGAAAGAGACAGATAAAGAATGGACATTCCAGGGCCTCTAGCCACTGCAAACAAATCCAGTTGCATGCACCCTCTTGTGCAGCTGGCTTATATGGGTTCTGTGGAGTTGAACCTAGGTCCTTTGGCTTTGCAGGCAAACATCTTAACTGCTAAGCCATCTCTCCAGCCCCAGTTCTGATTTTCTTGATGCTTCCTGGAATTCATTCTTGCATATGATCAAATCTTCATTAAGCTTAATCATTTGTTATTAAGAACTTTCATTTGTTGGCTCACCTTCAATTTATTTATGCCTCTTTTGAGGGTTCTCATGTTTTCTTCAAGAAGGTTAAGCCAGCTGCCAAAAGCTGAATTGTCTAAGAGATGATTCGTCTTAATTTCATTGATATTGTTTTTGTTGTCATTGTTTTGATGGTTTGCTTCCATTTCAACAATTCTTTGGATCAGGGTCTCATTGGTTCTTTTGGTTCATTTTGGGATTGAATTGCTCTTGACTTTTCTATTATTTCATTGAAGGTTTCAATTATGGTACTAGGCATCCTTGGTGGATATCTATCATTTTTTTTTAATTTATTTTTATTAGATATGTGCATGCTTAGTAGATCTCTCAGGATTTTTTAAAATTTTTGTTGGCTTTTTTACATTGCAGTTTACTCCTCTTAGGGGAAGACTTTATTCTATTGAGAAGGGAGCAAATAGTTGTCCTTTTAGGATCTTCAGAGGATGTTCTGTTTTAACTGTGAACTGAATTGATGTACTGGCGTACTATGGGGTTATAATCATAGATACAGAGATTGTGAAGATCGCAGATACATCAGAGTTATCTGGGGAACTGGAAGCTCTGGACTATTCATTTCACTTGCATGTACCTTTAGCACACAGGGGTCAGGGTTGTAAATCAAGAGCCAAAAATCTGGAGAGCCAGGTTCAAGAGGCCAACTCCTACAATGGCCTGTGAGCCCTCTGTCTTAGGCAGATAGAAATTTGGCTACCAAGGGACCAGTCAGGATACCAGAGCAAAAGGCCTACTTCCACAGCCCACATACAGGGGCCAGGCCTCCCTAAGGCAGCAGCAGGGATACAAGAAAAAGGGAACAGGGTGGGGTACCAACCAGGAGCTCGGGCTTATTTATTCTGCGTGCACTCTCCAGGTCAAGTGATTGGGAACATAAAGGCACTTCAATCATTAAGGTGGAGCAAGGGGCATCCTGCTACAGCAAGCTCACCAGGTCCAAGCAGCCTCAAGCCACCTGCAGGGGAACCTACCAGGTCAAGAGAACTAGAAGGATCTGGGGAACAGGGATCTGGCCTACTCACTCTGTGCACACACTTTCTGGTGCAGGGTACCCTGGAATTTTTCATGGCTACTTCTGCAGGGTGGTATTAGTGATCAAGACTGATGCCCTGTGAACATGGGTTGAGGGTCTAACTGCTGCCCAAAAAATCCAGTACATCAGCAATAAACAATAGATAAGCCCTACTAGAACCTAGTCCTACTTGAACATTCTAAACACTTTCCACAAAAGGGTATGCATGACTAAAAAATAAAATCAAAGCCTGGCATGATGGATCAGCAATGAAAGGCACTTGTTCTGCAAGTCTGCCAATGGAATTCAAATTCTCAAGACCCATGTAAATTTGGACACAAAATGGCACACAGGTCTATAATCCCAAACTGTCAATAGCAGTGGAAGATAGAGCCAGGAGAATCCTGACACTCACAAGCCAGCTAGACTTGGGTTCCTTGTAGCAAAAAGACAACAGAAAGAGAGAATCTATTTCAGAAAAATAAGATGGAAGTTGAAAACCAATACCTCAAGGTTAACTTCTAACTGTACACAGGCACAATGACATACATACCTAAATAATGTACATATATGCATTTAAACACATACATCAAAATTCAAAATTATACATATATGTTTAAAGATAAAATTCATGGGCTAGAGAGATGGTTTAGAGGTTAAGGCATTTGCTTATGAAACCTAAGGACCCCAGTGCCCACATAATCCACACACACAAGGTGGTGCATGTGTCTGGAGTTCATTCAGTGGCTAGAGGCCCTAGCATGCCCATTTTCAATCTATCACTCTCTCTGTTCTCTCTCTCTCTCTCTCTCTCTCTCTCTCTCAAATAAATAATAAATAAATTTTAAAAACACAATCAACAACAACTTGATCCCAAATACTCAAGACCCAACATATAACACATGATATTTGGCAAACAAAGCAACATAACTCCTCCAAAACTGAGTAATGGCTTCCCATGGAGTGAATTAGATTATATGCCAGATAAAAAAATTCAAAAGGGGGCTGGAGAGATGGCTTAGTGGTTAAGCGCTTGCCGATGAAGCCTAAGGACCTGGGTTTGAGGCTCAATTCCCGAGGACCCATGTTAGCCAGATGCACAAGGGGGCGCACATGTCTGGAGTTCTTTTGCAGTGGCTGGAGGCCCTGGCATGCCCATTCTGTCTTTCTTTCTATCTATCTGCCTCTTTCTCTGTCTGTTGCACTCAAGTAAATAAATAAAAAATGAACAAAAAAAAATTCAAAAGGATGATCATAAGACTGTTTAATGGAACCAAAAAGGACATTAATAAACTCCTGAATTAATTCAACCAAGACACAAGCTCCTGGATTAAATGAGAAAGTCAATATAGGATGTAAGAATGGAATTCAATAAAAGGTACAAATACTGAAAAACAAATCAACCTGAAATATTGAAAATGAAAGCTTGATATGTCAAATAAAAATAAGCTCAGTGGAAAGCCTTATAAATAGACTGGATCAAGAAGAAGATGAGGGTTGCATCGGGCTGTTGGATAAGATGGCGGTCTCCATAGGACTTAAAGTTCCTCATAATTTTCGCTTGTTGGAAGAACTGGAAGAATGACAAAAAGGAGTGGGTGATGGTACGGTTAGCTGGGACCTGGAAGATGATGAAGACATGACACTTACAAGGTGGACAGGCATGGTTATTGGGCCACCAAGGATGGATGCACGGAGCATACCAGTCTTAGCAAAATGGCAAAATTCATATAGCATTAAAGTTGTGCTTCGAGAGTTAAGACGTCTAATGATGAACAAAGAAAATATGAAGTTTCCACACCCACAGAATTCCAGCTGGTAAACATGACCTGGACATTTGTAAGAATATATTTAATATATGTACACCCATTATGTTTTCAGGTAACAGGAGGAAAAATACAGCACAATTTTTCTTTCTCTTGATAAGGCACTGTCATTTAAACATGAACCTGGTGTACTCGAAATACCGAATTCAAGTTTACAAGATGAAAGAAAGCATTGCAAGAGGTAGCAGATGGCAGTGGAATCCTGTGTTTCTGAGAAAGGAAATCTCAAGAAGGAAAAACAAATGGCAGCTTTATCCATCTTGCTTAGAGAAATGCAGTTGAAATTGTTTAAAGTAGCAGGTACCATGAATATTGTCACAAATTGTGTTAATTTTTGAAGTGGTGTGGGTGCTGACTACCAGTAGTATCAAAAATAGGTTCAGGATTGTTTTGATAGCTGTATTTATAATAAAAGGATGTTGCGGGAGGGGGTCTGATGCATTTCTGTTAAAAGATGTTCCTGTTTGGTACATGTAACAGTCATGATAAATATTTGTTTACAGTCTTTGTTTAATAAACCGTGCGTTTAAGTTTTAAGTGAAGCCAACGAAAAGGAAATAGGTGTATGGATATGTGATTTTGAGATTATAGTTAGTCTTAAAATGTAAATAAAATGTGGAATGTGTCCTCAGGGGGAAAAAAAAAAGAAGAAGATGAAAAATATAAGGGCTTAAAGGTAAGGAAGAAGAATTTCAGCATTTAAACCAATGACAAAGAGAAAATAAAATGAAATCATGGACTGAACATGAGCAATCATAGAATGCAATTAAAAGAACAAATCTACAAAACATAGGCTTGGAAGAACAAGTTCAGATTTAAAGCATAGAAAACATATTCATCTATATCAACACAGTAATAGTGGTGACTTCAATACCCTTCTCTTACCAAAACAGAAAAAAAAAGAAACATTAGAGTTAAATGACTGTTGCAGTCAGGTTTGCCTTGCTGGCAGAAATCACCCGACTAAGAGCAGCTTGTGGGCAAGAAGGTTTACCTTGGCTTACAGACTTGAGAGGAAGGTGCACAATGGCAGACAACAACAGCATGAGCAGAGAGTGGACATCACCCCTGGCCAACATCAGATGGACAACAGGAATGGGAGAGTATGTCTAACACTGGAAAAGGGAAGCTGGCTATAATACCAGTAAGCACACCCCCAAACAATACACTCCCTCCAGGAAGCACTGATTCCCAATTCTCCATTAGCTGGGAACCCAGCATTCAGAACACCTAAGTTTATGGGGGACACCTGAATCAAACCACAACAATGAAATTATAGGACAAATTAATACTTATCTATGGCTTGGTATATTCAAACAACACAGAATACACATTCTTCTCAGCATCCCATGGAACTTCTTCTAAAACAAAGTGTACTTTAGGATGCACAGCAAGGATTAACAAAGACAAGAAAATTTAAATAAGTTCTTGTACACTATCTGATCATAATATACTAACATAGTTTATTTAAAGGATTTTTTCTTAATGAAACCCAATACTATGTATAATGAATATATATCAGCAAAAAATGTTTCAAGAGGACAAAAAAACACATCTACCTGAATTTTATAAGACCTTATTTTAGTACAATGATATTTTTCATTTTCTGAGAAATATATATGCTCAAGCAAAGATCCACACATGTGTTACATTCAGACACTATTTCCATTTTCAGTTTGTAGATGGAAACATTCCCTACATAAGTGATCTTTCTCTCATCTAATTCAGAATTTCTGTCCCTTGAGAGGTGTTCCAAATTCATGCTCAGCATTCTAAAGACATGTATGTAATTATTGAGAAGCAAAGTAATCTTAAATGGGAATGTTTACCTAAGGATCAGTGCAGGATTTGTGGCTGTGCCATACTCATAAGGGTGGGACTGAATTACTTTGAAGTAGGAATCAAGACCACCTCCTGTGACCTTCCACTGTAAACTGTTCTAGTTTTGCAGATTAGACTACTTATAGATCTGATCTGAGATTAACATATAAATACTGTACAAGTATTTACATATAATTTATAAGTCTATAAAAATACAAAATAGTATAGAATTTTCACCTCCTTTCACCCAATACAGATGAACATATATCATAATTTATACTTTTATGTTTTAGTGACATAATGGAAATGATTTTCTTGTGAAGTTCTTTCTTTCCTGGATTAGCACTTTCCTTGAGGCAAAGAGCTTTGTCTCTCTATAGTCACCTTAGCACATGGAAGAGAGTACTTCATAAAAAAAGAATCATTCTATCATTCTTTCAAATAAACCTAGCTATCAATATGTATCCTAGAAGACTTCCTACCTTGCTACTTTGTTCTCCTCCCACTCAAATTACCATACCTCTTCTATAAGTGGTGAGAGGTTTCTTCTTTTTCAGCTCTTATATATCTGAAAAGATGTCTTGGGCTGGAGAGATGGCGTAGCAGTTAAGCGCTTGCCTGTGAAGCCTAAGGATCCTGGTTCGAGGCTCGATTCCCCAGGACCCACGTTAGCCAGATGCACAAGGGGGCGCACACATCTGGAGTTCGTTTGCAGTGGCTGGAAGCCCTGGCGTGCCCATTCTCTCTCTCACTCTCTATCTGCCTCTTTCTCTCTCTGTCACTCTCAAATAAATCAATAAAAATCTTTAAAAAAAATTTTAAAAAAAGATGTCTTTTTTACTGGGAAATATCTTGTTTCTCTCTCTTCCAAGCTGTTTAGTTGAATTGTGTGTCTGGAAAACTTAAGGATGGAGGATGGTGAGCTTATTCCCTCCATTCAAGCTGCTATCCCAGCAGAGATGTTTTGTATGTGCTGTGATTCCAGCTTCCAAAATCTAATAGTCTGGACATTGTCCAATTTCAGCAAAGCGTAAATGAAGAATAATGAACTGAGGGTATAGCATAGTCAGTGGAATGCCTGTATAGTATGTATGAAGCCCTAGGTTGCATCCCAGAACCATAAGAACTGAGTGTGCTGTGTACATCTATACTCCCTCTGGTTATAGCAGTAACCCTCAGTCACATAGCAACTATTAGCCAGAGACCCTATCTCAATACTTAAAGTGTGGGGATGTTTTGTTGTTTCTCTTCTCAACAAAAAGTTCTGAAGCTACAGTAATGCTCTCAAGAGCTATCTAGATATCCCCCTTCATTAGATGGAGCTGAAGGAAGAGCTGTGGGTTCAGATGTAGGATTTGTTTCTGGAAGTTCCTTACTAAGCAATTATAGAAAGTGACCATCCATGCCTCAATAACCTACAGGCACCCACAAGAGAAAATAATTCTGCAGTGAACCAGAGGTCTTTTAATAGCCTTCTAAATAGTAACGAATGAGAGGAACACATCCCACAGTGACCTTGCTCTCCAGGGCTGTAGGCACAAAATATGCATACTCATCTATTGGCTACATTCAAAAGGAGCAGATAACAAGTCAAAATAGCAATCATAAAATATCACCTGACAGCAAATGCTGGTGAGAGTGTGAGGAAAAAGAACCCTCATCCACTGCTGGTGTGAGGGTAAATTTGTACAGCTCCTATAGAAATCAGTATGGAGATTCCTCAAAAAGCTGAAAATAGATCTGCCATTAGCTTCAATTATACCACTTTTGGGCATATACCTTAAAACTCTACCCTTTACTACAGAGACACTTGATCATCCATATTCATTACTGCTGTATTCACAATAGAACTAGTAACTGGAACCAGCCAGGAAGCACATCAACAGATAAATGCTTAATGAAGATGTGGTATTCATATAGAATAGAATTCTGCTCAGCGGTAAGGAAAAAAGGATAGACTTGAGAAAAAATACTAAGACTAAAAATGCTAAATGAGGTCATACAGGCTCAAGAAGACAATGCCCAAATATTCTTTCTCATATGTGGTTCCTAACCTGGAATGGCTTGAGTTGATGGTAAGTGATAATCTTGACATATAACTATAATGAATCCAGGAGAAAGGGGAAATAGGGAGAAAGCGGGGAGGGGATACTCAACAAGTAAATGAAAGGGCAGAAAAAAAACACAGGGGTGGAAGGTGGTTTGCAGGTAAGAGAACTGGAAGATGGGGGAGTAATTACCCAAAACTAATGACAGCATGAATCAATACCATAAAAAAATTTTCCTGGATATCAATCTATAAGATATAACTCTCAATAAGAGGAGAGTGGAGTGTAGCCTGGACAGAAGTGCTCTGTGTAAGGTGGAGAAAAGTTAACTCAAAAATATGGTCTCTGCACAGTAAATCCCAGGGCTAGAATTGGGTTAGACTCCACAGTGATCTTAGGGAGACCCATAAGGTCCTCAAAACAATGTAGGTATTTACCAAAGCATTTGATTACCTTCCATAGATAAAATTAAGACAATATTGCTGAAGACACCATAGGCTACATCAAGAGATCATGCTGGAACTGAGAGGGAAGCCAGTTCTCTCCTAGCCAGCCCTCATATCACTGGAAAGTGCCATAGGAGCTGCTTGGAATAATGGGAACCAATTACATAAATAAGTAGATCTGGCAAGGTATGAAATCCACCAGCCAGGCAAGAAATGCCTATTTGTACAAGCCGGGCATGGTGGCACATGCTTTTAATCCCAGCACTTGGGAGGCAGAGGTAGGAGGATAACCATGAGTTTAAGGCCACCCTGGGACTACAGAGTGAATTCCAGGTCAGCCAGAGCTAGAGTGAGACCCTACCTTGAAAAACCGGAAAAAAAAAAAAAAAAAAAAAAAAACGCCTACTTGTACAATGTTAGTACATGGCCTTTATGGGTAAACAATTGTTTTTGGACATGAGGCCTGCTCAGTGGAAAAGAATTCATAGCTGGTACTGGGAATCAAGTCAGAATCCCATGGGTAGGATACTTATAGACTCCAGAGACAAGCCTCCACTGCACTTTCACTAAGAAGAGTGGGTAAACATCAAAAAGTCTCTCAAATAACTATGCTTATTCCTCTTAGTCCCTCTTTTGAGGTAGGGTTTCACTCTCGTCCAGACTAACCTAGAATTCACTATGTAGCCTCAGGTGACCTCAGACTCATGGTAATCCTCTTACCTTTGCCTCCCAAGTGCTGGGATGAAAGGCATATGCCACCATTCCCGGTTAATCCCTCACTTTTGATTGGAGAATCTGTTTTACTTTACAGATGGTAGAGATTCTGAACAGATCTAAGATCCATCAATATGACAAGAAAAGACAGCTCATGACCAACCACTAGTTGTTTCACCTCTACAACATATGCCAGGGCCCAGAAGACATTGCAGAGGAAGTGACATACATGTACTATTCTCACTGCTAGCCTTCACAGCCAGCTCAACAGAGATGGTGACAGACACTGTGGTTACTCAAAACTCATGAAAGCAAAACTCCAGAGGCTATAGAGAACACTAAATCTGACTTCTAACATACCTGCTAAGGTTCAGGAAACATTGTGGAAGAATGGATGGAAAAATTGTAAGAAGCACAGGGTAAGAATATCTTGGGGCTGGAGAGATGGCTTAGCGGTTAAGCGCTTGCCTGTGAAGCCTAAGGACCCCGGTTCAAGGCTCGGTACCCCAGGTCCCACGTTAGCCAGATGCACAAGGGGGCGCACGCGTCTGGAGTTCGTTTGCAGAGGCTGGAAGCCCTGGCGCGCCCATCCTTTCTCTCTCCCTCTATCTGTCTTTCTCCCCGTGTCTGTCACTCTCAAATAAATAAATAAAAAATGAACAAAAAAATATTTAAAGAAAAAAAAAAAGAATATCTTGGTGCACACTCCCTCCCACATACATAGGTTTTCAGGACCCCACAGTAAATACCAATGACCTACTGAGAAGCACCCTCAGTGGAATAGGGATGACAGAAAAGGGATATAAAAATATAACATTTAAAAATTTAATTTAATTTTTAAAAGCCATAAGATCTCAGGAGATTCAAAACCTATTAAACCACAGTTAGGGAAATGTAATACATGATCAAATTATAGATTAATTGTTCAAACCCAATAGGTTTGTAAAGGAAAATGAGAAGTGTGTAAACCATAAGAATACAAGAGAGTGATGGGACTAGATATGTGTCACTTAACAAGAGAAAGAATACACACACACACACACATATAATTTTTTTGAGGTAGGGTCCTGCTCTAGCCCAAGCTGGGCTGGAATTTCATATGTAGTCCAAGCTTTATTTCATGGTGTGGTGGTTTGAATCAGGTGTCCCCCATAAACATAGGTGTTCTGAATGCTAGGTTCCCAGCTGATGGAGACTCGGGAAATAATACCTCCTGGAGGCAGCATATTGTTGGGTGCAGGCTTATGGGTATTAAAGCCAGTTTCTTCTTTTCAGTGTTTGGCACACTCTCCTCTTGCTGTTGTTTATCTTATGTTGGCCAGGGGGTGATGTCCACCCTCTGCTCATGCCATTGTTTTCCCCTGACATCAAGGAACTTCTCCTCAAGTCTGTAAGCCAAAATAAACCTTTCTTCCCACAAGCTGCTCTTAGCCATGTGAATTCTGCCATTAATGTGAACCTGACTTTAACAGCAAAGTTGATACAAGGAGCGTGGGATTGCTGCTAGACACCTGACTGTGTGACCTTGGCCTTTTGGAGCTTATTTTCAAGAGAAATGTGGAAGGATTTGAAACCTTGGCCTTAGAGATACTTTGCAGTGCTGTCAGTACAGCTTAATGGGCTATTCTGGTCAGAATTAAAAGACCTGAATGTAGTAAGAACCATGGACTGTGAGGTTTGGCTTGTGAAGGTGAGAAAGAGCCTTGCCTGTACTGGGCTAAAAGTGGTTTGTGAAAGAGGCTTGCTGTCATGCTCATGTCCTGAGAACTTGTGCTGGGTTGCATTGCTTAGAAATGGACTGATGTGAACAAAGGGATATGACACCAAAATAAAATTTGGGGGCTGAAATTTCTGCCCATTCAGCTATAATTATATGATTAGATTACAGTGGTTGAGATTGGGCCAGCTGACCTGCACTGTGGCAACAGGTAGAATGTGGACTCTTTTGAAGGGGCCTGCATGCTCAAGGAGTGTCCTATTATTCAAAGTCTGCTTTATTCCCCCCTGGATTAATAAATTGGCACTTCACCTGGTATTATGGAGTATAAGAAGTCCAGGAAAATGAGGGTCATTGAATTTGCAACATGGTCTTGTGTTTGGAAAGTGTGAAGCAGGTTTTCTGGATTGCCTACATGGAGACCAGATAGAGCCATAAGGATGCACCATGAGTTACAGTGGAGACCCAGTGGAAATACCAAGGACTACAAGATGGCTGCTAAGGAGAACTGCTGGCTCCAGATGAAGTTTTCCAGGACTCTTAGTAGCCTAGCTTGAGAGGCAGAATTGGAACTCCAGAGACTAGTTACTGATTAGAATTATCAGACTTGGAGACTTGTCACTGACTAGAGTTGTTGGACTTTGTGTAGCTAGAGTTTGATGTCTGCCCTGTTTAAATATTATATTGGCTAAGTATTTCGTTGCTATGCCCATTGCCATCTTTTTCAGTGTGAATATTTATTCTGTGCCATTATATATTTTGTTTGTTTGTTTGTTTTGTATTATGTATGGCTCAGTTAAAAGATCTAAGACAATGGAAGGTTTGAACATTATTAGGATTGATAAAAGCTATGGGGATTCTTAAAGATGGACTGAATGCATTGTATTTTACATCATGGGTGGTTATAAGTTCATGGGGGCCAACAGTGGAATGAGGTAGTTTGATTCAGGTGTCCCCACAAACTTAGGTTTTCTGAATACTAGGTTCTCAACTGATGGAGATTTGGGAATTAACACTTCCTGGAGGTCATGTATTGTTGGGGGCAGTCTTGTGGGTATTACAGCCAGTTTCTCCTTGCCAGTGTTTGGCACATTCTCTTATTGCAGTTGTTCACTTTATGTTGCCTGGTGTGATGTGCACCCTCTGCTCATGCCATCATATTTTTCTGCCATCATAGAGATTCTACTTGAGTCTGTAAGCCAAAACCTTCTTCACAGAAGGATTCTACTTGAGTCTGTAAGCCAAAACCTTCTTCACAGAAGCTTTTTCCCACCATGTACTTTGAAAGAACCTGGCTTTGGGTTGAGCTGGAACTCAAAGACCCAGTTCTGCAAATAGCATACTCAAGAAATTAAATTCACCAGTGATGGAATAGCTTAAATTCACTTCAGGTTTACCTTTAACTATCCACAAGGCAGGGGAGGTGGTAGAGCACTTCTTCAATCATAAGACACTTACACGGTAGGCAGAGGCAGAATGATTACTGAAAGTTTGAGGCCAGTCTGGTCTACAGAATGAATTCCAGGATAGTCAGGACTATAGAGTGAAATACTCTCACAAATAAAAAGTAAGTAGAAAATAAATAAAGGAAGGAAGGAAGAAGCAAAGAGGGAACTAGAGAAAGAAAGATATTCAAAAGAAGATGTGAACCTTGAGTTGCATCATTAGTTTAAAAGAAAAACCATGTGAACCACAACAGAAAAGCACATCTGGCAAAGAGGAGAGCCAACCCCAAATGTAGTTGAGGGCCCACCCTGGAATGAGAGGAAGAATGATCATATGAAAAGCATATGCTACTTTTAAAGCTGCATCATGGGGATTAGCATGCTAGGTGAAAACCAAAAATCTTAGCAGGTTTTTGCTGGAATTTGCAACCACTTTCATTAAATAGTGCCCATTTATCGTGCTAGCCTTGCCTTACAGTGAGTCTGATTCATTCAGTTAGACTCTAGGGAAAGAAGCTTCAAGTTGAGTAAAGTCATTAAGTGAGAGCTATGAGGAAAAGGTCCATATTTTTACGACTGTAAAATTTATACAAAAATGATAATTAAAGATTTTATACCATTTCTTAATATTTCTTAGTCTATAAAGGATATTATGCTATTCCCATGAGTTGTTGCTTTAAAGCATATTACTTATATAAAACTAAATTTAATCACTTCAAGTGTTTATTAAGGCAGACTTTTTTTTTTTCTCCAGGAAAATCTGTAAAGAAATACTGTTCACCATGCTAGTCATTCCCCCCAAAAGAAACTTTTCTCCAAGACCCAGTTTGCATTGCCAACACTGACCTGTGTCGAAAGCACCAGGCAGAGACAATTGTGGCTGTTCTCTGTGTTTGTGTTGTGGAATCTATAGTAACTGACAACTTTAGATCCCTGGTTTAGAAGACAATTACAGTTCTTATTGGATTTGGGATCACAGTGGCTTGCATGTTCCTTACCATAACAGAAGCTCAGATATACTGGTTTCAACTGGATAAGAAAGAAATTAAGCAGGAAAATTGCACTGTGGAGATTTCAAATTAAAAGTACTTCTTGACTGTCTCAGTAGTTAAAGACACTTGCATACAAAGCCTGATATCCTGAGATTGATTCCCTAGTACCCATGTAAAGCCAGACACACAAAGTGGCATATGTGTCTAGAGTTCTTTGCAGTGGCAGGAGGCCCTGTGCACCCACCCCTTTCCCCCTTTCTCTTTCTGTCTCTTTTTGTCCCCTTGAAAATAAATAACAATAGTTTTGAAAAGTCCTCCAAGCAGAAAGCCAGGGAAGAGACTTGGTGGTCTTGAGGTTTGGATGGAGTGCCTATTCAGGGCTCAGGAATACAGCTAAAATGCTACAGAATATACACTGGTTGTAAAAGAGAGCCATCTTGTCATGCAGAACTTAGAATGACATGTGAAAAGTCACTGGGAGAATCAACCAAAACATCCCTCAGAAAGTATTTCTAAAGAAAAGGGCCATCAAGTTCTAAGCTTTCCAAAGTCCTTCCAGAAGACAGAAATGAGGGAAATGGGCTGGCCATAATTCACCTGGAAGAGGAGCAGACAGATACACCTAGGATATGCTCTGTGAACAGGTGGGCCACTGCTCAGCCTGTCATTCATTGCCTGCCACAGTGTTAGGATATTCTCCTAGGTTGTATGTGTCCACCACCCTAAAGTAAGGGTTAGGGGCTTGAACTCTAATCCCAAACTGTTGAGAAATGGTATCTAATGGGTGGTGTTTAAGTCATCAAGTCTCTACTCTCAGAAATAGATTAACACAGATTAAGAAAGAGTTTAAGGTTACAAGTGTAGAAATCTTACTCTTTAATGTCATCTTGCTCTTCCCCTTCCTCTGAGAGGGAGTCAGGTAGCTTTGTTAAGCAGTTAGGGTGATTGGGACCCTGAAAGTAAAAAGCAGGAATGTCTTTGGGCCTATCTTGAATTCTCCACTTTGATAGCGATCAAAGGATGATCTGACTCCTTATCTTTTGCCTAAAGGAGATGTGTTTTTCCACAAACAGCCTGGGCCTCTCATGGGAGAGAAGCCTTCCCTAGGAGATATATATATATATATATATATATATATATATATATATATATATATATATATATACACACATACACACATATATGAGAGAATGAGCATATCAGGGCCTCCAGTCACTGCAAACAAACTCCAGACGAATGTACTACCATGTGCATCTGGCTTGCCTGGGTCCTGGGGAATTGAACCTGGGTTCTTTGGCCTAGCAGGCAAGTCCTTAACTACGAATGCATCTCTCTAGTCCTTCCATAGGATTTAAATCTAATCCTAACATTGTGGTTGGTCAAGCTTAGACCCCAGAACTTGGCATCATGGCTGGCTTCTTCCTGAGCCAGCCTCCAGCCCAGACCAATCAGCTGGCTCACCTGAACCAGAAGGTGAAACCTGTCTCTCTCCACTGCTTGACCACTGGTGACACTCCAGCATCTGGTGAGTTCCTCCTCACCTGTTCTGGCTGGGCTGAGGCAAGGGGAGAACCCCCTCATGCATACTTTCCACATTGGCTGTTTACACCCTTCTTTTCTCCACATAGCAGGAGTTCTTTACACTTTCTTTGCTATTCTCTCCATGGTTTTCCCAGGCTCACCATGTGGCCTCTCAGGACATGTGAGTGTATTCATTTTCCTTCCCTTGGCTCTGTACTTCACTAAATTAACACAATAATTTAGCAATTATCCCTCTCAGTCTTATCTTATTCAGTTCTTTCATTAAAAGTAGACATAATCCTAGGATTTGGGGATCAAGGACTTTCCTGAGTTTTTAGCACCCCATTCCACCTCCTTCCACCATGGGATGCTATAGGTCTCAGGCCTTTACCAGATGCAGGCCTCTTAATCATAGACTTCTGGGCCTTAAAAACTGTAAGAACTAAATCTCCCCTTTTTATTAATTTCCTAATCTGAGGTATTCTGCTGTAGTAGGACAAAACTGACTAAAACTACTCAGTGTTTTTATTGTTTTTCTTTGTTTTTTTTTTTTTTTTTTTCAGAAGAGTCAGCTGTGTATGTATGTGTCCATATATCCATGGTGTATCCATACATTTGTGCCTGTAGACAACAAATCCAGGTAATATTTAATTACTGCATAGGCTATACACACAAAAAGTTGTCATGCCTGGAGCTTGATCTAGTCACTAGTTCATAAACTTGATCTAGTCACAAATTCATTAACTTGGTTAGTCACGATTTCATAAACCTATTTCCTTCTTTGGTAATCTCTAAAAGCTAAAAAGTATTCATGTAGGATATAAACTGAAAAGCAGACTCACAAACAGTTAGTATTTGTAGTTAGGTTTGTTATCTGCTACCCTAGGTCTAGAAAAACAAATCCATTTTAATGTGCCACTTTCCAGAGAAGGGAGAATGCTTTTTATAGGCCAAGGAGAGCTATGGCACATGTAATTTCCATTCATGTCTATGGGCCTGAACTCAGTCCTGTGGACACACTTAAAAGCAGAGAAGGCTGGAAAATAATCATAACTGTATGGCCAAGAAGAAAAATAAACCAATTTGACACTGGATAAAGAGCAAGGGGTGGAGAGTAAGGGAGAAAATATACTCTGCTACCATCATAAATTAAAATGGAGATCTTTAAATGGTGGCAAAGTGTCTTACTCTCATTTTTATCCCCATTTTATGCTATGAGCTTCACTCTCTGTTACTCATTCTTTCTGGGAATCCCATGTATTTCCTTTCCTTGAGATGCATCATTTTGGTGACCACTTGTCTGTTTCATATTTCCTATATGCTTTGGGGCTTCCAACAAAAATTCAAAAGGGTGCTTATCCCTTGAGAGTACCCCAGGCCATTTCCCCATCTTCTCCTTGTGCTAAAAGCTGATGCTTTCTTCCTCATAACTTAACTGAGTTTGACTTTTAACTGTTTGTCCCTTTATCAGCCTCAAGAATTCAGTTGTGATACAGAAATATGGCTAAATTTCATATTCCTCATCTGTATGACTTTTCAGTTACTGAAAGAGCTTATCGTGACTCTTCCCCTAAAGTTTATCTCCCCCCTAAGAAGCACCTTACCTCTTATGCAAAAATACTTTCCTTGACAACCTGCATTCTGCAGTATTTCCTAATCCCCCGGAGGACTCAGACATATTTACATCTGATCCATTAATTCACTGACTCCTATCAGCTCCTTTTGTACATTTAAATAAAAAATGTTCTACACAATTGTGTAGAGCTAGGTCCAAATATTATTAGACAAAATTATTCGTTTGTAATTTTGTTGTGTGTATGTTCATGTGTACATAGGTACACATGTGTGAGTACAAGAGCACATGTGTGCACATTAGTGGTTGTCCAAGGACAACCTTGGATGTCATTCTTCAGGAGCCAACCACTTTGAGACAGGGTCTCTCATTCATTGGCTTACAATATGCTGAGTAGGCCAGACTGGCTGACAGGCAAACTCCAGGGGCCTGACTGGCACTATTCCAATACTTTGTACAAGTTTTTTTTTTTTTAATGTGGGTACTGGGGATCAAACTCAAGTCTTCATGCTTACAAGGCAAGCCCTTTACTGACTGAGTTATCTCCCTGGTTCACAAACAATTTTTTTTTTATTATTTAATTACTTATGTCTTCTTTCATATTTCTAGACATTCCAAAAAACCCTTAACAATTTTAGGTATATTTCTTATGGAAAATTATTAGGTGACCTAAAGAATGAGCCAAAGCCATACTCCACCATGACACATTTATGAGATACAGCAAAGTTGCAACTCTAAGTGAGGAACCTATTCCCACAGAAAATGCCCTGTTATAGCTCTGCCTGATAGTACTTTACAAAGTGAGAATAAATGTTCACATATACACATAAAAATGAAGGTACACTAGTGAACACATAATCCTTCCTTGCTTTAGTTACTTCATTTTGTCAATTGACAAGAAGCAGTATTATTTACACATGATCACATAGCAAGTGGAAGAACTCACTTGGTATCCATGTCATTTAGTAGTGTATAAAATCCTCTCTCTTGGTCTAGAAAGATGTCTCAATGGTTAAAGGCACATGCTTAAAGTCTGCTGGCTGGAGGCCAGTGTTCAATCCCCCAGCCACTTACTGGGTGGCGATTGAGGCACGATTTAACTGTCAGGTGGAAAAAGTGACACATCTCTCATTCACAGTGGCAAGAGACCCTCATGTACTGATACACACACAAGCAAGCAAATAAAAATTTATTTTTTATAAAATCCTTTCTCCTTGCACCACACTGCTTCTCCAAATGTGCAAAGAAAGAATATTCTAAAAGAAAAATACCTCATCATATAGCCTTGTTTTCTCTGCTGTACTGTCTCAATAATCTATTCTTTATTTGTTTGATTTCAATGAAATTAACTTTATTCCAGTAGGTTTTCTCATGTCTAGCATATAAGAATGTCAACAATTTTAAGTACAGAATGCCAGGAAACATGAGTGGAAGTTCCTAATGTCACACCAGCCATGGATTCAACATATGTTATACATACGACCAGGGAATGCGAGTGGAAGTTCTTAGTGCCATTCTAAAGGAGAAAGCTAGCTCCTTTTTGGCAGTTTCAGTTAGAAACTGAGGCCCAGAGGGAACCGTAAGATGTCACCCCACATGCTAACCCTCCTTGACATGAATGGAATTCTTGTCAGGAATGGAGTGCATGTCTGATGGAGACTCAGCTGCAGCGCCCCCTGCTGTCCACAGTCTAGCATGCTATGGCCTTCACTACCCAGGTGGGGTGGCCGGGAGCCTGCCCCTTCAAAGCTACAAATCAATCATGTTTTCTCTTTTACATACCTGAATCTGAGGAAAGAATACATTTCAATCAACTATAAAGGCTATTCTAGTTCCTCCTTTGCTCTCTCTGGGTTCCCTCTCTGCCTTTCTCTAGCCAAGAGGAATACATGGTGAATATGGCTTCATCCCCCACCCAGCCTCTTTGGTGGAGGGGAAAGCATAATACTGTTTCTTGGTCTGGGGAAATTTTTCTGCTTGGATCTGCTTTATAGTTTGGGGTGACTCCTCACTTTAATTACATATATTTTCCTTGGGTCTCTGTATCTACCACTTGTGCACATAAACATCTAACACACACCCAACATTTAGCTTGCAGATGCATTCACTAACTCTAGGCCTGTTACCTGTGCAACTTCTCTAAACTCAGAGTAGCCATGGATACATCACTCTGTATTGCTTATTTCTCATCTAAATTTCCTGGTCTTTACTTTGATATTTTCCCTCTGCTATTCTTCCTCCCACCATTTGCCCTCTTAACTTCCTTCCATAGTGAAGCAAAAGAGGATGCTAAGTGTGTTTCTTCTAAATCTCCCTACATATTTTTCTAAATTCTACCCTCCACATGCTTGTGGCTCAACATCAGATTTTCCACATAACCCTCAATTTTTCATAAATGTTCCTACTGCCCAAGTGTTTATGACTATGCTCTAGCCTTCACAGATCCAATCTCCCTTACATAAATCCCACAGTTTGTGGATTTTCCCTAAATAAACTTAGTAATGCATAATTTATTCTTCTTGCATTTCATTTTTATCAATTCTTTGTTAAAAATAGGGCAGTACCTAAATTTTGGGTTCATAAACTTTGGGGGACTCCCCCTGAACCTCTAATTCTACATCAATAGCAGCTGTGGGTTCTACATATTATGTGTAGAAGACTGGATAACATGAAGTTTCTAGTACACACCAGCAATGGATTCTGCATATTTTACATAGAAGGCTGAAGAATGTGCATGGAAGTTCCTAGTACCACACTTGCCATGGATTCTGCATAGTGTGTGTGCTGTAGCGGTCTTCTAGCTGTGCAGCAGTCAGCTACTGGACACAAGAAGCCCAAATGTGCTGTGTTCTCCATGGTTTTAGTACTGTAAATAGTTATTACCTCCTCAATGAAGGCCATCTACATAAATGCCAAACTAATATATTTATCAACTGAAAAAGAAAAAATACCTTGGGTGTTTAATACATCAGTTGCATGTGTGTATAATACTTGTATCACAGGCAAACTCTAGAATTAAGCAGAAAGCAGAGATCTGAATTAAACACTGTGTTCAAGACACAGAATCCACATTATTGTTCAAAGGTAAAATGCAAGACAGTATCAGTAATTTGCCACAGTATAATTATTTTAAGTTTTGAATTTTGAAGATTTATTTCTTCATGGATACTGTCTCCTGGCATTTTAAAGATTTCTGAGAATATTAAAGCTTTCTTCCTTCAAACCAAAGCTTTCATTCTTCTAAGGTTTTCTATTCCAAGCATGTATCAAGCAGTCAAGATCTTGGCAAGCTGTTAGCTCAGCTATTCCTGGGCTCACTTAACACTTTGTTGATCTGATGCTAATTTTTCACTTCAGCTAGAAGCTCTAGCATTAGAAGCTTCTAGCAATTTGGCCATTTGTTTGAATTACAACCTTCCCTTCTACCCACACAGATCAACAGCCACTATTTCTGAGAGATAATGGGAGAGAAGGGTAGATTCCATCGTGTGGAGCTTCATCCAGAATCATGGTGCACAGAGCTGAGATGATGTATGAACCCTCAGCAGCAGAGAGTGATGCCTCAGTGCTGCAACCTTCTCCAGAAATTTCCCCACCAGAGAAAAGAGGAAAAGAAAGCACCTTCACCCCAGACTGAACCCACTCTTTGCAGTCCATGTGAATGATTGGGCAATGTGAGGGGTGCAAAGGCCTAATCCCTTTGCCTCAGTGTAGGAATCCTCAGAAAGCCTATCTCCAGAGTTCCCAAGATCTTCTGAAAAGAAGATCAGAGAAGTCCTGTAGCTAGATAAACAGCCCCTCTAGTCTAGCTTCCATTGCCTCTGTGACATTACAGGGATTTTTCCCAAGAGGACGTTTCAATGACCCTCTTGCAGATAAGCCTCAAGGTCCATTTCTAGGGTACTTGTTATAAGACAAAATAAGTGATAGATGAAGATCCAATGTGAATGTAACAATATCTTGATAGTCTTATTATTTGGTTTAATACATGTGCAGGTCTGTGTGTGTCTAATATATTGATTACTTCCTATATTACAGTACCATCCAAAATCTTTCCTCATGTCAACATCTTAAACAACTTTATAACTTGATACCATTTTCATCCCTAGTCCCAAATAAGGAAATAATTTAATGAGCTAATTGTTCATCTCACAAAGTAACAATTGGCAGAACCAGGATTTAAAACTAAGCCAGAAGCTGAAGCACAACCATGTAAAAACATCAAGGGACAAAACTAGGAGCTGGGACAGGGCATTATTTTTTCCTTGGACCACTATTCCAGCATCTGAGCAATTAAGCTTTCTGAGCCTCCTTGTATGTTTGCTTCATGTACTGCATCACACCAGGAGTCTTGATATGGTCAGGCTGCTTCACATTAGTATAGTCATGCATTTTATTTTCGAAGCAAATAGCATTAATTGTATTTGTATACTAAGAATTGTTTAAGAATTGTTACATTGTGCAGTTCTTGATACTGTTGAAGAAGAAAAGCTAGCTTCTTTTAGGTAATTTCAGTTAGAAACTGAGGCTGAGAGAGAGCCGATTCCACCTTGCCCTGGCATGAATGAGACTCTTGGTAGGAATAGAACTTCTGTTGGATCAAGACTCATCTACAGCTACTGTATCCTGCTGCTCACCATCTAGCATCCTACTTACGTAGGCTTCCCTCTGGGGTGCACTATTCAAATCTGCAAACCAATGAGGTTTTCCCTTTTCATACTTGAATTTCTTGAAGGAATGCATTTTCAACTGACAATAAATGATGGGATTTTTTGGCTTTTGCTTTCTGTCTCTGCATCCCCTCACTCTGTCCTGTGATCTCTGCTTGGACACATATGAGTTTGGCTCCCCTCTCCTCTAGCTGTGTCATATGGGGGAGCAGAATACTGTTTCTTGGTCTGGGTAGTTTTCTGCTTGCCTCTACTTTATACTTTGGGATAACTTCGTGCATTATTTACATGTTTTATTTTCCTCTGGTCTCTGAATCTACCACATGTGTATTTCACTTACTTTCTAGGTCTACTATGTGGATGATTCCTTTGAACTCTGAGCTTTCTACCTGTGTAATTTCTCTAAGCACATGGTAAGAATGGGTATAACTCTCTTTACTACTCATTTCTCACCTGAACCTTTTGGTATCTGCTTTTATATTTTCCCTTTCTGAAGCCATTATAATTTGCCCAATTACCTTTCTCTCATGAGGAAACTCAGGGAAGATGCTATGTGGGTTCTTTCTCAATCTCCCTACACAAGCTCTTAGGTTCTATCTTCCATATGTTTATGGCTCTTCCCCAGCCTTCTCTTAAATGAATCTCACAAACTGTGCTGTGTTTTCCATATGAACACATGTTTCCTAATTTTCATGAGCTTATTACTTTGTTCTATCTAGCCTTCTTCCTAGGTCACAATTTCCTTTAAATAAACTCCATAATTTGTTACTCTACCCTAATTTATCCTTCTTGAGTTTATTTTTATCAATTTCTTTGTTAAAATGGACGAGTGCACAAAATTTGGGTTTATAAACTTGGGGACACTTCCTAAACCCCCAAATCCTGCATCACTGGGACATAAAAGAAGTCTCTAATGGTTTCTAGGAAAGAATTTACTACTGCAAAAAGACAGATGAAGAGAAGTCCTCCTTTCTTGCTAGAGGTTGCCTTCACATCTGACCATTAGAAAGCAGCAGCCATCTGTAATTATTGGAGGTGGTGATCTTAGCACAGTGTCAACATGCTAATGAAGTCAGAGATTAAGTAGAAAAAAATTTAATTTGTATCCCTAAGATCTATGGGTTATTGTGTGTGTGTGTGTGTGTATACATGGTATATACACACATGTTTGCAGATGTGTGTACTCCAGGCACACATATATAGAGATGACAGAAGGATGCTGGGTTTACTCCTATATAACACTTCTGATTTATTTCCCTGAGACAGAGTCTCCAACTGAACTTGGAGCTCATTATATTTTGGTTACAATAGATAACTACCAAGTGTAAGTGTTCTTTCTGTCTCCAGTGCCCAACAACTGGAGTTGCAGATATACACAGCCACACTCAACCTTTATGTGGGTGCTAGAGATTGAACTTGGGTTCTTGGGCTTATGAAACAAGCATTGCTTCTGAGCCATCTCCCCAGCCTATCTTTGAGATCTTTTGTTGATGTCAAAATAAAAACAAGCAAATATCAAAAAATATAACAAAGAGATGACAGAAAATGAGTTGGGAATTAAAACTAATAGAAAAATAAAGATAAGAAACCAAGATAAATGATGAGCAAAAAAAAAAAAAAAAAAAGGTCAAATATAACAGAATTAAAGACAAAGAGTAAAATGAATTTGGTAAATCTTTATAGAACACTGAAACTTTCCAGTCACTAAATCAAATTGTACAAGAATAGAAAGTAATTTATATCCAAGATTCTTCAGTCATTTGCATATTTTTGTACTATCCCTTAAGAAAATATCCTACTTAAATTTGTTGACCATGTTTTGTGTGATAATGGTTTTATATTTCTGACCTCAATATTTAAATTTTTTTAAATGATGATTATAACTTAGAGAGCCTGTAGTTATATAGGTATGGTTCTTTAGTTTACTAATTCTAAAAACAAAACTTGAGTCAAATTACATGAATAAGAAAATAACTTTTTGATAAAGATTTCCTCATTCCAAAATAAGATATTGTCATGTTAAAAGGACATGAATACAAACTACTAACCAAACACAATGCAGTTATGAAGCAGGGATAGTTGGAAAAGGGTTAGAAGAAGTAGAGGAGGACCACACACCACTCATCTATTCACCCCACAGCAAGAGATGGATGATCTGTATGCATCCAAACCAAAGTTCCAGGAGTGAAGGGAACTATCAGTGGAACATTCTGTATCCCCCAAATTCATTCACTGCCTTTATACCAGTTTTTGTTGTTGTTGTTGCTGAGGCAAAATATCTGACCAAAATGACTATAGAAACAAGAGTGTTTAAATCACCTTATAGCTACAGAAAATAGAGTCTATCGTGGTGAGAAAAGAGTGGCAGGAGCAAGAAGCCAGCCAAACTGTCATTTTAGCAGGGAGGAATCAGAACACATGGATTACAGTATAACCTTTCAAGGCCCATCATTTAGTGATATAAATCATATAGCAAGGCTCTTTTTCCTAAAATTTTCACAACTTTCCAGAACAATACAAAAGCTGGAAATTAAGTATTCAAACACATGAGCTGACTTGAGATCATTTTATGTCCAACCATCACAGCTTCAAATCACTAATTAGTCTACTTGCCTGTGGTTTTTCACATTATAATGAAATCATCCCACAGTGCGGCCCCAAGAGACTGCATATGCAATTCAACATTTATACCTTTCGTACTGTGGGTCAGTGGACTGTTCACTGGCTGCCGGCTTACCTTATTGTGGCAGAATACATTCATTGTAACAGCATTGCTTTCAGAATTATCTATCTACCTATCTATCACCTATCATCTTCTAATCTTGTATAGCTAAGCTGGATAGTTTCTCCAGAGAGACAATGAGCACTATCATGGATTCCCTACCATTATAGGTGGGCAAGCCTTGTTGTTCTCGTTTAAGGTAGCTTGAGTATGACAGAGCCTCCTCATAAAAGAATGGAATGAAACACTTGTTTAAGCAGATGGAGATAGATAAAAAGGAGGCTCTGCTAACAGAAGGAGGCTCTACTGGTCTGAATAGCATTACCCAAGGCCTTCATTGTTGAGCAAACTCCTGAAGGGCAGAGAAGTTGGAGACTCCTGGTCACAGGCCTACCTCACATCTCCAGGCGCTTCCTATAGCTGACCAACAGACCTGTTTACAAGTTCCTTTTTTTGCCTTTTTTTTTTTATGTTCTTTCAAATTTATTTAGAAAAATAAACTGGGTTCACATTCATCCCAGGGCTTTGTGGGATGACAGAAGACACCTGAGATGAACTTAGAAAGGTGTAAAGGACTCTGACCAGTGCCAGACACACCTTGTCTGTCCAGAATGGCGTAAGTGGCCTGGCCTTCCTCCCATCCCACTTTAGTAGTCTTCAGCCATGATCAATAAGATAAGGTTGGTCCAGCCCTGGAAAGGGCGGCAGCCCATGCCCCGCCCATCCTGGTCACTGTACTGTTCCCAAAGGAATCCTGTAGCCTCATACTGCCGCCACACATTCTTCACCACATTGGCACGGAGCTCGTTGTGGAGCTTGGCAGCCTGGGCCTGGTGAGGACCCTCCAGATGCCCATAGTAGTGGAGTGCCCCCAAGGCCAAGTAGTTGATATTTAGCCAAACTGCACCCCGCCAGTAGGGAGGATCATGCTCAGAATTGCGCTGGTTGTAAAAGGGGCTGGAGGCTGCAAGTGAACGCAATCCAAATGGGCTCCAGAGGTGGCGGCTGTCAGCTAGAAGACTCAGCAGGGGCCCTAAGCGGGGTGAGCTGGGGTCCAGCAGTCGGAGCAAAAAGGGAAAAAGAGAGACATAGCCCAAGGCATTACACACTGCAAGCGAGGTTGGGGCCGGCCAACCACCCGAACCAGTCCCTGAGGGGGCCTAGGCTTGAGCTGTACTGCCTTTGTGTGGTTCCCAAAGTCCGCAAATCCAGCCATCAGCATTAAGCAGCCCCAGCCAGTGGCCTACAGCCTCCCGGGTGAGGAAGGGATCCCATCTCTGGACCACTAGCTGGTGAAAACCTTCATCCCAAAGGAATCCTCGAGGAAAAAAAGACCGGGAAGGCACCCCAGAGAAAAGAGGGACTGGTGGGAAAAGGATGGGGTCCTCCTTCTGCTCAGACCCTTCCACCCCTGTGTCTGACAATACAAGACCCTGCCCATAGAAGTAGCCAATCCCACCAAGGAGGCCGCTGAGGGCAACCTGACCCAAAACCTGTTCCCCAGGGCTCAGGCCCTTCTCTTTGAGTTGGAAGATCTTCTCAAAGCGCTTTCTAAAGGCTGCAACATGGCTGTCTAAAACCTGGGTCAGCAGGCTGCCTGTTAGCTGCCCCAGGGCTCGGTTCCCTCCTGCCTGGGCACTGCCAGATTTGAAGACAAACTCCACAGAGAAGGGAACTTTCAGAGTCACCTGCTGTATCAAAAACTGCCCGTGCCCACTTGGGCCTCTCTCTTCCCACTTTAGAGATCCAGGCAAACCAAGGTAGCGTTCAGGAGAGGCTCCTGGGGGCCAGTGCTGAAACCAACTGTTTAGACGACTCTTTACCATGTCTGTCAGCAGGGGCAGTCCTGGATTAGAGGACCAGAAGACATTGTAGCTTGAAGAGAAGACGACAAAGAGGAGTTATTATTCAGGAAGTGGGAGTGGGGATTTTAAAGGGAAAAACGAGGTGCCCAGGAGCCAGGAGATAGGACTTGGCGATTCAAGGAACATGAAGACTGATGATAAGAAGGTAAGGTGGGGGAATAGAAACTGGGCTGAAGTAGGCATCCATACTAGCACTTTAGAGGACTTTGAGTGCCGGGGGGTGGAAATTTTAACTTACATAGATGACCTATTGATTTTAGGACAAGATAAAGAAACAGTGGCTACTGCAGCCCAAAAATTAATCCAACACTTAAGGGATCATGGTTGGACAATTAATCCATCCAAGATCCAGGGGCCAGCAGAACAAGTTAAGTTCCTAGGAATACATTGGACAACTAGTGGACCAAAAATCCCAGATGAAGTGATAGAAAAATTACATGCATTAGAGAGACCACAAAATAAAACACAGGTACAGCACTTAATTGGTATGTTCGGCTATTGGCGCCAACACATACCATATCTGCAACTAATACTCCAGCCATTATATAAAATAATAAAAAAAGGCTGAAGATTTTGTATGGGAAACAGCCCAAGAACAAGCAGTGACCACTATATTAGAACTGATCAAACAATACAAGGACCTTGACTACATACAACCAGGTGATATTATTATTATTGAAATATTATTTACTTCAGGTTATGGCAATTGGAATATTTTTGCAAAAGGAAATATATTAACACCGATTGGATTTTATTGTAAAAGCTTTCCTTGGTCTGATAATAAGTTCTCATTATTTGAGAAAACCATATGGACAACCTATGAGGCATGCAGAACCACTCATTCTCTAATTAGAGGCCATAAGGTCATTCTGAGAACGGAAATACCAATCATGGATTGGATTAAGGCACCAGAGCAAGCCTGGGCTGGACTGCCCATGGAAGGAAAGGTGCTACAATGGAAATGGTATCTAAATGACTTTGTGAAGCACAATGAAGTGTCTACACAAGGCAAGATACCCCAGAACTCAGAGAACATACTGAGAACACAACCAGCACCAGAGGAATCAGAATGGCTAATAAGTCCAAAGGTGATACCTAAAATAAAGGAACCTGGCCCAGATTGGACCATTGGTCTGTGGGGCGTTAAGGAGTTCCAACAAGGCATCCCGAATGCTTGGTTCACTGATGGATCTTCAACAACCTCTAATAACAAAGTGGAAAGCTGCCACCTAAAGGCCAAGTGATGGTATGATTATTACAGACCAAGGAACAGATAAATCTGCACAACATGCCGAAGTAATTGCAGCACTTTTAGCTGCAAGACAAACTCAAAAAGAAAATAAAAAAGAGCTAAATTTATATACAGATTCCTGGTGTGTAGCCAGTGGAATTGCATTTTGGTCAGGTAAATGGCGTAGAGCAGACTGGAAAATAAATGGTAAACCACTATGGTCAGATAAGGTATGGAAAGAACTAGATAAATTCTCAGAAACAGTTAAAATTATTGTACATCATGTAGATGCCCATACAGGAAAACAAGATGAAACCCATAAGAATAATGAGGTTGTGGACAGATTAGCAGCTCTATTAACCAATATTAAAATCAAAAAACAATATAAGGTAGAGGACATTGGTCCTCTGAAAAACAAAGTTGTAACAACTTATAAAATACAAAACCCAGAAAATACAGAACAGGGAACACTGGGTTCCCCTGAGACTATTAATATTCATAAACAGGAGATATTGAATCTCCACAATACTATGGGACACATTGGTGCCCATGCCTTGAAACAGTGGTTTGATCAAAGGAATTTGAAGGTTACATGGCATACTATAAACCAAGCCTTAAAAATGTGTGTTAATTGTCCTAATCGCAAGTTGAGGTTCAATAAGAATTATCATGGAAAAATTGGTCATAAAATGGGATTTAATACTCTGGTACAGATTGATTTTATTGGACCATTGCCAAGATTTAGAAATAAATATGCATGCACTATGGTTGATGTTACCACAGGATTAGCTATGACAAGACCAGGTAACCATCCAGACCAGCAAGCATGCATCATGACCTTGTTAATGTGGTGTGCCCAATATGGACCACCACATGTCATTCAATCTGGCCAGGGATCACACTTTACAGGAACACTTACACAAAGAATAGCAAAGAATTTAGGAATAATGTAGGACTTTCATAAAGCATACAATCCAACAAGTGCTGGAGCCATAGAACATTTTAATGGATTGCTAAAAACACAATTAACACACAGAATAGGCGAACCATTAGAAAAAGCACTACTATATTCTACATTAGAATTAAATCAGAGACCTAGATTAAACAGAGATAGCCCCTTACAAGAAGCCCTAAAATTACAACCATTTTTGGAATATCCGGTGGAGGGAAACAGAGATTTAATAAGACCTCATCTCTGTCTCCACAGGAATCAGAAAAATAATCTGATCACAAAGGCCGAGATTGTGGCCCAAGGAACAGGAAATAACGCGTGGATCACGCAAGGTAAGGGAGATCTCAAACTAGCTAAACTAGAAAATATTGCATAAATGTGGTCCTGGAACAAGATAATTAAACTTACATTAATATTCCTATCCGTTTTTGTAGTGCTCATCTGGATTGCACTACCCATATTGGACCTGGTATGGAATTTTTGTTTCCTTATTTGGAACCACACCATGGTAGAAAATCGCACCATGGCACACCCAGGCACAAAGGCCATGAATTACACATTATGTTGGTTTCATTTCTTATGATTGTAATAATTACATCGGCCCAAGAAGATACAGAATTTATTAGGGATAAATATGAGGTTAAGTCCCAGAATATTACTAATAGATTTCCAGAAGTATGGAGTGATATAAGAATTTTTACCAGAATAAGAAACATATTTGCTAGCTTTTGGAGAAAATACTCCTACTGTATGGAATACCAATGGTATATGGGATGCAAAGAATATAGGAAAACAATAGGACATTCATATCATTATAAAACTTTCATGGCAGATATGCTCCATAATGCTACCAATTTAGATGAGCAAAACCCATTAAAATGTCATGGGATAGAATTATGGGGAAACAAAACAAGCCACATAGCAATCTATGCTTCGGCATGGAGGATATGGAAGATTGACAAAATGCATATTAAAGTTAATAATAAATACAGGATAGTAGAAACACAGATGGAAGAATTTAACACAGAATATAACCCATATTTCACATGTGGAATGGCCATGAACACAACCTTTGTGAGATCTTGGTTTAAACCAATGATTTTCCAAGGTTATGGATATTATCATGGCCTGATGTTCAATAGAACAACCCAATCTTTTCAAGAAGGAACCTTCTTCTCTGACTACTATCATTATAGTGAATATAATGACACTGATGATGGCAATGACACTGATATCCTAGATTTTGATACACGTAACATCCCAATACCAGTACCAAAACCAGACCCATGTACCCATTATGAGGTATATGGTCCTAAACTTCTTTTTGATGACCTAGAATTACCCTTACGTATGTCATTCGTGAATAATATAACTAGAGGCTGCCAATGGGTAGACGATATGTTCACACCTATCTTTATTAAAGAAGGGATGCCACCTCTACCAGAACCATGGGGGAACAAATGCCTAAAATCCTTTTTAAAGAAACTACAAATCAGGGCAATTGGAATTAGGGATAATTCACCACATAAAATTACAAAATACAACATATTATGCGTATCTGAGTTCCCAAACTTACCCTTCTATGGTAATTTGACACCTATAGACTATAATGGAACACCACTTCGGACACATTATATTAGAAAATACAACCAACATACAGTTCCCGAAGCTAAAACATCAGATCATTGGGATTGGTCCTTTTGGAATAGAATCTTAGCATTAGGAGTGGAACATTGGAGATTTCCAATCATACTAACACCAATATTACCACAACCGTGGGGACAACTTAGAGATTATTCATTAATGACCACTTGTGGAATTCCCCAATACATATGTGCCAAAGCTATTAAAACAAATTCCAACACCACCAGCAAGGGCACATTAATTGTGCTGTGCTTACAATATCAGATAGATAAAACAATAACAACCTTTACAAATAGTAGATACAATATTTCAGTACCACAATGGACAATAGATAACCTAACAGATGTAATCATACAACAACCCCTCAAAGTATTATACTTACGTAACACCACAAATATTTACATCTTTAACTCCTCACATTGTGTATACAATGGCACAGAGGATATCCCAGGTATTCCGTCACTAATAGAAATCACATCGTTTGACAAAATAACAAGACCCCTTCCAGCATGCGTATCCTTACCAGACATTGATGATTTTCCAATACCATATGATATATCATTTAATGAAACAACTTATTTCCTTGAAACAAGGAACTTAACCATAGGATACGCCAACAACCTAAACAACCCAATAAGTATACCAACAATTAATATTACAGAAACAATAACCAACATTTCTTATGTGTTACCGCATAGTACTTATCACCTTAGAGTTGCAGGTAATAAATTGGTAGTTGCAGCAACAAAACTCTTTGCACACTATACATCTAATGTATCAACATCTATTATGTGGCTGCACTACATAAACGTAACATCATATAATGCACATACAACTATACACACGGGTCATCCCTACCATTTTCCAACATGGACCCTACACCCACGTAAACAAAATTGGATGCAAGCAGAATGGATCCCACATATACCCAAAGGCTTAAATAATTCTCTTATGATAGACTGGGATAAAATATATTACATCCCTCTAACACATAAGCTTTGGGAAGGCATAACCCTATTACATGATGGTAAACTAATCTATAGAGGAACAATTAATCAAAACAAGGAAGAATTTCATTTATTCACAGCCCACTTTCCTCAAGGATATTTATGCCCACCACCCGGACCACCAAATATGGTATCAGCACCCATGATAATACCAGATATGACTACACCAGCAAAAATTATATTATATCCTAAAATAAGAAAAATCTCTATGATAGTTGACCTACAAGCTCTTAAAGCACCCTCCAAATATTGTCAGTACATTACAGACAAACTACAACAATTACAATATACAACCCCAATAAAGGTGGGAAGGAAACCTGTACAGTTTATGGTATTGGGAGCGGTCCTTGCAAGAGCCATACTGGGAGGTATTATGGGTGGAGGTGTAGCCGCAGCTATGTTAGAACCCATAAAAGCTGAACTCACACATATAAATCAACTCAATAGACATACTTCAGAGGCCCTGGCAGCTATATCAGGATCTATTGATTCATTAAATATTTTACAACAACAAATGCGTGCTGAAATAGAATTTTTAAAAGAGAATACGGAAGAGACAAACTATGGCACACAGGAGGAATGGTAACCAATCATAATAACCTTATGTGCCTACAATATAAACTAGCAGCAGAAAGAATGACTAGAGAATTAGACACGCTATTCATTCAAGGCACAAGAATTGGAAAAAGTAGAATTTAATTCAAAACAATTAGACTCAATCCACAAGAAAATACAACAAGCACAATATTCTTTAACTCATAGTATTACTAAAACACATAATCTGGTCGGATTGATTAGAACAAATACTATGATACATAAGGACTGGATACAACAAATCAAAAAATGTAGTTTCTTTGATTATATGGCGAGATTGATACAACTCGACTTTATTTGCACCCCACTACGTGGATGGTGGGAATGGTTTAAAGAAATCATGTATGTAATAATGATACTTATTGCATGCATAATTTTGTTGAGATTACTAATATGGTACAGAAGGAAAAAGAAATATGCCTCGCTCAAAGAAAAATCCCTCTGGAAGGAAATGTGATTTTATCCAGAAGAACGGTGTGATCATTACTCTGAGACATCATTACAACAGACACCTTAGACCCATCATGGACCTATTTTACCGCATGGGATTCAACTTTCGCCATAATGATATGCCAGATTGCCACTTTTGCCTCTCAAGATATTCTTCCAGATTCCTAAATGGTCCTAGAACTGACGATTTCTTATTGTTACACTTTACTCATTTCATGTGTCACAGTACAGAATATGTTGAAAGACATCCAATCGACAGATTCCTACATATCTTAGCTAGCCTTTTTTCATGCTTTATTTGTAAAGGCAATCATGCCCATTATGAGCTTTGTAGAAATATGATTAGACTTAGACCGGAAGAAGCTGAGCAATTATTATATGGAGATTGGCACTGTTGCACTGCAATCAGTGCATCTACAGAACCACAATCACTGCAATCATGGTCTATGAGAATAATATTACGCCCTCTCTTACAAGATTTGCTTAAAGAATTTTCCACTTATAAAACTTGGTACGAACTGCATAGAACTTATAGAAGAATGAAAATGCTTGCTTTACCAATAAAATTATGCAGACCCTTTTATAACATTACAAGCTCATCAGATAGGTGACCATATGACTCTGTAAACCCCAGTCCTGTGAGAAAACTCTGGTATCCTATTCGAAGCGGATAACCAGTACATGACACCTTTCATGCTGATTACATTTCAGGTGTCAGGGGGTGGAATGTTATGAGCATGTGAGGACCAGCATATGGTCCAGGGCCAGTTTAGGATAAACAAGTTTGTTGTGAGAGTAAAAAAATGCAAAGTCAAAGCTTGTAAGCAAAACTCTGTGTGCAGTGACATAGTAGAGATTAGCAGATGTGTGTGTGAAACTATTAGATAAGCATTGGAAGGTATAAAAACCCCAGCTGCTCAGCAACCATTGTCTCAGTCTCCCCGACACTATGACTGACTGAAAGGTTGTTCAGCAGTCCTGACTGAGACCCCCGCGAATACATCACTGATCCGAATTCATCAGCCCAACACTCTGTCTGAACGCTGTCCGAATGATCATCTGTAAGCTAAAGCACTAGCTTACGCCAGCGGACCAAGACTCGGCTTGAAGCGCAGCGAACCAAAAGTAAACAATGTCACAGCTCGAATGTCGCAGCTCGAACTCCACATTGGACAGGTCGTAAAATGTTGTAAAACGTCGCAACTCAAATCTCGCGTCATCAGGTCGTATACATGTTAGACTCGTTAGAAATATTCTTGTGTTAGTAATGTAGCGATGAATATTATATTAGCTATAATATTATTTGTGATAGTTTGGACTTGCTTGTGTGTGATTTTCATCCCAGTAAACTCCTTTGCAAGTATACCAGTGTCTGAGTATCATTGACCTTCGCCGGCGGAATCCTCTCAACCAATCATCTTTGAGAGTGCTCGCGACATGAGGTGTGGGGGGCCTCTGGGTCTCTGGATCTCTGATTTGGTAGGAGTTGATTTTTCTCTGTGTTGATCTCCTTCACCCTTGTGCTGGTACCCTGTTCACCAAGAAAACAGCACCCTTGCTTGTTTTGCCAATTATTCTTAGTTTCAGCTGGGACCCTTTTGAGGTATGGTGGGGTGGCTCTCTCCTTAGGATCTATATCTATCTTAAAAAGAGAAGCAGATTATCCAATGGAGAGGAAGTTAGCACCAGACAAACCCTAACCTTACTTTTTTATAAAGAATTTAATAGATGTAGGCTGTCTTGTAGCCCACGATTGGTGGTAGCTTGATAATGGAGAGCAGGCTTATGTTTGGATATGGTTCTGACTTGTTTCCCAGATCCAGGTATGGGTACTGTACCACTGAAGGGATCAGTTAGTAAATGGAGTTTAAATGGAATGTGTTAGGTCAGGACAAAATGGAGTCACTGAGGACAGCAGGAGGGCAACAGAGACATAAGGAAGTAGGTTATCCGCATTCCTCAAGAAACCACTCAGCCATTATCCTTTCCTTGCCTAACAATGCCTCGGGTCTAGGTTTCCTGTCCCCTTATCTCGCAGGTCACCTGGTCACTTCTGGTCTCACACCCTAGCTATTTGTAATGGTTAGTGTAAAGAACAAAGGAGTTCTTTTCCCTTCCTCCCCTTCCCCTCCCCCATTGAAGAGCTCTAAATAGCCCACTGTCAGGAATTTCAAGTTGACTGTGCTCTGCTCCAGTGTCAGTCCTGTCAGCCTGTGCTTTTCCTGAATAAAAGCTTTCATCTTTTCTTCAGATTGGTCTCCATGGTCTCGATACTCCTGAACCTTATGTCTGGTGCATGTGAGTTGGAGGAGGCTTCTGGTTTCCCTCTTGGGCAGCCAGACCTCCTTTCCCCTGACCAGACAACCAAGCTCCATTTGACCCTCTGAAGTCTTCAGACCATCTCTGCCTGGTACCAGCTTTCACATCCAACACAATTTGGTCTTCCTTTTCTTCCCTTCCTTCTTTGTCTCCTCTCTTTCTTGGTAAGTGTTCCTCTGAGGTTGGCCTGCCCTCAGGATTTGTCCCTCCTCTTGGAAGTCATGCTGGCATGCCAGGCTCCCCCAGCAGGTAGTGCTGAGGAAGGACCAGGCCTGCTAGTTCCTCCCATGAGGTTGAGGAGGAGGGTGGGTGTCCATGGCCAGGAACAAACCACAGAGCCGGGAGTCTTGTCAAAGCAGGAACTCGCTTTATTGTTACAAGCAGTTACTTATATAATGTTGAAAATGAGAGTGGAGATTTTAGTATGGCGGGGGAGAAGTAAGGGCCAATAGTAAACCATGACTTTTGAGATGATTGGTCCCAAGTACAACACTGTCCCGGTGGCCATGCCTGTGGTTACTCCCAACCCAACAAGTAAAGGTATCATTTGTATAGCTCTCTTGTGTCTCCCTCCAATATAATCAAAGGAAGGTATAGGGAGGGTTTCATCTCTAGGAATGATATCTACGTCTGGGATTAAGGTGGCTGGGGCACAAAGTCCTGTTCAATTGGTGGGCAGAAAGTCATAGGCCATCCCACCCCCACAAACAAAGGCCATCTCAGGAGGTAGGCAAAGCTGGGCATTGGGTTTAGTTATATTTGAGTTGCAGAAGGAATAAACAATATGGCCCACATCCACACTGGAATTGCCAGGGGAAGGTGAGGCCCAAATACAGGTTTTAGAAGTGGACATTGGAAGGAGCTGGACAGGAATAGGGAGTGTGGCTGAGCAAATTTTTTGAGTAGTGAGTTATAATCAGTAACCACTGCTAGTGGCCTGGGTGGTCCTGCTCAGAGGCAGAGCCAGCAGTCTTTTGCAAGAGAAGGATTTGTTTGATTAAGTAAGGTAAAAACTAACTGTAGGGCTGGAGAGATGGCTTAGCGGTTAAGCGCTTGCCTGTGAAGCCTAAGGACCCCAGTTCGAGGCTCAGTTCCCCAGGTCCCACGTTAGCCAGATGCACAAGGGGGCGCAAGCATCTGGAGTTCGTTTGCAGAGGCTGGAAGCCCTGGTACGCCCATTCCCTCTCTCTCCCTCTATCTGTCTTTCTCTCTGTGTCTGTCGCTCTCAAATAAATAAATAAATAAATAAATAAATAAATTAATTAATTAATTAATTAATTAATTAAAAAAAACTAACTGTAAAAAGAGTCTCCATAAGGGGGTCGAGTTTGTGGTCTCCTCAATTCTCGGGGAGGGCTAAGTTAAAGATAATTAAGCTCTGGGTACTGAGTTAAAATAATATGATTTTTTTATTGACCTGCTGTTATCTAACTTTGTCTTTAACTCCCCCTCCATCCAAAAAACCGATGGGGGGTTGAAAGTTCCAACAAATTGTGTGGCCTGTCTCACCAGAGCAAGGTGCAGAGGCATATTCCATGTCACTTATTATCTACCTGCTGGCACATCCAGAGCACTCTCTGGTCCTAATACCAGTCCAATAGAATTTCTCACTGAAGGTGCATTGTTGTGCAACAGTATAGCAAGCTGAATGCATTGTCTCATAAAAGGTGGTGCAAGGGCAGGGTCCTGGCTTGCCATCCACTTGAGGTATAATTTTATGTTTCTTTATACATACCCACATATTAGAATGGGAGTGTAGGGGGAGATGTTGGTTCTCAGAGAGATCAAAAAAAAATTATATGTTATTTTGTTACCACAGTCTACCCTTTGGATTTGTTTTCCATTAAATAGAAGTGTTTTATGTGTTCCTCCCTGACATTCACAAGGTTTTCCCATCTGTTTGGCCAAGATGGCTCTGGCGTCATGTGGGTTTCCAAACCCTTCATTACTGGGAGGATTGAGCATCGCCAGCATCAGGAAAAGAAGTAGCATCCACATCTCCAATCATTCCTGAGGAAAAAAAGCAGAGAAACAATCCTCAGGGGTGGAACACTCCTTGGAGGGGTTATTGTCAGTGTCCCCTTGTTGGGACAAATATTTTAGGTCTCTTGCTGGTACCCAAATGGGTCTTTTTTCATCTTGAGGGAAGACACATCCAATCCCTCTCCCTGCTGTGAGGAGTGGGTCTTGTCCTCTCCAGGCCCCAGTCAATGAGTCTCTCCATCTGACCTTAACTGAGCTGTATGTGACAGAGGATGACCAATGTTTTTGGAATGGAGACATTTTATTTTTTTTCATTTCTAGAAAAATTTAAGATATTTAAGGTGAATATTGCTTCCTTTAGCTGATCATGGGGGGGGGTAGTGATTCCTCCTTTTGTTTTTGTAATTGTGATTTAAGTGTTTGGTTATATCTTCCCATGATGGCTTGGCCTCGAGGGTTATATGGAATGCCTGTGGCATGTATTTGCCATGTCTGGAGGAAACTTGTAAAAGTTTTTACTTACAAAGCAGGGGCCATTATCAGTTTTTACTTGATCAGGCAGCCCGAGAGTGGCAAAACATTGAAGCATATGACTAACATTATGTTTAAATTTCTGCCCAGCATGTGCCGATGCCCAACAGGCATGGGAGAAAGTATCAACTGACAAGAATATATATTTAAGTTTTCCAAAGGAGGAATAATGAGTAACATCCATCTGCCAAAGATGGGAGGGTTACTCCTGGAAGTTTGGAGGGGGGGAATCTGGAGGAAGGGTTGGTAAGACTTGCATGTTCTAATAATCTTTTTAAGATCTTTATTTGGTATTTGGAGGAATTTCTGTTTCTGTCCAGTTGGCATGGGTTAGTGAATGAAATTGGATAGCCTCTGAGACAGTATGACAGTGAGTCACAGAGGCCAACTGATTGGCCAAGCTGTTTCCTTCAGACAGGAAACCTGGTAAATTTTGATGGCCTTGAAGTTGTTGTATGTAGATGGGATGGTCTCTCTGAGTAGGGTGCGGGCCTGGATCATTAAGAGGGATATATGGTTGGAGTCAATTCTAATAAGTGCTTCAATAAGGTTGGGCAATAAATTTACCATGTAGAGGCTGTCAGAAAATAAGTTGAATGACTCTTGAATGGTATGTAGGGCCAGAGCAACTGCAAAATGCTCTTTGTACTGTGCTGATCCCTCTATTTCCTGAGAGATTGACTTGATGGGCTCAGGTTTGGCCCTGAGTTTAAAGGGGGGATATAAAACCAGGGAAGCCCCCAAGGGTCCCCCATCTGTAAAGGCAATAAGGAAGTCAGGGCTGGGTTGAGTTAGAAAAATCCTGGGGGTTTCCACTCCAACATAGAGAAGGAGCTCATCCACTTATGAGGGCCATAATGGCAGTCAATGGTACCCAGGAACCCCTCTAGTGCCATAGCGACCCTTACATTATTTCATTGGAGCCAAGTGAAATCAGTTATGTTGCATGGAGTAATGATGGAGTGAGGCTCAATACCAAAGATTCTAATGGCAGTTTCCCTTCCTTTGATGATACAATCAGCTATTTGGTTACTTAAAGAATAGACTCTAGGGGCCCCACCAATCGAGAGGTGAATCCACAGAATAGTCTCACACTTTTGAGCCAACAGAGCAGTGGTCATGGTCTTCCCAGGAAAAAGATAAAGGGTTATAGGGAGATCAGGCTTGAATTGTTTGAGATTAGAGTTATCTATGGCCTCTTGGACTCTATGGAAGACTTGTCTCAGGAAAATAGTCTTGCCTACTATGGTCTGCGCATTCCAATTAAATCCTAAAAAATCAACATGTTTCAGCTATGGGGATGGGGCCATTTTAAAAAGGAGTGCCCCAGGTGTTAGGGTTACTTGGGACAAGAGATTAAGGCCCCTTAGTAGGTTGAACAAGGGGGATAATTCCTCAGTGGCTATAGGTATCCAGGGCCTCATCCAGTTAATTTCCTCCAAGAGGTTTTGGAGCTGAGGCAAGGTGTAGGAATCCTGAATATAAAGTTGTGGTTTAATAGGAGGAACTGTATCTAGGGTAAGGATCAAGCCCAAGATCTTAAAGGGAGGCACAGTCTGAAACTTTTCAGGAGCTACTTTAAAGCTATGAGAATGAAGGATAGTTAAACATTGATGAGTAAGGTCCTGGAGTGTGGAGGAATCTAAGCACCCAAGAATAATATCATCCATAAAATAAAGTATTGGGGAGATTGATAAGGGAAGAGAAAATGGATGACAGGTAATATTGACAAACGGGTAGGCTATTAGCCATGCCCGGAGTTAAGACAGTCCACTCGAACCTCCTGTCTGAGCCACAAAAATTAACAGCAGGTACAGAGAATGTAAATTTCTCCATGTCTCCTGGATGGAGAGGGATAGAGATCTTTAATGTCAATGATAGTGAAATGGTATATACTGGGAATAGCTGGGATCCATGGAAGTCCCCTCTGGGGGGGTTCCAAAGGGGTTCATGCATTCAATGATCCTCCTTAAATCATGTAGAAATCTCCAGGATCCATTAGGCTTTATTATGACAAAGACAGGAGAGTTCCAGGGACTAGTGGAGGGATGGATATGTCCAGCCTCCAATGGCTGAATAATAAGTATGTGGAGTTGGTGTAACTTAGGATAGGGGAGGGGGCACTGTTCAACCCATATAGGATCCCCCAGTCTCCGCTGGATTTTAAGCAGGAGGCGGGGGGCTGGGCAGTGTCCCCTGGAATTGGGGGTTTTCATTGGAATACTCCTGTCTAAGTTGCTCAAAGTAAGAGTCATCTCTATAATTGGGATGGCATTCCCTCCCTTCCTCAAACTCTGGTTGATATTCTTCTTCATCTAACAAATCATTATAAAAGGCCTTGTGGTCAGTAGTGGTGAAAGCCTCAGCATCTCCAAGGATATCTTGCCCCAGTAAGTTATCAGTGAGCCCAGTCACCACGAGAGGGCAGACTTCTTCCCTGCCTCTACCTGGGTCAGTCCAAGGGAGCCAAGTGGAAGTCTCCAAGGAAGTAGACTGCAGGCCAGTAGGGGAGCACTGGGCACAAGCTGCCAAGAGGGGGGCACTTCCTCCTTCCTCAGGACCGTTCGGTCCACTTCAGTGTCGATGAGAAGTTTGAATCTTTTATTGCCAATATTTAAAATAATTTTGGGTCTAAGGCTGAGAACCAGAGGAATGGTCCAATGGGCCATGATGGTCTCTTTCCCTTTATTTAACAGGGCTGGGGAGAGCACCAGAAGGAGTTTAAAGGCTTTCCCTGTATATCAAATTTTGACCGACACTCCCTAGCCCAAGGAAAACCCTTTTTGCATTTAGGACCACCTTTGCAAGGGACATTAGTCATTCCCCCAGAGGGCAGGAAAGGTTTTCTTTTGTTGGGGCACTCCTTTTTAAAATGGCCCCATCCCTGCAGCTGAAACATGTTGACTTTTTAGGATTTAATTGGAATGCGCAGACATAGTAGCCAAGACTCTTTGTCTATTTTCCTGAAGGGCAGCAGCCATGGCCCTAGCCTGATAGGAGATAGTGCCAACGTCCTTGGCAGCTACAATCCATCCACTCATGGAGCTGTCCCTGAGACCCACACAAGCAATCTGGTGATCAGCCATCATCCCTTCCCAGACCAACATTTTAGTAAACTGATCCCATAATGCCCCTGGGGGAAATTTTCTTTGGAGACTTTTTCCCACCCTAAATATAAATGTAGCCACGTCCTCAGATGGTTTGTGAGTAATACCCATAAGGGGCATTCAGAGGGCCCCTCGTGAAGCCGTTTCCAATCCGCCAAGCCCAGTGCCCTGACCTGGTCCCTATATGGGTCAGGTATAGCTGCCTGTTGAATGCCTGTAGCATATTGATCAGAGGCACTGGAGAGCATTCCAAAAGTTATTGGCACAGGGGGATGTTGACTTTGGTTTCACTCTGCCTGTGTATGGCATTTGTCTTTAAAAAGGCACACCCTTTAATGTTTAGGGGACCCGACCAGACAGCCTTGACTAGATTTTTCCAATCTTGGGTTGTACATGGTTGATGGGTAAGTCTCTGTAACAAAGTCTCAGCACAAGGAGAGTTAGGTCCATCCTCCAAGACTGCCTTTTTAACCTCCTTGAGGTCCTGAGCTTCCCATGGATACCAGGCAGCAGGACGATTGCCCCCATGATTTAGATTGACAGGAAATAGAAAAGTAGCTTTATTTTCTGGTGGCTTGGTGGCCAACTATGAAGGGGAGGTTGAGGGGGTCCAGAAAGGATTAGTCGATGGAGGAGGTCGAGGAGGCCCCCTGGGAGGCCAAGAGTATGCTCAAAGGGATCAAGTGAGGGGTGTAAAGTTGTCGCTCCCTTTTCTGAGGTTTTTAAGGTTGTATCTCCAATCTCCCGGAGTAGTAGCTGGATCAGGCTGCATACTATCTTCTTCTTCTTCTTCTTTTTTCTGTCGTTTGTTTTTGTTTGGTTGGTCTTGGGGGAAAGCAGCCCTTATGGGCTGAGATTGTAGGGAGGACCCCCAAGGGGGATATCTGACCCTTCTCCACATGTGCCCAACAGGCAAGGGCTTCTACCCTATCCCAAGTGTCCCAATCAAAGAGTTTCCTTCCAGAAGCCATGGTGCCAGCTTAAGAAGGCAATCCCAGGTCTGTTGAGCCTGATAATAAGTCAAATCAAGCCCCCTACTCTTTAGGAGTGCCTTGAGAGATTCTAAAGAAGGATTGGTTTTAGAGGTAGACTGTCCCATATTATAAAGTCAAGAGAGGAATTTCCACAAAATTAGGGCACTAGCAACCCACAGACACATGAGTATAATACCAACAGAAAAAATCCAAAAAATAGGTAAACGTGCTGCAGAATTAAGTTCAGCTTTAGATCTGTGATGGCCAGATGATTCTGTGTCCTTAGGGGACAGCTCAATGATACCAAACACTGTTCAGATGGGAGCAGGTCTCCCCAGCAGATTAGCTTCATCTTCTAGGATGGAGCCCTCACTGAAATTAGGGGGTAATATGCCTTGAGTCTCTTTCAGGTGTGCCCACACTGTGTGTCCACCAGGGACATATGACCCATTCAGAACTACAGAAGCTGCGGATGCAGCTTGCCAGCAAACTGAAAATAAAAGGAAAGAGAAAAGGAATGGAGAGATGTCAAAAATCAAGTAAAGTTTAGCACATCAAATCTGAAGACTGCCTCATAACTTATGAGGGTACACTCACCTGAATACTGATTGACCTCCTCAATGAATGTTTCTCATGGGGCACTAGTCTGCCAGGTTCCTGTCACCCCATGTAGGGCACCAGATGCTGGGCTCCCCTGGCGAGCAGTGCTGAGGAAGGACCAGGCCCACTGGTTACTCCCACAGGGTTGAGGAGTAGGTTGGGTGTCAACGGCCAGGAACAAACCACCAAGCCGGGAGTCTTGTTGAAGCAGGAACTTGCTTTATTGTTATAAGCAGTTACTTATAGAATATTGAAAATGAGGGTGGAGATTTTAGGACGGTGGGAGAGGTAAGGTCCAATAGTAAACCGTGACTTTTGAGATGATTGGTCCCAAGTGTGCGCGCATGGGAATTCTAACTCCTACACGGAAGTAGCAGGCCAGAAGACATTAGGCATCTTGCTGAGTCATAGGTGGCCAGAGGCAGATCGCCAAACTTTAGTTAGGCTCAGGAAGTTCCATTAGGCCTCATGCACAGGCCTTTCAAGGCCCAACATTGGCATGCCAGGCTACACCCTTCAGACACTTTTGGGCCCCAACCACAGGTCTCAGGAAAGATGCACTCTTGACACTTTGTGTCTTTGCTCTCTGGTCTGCTGTACCCTAAGAGGCTCTTAATGGTTCAATTGTACCATCATGGGACTCTCTTCCTCCCTCTCCCTCCTCAAGTCTCATCTTTCCCTGCCAATGGCTTCTGCCATTGGAAGCACAATTGTCTACCTTGCCCACTAACAGGATAAAAAGCTGACAGTTGTGACCTGTAAAGCCTCTGCCCACATGGGAGGTACAGGCCATGTTCACCCGATGGAGTCAAGTTGGTGTTTTATGTAAGCCCAGCTTAAGCCCTGGTTCCTCTCTCTCACCCTTGTTTTGTTCCTTCCCTGTCTCCTTAAGCACTTAAAGCCTCTACAACTCTGAGACAACATCTTATCTTTCCCTGCAACTCTGCCTGGCCACAATATAAGCTGGACAAAGGGTCCAAATGGCCTGAGAATGGTACTGATTTTTTTTTTAAAAATATTACTGGCTTATTTATTTAGTGTTCCTTTTTTAATTTTAAAAAATTTTTATTAACATTTTCCATGATTATAAAAAAATATCCAATGGTAATACCCTTCCCCCCCCCAGTTTCCCCTTTGAAATTCCATTCTCCATCATATTACCTCCCCATCTCAGTCATTATACTTACATATATACAATACCAACCTATTAAGTACCCTCCTCCCTTCCTTTCTCTTCCCTTTATATCTACTTTATAACTTACTGGCCTCTGCTACTAAATATTTTCCTTCTCATGCAGAAGACCAATCATCTTTATCTAGGATAAACATATGAGGGAGAACATGTGGTGCTTGGCTTTCTGGACCTGGGTTACCTCACTTAGTATAATCCTTTCCAGATCCATCCATTTTCCTGAAAATTTCATAACTTCAGTTTTCTTTACCGCTGAGTAGAACTCCATTGTATAAGTGTGCCACATCTTCATTATCCACTCATCAGTTGAGGGATATCTAGGCTGGTTCCATATCCCAGATATTATAAATTGAACAGCAATAAACATGGCTGAGAACGTACTTCTAAGGAAATGAGATGAGTCCTTTGGATAAATGCCTAGGAGTGCTATAGTTGAGTCATATGGTAGATAAATCTTTAGCTGTTTTAGGAACCTCCACACTGATTTCCACAATGGCTGGACTAGATTGCATTCCCACCAGCAGTGTAGGAGGGTTCCTCTTTTTCCACATCCCTGCCAACATTTATGATCATTTGTTTTCATGATTGTGGCCAATCTGACAGGAGTGAGATAGAATCTCAATGTAGTTTTAATCTGCATTTCCCTGATGACTAGTGACGTAGAACATTTTTTTAGATATTTATATGCCATTCATATTTCTTCCTTTGAGAATGCTCTATTTACCTCAAAAGTCCATTTTTTGATTGGCTTGTTTGATTAGTTATTATTTAACTTTTTGAGTTCTTTGTATCTAGATATTAATCCTCTATCAGATATATAGCTGGTGAAGATTTTTTCCCATTCTGTAGGTTGCCTCATTGCTTTTTTCACTGTGTCCTTTGCAATGCAAAATCTTTGTAATTTCATGAGGTCCCAGTGATTAATCTATGCTTTTATTCCTGAGCAATTGGGGTTGTATTCAGAAAGTCTTTGCCAAGACCAATATGTTGAAGGGTTTCCTCTACTATTTCTTCTAGCAGTTTCTGAGTTTCAGGTCTGATGTTAAGGTCTTTAATCCATTTGGACTTAATTCTTGTGCATGGGGAGAGAAAAGAATCTATTTTCATCCTTCTTCAGATATTTATCCAGTTTTCCCAACACCATTTGCTGAAGAAGCTGTCTCTTCTCCAATGAGTAATTTGGCATTTTTATCAAATATCAGGTGGCTATAGCTACCTGGGCTTATATCTGGGTCCTCTATTCTGTTCCACTGATCTATATGTCTGTTTTTGTGCCAGTACAACACTGTTTTGTTACTATGGCTATGTAGTATAGGTTAAAATCAGGTATGGTGATACCACCAGCCTTATTTTTGTTGCTTAGTATTATTTTAGATAGTCAAGGATTTTGGTAATTCCAAATGAATTTTTGGATTGTTTTTCTATTTCAATTTTCCTGAATTTGTTAAGATTTGCTTTGTGTCCTAATATATGGTTATTTTAGAGAATGTTCCATGGACTGCTGAAAAGAATGTATATTCTGCAGCATTTGGATGAATTATCCTGTATATATCTGTTAGGTCCATTCCTTCTATGACCTCATTAATCCAGATGCCTCTCTGTTTATATTTTCCCAGGATGACCTGTCAATTGATGAGAGTGGGGTGTTAAAGTCACCCACCACCACTTTGTTTGGTGTTATATGTGACCTTAGTTCTAATAGTGTTTGTTTGACGAATTTGGGAGCCCCCATGTTAGGTGCATATATGTTTAGGATTGTAATGTCCTCCTGTTGGAGTGTGCCCTTAATCAATATAAAGTGACCTTCCTTATCTTTCTTGACCAATGTTGGACTGAAGTCTACCTTGTCAGATATTAGGATAGCCATCCCTGTTTGTTCTCTAGGCCCATTTGCTTGAAACACCATTTTGCAAACTTTCACCCAAAGATAATGACTATCCTTTGTAGAAAGATGTGCTTCTTGGTGACAACAAATTGTAGGATCCTGCTTTTAAACCCAGTGTGCAAACCTATGTCTTTTGGTTGGAGCATTGAGGCCGTTGATATTAAGAAATATTATTGAAAGGTGTGTATTTATGTTTGCCATTTTGTGTGTGTGTGTGTGTTTCCAGTTCTACCTTTGCTGTCTTGTGTTAACTAGTATTGCTTGTTTTTCCCAGGTTCCTTATATGTGTGCTTTTCCTTTTCTTCAGCATGGAGGATCCTATCAAGTATTTTCTACAGAGCTGGTTTTGTCTTCAAATACTTCTTTAACCTGCTTTTGTCATGGAATGTCCTTATTTCTCCATATATTTGAATGGATAGCTTTGCAGGATAAAGTAACCTTGGTTTAGAGTTGTTATCTTTCAGAACTTGGAATACATCACTCCAAGCCCTTCTGACTTTTAAAGTTTGTGTTGAATAATCTGCTGAAATCCTGATGGGCTTGCCTTTGTAGGTAACTTGATTTTTCTCTCTAATTGCTTTCAATATTTTTTCCTTGGTGTGTGTGTTTGGTAGTTTTATTATAATATGACAAGGAGAGGTTCTTCCAGGTTTTGTCTGGCTGGGGTTCTAAAGGCTTCCTCTATATGCATTGGCACCTCTTTCCCAATTTGGGGGAAATTTTCTTCTATGATTTTGTTGAAGACACCTACTATGCCTTTTGAGTGAAATTCTTCTCCTTCTACTATGCCCTGAATTCTAATATTTGATCTTTTCATAGTTTCCCGAATATCTTGAAATTCCCACTCATACTTTTCTATAAGTTTGTCTTTCTCTTTGTTGGCCTGTATTAGATCTGCCACCTGGTCTTCTAGCTTAGATATTCTGTCCTCTCCTTCATCCATTCTACTGGTGAGATTTTTCTACAAATTTTTTTATTTCATTAACTGTGTTCTTCATTGCTAGTAATTCTGACTGGTTTTTCTTTATTATTTCTATTTCCTTATTTATGTCTTGTATTGCCTTCTTTATTTCATTAAATTGGTGTCCTGCATCTTCTTTGATTTCCTCTTTGATTCCTTTGATTTGTTCTTTGACTTCTTTGAACATAGTTACAATCATTCTTTTGAAATCGTACTCAGGCATTTCCTCTATACCAGTTCTTACTGGAGGTCATTTGTGATGCGTTAATACTTTTAGGTGGGTTTATATTGTCCTGCTTTTTTAGAATTTCTTGTGTTATAATGTATATTTTTTTGCATCTTAGATAAAGTTAAAGCTTGGATTTTCTAGCTAGCTGTGTATTCTTAGATACATCAATTGACTTGATGTTATATATCTTAAGGGTATGAGCTTAAGGTGTTAGATGTGACTCTTAAGACTCTGAATATCTACAAAGGTGTTCCTGGGGGTTGAATTTCCCTGCTATGGGAGTATTCAAGTAGGCTGAGTGGAATAAAATACAGGTAGATTCTGAAGTTGAACTAAACACTGTACACATTCAATCAAAATCAGTACTGAATATTTATGCAAGAGTAGTTATTATAATTACCAGTTCCTCTATCAACAAAGTGGTTAAGAATTCTGGTCTGTTGAGGGATACAAGTCAGCTTGTGACCAAGTAAGAAACTTCCCTGTTGCAATCCCAGTTACCTTTTTGGATGATTTTGGTCCCAGTCAGGTTGCTGGCTGGGTCGTTGGGCTGCTGTTCTGATTTCTGGAGCTGGGCACTTGCTTTTCCTGTGGGGCAAACCGAGCCTGGAAACTGTGGCCCTGCAGATCAGCACCCCCGCTGCTGGAACCGCCACCGCTGCTCCTGAACCTGCTGTTGCTGGATCTGTCATCACTGCTGGGGCCGCTGCTGGATCTGCCACTGCTGTTGGTGCTGGAGCTGCTGATGTTGCTGCTGGACTCTGCTCCTGCTTGGATCCCTCTGTCGGCTCAAGTTGGCATGGCCGGTCCCAGGACCACTGCTCTGTTTGCTGGAGCTGGGCACAGGTGGTGGGGGAGGGGAGGGAGCCGCAGCTGTTTTAGTTCTCTTGCTGTTCCACATGTTCTTCTACATCATGGTCTGCTCCTCTATTACTCACTGTTCCTCTCCCTTCACGTTTCTTGAGTTGCAGCGAGCTCTGGAGTGAGTGGAAGATCCCCTGACCTGGCTTTTCCTGCAGCTGGAACCAAGCCTGGCAGCTTTCTGGTGTGCTGTCACCTGCCGGGGCCACTTTTGCCGGCCTGTGCAAGCTCTGGTTCTCTTCTTCTCCACTGCCATTTCGATTTCCTATACACCTAACTTTTTATTAAAAGTGTGTATTTTGCTGAATTTTTTTGGTGCTTTCCCCCCTAGCCTGCTTTGGTGTGCTGCCTATGCCGTCATCTTAACAGGAAGTATTTTGAGAATGGTACTTTTGATTTCCAAATTCTTATTGATTTTAAAAAGTTCTGCTAATGTGCTGGCAAATGGTCTGAAATACCTTATTTTTAACTCTGTGTGGCTTTCTGTCTGTTCTACTTGCTCTTCTCACCAGATCCCTTTAGCCAACGTTTCAGGAATGCACTCTCATTCAATCTCTCCCCCATGTTTATCCTCAGCCTCTGCTTTTAACCTGGATGCCATAGCTGACCTGTCCCCAACAGCTCCTCTGGCTCCTCCAGTTCCCTCAGCCTTTCCTGTCCTCCTACCTAGTAACAAGGTTTGATTTTGGTCTCGGGAGTTGTAAATGGAATAGGAATTCAAAATGGGAATGCATAACTTCTGAATAAATAAATGAATGAACTATTGTGTGAAAGGGAAACAGTTGTCTAGAATATATATGAAAAGTGCATTTAAAATGAATGTGTGTGTATGAGTATGTATGTGGCTCACAGCTCTAAGGCTGAAGAAAGATTTATGTTCTGAGCAGTGCCATTTCATTGTGGGGGATGTTCTCCAGCAAGCCCACTGTACTAGATGGCATAAATTTTTACTGTTGAGTGGCCCCCAGAAAGAACACTAAAAGTAATTAAGACCGTAGGCAAAAATTCCAAGACAGTCCTACTCTTAAAGAGCTGTAATATGACAGAATCAGAAAGCAGCTGTGTAGTCCTGAGGGAAGACCAAAATCCTCCCTGCAATTTAGGAAGAAAAGAAAAATGGCTCTTTCTTAGCTTCCCTGCCTTGCAGAGCCAGGGAGCTGCAAACACAAGGAATCTCAGGATGCTGACCCCAGTATGATGATGGGTGAATGCCAAGTTGCTGTGAACAGATGGGGACTTCTTATAAGAAAATTTTAACTGTTTTACACTTACTTTATCTTTCTATGCTTCTATGAAACTACTAACAGACAACAGCTTCAAGATTTATATTTAAATGTAGAAGTACTCGATACTGAATTTGTAAGAAAATTTCTAATAATATTCAAATCTGCTTTTCTATTTCTTTTTTTATTAAAAAAAAAAAAAAGTGTTTCAGGAAGGCCATAAACAACAAAGTTCCAAGATCAATACATGATAAAATCTGTATGTTTAAAGGTCTTATGGTAAGGGCAATAAAAGTTTTTGTTGGTAGTTATGAGATGAACTGACTAAAGAAGATAAAGTGGAGAGAAAAATTTAAATGTTGGATGTTAAATGATTGATGCAAAAGATTGTTACAGAGTGGTTACATAGACAATAAGGTAAAAGTGTATGTAGATGATGATATGACTAAGCTTAAACAAAAGGTTAAAGACAAAGTACTTAATCAGATTACAGACTTTTTGAGATATAAAATGACTATTAGCCTAGGGCTTACATCAGACTAACAAAGTATGGCCCTGGCTGGTATTCAAGTTGTGAACTTAACTTTAACTCGCTGATGTTAATCTGGTCATAATAATGGTCATGAAAGACTGAATTTAAAGTACCAAACCAAGTTAACTAGATTCCTCTATTTGTCAAACTTTTAACTAAATCTTAAGGTTAAAATTGACACAGTAATATTTAATTCTCTCCTAAGGTTATTGTATCTAAAACCCTGCCACAAAAAAAAAAAAAAAAACCCTCACAGAGGAACTATTTACCCTTCCCCCCTTATTTTATAACATAAATAGACCACATTTGAAACATTAAGAAGTATTTATCTGTCACACACTTGAAAACTATTTACTTAGTGGTGACCAATAAAAGGAAATTCTAAACAAACTTATGTTGTGACTTAAGATGTAATTCAACTCCTCAATTAGTTTAAATACTTTAGATTTAACTTACATCATTACTGAACAAGTTTACCTAAGTACCACAGACAGAATGACAGAGTTGTTAAGGTTTGAATAGTTAAAGATTTTGTCATAAAATTTTGTGTATGTTAAGAGATTAAAAAAAAAAATTCTTTTTGGCCCAGCAGTTAATGGTGCTTATTTGCAAAGCCAGATGCACATAGTGGAACATAAATTTGGATACTGTTTGGAGTGGCAAATGGCCCTGGCATGCCCATTCCCTCTCTTTTCTCTGAGACTCATCTTTTTTTTTTTTTTTTTTTTAATTAGATCATGGCAATTTAGCCCAGTTCCTCTATTCTTTGGATATGTTAAATATAGCTGAATTGATTTCACAAGCTGACTTATAGAGTGGATGGACATCTTATTTAGCTTTTTAAAGTGCTAAATCTCCTCAACACACACACACACACACACACACACACACACACACACACACACACACATTTTCCAATTCTGATAAACTTTAAAACTTATCAAATTTTTCATGTCTTTATATTTAAGCCAAAAATGTTATTACATAATACAAATTTCTTGTTTATTTTAAATTTTGTCAGATGTTTTGTTCATAGTTTACTCTTTATATCTTCATGTGCCTTAAATATGTAAGCTCTACTTTTTGTTAATATCAAACTTTCCCAGATATCAGAATATTATAATTTGGTTTATAGAAAGTCCATGTTGTTTGGCTATCAATAAGCATGCATCACCATGCCTAGCTAAAACTCTGTAAATTTAAGGTCATTCTCATCTTGTTCATGCTAGTTTTTTTTTTTTGGAGTAAATACATTTATTGATACCCATTTTATATATAGTTTAATGAAATAGTCTATAAATATAAAAGCATTTTTCTTTTGGATATCACCGTGGTCCATGTAAATACTCAACAGTCAGAATCATCTGCAGGAAGCACTCCAAGTCACACTGTTAGGTTTACAGACCTGAATCTCGATGTCATTGAACAGTGGCACTTACGTACTCAAACTGCCCAGTGGTTTTGGAATACATGGGTACTGGGCGTGTGGAGTAAAACAATGTGTGAGCTCAAATCAATGGGAAGGCTCTCATGCTAGTTTTGCTGAATGATTATCACTGAAGTTATAATCTAAGTCTTATGAAAAGTGACTTAATTGCGATTTTTTTTCTTAGGAAAACTGAAAAATCTCCCCATGTCTTGGGAAAATCCACTGTATACAAACAATGTTAATATAGTTTGTTTAAGCTTCATGTAACAGTTATAAATATTTCTTTAGTTAAACCTTAAAATTGTTCAATATTTAAACTACTTTGTGTCTGTCATATTGTCTCTAGTGTAACTAACAATGACCAAGTTTTATTTTATTCTTGAGCTATGTATAATCAGTATCAAACAAGGTTTCACTTAATTAATTGTCTTATTTATGGTATCTTAAGTTCATTGCTTATAGAGATATTAATACTTAAAATGTGTTTCCTGCCCTAGAAAAATAATCGTAAATTGTTGTTCTGCTTCCAATTTGGAGGATAATTGGTACTTATATTGGTATACAGACTAGCCAAAGTTGTTTTCAAATGCAGGTGCTAATTTTTCATACTGTCTTGTCTTTTCCCTGCATACAATTTCTAGATTAAAATTAACGGCTTTAAAGTTATTGATAAAATATTGTTTCCAATTCCAATATTGCTTGGATAACTGACAGATACTTAAAAGATAGAATATGTATCTGAAAAATGGAATGTAAAGGGACACAATAGACCTAGTTAAACATCATCCTGTGCAGCCCTTGCCTTTAGACACACATAATGGAGGCTACCTCCTAAGTTGCTCTTTCTGACAGATAAAGGAGAAGTTTCAGCAATCATTATCACAGGCCTTATTGAAAAATGCAGGTGTTTTCTGTTATCTAAGAAATGGGATGACCCCCTCTGTGCAATTACCATGACCTTCTTGTACCTCTCTGTTTCTAAATATCTTTATGATTACATATCATGCATTGTTTCTTGCCTCAGTTCCACATAACTTATCATTTTAACTTCCATCGTGTTTTTACAATGAACATCTTATGGTTTTCTCCAATAAAAGCTGACATTCCAGGCAGTTCAGGGCTACATCCTGTGATCCCAAACTCTGGGATAGCTTTCTTGTTTTTCTTTCTTTTCACCAAATAAAACTTTGCCTCACATTCCATGGGTTGATGGTCTTACTTGTGCAACACCAGACTCCATAACATCTTGGGGGCTCATCCAGGATCCACATTTCAATACCTCCCTCCTCAACTCTGGGGCAACCAAACCAGGGAAGGATTCCTAATCTTGGCTTCAGAACCATATCTCCATCCATCTGCATGTTCCTGGTTTTGGAGTTGATAGCAACAAAGGACAGATAATGATGTGGATGCTGCCAACACTAGACTAGACCTAATAGATAAGAAAATGGAAGGAGTTCAAAGACATATGAAGGAGAGTGAAAAACAAAGAGGACTGTAAAAATCAGCTGGCAATGCTAAATGAAGACATAAAGTAATGCAGGATGAATTCCAAGAAACATCAAGAAAATCTGAAAATGATGTGAAAAGGGAGTTGGACAGAGGGATGGAAACTACATAGAAAAGTAGTATAAAATGCAAACATAATTGAACAAACCCAAAACTCTCTAGAGGCTCTCAATAATAGAGTCAGCAAAGTGAGGATAGAAACTCTGATCTGGAAGACAAGATGGAAGAAACAGTTCGAAAGTTCAAAAACTTCAGTAAGTTCAAAAGTTCCTGTGAACAGAACATGAGGGAATTGTGGGATACACTTAAACATACTAATATCAGAATTATTGGAAAACCAGAAGGAGAAGAATTTCAGACCAAAGGCATGGAGAACTTATTTAACAAAATAATTGAAAAAAACTTCCCCAGTCTCTTAAAAGAAAGGCCCATCAAGATACAAGAATCCAACAGAACTCCAAACAGACTGGACCAAAGGAGAAACTCTCCGAGACATATTATGATTAAGACTCTAAACATTGACACCAAAGAGAAAATCCTAAAAGCAGCTAGGGAAAAACAGCACACCACTTTCAAGGGTAACCTCATCAGAATTACTTCAGACTTCTCAATGGAAACCCTGAAAGCTAGAAGGGCCTGGAGTGAAACTCTCCAAAGTCTAAGAACCTATGGATTCCAACCCAAACTACTCTACCTGGCAATAGTATCTCTCATAATAGATGGTGAAAGAAAAACTTTCCATGACAAAACTCAGCTTTACAATTATATGAACCCCAAACCAAACCTACAGAGAGTATGTCAGGAAATTCTCCAGAGTAGAAGAAAAAAATAGCCAGTATATAGTTCTGGAAGTCCTAGCTTAAGCAATAAGACAGGAGAAGGAAATAAAAGGGATACAATTTGGAAAGGAAGAAGTTAAGTTAGCTCTATTTGCTGATGACATGATCGTATGTGTAAGAGACCCGAGAGACTCCATCCCAAAACTCCTGAAGCTGATTAACTTCTATAGCAAAGTAGCAGGAAATAAAACCAATGCACAAAAATCAGTAGCATTTTTATATGCAAATGACAAAGATACAGAGAAAGAAATAAGAGACATAGTACCATTTTCAATAGCAACAACAACAACAAAAAAAAAATACCTTGGAATAACGTTAACCAAAGAAGTAAAAGATGTATACAACGAAAACATAAAAAGACTCAAAAAATAAATTGAGGCGGACTTGAAAAAATGGAAAGACCTCCCATGCTCCTGGATAGGTAGAATTAACATTGTGAAGATGACAATCCTACCAAAGGCAATATATAGATTTAATGCAATTCCAATTAAAATCCCCAACATGTTCTTCACAGACATAGAAAAAATGATCTCAAATTTCATATGGAAAGGCAGAAGGCCTCACATATCCAAACATGTCCTCAGCAAAAGAAATACCTCTGGTGGCACCACCATACCTGATCTAAAGCTATATTACAAAACCATAGTAATAAAAACAGCATGGTACTGGCATAAAAACAGGAGTATAGACCAATGGAATAGACTTAAGGACCTGGATTTTGGGTCAAGCAACTAGAGCTACTTGATATTCGACAAAGGCCTGAACAATATAGGTTGGAAAAAAGACAGCATCTTCAACAAATGGTGCTGGACAAACTCGATGAACACATGCAGGAAACTGAAACTTGATCCACACATTTCATCATGCACTACACTCAAATCCAAATGGATCAAAGACCTCAATATAAGACCAGAAACGTGAATACTACTGGATGAAAATTTAGGAAGAACTTTCCATGATATAGGAATATAAAAAGACTTCCTGACCAAAAGCCCAGTAGCTCACGATCTTAAACAGTCACTCAACCAATGGGTTCATATGAAACTGAAGTGTGTCTTTACAGACAAGCATACAATAAGCAAAGCCAACAGATTACCCACAGAATGGTATTAAATATTTGTGGGTTATCCATCTGATAGAGACCTAATCTCTAGAATCTACAAAGAACTTAAAAATCTAAAAGTAAGAAATCAAACACCCCACTCACAAAATGGGGCAAAGCGATGAACAGGCAGTTGACAGAGGAAGAAATACAAATGGCAAACACATATTTAAGAAAATGTTCATCATCCCTAATCATCAGAGAAATGCAAATTAAAGCAACTATGAGATTCCACCTTATCCCAATAAGAATAGCAAACATCAAATGAAAATAAGTGCTGGCGAGGATGTGGAGAAACAGGAACACACATTTACTGTTGGTGGGAATGTAGGATGGTACAACCACTTTGGAAAGCAATATGGAGAATCCTGAGAAAGCTGAATATAGAGATACCAAAAGAAAGATTTTCTGACTAAGACTTCCCTAACCTAGGGAATAAAATGAAATACTTAACCACTGGGATTACATGAAACTAAAGTTACTACACAGCTAGGTATACTACCAAAAAAGTCCATACACAATATAAGAATGGGGGAAAAAAACTTCACCAGCTACACATTTGACAGAAGTTTAATATCTATAATGCACAAAGAACCCGCCACCTCCCCCCCAAAAAAAACCCTAAGCAATAAATAAAAACAACCAACCACCTCAAGAAATGGGGCAGGGAACTAAACAGTGAGTTGGCAAAGGAAGAAATAAAAATGACCATAAATATTCAAAAATATGTTCAACTTTAAAATACAATGACTAAGATTTCATCTCACTTCAGTCAGAATGGCTTTATCAAAAAATCAAATAACAGATTCTGCCAATGGTATGGAAAAGGAAAAACCCTTATTGTAGCACATAGCTACAGGTTCACTGAGATGAACTTTCAGACCAGGCACAGTTATGGAGGAAGGGATTTATTGAAGCTTACAGATCCAAGGGAAGTTTCATAATGGCAGAAGAAGCTGGCATGCCTTCACAGGCCCAAGCAGAGAGAGAGAAACACAAGCTTAAAAGTCAAAAGCCACAGTACACTTCAGGAACTCCAACTAGGCACATTTTGCATATCTTTAGATTGAAATCAGAAACCCATCACCACAACTTCACATCCACCCAGTGATATTGCCTCCAGCCAGGTAGCCAGCAGATACAAACTACAATCAAACAACTGAATATATTGGAGGCCATATATTCTATTCAAACCACCACATTTGGCCCCTGGCCCACAATAGATTTATAGCATCACACATTGTAAATTGTACTCAGTTAAATTTCAAAGGTCCCCACAGTCTTGACCAATTTAAGATATTAAGACCTATAAAATCAAATAAGTTAAACATTTCTAACATATAAAGTCACAGAGTAAATATTTTTAACTGGTATAAGGCACAGCAAGGAGAGACTAAAACAATGCAAACTCAACCACCATCAAACAAACATCAAACTTCTGCAGTTCAAGTTCAAAATAACCAGAGACTGACAGTCTCCAGATTTTCCAATTCTGCCCCTCCAGCTTGGCAGAGTAGCAAGGAAACACTTCCATCCCAGGCCAACAGTGTACTCCATGGTAGCCCTTGCACAGTCCTGGTATATCCAAAACATCTTGAGGTCTTCATGCAAACCATGGTCCATCTTCCAAAGGCTCTTTCAGCCTATCAGAGCATCAGGCTCTGCCTCATTCTGCATCCCAGCAGCAGCTCCTGGAACTGTGTACAATTCATGACCACTCCTCACATTTTCCAAAGGTTCTTTCAGCCTATCAGGGCATCAGGCCCTACCTCAAGCTGCATCTCAGCAGAAGCTCCTGTTAGCATGTGCAATTCTCGACCACTCCTCGCATTTTTCATGCTTCTGAAACCAATACCAGGTGTGCAGGAGACAGCCATATTCTCAATTCAAAGACAAAATAAATCATAACCTTGAAAAGCATATTCCTTCTCCATTCAACTCTTTCCAAAAATGTTTGCATTTCTATGATAGTCTTTCCTCAGGCATCCTTTCCAGGGTCCTTTAAGATTTCTAATGTGTTTGACAATAGCAGCTTTAGAAATCTAACACCAGTCTCTGTGCCAGTAAAATCTTAAATCTCTCAGTCCAATATCTCTAGCCAAGCACATCAGTCCATAAGAAATTTAACCTTGATCAAACTCTCTGGGCCTCAGCATCACTATGCAGCCAGACCTTATGCTAGTAGGCCAGTTCCAACAAAGTCCTCTGCAGTCTTTCCTTCCCCTTAGAAAGCTCATAAGCCAAGTCTCAAAGTTCAATGTTGTCTGCACTTAGCATTCTCAGACCTTCATCAGAATAGTCAATAAAACTGGGCTTACGACTCCAGAAGACATCTTCAGCTGCAAGCACCAAGTCCATGCCTATTCCTCCAAAACAAAGGTTCCAAAAGATCAACATCCACATGGGCAGGTACATCTCAGCCCACTCCTTGGTACAAAGTTCTGGAGCAGACAGCTTCAGGTTCATTCAGATGAACTTTCAGACCAGGCACAGTTATGGAGGAAGGGATTTATTGAAGCTTACAGATACAGGGGAAGTTCCATAATGGCAGAAGAAGCTGGCCTGCCTTCACAGGCCCAAGCAGAGTGAGAGAAGAACAAGCCTAAAAGCCAAAAGCCATAGCATACTTCAGGAACTCCAACTAGGCACACTTTGCATATCTTTAGATTGAAATCAGAAACCCATCACCACAACTTAAGATCCACCCAGTTAACATTGCCTCCACCCAGGTAGCCAGCAGATGCAAACTACAAACAAACAACCGAATATATTGGGGGCTATCTATTCTATTCAAACCACCACATTACCAACTCAAGAAATGGGGCAGGGAACCAAAGAGTGAGTTGGCAAAGGAAGAAATACAAATGACCATAAATATTCAAAAATATGTTCAACTTTAAATTATAATGACTAATCTCACTTCAGTCAGAATGGCTTTCATCAAAAAATCAAATGATAACAGATTCTACCAATGGTATGGAGAAAGAAAAACCCTTATATACTATTGGTGGAAGTGCAAACTTGTACTGCCACTATGGAAATCAATGTGGAGATTTTTCAAAAATCTAAAAATAGACCTACAGTTTGACCAACCTATAGCACTCTTGGGCATAAATCCTAAAAAAACTACTCTGAATACTCAATTATGCTGATTTTCAAAGGCCTGTGAAGAGTACCTTTCTGTTAATATTTCTTTGAACCACATGCCAATCTTGGTGTGCTTCAGTGAAATTCTACATTCTGTGGTTATTGACTCCTATTTTACTACTGAAAGAAATAACTAGCTTTCAAGAACTCTTGATTGAGGTGAAATGGTATCACTTATGTAGACAGCTAAAACATCTTGTGTTGAGTGACTAGCTATGTTTCTCAAAGAAAAATAACTACAACCTGGTATTATATAAAGTTTTCCAGCATTCCAACAATGATGTTGCTTTTCATATTTCCCCTCTGAAAAAAACAACCATTGCAAAGTACAGAAGCAATGCCTACATTCAAGGGTATTCCCCTGCTCCCACTCAATTGGTAATGGATAAGTCGCATATTTTTTTCTTTATTCCTTAGGCAAGGAGAGGGAACCGTCACCATTTTAAAAATAATTTTTAGTAGCTGCTTGTGTTTCTTTATGATGTTGTTTTCTACTTTTTTCCCTTCTTATCATTGTTTTGAGACAAGGCTCAATATGCAGCCCAGGTTGGTCTTGAACTTTCAGTCTTCCTATCTGATCTTCCCACTGTTCTGAGAGTGAGGACTCTGATAGACATTAACTCTTGATCCCGTTATTTGACCATCTGATGGTGGCTATTGTCTTCCCTTTGAGACAGGAAGTCAGAGTTTCTATTATTATTATTATTATTATATTTATTTATTATTTGATCATCTAATGGTGTCTGTTGTCTTCCCTCTGAGAATGGAAGCATAGGTTTGTCTCTAGGAGGAGCTGCCTCTAGAGAGGAGCAAGCCACCAAATCCTTGATGAACGATCACAGCAGTAGAAACCATTTTCAGTGCTAATATTCAATCTCAGTGATCTCTAAAACCTGGTCAATGATTATAAAACCTATTTACTTGATTTATTTTATTAATTACCAATGTCATTTTGTCTAGAACATTCTCAGGGCAAATGCCATATATCTTAGACATCTTTAAGAAGACAACCTTGTCCATCACCCACTCCAGCCTCCCAAATAAAGGTTACTTTCAGGAGACTAGATGTATATCTTCAAAGGACTCTGGGCCCAAAGCTTGGCACAGAAACCCTTTTGGAGGTGTAAGGATTTACTGATAATGTAGCAGAAAATGGGAATGCATTCCCAGGGTTGGGCTATTTGGACACACAAACCCAAATCAAGAGCAACCCATTATTCAGTTGCTGCTTGCTACTTGCTGGGTTTTGATCAACTGATCCATCCATTCTTGTTTCTATTGTTCTTCAGGGAGACTGTGAAAGCTGGCAAGACTGGGAAAAAAACCTTTCTCTGAGCCTAATAGATTCCACAGAGCTTGATTAAGAGCATATCAATGCTGCAGGCCCTCCTCCAACAAACAGCCAGGAAGTGTATTATGCTCCTTTATGAAAGTGTGTGTTTATACTTCCATCCAGCCTAAGTCATGCTATTATTCATTTGGGCCTTCTAATGGGTAAGAGCTCTCTCCCACCTTGGCATGGCTGCTGAGGTGGGAATTTTATTTATTTTTTTTTTTTTTGTAAATGCTGTCTTCACTTTTGATCCTTCTTGGAAGCACACTGGAAAAAAGCTCTCTTCCCATATTTTTCCCCTAAGATCCATGTTAGGATACTTGGGAGCCTGGGCTACATGTCACCTACATAGGCCTTTTGGGTCCATGTGGGATACTTTCCACTTTATCTTCCCTTACTTCTAAGTTTTCTCCCTTACCCACTCCTTTGTAAGATCTGAATAAAAAGTGGTAGTTTGAAGATCATTTTCATGCGTCTGGAGTTGTCAGTTCTTTTGTTAGTTCGAAAATCTGAATTCAGGGCCTGGTGTTCAAGAAAGGACCCCAGAACCCCAGTTTTCCCTGTTATATAATGGAGGGCCTACCAAGATAGTTAAGAATGATTTTTATACAAATAGCCACATTTTTAATTTTTTTTTTTTTGTTATTTGAGAAGAACAGAGAGAGAAAAAGGCAGATATATAGAGAGAATGGGCATGTCAGGGCCTCCAGCCACTGCAAATGAACTCCAGACACGTGCGCCCCTGTGTGCATCTGACTAACGTGGATCCTAGGGAATCAAGCCTTGAACTGGGGTCCTTAGGCTTCACAGGCAAGTGCTTAACCACTAGGCAATCTCTCCAGTACCCAAATAGCCACATTTTTAATGTTATTTTATGATTATTATGATTATTATAATTATTATTAACAACATATTTCATATGGATATCACATGTTGGTATCCTCTTTTCCCTAATCCTTGTCCCCATTCTCTTGGGGCCACTCCTGAGTAGGGTTGCAAGTATTCCCTATGAGGTTTTTGTTTATGTGTTGTGGGAGCAGCAGTCAGTTATTTTTTGTGAGGGAAGGTATCTCTGGGCATGATGTCTTTCAACCTGTGGCTCTTACAATCTTTCCTCCCTCTCTTTTGCAAAATTCCTTGAGCACAGGTGGGTGAGTTTTAAGTCTACTTCAGTGATGAGCTATTAGGAGCTTCCAGATCTCTGCTTTGGTAGGTGGTGAGTATCATCAGGGTCTGTCTCCTACACCCTGACACTGATTACCATGATTACCAGGTTAAGCATGGAACCAGAACTCACGTTTATCTCCCCAATACCTTTGAGGTTTCAGCTGTGGCTGAAGCGCAAAGGGTAGTTTATCTCCTCTCATCTTGCTACCTTCTGACAAAGAAGAACAGATGTTCCAATGGAGAGTAAAGTCAGCATAGTTTAGTGGGATAAGAATTATACATTTAGGGAGAATTTGATGTATGAAGCTTCTCTTTTAGCCAAAAACTAGTGAAAGCTTGACACTGGAGAGCATAATCTTTGTCTCAATAGGATTGTTATCTGGCTCCCAATTCCAGATATGGGGTCCTATATACTGAGCAGATCTGTTAGCCAATCAGAAAGCTATTGGTTACCCACCAAAGCTGTGTGCCACTATTGCACTGGCATGTACATCAAGTCAGGGTGTTTGTTTCTGAGTATTTTAGACCTCTGGTTGCTTAGACCATTGTTGGTCACTTTCCACCAGTAGCTTATATAGAGCTTTGCAGCACAAGATAGAATAACTATCTGGGAACTGGCTTTCTTCTGGATTCCATCCAGGTCTCTTCATGCTATATGTTGGCAGCATATGGTTTCTTCAGCAATTGAGTTTTACCTTTTTCCTCAGGCAGGTAATCAAGTACTTTGACAGAAAGCTACCTTGATTTGAAGATTTCATAGGTCTCTCTTATCAACAGCTCAATGTGGATAGCAACCAGTCTCTGAAACTGGGTGTTATATGTCAGAGACAGAAAAAAAAAAAAAATTGTCTTTTAATCTTAGGCTTCATCTCACCCTCTCCAGAGCCATACTTTTCAGCTGCTCCTCCCTTACTCATTTTGAGGTTTAGGACTTTTAGGCTATCTCCATGGGTAAAGGTTTCTATGGTACCAGCTCATTTTGGATTTAGTGTTGAGTTTGTTTTCTCCCTTCTCCTTCCCTCCCTCCAAACCTTTCTAACCCTATTGTCTGGGACTTGAATTATACATCAGGTATGTCAGCAACTCAAGCAGATCCAGGTTAGACACCACAGATAAGTGGCACCATGTGGCATTTGACTTTCTGTGACTGTATGATTTCACTGAGCATGATTTCTTCCAAGTCTGTCAATTTTTCTACCAATTTCATTGTATCATTTTTTTCTTACTGCTAAGTAAAATTCCATTGTGTAAATGGAACAACTTCTTTATCCATTCATTCAATGATGGGCATCTGGGTTGATTCCAGTTGTTATCTGTAATGAATTGAGCAGCTATAAACATGGCTGAGCAAATTTCTCCATAGTAATGCAAGAAACATTCAGGATAAATGCTCAGGAATAAAATAACTGGGTTTTCTAGTAACTCTATGTTCACATTTTTTCAAGACTCTCCATATTGATTTCCATAGTGATTGTAAAAGTTTACATTCCCATCAACAGAGATTGAGGGTTCCTGTTTCTCCACATCCTCACCAACAATTGTTGTTAGATTTTTTTAATAATTGCCATCCTTACTAGAGTAAGACGGAATCTCATAGTTGTTTTAATTTGCATTTTCCTAATGGTTAGGGATGTTGAACATTTCCTTAACTGTGTATTATTCATTTGTGTTTCTTCCTCTGAGAACTTCCCATTCAGTTCTCTGACTCCCCCCCTTTTGGAGTGGGTGGTTTGGTTTTTCTCATTGTTTAGTTTTTTTTTTTAGTTCTCTGTAGATTCTAGATATTAGGCTTCTGTCAGTGGTATAGCTGGTGAAGATTTTCTCCCATTCAGTGAGTAATCTATTGACTCTGCTTATGGTATGTTTGTCTGTGCAAAAGCTTTTTAGCTTCATGAGATCCCATTGATTGATTGTTTAATTTCTCGAACTACTGAGGTTCTGTTCAGGAAGTCTTTCTCCACCCCTATATCATGGAGAGATCCTCCTATTTTTTTCTTCCAATAGAAGAAGAATTTCAGTCTTATATTGAGGTCTTTAATCCATTTGGACTTGATTTGTGTATATGGTGACATGAGTGGGCCCAGTTTTATTTTTTTTCCATATGGCTATCCAATCTCTCCAGTACCATTGTTGAATATGCTGTCTTTTCTCCAGGCTACATTATTGGCACCTTTGTCAAAGATCAAGTAGCTGTAGTTATTTGACCTACAGTCCAGGTCTTTAATTCTGTTCCATTGGTCTATGTTTCTGTTTTTATTCCAGATCCATGCTGTTTTTCTTACTATGGCTTTGTAATATAGCTTCAGATTGGGTATGGTGATACCTCCAGAGGTGCTTGTTTTGTTTTTTTTTTTGTTGTTGTTGTTGTTGTTGTTTGTTTCCTGAAGATATATTTAGCTATCTGAGACCTGATTCCATTTCATATAAATTTTGAGGTCACTTTTTTTCTATCTCTGTGAAGAATGATGCTGGAATTTTTGTTGACATTGTGTTAAATCTATATATTGCTTTTGGTAGAATTACCATTTTTGCAATATTAATTCTACCTACCCAGAAGCATGGAAGGTTTTTCCATCTTCTCAAGTCATCCTTGATTCCTTGAGTGATCTTTTTAAATTTTTTTTTTTTTCATACAGGCCTTTCACATTCTTGGTTAGTTTTATTCCAAGGTATTTAATTTTTTTGTTGGTATTGAAAATGAGACAGACTTGCTGATTTATTTCTCTGTATATTTGTAGAAAGGCTACTGGTTTTGTGTGTTGATTTTGTATCCTGCCACTTTACTGAAGAAATTAAGCACCTTTAGAAATTTTGACATGCGGACTTTTGGGTCATTTATGTATAGGATCATGGTATCTGCAAATAAGGCTAACTTGACTTCTTTCTTTCTGATTTGTGTCCCTTTTATTTCTATCTCCTGTCCTATTGGTTGGACTAGTGCTTCTAGTACTATGTTGAAAGCAGTGTTGACAGTGAGCAAAATATCTACATTTTAATTCAGTTCCCTGATACTAAAATTTCCTTCTATGACCCACCAGTAAACACTAGCCACTGTTTCTGTCAGCTTCATAAGTACTCTAGGTTGTTTGGGTGGGGGGGGGGAACTGACTAGCAGAAACCTGAGGTGAAAGAAATTGACTTGTTTCTTGCAGCTTCACACAGAAGAGGGTAGAAATTGAATATAAATCAGACTTGTGGCTTTCAGTTTGTTCTGTCTCTCTCTGGACTAACTTTGTCATGTTCTATGACTATATTAATAATTCTGGACCTACTCATGAGACTCCCTTTTCTTTCTCTCAAATTTAAAGTTAAAATGTCTCTTCTTTTTCTTTTTCACTGGAATACTAAAATTTGTGTTTTAACCAATACTGCTCACTTTTCAGTGTTTGGTTTTTGTCCTGAGGATAGATCTAATCAGAGAGCTGCCTTAAGGGGTATCTCAGGCCAGGTTCAGAGAAAGTTCTATACAGAGGCTTTGGCTTGTCTATAGGGAGATTATCTTTTCCATAATCCCTTCCTTATATTCCCAAAGACACCAATTCCTTTGCTGGGCAGAGATATCCTTTTAAAATGTAAGATAAAAATGATTTTACCTCCAGGGAAAATCCTATGTCTTTCTTTGATAGAGGAAAATGTAGATCTGTCATTTTGGACAGATGATGAAACTGTAGGTCAAACTGTCATTGCCACTTCTGTCCAAATACATCTTAAGGACCCCACTTACTTTGTTCACCACAGAGTATCCACAAAGCCAGAGGTAGTTGAGGAAACTAAACCCATAGTTGTAGCCTTAGAGAAACAGGTTATCCTGAAAGAGTGTTCTAAGTCCACATAATTCTCCTCTTGGGGTACAAAAAGGCCCTAATAAATGGAGGCTAGTCTAGGACCTCTGCTTAATTAGTTATGCAGTGATCCTCCTTCATCCTGTAGTACCCAATCCTTATATGTTTGTAATCCAGATTCCTTCTGGGACTACTCATTATTCAGTTTTGGACCAAAAGGATGCCTTTTATAATCCCTCTGCAGACAGATAGCCAGCCTGTATTTGTCTTTGAAGACAGCTCATAGAACAGAACAAGTTACTTGCAGTGTATCAGCTCAAGGCTTTAGAGACAGCCCCCATCTGTCTGGTTTGGCCTTAGCACAGGATCTTGGAGAAGCCTTGAAGAGGCCTATAACAGCACATAAATGATCTTTTGTTTTGTAGGGATACTGAGAAATTAGTCTCTCAAGAAATTGAGGCCCTTCTCAACTTCCTGGCTAAGTGAGGATACAAGGTATCAAAGGAAAAGCTCAATTGTTCCAATCTAAGATTACTTATTTAGGAATGATGTTAGAGGCTGAAAACTGCAGTTTATGTCCTGAATTAATCCAGCCCTTTCTGGTCTATCCCCTTCCTAAGATTATAAAACAATTGAGGGCTTTCCTGGGAGTTACAGGCTTCTCCAGGATTTGGATTCCAGGTTTTGCAGAACTGGCAAGAACCCTGTACTAACTTCTTAAAGAGGAACAGAAATGTCTCTCAGCTCCACAAATATGGCAACCCGAAGCACACCACTCCCTTCAACAACTGAAGGATTCAGTGACTCAGGCCCCTGCCTTGGGACTATCTACCCAACCTCAGTTCTTTCTTTATATGACAGACAAAAAAGGCATAGGTCTTGGTGTCTTAACTCAACCTAGGGGACCAATGCACCAATGGGTAGGATATCTCAGCAAAGAACTAGACTCAATAGCAAAAGCCTGGTCTGGATGCTTAAGGACAATCACACAGTGGGATTACTAATCTCTAAAGCACATAAACTAACCTTGGGATGACCTCTTACTGTACATTTTTTCCATGACATAAGGAGCATTGTTAAATCAAAGAGACACATATGCTTGTTGGATAGTTGAATGGTAAAATATCAAGCTATTATGATGGAAGTACCTGAAATAACCACTAAGGTTTGCTCTTCTCTCAACCCTGCTACTTACCTTCCAGATGAGAAAGAGCTTGAGAACTCATGTAAAGAGGTCTTATTAAAAACCTAGGCTGCCAGAACAAACCCTGAGGACCAGCCCTTAGAAAATCCTGATCTCTGGTTATTTATAAATGGGAATTAGTTTGTTCAGGATGGAACTAAAAGGATAGAATTTTCAGTGATAACAGAACATGAGATTATTAAATATGGCCCATTTCAAGCAAATTCAAGTGCCTAATTAGCAGAGCTAATAGACCTCACAAGGGCCCTGAATGTAAGCACAGGAAAACAGGTACATATCTTTACAGACACTAAAAATGCTTACTTAATACTACATGCTCATGATACTATTTGGGAGGAAAGAGGTTTGAAGTTCCTACCCTTATAACTTCTTTTTCTAAGTTTATTATTAACCTATGTAGAAACCAAAGCCAATTGGAATCATCAGAACTTAAAAGGCTAATATTTTGGTTCCCTGCTGCCAGGTCACAAGGCCACTGGAGATGATAGGACATTTCTAATGGGTTTTACACTGGCTGTTTGGTGAGTCAACTATCTTCTTGATCAGGGAGGATATGGACACTCAGAAACAGAAAAGGAATTTGTGTGTAGTCTGAAACAGGAGAGTCACAATTGAGGAAAAATCAGTTTTCTTGGCTTCCTGAGGGAAAAGTCACTTGGGCCAGCATGGCCCCAACTCATCCTAATAGGCAACACGAGTATTGGAGAAGCTGTAGTGCTACTTCTAGGTCCCTAAAATCTCTGTTGGAGTGCCAATAGTTACCCCTCAAAACAAAAATTTCATATTGAATTAAATTTTGGCTATCTTCTTGGTCTTTAAAGCATTTAGAGAGGGAAATATAACCAAACACAAAGGGGTATCTGGGAATGTAAAACTCAACATCAGTGGATGCTTTCTCTTTCTCTCATCACAATGCATGCCTCACTTTTATCCATGATGTTGTTCAGCCTTTTCATTCTCCTTACCTATACTCAGGACAAAAACTCATGCCTTTTATGGGCCCAAGAGTATACACAGGATAGTAATCAGACTGACTTCTGTGTTTGTGGGCTTTTGCCTACTTTAAGCCCCATTGGACTCCCATGGTGGATATTTCCTCTCCAAAGATAGGATGGCAATCAGTTACAAATATATATTAAGCAGGAAGGAGCTAGCTTTCCTACCCTAATTCAGGTTACTAGATGGAATGTTTTGAAATTGCCTGTCATCTCTACCAGGAATGAACTGGGACACAGAAACAGTTTCTCAAAAGAGAAAACTGGCAAAGTTCTGAAAAAGCATGTTAGCTCCCTCTCTGACAGATCGAACTTCATGATAAGGGCAAACAATCATAGATATCAAGATTGCTATTTTCAAATATAGGATACATATATGTGGATGACTCTGACTAAAGGTCTTTTAAGCCAGAAACTACCCTTATGCTGGGAACAAAAAATCCATGCTCTCTCAAGATATCCCAGTAATGTTTGTTTCCTAGGATGTGCTCCTTCTGACTTGTGCCAGAACATAATCATCCAGCCATCAGTGAGATGGGCTTTTGGGTTCCATATGATGTACTTTACTTCTCCCTACTTTATCTCTCCTTACCTCCCAGTTTCTCCCTTTCCCACTCCTTTGTAAGATATGAATAAAATGTGGCATTTTATTTAATTTTTAATTTTTATTTTTTATTGTCAACTTCCATAATTGTAAACTGTTGGGAGCTATGAACCAAACCTCGGCCATGTTAACAGAGACTGCCATATAGTAAGTTAAGTTTTTACTTCCTCACCTAATACTCAACTACCAGAAACAAAGACTGCCATATATCAAGTTAACTTTCTACTTCCTCACCTAATATTCAACTACCAGAAACAATGGGATCGTACACCTGGCTAAACACTCCCCCATCCTGCCGGTAGCTGATGAAGAAACAAAGGCATGAAAGTTTAACCAGCAACTCTGTGATCTTTGCCCTAACTATGTCCCCTTCCCCCTACAACTCCTTGCCCTGACCACGTCCCCTTCCCCCTACAACCCTATATAAACCTACATGTAAGAATAAACTCTTGAGGCCGTGAAAAACACCTAGCATGGTCTCCTTCTTGTGTCTGTTTACATTTTACACCCAGGTTAGGTTCTCCTTGAATCCTTGTTCAACTCCCTGCTGGCTGGGGCAGGTGGTGCCCGAATGTTGAGCCCAAAGTATGAAGTGTGACCTGGGCGTCGCTCAAGTGAACAGCCATCCTCGCCATTGGATTGCCACCCCACCAGGGTGAGTGAAGATCCATGTAAGACCACTACAGGCAATACACCTGTAAAACAGATCTGCTCCATGGTCACCACAGAAGAGATCCACCTGTGATACAGACCCGCTAAGGTAAGCAGACTTCTAGTCAAACCATTTAAGACTATTTAGTGAGATTTTCAAGACACAAGAACTGTGGGTTTTCTTTTTGCACTTCTTTTCCTCCTTTTACTTTCAGTTGGTGCCATCGCATGGAATTGCAACATAGTGACAGGGCAACTGAAGCCTCTTGGCCAGGGCTACCCTCTGGCATTGGCTGAAGGCCCCTAACTCCCTATGCGAATCCCGACAGCCCATTCGGGTGTTGGCAAAGACCTCCTATCTAGCATCTCTTCCTATCAACAAAACTGGATACAAAACAGCCAGTAAATGCTCTTAGAGCAGCTGCCAGTTCTTAAAATTGTAGTCAGGCTTGTGTCAAGCTCACTGGGGAATCCCCCATGCTGGTTCTCTGACCGGGAATATTGCCCTTTGGTCTTGCCATTTCTCCTCTTCCCTTTTCTATCATGGGACAGACCCTAAGTAAGCCAGAACTTTTTATCTGGGGACTTAAAGATTCCCTCAAGACCTGTGGGACAAAAGTTAAGAAAAAAGATCTCATTAATTTTTTTTCTTTTCTTAGAAGATTTATGTCCATGGTTTTCCCAGGAAAGTACCATTTATGGAAAAAGATGGGGGAGAGTGGGAGATTGTATAAAAGACTACTATAAGACTTTTGGTCCTGAGAAAGTCCCGGTTCAGATCTTCTCCTATTGGAATTTAATAAATGATGTCCTACAGATTCACTGGTGCCAACCAGACATTTCAAAAGTTGTTAGGGATGGAGAATTCTTTCTTAAAAATAACCTTAAACCTAGCCAGACCCCTCCCATTCATGAACTAACTCCCAGCCATCAGGATCCCTGAGCGGCGGCAGCCTCAGTGGCTGCAGCTCCCACCCCTGAACCTCCCCGCTCTCCAGGCAGACATCATGGCACTGGTGGTGGCTACAAGGCAAAGGCACTGGGCAGGACAAATAGTCCCCTTTTACCATGCCCTTCTGTCATTGTTCCTATGCCCAAAGATGACCCACTTCACCCACCTGCCCCTAAATCTATTTATCCTATTCTCTACAAATCTATAGTTACCTCTCCCCCTAATGCCTCTCTTTCCCCAGAAGAGGAATCAGGGCTGGAGGTTGAAGCTGCCAGATATCATAAACCTGACTGGCCATATATTAGAGTACCCATAGCAGACCCCCCCACCTTATCTTTACAAGCCTAAGTAAGCCATGTCACTTCTGTGCCCCTGTAACCCTTGATTGTGATTTAGAAACAGTCACATGACAGGTGACTTGCAAATTTCTTGGGAAGCCCAATCACTTACAACTCTCCTTGCAGCTAAAAAAGAAAAGGCCACCTTACTTAAACAACTCCATGACTTAGACCTAGAGATCCATCCCTCTGCTTCTGCCCCCATTTGACATACAAAGACTAAGATCAAACCTTCTAAGACCCTTCATGCATTTCCTATAACTCGTGTTCAAGCTAAAAGTAAAACCGATTCCTTAGCCAGCCTACCACCTGAGTCAAGTGGGGCTAAATCTGGATCAGAGGAAAAAGAATCTGAAAAAGAGGAACCCTCTGAACAATCTACCTGTTCAGATGAAGACAGTGAGCTGCCTAGTGGCAAAAATATTGTTATTAATCTCCAACAGTATCACCATTTAAAATTTAAACATATCAAGGAATTTAAAAGTGCTGTTTCTTCTTATGGACCTACAGCTCCCTTTACCATGACCCTACTAGAGACCCTTAGTGATGATTGGCTTTTAGTAAATGATTGGAAAACTTGCAAAGGCGATCCTAATGCAGGGAGACTTCCTCCTGTGGCAGGCTGATTATACTGAGAGGTGTAGGGACGCTGCCTGCCACAACACATCCACTGGATCCTCTTCTAGGGCCTGGATGCTAGATAAACTTTTAGGCAATGCTCCTTATGATACGAATCAGGACTGGGCAAAATTCTCCCCTGGGTTACTCTCACAAATCCAACATGCTGCCCTTAAGGCTTGGCAAAATATTCCATCTCTAGGATTGGCTATGACTTCCTTAACCAAAGTAAGGCAAGGACCTAACGAGCCATATAGAGAATTCATAAGGCAGCTCACTGAGGCTGCAGAATGGCTATGGGAAGGGAAGAAACAGATAATAAATTCATAAGACATCTCACCTTTGAGAATGCCAATTTGGCCTGCCAGGTAGCCATCTACCCCTCCTGCCATGGTAAAAGTATCTCTGACTTTATCCAAATATGTGCCAATGTGGACCCTGCCTCCTACAGCATTGGGTTAGCAATAGGGGTCACCCTGAAGGGCTTCACGCAGGGAGATAATAATAAAACTTGTTTAATTGTAAAATGCCAGGTCATTTCTCTAGAGAATGTACCGCCTTGAAGGCTACATGCCCACCTCCTTCCTCCCTCTGGCCATGTAAGTGTGGCAAACATTGGGCCACTGAGTGACATTCTAAAATGGATATCCAGGGAAAACCCCTTACCACAGAAGCAGGGAAACTCAAGATGATTCTTGGATGGAACCCTGGGGCTATCAGGTTTGTCCCCCAGTCTACCCAAAATGTAACATCTCTGCCCTCTCCTGGGCAACCGCTGGCAGTGCATGACTGGACCTCTGTTCTGCCTCCAGAACAATACTAACACCAGAGCTGGGGACTCAGGTTCTGGCTATAGGAGTTTTGACCCCTTGCCAAAAAACACTTTTGGCCTTATCTTGGGACGTGCCAGTTCAACTATTCAGGGCCTCACCATTTCTCCAGGAGTTGTTGATAACGATTACACTGGGGAAATTAAACGTATGGCCACTGCCCTTTAAGGGCCTATTACCATACTTCCTGGCCAATGGATTGCTCAGTTAATACTATTGCCCCTCAATGCTGAAGCACCCTGCCAGAAACAAAAGAGAGGCCCCCATGGGTTTGGGTCATCAGACATTTACTGGGCACAGGAGTTCAGTCAAGAAAGAACCCTTCTTAAATTAAAGTTAAAAGGAAAATTCTTTGAAGGTCTTATAGACACTGGTGCAGATGCCACAATCATTTCCAGTAAAAATTGGCCTGCATCTTGGCCTCTCAACACTTCCATGACTCATCCCAAAGGAATCCGACAGGCCTCTAACCCCTTACAAAACTCTGGAGTTATTCAATGGGAGGATGAGGAAGGAAACCGAGGCACCGTTCAGCCTTATGAGGTCACAGGCCTGCCCATTAATCTCTGGGGCTGAGACATCCTCTCTCAAATGAAACTTATTATGTACAGCCCTAATGAGTTGGTAGCTCACCAGATGCTTAACCAAAGCTTCCACCCAGGACAAGGACTGGGCAAACATTAACCGGGAACAAAAGAGCCAATACCAGTTACTATAAAGACTGATCGTGCTGGAATAGGCTATAAAAATTTATCCTAATGGCTGTTGACATGCCTGTACCCCATGCAGATAAAATATCTTGGAAAACAACAGAACCTGTTTGGGTTGCTCAATGGCCTCTGGCTTCTGAAAAATTAACTGCAGCCATTATGTTAGTGCAGGAACAACTTGCTGCAGGCCATATTGAACCTACTACCTCTCCTTGGAATACTTCTATCTTTGTTATAAAGAAAATGTCTAGAAAATGGAGATTGTTTCAGGACCTTAGAGAAATTAATAAGGCCATGGTACCTACGGGGGCCCAGCAACCAGGCCTCCCCACTCCAGTAGCAATTCCTTCAGGATATTGTAAAATCATTATTGACCTAAAGGATTGCTTTTTTACAATTCCCCTGCACCCTGAAGATTGACAGCATTTTGAATTTAGTTTACCTGTGGTAAATTTTAGAGGCCCTATGCAAAGAATCCAATGGCAAGTGTTGCCTAAGGGATGGCTAACAGCCTTACACTGTGTCAAAAATTTGTGGCCCAAATTATAGACATAAATGGCCTTCCTTGTATATCATTCACTATATGGATGACATCCTCTTGGCTGGTCCTGATCCCACTGAACTCCTTATTTGCTCTCACAAGCTTTCTAGGACCCTTACCAGAGCTTGTCTTCAGATAGCTCCTGATAAAATTCAACTAACCTACTGGAGGGGCTGACTCCCATTTGCACTGTGTTTGGCCTCATTGAACCGTCCCTGGAGGATACAGGCTCGTCTGGCCATCAAGGACACACAGCTCTCTATTGGGCCCTCTGTGTCTGTGTTGTGCTCATGTGTCTATGTGTTGCTCTCGCTTTAACCCTGCAAAGGCTTCTTTCTAGACATATATAACATAATGACAACCTTCACCTGGTGCCTGCTGCTACTGCTAATCTTCCAGCTGCTTGGCCCTCCACATCCCCATTTGCCTGGCGATTCTATCTCACAGAAAACTGGATCACCTATGCTCAGATACAACAATTTGGACACATTTTGGCTACTGCCAACTGTCCGCCCACAGTCTGTGCCAAGCCTATTTTATTAAATTTTACAGACTTTAAACATCACCCAAATAAGGTTGCTCCCATTCTGTGCTTCCTCTTCAATCAGAAGCATGACAAATGCAGAACTCATTATATTGAGGAGAGCGTCAGATGCCCTTGGCATTGGTATACCATTTGGAGTCTCTCTGTCCCTGCTGAGGGTCAAATGCTGGGCACCGGATGGCCTGGCTATAAATTCTGGCACACTGACAGCAGGTATTCCCTCATCATCTGGGACCCCTGGGACTCGTGCTGGACCTCCATGGTCCAAGGGGCCATGTATATGAACAAAATTCAAAACTGGCCCTCTAGCAAGATCTGTGTTTGGCACAGCTATGTCCAAGTTCAGTCCAAGGTATACTCTAACATACTACAAGCTGAAAAGGAACTCTCCTCACGGCTATCCTCTGTCTCCCACCCCTTCTCTTGGATAGCTCTGCTCGGAGAAGGCCTAATGGTTGCTGAAATGACAAAAATTGGTAACCTCTCTGCTTGTTTTCTATGCCACCCTCGGTCGCCCCCCTCTTATGGCTGTTCCTTATCTTGCTCCCCTTAATCTTTCCTCTACTCCAAAGCATCCCATTAATCCCATCCCAGAAGTTCCATTATTTTCTGACTTTCTTCATGACAAATTCCTCTTTTGCTATGGAAGCTACTCTTCTCTCTGGAATAAGACTCTCTCCCTTAATTCTTCCACATTCTATGCACTGAAGGCTTATTTTTCTGGTGTAACAAAACCCTCTACAAAAATCTCTCCAGATCCCTCTCTGACCAACTTTACCTTCCAGTAACCTTGGTGCCACAATTGACACTTCGGACTCCTGCTGAACTTCTGGAACCAGCCTTCAATCCTGGCTATCATCAGAGGAGAGCTGTCTTCCTCCCCTTTGTGGTGGGCATCTCTCTGACAACCTCCGTAGTGGCTGCCAGCCTTGCCAGAGGAGCCCTAGGCCACTCCCTGGTCTCTACACACAGTTGTCCCAACAATTCCAATTAGCCACAGAAGCTTCTGTTGAGGCCCTCCCCTCCTTGCAAAGGAAGTTAACATCAGTCACCCAAGTAGCTTTACAAAATCAGAGAGCACTAGATCTGCTCACCGCAGAAAAGGGAGGCGCTTGCCTCTTTCTGGGAGAGGAATGTTGCTATTACGTTAATGAGTCAGGTTTGATAGAAACCCAAGTTAAAGAACTACATGATATAAGCCTAGATCTTCAAAAACAAAATTTTTCACCAGCTGCCAATAATTGGTGGAAGTCCTCCCTATTCACCCTTCTCATGCCCCTAGTTGGACCTCTAGTTAGCCTCATTCTCATATTCACACTAGGACCATTTTTTATTAACAAGCTCGTTTGCTTCATCTGACAACAGATTGACAGTATCATTTCCAAGCCCATCCAAATTCACTATCATCAATTGGACCTGATTGATCAGGGCCTCGATGTGCCAGGTGACTCCCCTTCCTCTCCTGGTTGCCATCAGTACCAGGGCACCAACTTATCTTATTCCTCTCACTCACAATCGGACCTGTTATTATAACTAAAATCATGTCTTTTGTATGTCAACAGATTAAAGCCATTAAGATGTAGCCTTTACAGGTCCATTATCACAGACTGGAGCTGGCGGATCCAGGTGTTGCCATTGAAGACCTACCACCTGCAGCTGTCACTCTCCCTTAATCATACATTCTGTACTTACTTACTATACTACTGTCCTCTAAGCCTGTGCTATCGCTGCAGTCTACCTGTCTTGGCCAAATAGCTACCCCTCCTTTAGGAGCTGCATAGGATTCAGACCTATGCATATCAGCTCACAATGAATTGAGTACGATATGGGCACCAACATGGGTGCGAGGCAAAGCACCACAAGGGAAGGTCCCTATCTGACCACTTCTGAATTCCCTGAGAGAAAAACCTAACTTGCATGGAGGTTGGTACCATAACTGTTATGACTAAGGCTGTGCCTTACCCTCCGGCCACATAGGCCCTGCCTCCCCTCCCCAAAAGTTCCCAAGGGCCAAAGACTGTGGGAAAAAGATATCCCCATGGGAGGAGTCAGGTCCCTACTCCCCCAGTTGGTTAATGCCCACTGCTGCAAAGTGGGCCTTCCCCTCTTTTTATATAAAGAAGGGAGGAGATGTTGGGAGCTATGAACCAAACCTCAGCCATGTTAACAGAGACTGCCATATAGCAAGTTAAGTTTTTACTTCCTCACTAATACTCAACTACCAGAAACAAAGACTGCCATATAGCAAGTTAACTTTCTACTTCCTCACCTAATATTCAACTACCAGAAACAATGGGATCGTACACCCAGCTAAACACTCCCCCATCCTTCTGGTAGCTGATGAAGAAACAAAGGCATTGCAGTTTAACCAGTAACTCTGTGATCTTTGTCCTAACTATGTCTCCTTCCCCCTACAACTCCTTGCCCTGACCACGTCCCTTCCCCCTACAACCCTATGTAAACCTACATGTAAGAATAAACTCTCGAGGCCATGAAAAACACCTAGCATGGTCTCCTTCTTGTGTCTGTTTACCTTTTTTCACCCAGGTTAGGTTCTACTCGAGTCCTTGTTCAACTCCCCACTGGCTGGGGCAGTAAACAATATCCCATGGTAATTCCCTCCCTCTCCCCACGTTCCTCTTTGAAACTCCACTCTCCATCATATCCCACCCCCTCCCCATCAGTCTTTCTTGTCATATCCCCACCCCCTCCCCATCAGTCTCTCTTGTCATGATCTTTCCCCCTATTATGATGGTCTTGTGTAGGTAGTGTCAGCCACTGTGAGGTCATGGAGATCCAGGCCATTTTCTGTATGGAGAAGCATGTTGTAAGGAGTCCTACCCTTCCTTTGGCTCTTACATTCTTTCTATCACCTCTTCCACAATGGATCCTGAGCCTTGGAATGTGTGATGGAGATATTTCAGGGCTGAACACTCCTCTGTCACTTCTCCTCAGCATCATGCTGCCTTCTGAGTCATCCCCAGGTCACTGCCATCTAAAGAGATGCTTCTCTAATCAAAAGTGAGAGTAGCATTAATATATGGGTATAAATATTAAGAGAAGTGCTTACTGGGCAGTTTGTTGAGAATAGCATATACATTTAGCCAGACACCAGAAGACGTTACATCCCTAGGGCTTATGACTACCCTGTTGTAGGTTTTCAGTATTAGGGATGTATTCCCTCTCATGGAGCAGGCCACAAGTCCAACTAGAGAGCAGTTGGTTTTCCCATAACACACCTGCCACTATTGCACTTGTTGGCTCATTTGGCTTTGCTGGCCAAATTTAAAGTGTGCAGTGTCCACTGTTGAGTATCTTTACTGGTGATTTATTTCTCTCCCATTGAACTGCATGAAGCATAGCTTTTTTCCAGTTTTCTGTAAGATGGTCTACATGGAGAAGGTTTTCAGCTCAGCTCTGGCAGGATTTCTCAGTGACGTTACAGCCTGAGTATGTGGAGTCTTCCACACAGGTTCTTACTATCTATTCCTGGTGGGAAACCAAGAGCTTCTGCAATAGCCTGTAAGTTTGGGGGATATCAGAGACCTCCCTGGCCAACAACTCACAGGAAGGTATCCAATTCCTGGCACTGATCATTTTCTAGTAAAAATCTATGGCTTCTGGCTATTCCATTTTCCAAAAAAGGTAGGTTTCTGCATGAATTATTTATATCCTTTTAGATTTTGATTAGCCCTCCCTCCACCTTTCCTTTACTCAATCCCTTCACCTGACATCACTTAGGTCTTTTTACCCCCATTTATCTGTTCTTCTACTTACACATATACTATACTATCCTACTAAGTCCTCTTCCATCCTTTTCTATTCCCTTTATATCCCCTTTCTATCTTACTGGCCTCTGCTAATGAGTTTTATTCCTACTAAAATAGAAGTCCAATCATTTGTAGCTAGGGTTCACATATGAGAGAGAACATGTGATGTTTTGGCTTAATGGGCCTAGGTTACCCCCAAAAGTATAATGCTTTGCAGATTCATCCATTTTCCTGAAATTTTCATAACTTAGTTTTTCTTTACTGCTGAATAGAACTCTTGTATAAATGTGCCCCACCTTCATTAGCCACACACCAGTTGGGAGACATCCAGGCTGGTTCCACTTCCTAGCTATTGTGAATAAAGTGGCAATAAACATGGTTGAGCAAGTATCTCTAAGGTAGTGAGACAAGTTCTTAGGATATATGCATAGAGTGGTATAGATGGATCAAGTGGTAGATCTATATTTAGCTGCCTCAGGAACCTCTACACTGATTTCCACAATGGCTGGATCAGATTGCATTCTCACCAACAGTGTAGAAGGGTTCCTCTTTTCCTGCATACTCACTAGCATTTATGGTCATTTGTTTTCATTGTGGCAGCCAATCTGATAGGAGTGAGATGGAATCTCAATGTAGTTTTAATCTGCATTACCCTGATGACCAGGAATGTAGAACATTTTTTAAGATATTTATATGTTATCTGTATTTCTTCTTTTGAGAACTCTCTACTTAGGTTTTAGGTTGCCTCTTTGCTCTATTCACAGTTTCCTTTTCCATACAAAAGCTTTGTAATTTCATGAGATCCCAGGGGTTGATCTGTGGTTTTATTTCCTGATCAAGTGGGGTTATATTTAGAAAGTCTTTGCCAATACCAATATGTTAAAGGGTGTCCCCTACTGTTTCCACTAGCAGTTTCAGAGTTTCGGGTCTTATATTTAGGTCTTTGATTCATTTGGACTTAATTCTTGTGCATGGAGAGAGATAAGAATCTATTTTCATCCTTCCACAGAAACCTATCCAGTTTTTCTAGCACCATTTGTGGAAGAGGCTGTCTTTTCCCCAATGAGTATTTTTGGCATTTTTGTTGAAGATCAGGTGACTGTAGCTACCCTGACTTACATCTGGGTCCTTTATTCTGTTCCATTGATCTACATGTCTGTTTTTGTGCCAGTACCATGCTGTTTTTGTTACTATGGCTCTGTAATCTAGGTTAAAATCAGGTATGGTGATACCACTAGCCTTATTTTTGTTGCTCAAAAAATGTTTTAGATATTCAAGATTTTCAGTGCTTCCAAATTAATTTTGGATTTATTTTTTCTATTTCCCTGAACAATGCCATTGGAATTTTGATGGGGATTGCATTATATGTCTCAATTGCTTTTGGTAAGACTGCCCAAGAACAAAGGACGGCTTTCCATTTCTTCGTGTCTTCAGCAATTTCTCGCTTGAGTGTTTTAAAGTTTTCATTGTAGAAATTGTTCAATTCCTTGGTTAGGTTTATTCCAAGGTACCTTATTATTATTATGTTTATAATGTAATTGTGAATGGGAGTGATTCTCTGATTACATCTTTTGTGTGTTTGTTGTTAAAATACAGGAAGGCAACTGATTTCTGTGTGTTTATTTTGTATCCTGCTACATAGCTATAGATATTTATCAGCTCTAACAGTTTTCTGGTAGAGTCTTTAGGGTCCTTTATGTATAGAATAATGTCATCTGAAAATGATGAAATCTTGATGTATTCCTTTACAATTTGTATCCCTTTTATATGTGTCTCTTGCCTTATTGCTATGGGTAAGACTTCCAGTACTATATTAAATAAAAGAGGGGACAGTGGACACCTTTGTCTTGTTCCTGATTTTAGCTGAAAGCTTCAAGTTTTTCTCCAATTAGTATTATGTTGGCTGTATGCTTGTCAGGAATATTTTATTATTATTTATTACTTTATTATGTTGAGATATGTTTCTTCTTTTCCCAGTCTCTGTAGGACTTAAAAATTTTTTTTTGTTTATTTTTATTATTTGAGAATGACAGGCAGAGAGAGAAAGAGAGAGAGAATGGGCACGCCAGGGCCTCCAGCCATTGCAAACGAACTCCAGACGCTTGTGCCCCCTTGTGCATCTGGCTAACGTGGGTCCTGGGGAATCGAGCCTCAAACCAGGGTCCTTAGGCTTCACAGGCAAGCGTTTAACCACTAAGCCATCTCTCCAGCCCTCTGGAGGACTTTTATCATGAAGGAATGTTGGATTTTGTTATATGATTTTTCTGCATCTTATGAGATGATCATGCAATTTTTGTCCTTCAGTCCATTTATATAATGTATTACATGTATCAATTTGCATATGTTGAACCATCTCTGGGATAATGCCTACATGGTCAGGGTGAATGATCTCTTTGGTATATTCTGGTATTCTTTTTGCCAATATTTTGTTGAGAAATTTTACATCTATGTTCACTAGGGAGATTGGTCTGTCATTTTCTTTTTTTGTTCTATCTTTGCCTGGTTTTGGTATCAGAGTGATGTTGGATTCATGGGAGTTTGGTAGGATTCCTTCCTTTTCTATTTTTGGAAAAGTTTAAGAATCATTGGTGTTAGTTCTTCCATAAAGGTCTTGTAAATTTCACCAGTGAATCCATCCGGGCCTGGACATTTTAGTTGGGATATTTTTTTCACTTCTTTGATCTCCATGCTTGTTATAGGTCCATTGAAGTGATTAATCTCATCTTGTTTTAATTAGGTAGGTCATATAAATCAAGGAAGCCATCCATTCCTTTCAGATTTTCAAACTTAGTGGAGTATGTGTTCTTATAGGATGTCCCTATGATTTTTTGAATTTCTCTGGAATCGGTTGTGATGATGCCTTTTTCATCTCTGATTTTATTAATTTGTGTCTCTTCTGTCTTTCTTTTGGTCAGATTTGCTAAGGGTTTGGTTTGCCAATCTTGTTTACCTTTGAAAGAACTAACTTTTTGTTGCATTGATTCTTTGGATTGTTTTTTAGGTTTCTATTTTATTAATTTCTGCCCTAATATTTATTATTTCTTCCCATCTACTGATTTTCAGTTTGCCTTATTCTTGTTTTACCAAGGCCTATGGTTAAGCATTAAATTTTTTAGTTGTGACCTTTCTAATATCTTAATACAGGCACTTAAATCTATAAATTTACCTCTTATGATTGCCTTTATTGTGTCCCAAAGGTTTTGGTATGTTGTGTTCTCATTATCATTTAACTCTATGATTTTTTAAATTTCCTTCTTGATTTCTTCATTGACCCTTTCATTATTTAGTTGTGTATTTTTTAGGTTCCATAATTTTGCATATGTTCTATGGCTTTTCATACTGTTGATTTGCAGTTTGATCCCATTGTGATCAGATATAGTACAAGGAATTATTGCAATTTTCCTGTATTTATTAAGATTTGCTTTGTGTCCTAATATATGGTCTATTTTAGAGAATTGTCCATGTTCTACTGTAAAGAGTACACATTCTTCAGCACTTGGATGAAATGTGCTGCATATATATGTTTGGTCCATTTGTTCTATGACCTCATTTAATTCAGATGTATCTCTGTTTACCTTTTGCTGGGATGACCTGCCAATTATGAGAGTGGGTTATTGAAGTCCCCCACTACAACTGTGTTTGGTGTTATCTGTGATCTTAGTTCTAATAGCATTTGTTTGATGTAGTTTGGAGTCCCCATGTTAGGTGCATACATGTTTAGGATTATAATGTCCTATTGTTGGAGTGTTCCTTTAATCAATATAAAGTGATCTTCCTTATCTTTCCTAACTAATGTTGGTCTGAAGTGTACCCTTTCAGATAGTAGGATAGTGACCCCTGCTTGTTTTCTAGATCCATTTGCTTGAAACACCATTTTCCAAACTTTCACCCTAAGATAGTGTCAATCCTTTGTAGAAAGGTGAGTTTTTTGGAGGAACCAATTTGAAGGATCCTGCTTCTCAACCAAGTTTTCCATCCTATGCCTTTTGTTTAGGATATTGATTCCATTCATATTTAGACTTATTATTGAAAACTGTGTACTTATTTTTGTCATTTTTCTTATTTTGTAGTTCTTCCCATTTTAACTTTGTTCCCTTGTATTAACTAGTATTTGAGTGTGGTTTGTTTTTTCCAGGTTTTTTATATGTGTGCTTTTCTTTCTCTTCAGCATGGAGGATACTTACAAGTATTTTCTGTACAGCTGGTTTTGTCTTCAAAACCTGCTTTCATTGTGGAATATCCTTATTTCTCTGTCTATTTGAATGGATAGCTTTGCAGGATAAAATAACCTTGGTTGATAGTTGTTATTGTTCAGAACTTAGAATACTTCATTAAAAGCCCTCTGGCCTTTAATGTTTGTATTGAATAATTTCCTGTGATCCTGATGGACTTATCTTTGCAGGTGACTTGATTTTTTCTCTCTAACTGCTTTCAATATATTTTCTTTGGTTTATATGTTGGATAGTTTAGTTATAATATGGCAAGGAGAGGTTCTTTCCAGGTTTTGTCTGTTTGGTGTTTTAAAGGCTTCCTGTATATGCACTGGCATCTATTTCCTAATTTATGGGAAAATTTCCATAATTTTATTGAAAACACCTACTATGCCTTTAGAGTGAAATTCTTCTCCTTCTGCTATGCCGTGAATTCTTTTTTCATTGTTGTTTATTTATTTGAGAGCAACAGAGAGAGAAAGAGGGAGAGAGAGAACATGTCAGGATCTCCAGCCACTGCAAACAAACTCCAGAGGCATGTGCTCACTTGTGCATCTGGTTTACATGGGTCCTGGGGAATCAAGATTTGAACCGACATCCTTATGTGTCACAGGCAAGCACTGAGGTGCTAAGCCATCTCTCAAGCCTCATACCCTGAATTCTTATGTTTGATCTCTTCATAAGTATCCCTAATATCATGAAATTCCCATTCATATCTTGTCTTTCTCTCTGTTGGACTTTATTAGACCTGCCACCTGGTCTTCTAGCTTAGATATTCTGTTCTCTCTTTCATTCATTCTACTGGTGAGATTTTCTACAGAGTTTTTTACTTCACTGACTGTGTTCTTCATTGCTAGTATTTCTGACTGTGTTTTTCTTTTTTTTTTTTTTGTTTTTTTCTTTATTATTTCTATTTCCTTGTTTATTTATTGTATTGTTCTTGTTATTTCATTAAATTGGTTTCTGGTATCTTCTTTGCTTCCTTAGATTTCTTTGGACATATTTATAATCATTGTTTTAAAATCTTTCTCAGGCATTTCCTCTAAATCAGTCTCACTGGATATTATTTCTTATGCATTAATACTTTTTGGTGGATTTATATTGTCTTGATTTTTTGGTGGATTTCTTGTATTATAATGTAGAAAATTTTGCATCTTGGATTAAGTTAATGCTTGGTTATTCTAATTATCTGTACTATTATTCGATGTATTAATGAATCTGATGTTATATATCTTCAGGTAGGATCTTAAGGTGCTAGGTGTGGCCTGTAAGACTCTGAGTAACCACAAAAGTGGCACTAGGTGTTGGATTTGCCTGCTATGAGAGTATTCAACTTTGCTGAATGGAACAAAATACAGGTAAGTTCTAAAATTTAACTAGGCAATGTATACATTCAATGAAAAACAGCACAGAGTATTTATGCAAGAGTAGGTACTATCATAAGCAGATCCTCTAATAAAGTCACAGTTCCTAAGGATGTGTGTTGCCCCACACCCTTAATCCTGTCAACTGGGTGGCTAAGATTTCTGGTCTGTAGAGGGTTCCAAGTCATCTTGTGACTAAGTGAGACCTTTCCCCAATGAAAGACAGAAGAGGAAACAAAGGCACCATAAATCAAGAAGCAACAAATGACAAGCCCCAAATATAGCTTACTTAAGAATTTGAAATCTGACCATATATCAGCTTTAACATACCCTGACACAGAAGATGCAATCAGCACTTCCAATGCAAGCCTATATACCAGGCTTATTTGGCAGGTACTGACATGGTGTAATCGCAGTTACCTTTTGGAATGGATTTGGTCTCAATTATGTTGCACACTTTCTTGGGTCCCTCTTTGCTGTGCTGAGGGCTCAGGTAGGCTGCCTGTGTTGGTGGGTTACTACTATGATAGTCTGTGCCAGATACTGTGTAGATGTTCCCTTCGCCAGGTCTCTGGTGCTTGCTGCTGTTAGCACTGGTGGTGGGGGTGGGCTGGATATGGATGATGGCTGAAGTTCTCCTGATGGTCCTTATGATCCTCTTCCTCATGAGCCACTCAGTTTGTCCCTGCCATCCTTCCTTCATATTTCTTGAGTTTGTGAGGAGCCCAGTGTGAGTGGAAAATCTCCTCACCTGGCTTTTCCTGTGACTCAAGCTAAGTCTGGTGGCAGCCATACTGACCCGGTGCCACTGTTGGAGCTGCTTCTGCCAGCTTCTGTGGTCTCTAGATGCTCTGGGTCTCTCCTACTTCTCTGCTGTAGTTGATAACTTGTTATACACCTTCCCTTTTTAGTAGAAGAGTGTGTTGTGCTGATTTTCTTTTTCTTTTTTGGCTTTTTCCATCCTAGACTCCTTTGGTGTGGCTCTTATGCTGCCATCTTATCTCAGAGTCCAAAAAATGGCCTTTTAAAGATCATTTTCTTATACCTGGTTTTGCTAATTCTTTGATTATTTTGCAAATATAAACTCAGGGCTTGGGGTTCCAGAAACCATTTCACAACCCCAATTTCCCCCAGTGTAGTTTATTATACAAAGATGAGTTTGTGTAATTTATAACTAAGTAAGTGTGTCAGGAACAGAGTATTTTAAAACTCAATATTGGGGCTCAACCCCCTCCTGCTTTCTCTTTGGTAGGAGCTGTAAGTACTTTCTCCTCTTTCATTCTCCTAATCTAATAAAGTTACTCTAAATATAGCCTCTCATCTGTGGATTTCAATTCTATAAATTCATAAGACTGGAATCTGGGGATACATCAAAATCCCTCAAAGTTTTCAGTGCTTCAGCATATAATGTTGATATATATATCCCCAATTTTCCATTTTCCTCTCTGAAATTTTCAAAGCTCACGCTTTACTGAATAGCAACTTCACCATATGTATTTGCCCTCCAGGATTTTCTAGAGCTAACTTCCACACCAGATTAGCAAACTATGTACCTTCTCTCTAAATGGCCTGAACACCTGGTAGAAACAACTCAATTTTCAATATTCTCCTGGATTTGGCTGGCATTGTAGCTGATTTGGGAAAGACATCTATAACTGACTACTAACCTCTTCTCCCTTCTGAGTTTTTGCCTATGACAGGAACTCCACTACTTTAATCAAGCTTCCAGGCAATATCTGGATCTTTGTTTTTCCTCCTCATACATGTTAGGCCAGTGCTGCAAATGTACAGTCCCATCCCAGTATTTATAGCTCAATTACCTGCTTTTCTTTATTTTTAAATTTAATTTAATTTTTAAACTTTTTTATTGAAAACTATAATTATAGACAAACTCATTTTAACTCCACTCTCACCTCTGCATTTCATTGACATCCTTTGGAAAATCGAACAATAACTTTCTGTGATTTAATCTCATAAATTCATCATTATTCATCAGTATTGGTCACTTCTAGCCAGGACCTTTCCCCATAAGATCTTTCATGGCATTCAGAAATAGTGTTGCCACATCACAATGCACTATTCCTACTTATACTGGCCTGCAAACATTAGCATTTATAAAAGATATAGGCTGGGGAGATTGCTCAGTGGTTAAAGGTTCTAGCTTACAAAGCCTTCAAACCTGAATTAACCAATCTCAATACCCACATAAAGCCTGACACAAAGTGGCATGTGTGTCTGTGATCTTAATGCACTTACAACAATGGAACCTGGCCTATGAGCTTTGGTATTCTTACTCCACTTCCCATTGTCATAGGCATTAGAATCCCAGGCTTGTGTTACTTGTACCCTGTTTTATGTTGGTCCTAAGGATGTACACTCTCTTGTCAACCTAGGTCAAAGGCATTTCACCACCAAGATATCTCCCCAAAACCCCATAGCATGACTAGTTTGATTAGTTAGTTAAGCCCATTTATATTTAAGGTTGTTATTGTGAGATGTTTGTGAATTCCTGGAACTCTTTTTCTGATTTGTTGCAGTATTTTATTCTTTTCTTTCTTGCTTAATGGTATAAGGGTTTAATGGATTTCTGTATTACATGGTGAATTCTTTCTTTTCTTCTTTTTGTTCATTCTTGGTATTGATTCTTACCTGTGATCTTATACTTAATATTCTTTTTCCTCTGTATATAGTATTCCCTTAAGTCTCTTCTGTAGAGCTGGCTTTAAATGTCATGAATTGCCTTTTTTGCGTTTGTCTTGGAATGTCCTTATTTTTTGACAATTTTAAAACGTATTGAAAGTTATTTACCTTCAGGATGTGAAATGTATAGTCAGAGATCTGATGTTTCTCATGGGTTTACCTGTATAATTTTTAATATTGCTACTTTGTTTTGCATTGTTGACATCTTGACAATAATAAGTCATGGAGAGATTCTTCTTTGGTCATGTCTATTTAGTTTTAATTGCCTTTGGGTTTAGATTTTCATTTATTTTTCTCCATTTTAGAAACTTTCTGCTATAATTTCATTGAATAGTTTCTCTATACTTTTAGTGTTTACTTGGCTCACTCTTGTAGTTTGTACATCCTTAAGTTTTATTCCTCGATTGTATTCCAGATTTTTTGGATGGTGAGGTAATGCTCCTTCATTTATTCTTCCTTACTGAGGCTTGGGTACAGCATTTTTTCACCCTTGACCTCCATCCTTTAAATTCTTCCTTCTGCTTGGATCTTTTATTGAGAGTAATTTCTATTGTTTTCATTTGATTCACTAAGTTCTTAGTGTCTAACGTTATTGTTTTTTACTTCAAATCTCAGTTACTTTGCTACTTTTTTCTCCATGTTGAGATTTTTCTTACCACCTTGATTAGCTTTTCTTCTATGTTACAGGCTTTCCTTCCCAGTCATGGGTTGAATTCATCTGCTTGCAGACAATGTCCTACTTCATGTCATTGATCATTTTTAGATTTTGAAACCTTCATCTGATGCTTTAGCTATTTTAGTATCTTCCAGTTCAGTAGTGGAGGCATTAAAATTTTTCAAGGAATCATGTTGTCTGGCCTTTTGTTTTTGTATTGGTATTTGCACATCTGTTGGTCTGCATTATCATTTGGCCTGCATAAATCTTCTGGTTTTATTTGGGACTATAGTCAGTGCACAGCTGCTATTAAAGTTTCAGTTCACTGTAGTAGGCCGTAAGGGGAAGAAAAGTGGGTTGCTTTACTCAGGACTGAGTTTTTATCTGGGTCACTGGTATAAGAGAAGCTGTTAGCTGCTGTGTGCTAACTCACTCTTCTTTTAGGTCCAAATCATGTTTACAGCCCTTATTCATTTCCTCATAAGTTATTTATGATTCTCTGTGGCAAAGTAATAACTATAGAGTGGAAAAAGTAGACAGAACATTTACTGGTTGATTAAAGTTGATAGCACCAAGGAGAAAGAGATGACTGTGACTATCCCCAGATAACACCTTGCAAGAGTCATACCACTATTGCGATATTTCTACATGGGTTACAGAAATGGAATCCAATCAAGATAAAATATTATACCCAAAGTGAAAATAATTCCATAAATCAATTGTCCTGTACTTCTCAAAGATAGTAATATAAAAAGGCAAAGAAAATATTTAAGATTAAACAAGATGAAAGACACAAAAATTAAATACAATACATAGTCCTGGACTGAACCTTGGGCTAGAAGACACATGATGCTATGAAGGACATTAGTGAGACAACAGATAAAATTGGAATAATGATTAGAGACTAGATAATAGTACTTCATCAATTTTAAATTCTTTTAAGTTTATAACTTTAAAGGATATCTTTAGCTGAGTGTATGAATATGGGAGTGCATATCTTTAATCCCAGCACTTAGGAGGCTGAGGTAGGAGGATCACTGTGAGTTTGAGGCCACACTGAGACTACATAGTTAATTCCAGGTCAGTGTAGGCTAGAGTAATACCCTGCCTCATAAAGGGGAAAGAAATAGGAAAAAAATAAAGAAAGAATATGTTTATCTTAGAGGGAAAATGTGGATAACCCTTAAATTATTAAATCTTGATTAAAGGAATAAAAGATTTCTATATATTAGTATTACAGTTCTTTACAGATATAAAAATTATCTCAGAATAAGAAAAGATGTTTCTGCTCAACTATCTCAGTAATTCTTATGACTGGCATTCAGGGTTCACACATAACAAGTGTGAATGTCACCTTAAGAAACCTAATGAGATGCTGTCTCATCTTTTGTCCAGTTATTTTTATAATAGCCTTTGAATATTCAGTGTATTATCCAAAGTTATGATCCTGATAAACAAGCAGCTTAGAGGGATCATAGGTATTAACCATGGAGAAGAAATTAGTATGTATTTGTATTTAAGCTTCTCCATAAACATTCTATGCAACCAATTACATTTCTCAACTTTTAGACTTTTCTAAGATAACTGTATTGCAATGATGATTTGCCTACATGTTTATTAACCATAACCAGAAATTAATGATTATAAAAAACAAATTACACAGATATCCATGCCTTTTATGCTTTCTTTCTATTTCTTTTTACTTTTCATTTTTATTAAGTGGAAGCTTTATATGGACACAACATGTGTTGGTACCATCATTTCCCTCCTCCCTTCCCCCATTCCACTGAGGAACCTCCTCAGTACTTTTATTTATTTCTTATTAATGAGACACTGGAGCAGTTTTTGGAGATGACTAACTGAATCATAATAAGATTCTCCATTTTAATAGTTTTTTTTTTTTTTTTGTACTTGCTGTGTACCAGAAGCTTTGTCAAGTACTTACATGTTATATTGAGAAATGAGGGCTGGGAGTGGTGGCACACACCTTTAATCCCAGCACTTCGGAGGCAGAAGTAGGAAGATTGCTATGAGTTTGAGGCCACCCTGAGACTCCATAGTGAATTTCAGGTCAGCCTGGGCTAGAGTGAGACCCTGACTCAGGGGAAAAAAAAAAAAAAAAAGGAAAAAGAAATGAGGACTTCCAAGTAAGATGGTGGGCCATACCAAAGCAGCCTGGGGGAAAATAATCAGAAAAATGGCAAAAATACTCTTCTACCAAAAGGTATATAAGAAATTATAAATGAAAGCAGACAAGTAGGAGAGACAGAGGAATACAAGAGACCACATTAGCAGGCAGAACCAGCTCCAGCAGCAGTGCTAGTCTGTGTGGCTGTGGCCACCAGGATCTCCTTGAGCAGCAGGAAGGTGAAGGGATTTTCCACTTGCACCAGCCTCCTCACAAGTCAAGAAGCCTGAAGGGGAAGACAGGAGGAACCAGCAGAGAAGCTCATGAGGAAGAGGATCATGGAAACCAGCTATACAACTCTGGCACAACATCAGGCATGGTCCACAGCTTCCTCTCCCTGAACCACCAGTTCTGGCAACTACTGGAGACCTGGACAAGGCAAATCAGCTGAGATCAGAACTGTGGACACACCAACCCAACCAGCCTTCCTGAGCCCACAGCATAGTAAAGAGGGGCCTAAGCAGGCACACAGCATAGCTGAGACCAAAGCCATCCCAAAAGCCATAGAGTGTTACTAGAAAAATTTCAGTGCTAGGTATTGGATACCTTCCAAAGAGTTGTTGGCAAGGGATGTCTTTGATCCCCTGAAAACATTAAAGGCTATTGCCAAGGCTCTTGGTTTCCCACCAGAAATAAAAGGATGATAAGATCCTATTACTGAAGACTTCACATGCCTAGGATGCAAGGCATTGAGAAATCAAGCTGGGACTGAGCTGAGAACCTCCTTCATGTAGACCAGCTGACCAAAAGCTGGAAAAGGCTGCATGGTATGCAGCCCTATAGGAGACAGAAGTCATCAGTAATGAAAGAATGAACATTGCAAGCCTCAAGATTGGCCAGCCAAGCAAAATGACCAAATAGATGCAATAGTGGCATTCTCTTATTGGGGAAACAACTGCTCTCTAATTGGACTGGAGGCCGATTCTATAGAAGGTAGTACGAACTTGGTCCAGAAACCTAATCAAAAGCATGTGGTGAGGAAAGACATGAGCCTTAGGAGTCTAACACCTGCTCTTGTCTGGCTAAATGCATATATGATGCTCATCAAACTGCCCTTTAAGCACTTTACTTAAGGTCCATACCCACATGTTAACACTACTGTCACTTTTGGTTTAGAGAAGATTGTCTTTTCAGATGTCAGTAACCACTGGCATGACCCAAAAGTCACCATAGAGCTGAAAAGAAGTGACAGAAGAGGTTCAGCACTGTAGCATCTCTCTCCCATGCACCAAGGCTCAGGGTCTCCTGAAGAAGAGGTGGTGGAAAGAATACAAGAGCCAAAGGAAGGATAGGACTGCTTAAAATGCAACTGTCCAGACAGAAATTGGTCTCAATATCCATGACCTTCAGTGCCTAGCACTATTTTCACAAGACCCTTATAATAGAAGGAAAAGATAATTACATCAAAGTAAAAGAGAGACTAATAGTTTGAGGGAGGGGATATGATGGAGAGTGGATTTGTGAAGGGGAAGTAGGGAAGGGGAGTGAATTATCATAGTTAATTATCTGTAAGTATGGAAGTTGTCATTAAATAAAAAGAAATGATGTGTTTTTATTTTATCTAGAGCTAGAAGTATTGAAGTTGTCTGTAGTTTCTAACAGCCAAGGTTTATAACTAGCTCTTATACAGGTCTACCACACTTCAGCAATAAGGTTATACTCCTGGAAAATTATTAGGGAGACAAACTAGCACCACAGCAGTAAACCTGAATACTTGATCACCATGGCAGGAGATGTGTCTCTAGAGGGTCCTTTGATAGCCATCATTTCCCCTTAAAATGCATTGACCCAAACAATGAATATGTCCTCACTTTGCTAGAAAGCAGCTGTGGCAGAGTCTCCTTTAATGCCTGCACAATACACATTCGAGTATCCTTATCTCTGAATAAAATAGCAGTAAATTTCATTACCCTGGTTTTACTGATGTAAAAAAAGGCTTATAGAACTTTATCAGGTTGACCACAGCTACACAACAAAGTCAAAAAGTGAACCCAGATCTGTGTGTTTCACAACTTTATGGTCATTTCTCTAAGGTGTGCTACCTAACTGCTTATCTTCCTTTTCTTTTCTTTTTCTTTCTTTCTTTTTTCTTTTGTAGAGTCAGGGTAATACTCTGTGGACCAAGCTGGCCTTGAACTCCTGGCAATCTTTCCACCTTAGCCTTCTGAGTGTTGGAATCAGAAGTGTGAGCCACCACTCCCAGACTTCAAAGTTTCACTACTCTCAGAACTGACTCTGAGAACTGAAGCTATGAAACCATTATGAAGAAGATTCATTGAAAAGTATGTGGACCAACATACTGCAATATGAATGCAAAACAAAACAAATCAATTCCCCTTATTCCAAGGGTTTCATAGTTTATTTAATTTAGTATTTGAAGAAAAGTCACTTTTTGAACAACCACTATCAACTTTAAAGAACAACTGATTATTTCAGTTAATATTTCCCACCTAAGGAAAACCTTAGTTCCAAGGTTATCACATTCTCTCTATATACAATTGAATGAAATAATATTTCTTAGGTAGTTTTGAAAAATTAGATCTTTGTTGAATTTAATGTAATAAAATCATGTGTTAATAAAAAAGGTATAGAATTATTTCTTTCTAATAAATCCTTTAAAAGCCAAAATATATGACATGTAGAAAAACAGAGCATCTGTTGTGGTAATAAAAGTCTGTCAAGAAATGCATCCTATGGGAGGGTGCTGGGCCTGAACCAAAGCCTGGAATATTAATGTTCTTTTCCAAGTGGGAGAATGCTGGGTTCCTCCCTGGTGGGTAGGTAGTGCTGAGGAGGGACCAGGCCCACTAGTTCCTCCCAAGGAGTTGAGGAGGAGGATGAGTGTTGGATGACTCAGAACCTCTCCTAGTCACTGGAGAAAAACCACATTGAGTCGAGGGTCTTGTGGAAGCAGGAACTCATGGGAACTTGCTTTATTGTTACAAGCAATTGCCTATATAATGTTGGGGATGCAGGTGGGAATTTTAGGATGGGGGAAGAGGTAAGGGCCAATAGTAAACTGTGACTATTGAAATGATAATTCCAACTCCTATGTGGAAGTAGCAAGCAAGAAGCCATTAGGCATCTTGCTGAGTCCTAGCTGGCCAGAGACAGGTTACCAAACTTTAGCTAGGCTCAGGAAGTTCCACTAGGCATCACACCCAGTCCTCTCAAAACCCAAAATCTGCCCTTTTTGTTTTTGTAAGAGCATTAGTCACCATGGACTCTGTCTTAAGTTTTCCCCCTCTGGGGATCTTACCCGTTACTGGATACCATGTGTTTAGCTCTCCAAGAACCCACTCCATGGCCTGTCTTAGGTTGTCTCAGTCAGTCTGAGATCTTACCCATCACTGGTCACATGGAGGGAAGAGGAGGTGGCAGTGGGTCATCTGAGGAATTTAATTTCTGAATTGCCAGCGTGTGGTAATGTATCTCAGCCTGATGGAGTTTTATTGCCTCTAGCTGCTGGTGAATGAATTGTGTAATTTTGTTAATTACAAAGGCCTGACAGTGAGGATAAGGAGGAGGGGAAGGAGAGGCCTAAGATAAGGGGGAAGTAGGGTAAGAAGTCATGTAAGCCCTTACACAGTGGGCTGTCCTGTATTTCCCCCCCTTTTTATTTTTTATGAACCAGGCCCTTCTGGGCCTCAGTGAAAAAAGACTGCATCTGTCTGAGGTTGTCCTCTACGATATTTAGGCCTTACCTGTCATTGGTACATGAATTCCATCATTCATGCCCTGTCTTAGTTGACCTAACTTGAGGGAATCTACCCATCTTTGACTACCAGCCTCTTCAGAGGCTTTAAGATAATGTCTCAGGAAGCCGGGGTTTTACCATAGCTGTATCCCATGTACTTATGTACAGGTATTCATAATGGATCTCAAAAGGCATTTAACAAGTATGGCCAGCAGACACAGATTGAGCAAAAGACAAACACCTGTAGCAGTAAAGCTTCCTATCCAAGAAGTGAGAGAATTTTATCCAGACAAGGCAGACTTAAAAGCAGATATTAATTAAGTCATCAGCAGCTTTAGCTACATCAAAATAAGATGATTATTTTACAAAGACAAAATCTCTGAATGCAACTGAATCAGATCCAAGGAAATATTATCATTATGTCAAATATCTCTTAAATGTATTTTCCCAATGCTGTTGATTGTTATTATATTTTTTACAAGTAACATAAATCCATTGAAAATCTACATGACACTCTAAATGAGTTCTAACTTTCAACCCTAGTATATAGAGTGTCTAACAGGTGAAACTATCTAGGGTAAGGATTGAGCCCAAGTTCTTAAAGAGTGGCACAGTTTGAACTTTCTCAGGAGCTACTTTAAAGCTGTGAGTATGAATGATAGTTAGACATTAAAAGTACAAGCCTAAAGCCAAAAGCCACAGCACACTTCAGGAACTCCTGCTAGGCACACTTTGTAAGTCTTTAGATTGAAATCTGAAGCCCACCATCACTCCTTAAGATCCACACAATGGCACTGACTCCAGCCAGGTGGCTGTAGAATATAGACTACAAGCACATAAACAATTGAATATTTTGGGGGCCACGACATATAGAAAAACAGACCATCTGCTGGGGTAATAAAAGTCTGTCAAGAAATGCATCCTATGGGAGGGTGCTGGGCCTGAACCAAAGCCTGGAATATTAATATTCTTTTCCAAGTGGGAGAGTGCTGGGCTCCTCCCTGGCTGGTAGGTAGTGCTGAGGAGGGACCAGGCCCACTGGTTCCTCCCAAGGGGTTGAGGAGGAGGATGAGCAGCGGATGACTTAGAACCTCTCCTAGTCACCGGAGAAAAACCACACTGAGTCGGGAGTCTTGTGGAAGCAGGAACTCATGGAAACTTGCTTTATTGTTACAAGAAGTTGCCTATATAATGTTGGGGATGAAGGTGGGGATTTTAGGATGGGGGAAGAGGTAAGGGCCAATAGTAAACTGTGACTATTGAAATGATAATTCCAACTCCTACGTGGAAGTAGCAGGCAAGAAGCCATTAGGCATTTTGCTGAGTCCTAGCTGGCCAGAGACAGGTTACCAAACTTTAGCTAGGCTCAGGAAGTTCCACTAGACCTCATTCCCGGGCCTCTCAAGACCCAACAGGAGAAGGGCATTCCAAATGGAGGGAAAGAAGGTTTTAAGGCTCAGAGGATACCAGTAAAGTTTTTAATCATGATCTCAGTCTAAAATTTTGACCTTCATCTGGATTTGGTGTTGGGGTAAAATAAAGCCTACCTTCAAGTTCTAGGTGTGCATATTTGAGCTTATATCTATGTATATGCATATACCCATTTTAGAAAACACTTCTTCAGTATGGTGTATCTCTCTTTTTGCCTTTTAAATTTTATTGCTCTTATTTTTTCTTATGAATGGTTACTACAAGATATAAACAAATCAAAGTATTCCATTATTAGGTCTGCATATGAAAAAGAATATACGGGATTTTTATTTCTAACCCCATGAACCTAACTTAGTATAATTTTTTCCAGGTCTATCCATCTTCATAAAAATCCCATAATTTCATTTTATCTTACCACCAAGTAGAATTCATTTGTGAATATGTACCTTTTGTAGTTTGAATTTGGTGTCTCTCATAAACTTTGTAATATAAATGTTTGATCCCAGGTTGATGGCAATTTAGGAGTTGGAGTCTTCTGGAGGAGGTTTATTGTTGGAAGACGGCTTATGGGTGTAATAGCCAGCTTCCCATTGCCAGTGTTTGGCATACTTTCCTGCTGCTGTTGTCCACCTTATGTTGGCCAGGAGGTGATGTGCAGCCACTATTCATGGCACATTTTCCCCTGCCATCATGGAGTTCCCTTCAAGTCAGTAAGCCCAAATAAACAACTTTCCTCCCATCATCTGTTTTTGGTTTTACCAAAAGTACTTTCTTCCAGCAATGAGAATATAAGTGCAAGACCACCACATCTTCATTTATCAGTTGCTGGGCATGTGGATTGATTTTAATTCCTAGTTATTGGGAATAGAGAAGCAACAAATGGGTGAGCAAGTGTCTCTGTAGTAAAGAGTAGAGTCTTTGGGAACTACAGAGCTGCTTTAGCAGTTACGGTACATGCCTAGGAAGCCTAAGAATCCAGGTTTGATTCCCCAGTACCCAGGCAAGTCAGATGCATAAGGTGGGGCATGCTTCTAAAGTTTGTTTGCAGTGGCCAGAGGCATTGGGGCAACCATTTTTTTTTCTCTCTCTCTCCCTCAAATAAGTGAATAAAATATCTTTAAAAAGAGTGGAGTCTTTGAGATATAGGCCCAGGAATGGTATAACTGGGTCAAATGGTAGATCGATCTCTCTCTCTCTCTCTCTCTCTCTAAATATATATATTGGAGGAACCTCCATATTGATTTCTATAGTGACTGCACCAGTTTTCACTTCTACCAACAGTGGAGGATTTCTCTTTCATCACATCCTCACCAGCATTTGTTGTCATTTGATCTTTTGATAATAATCATTCTGACATTATTGAGATAGAATCTCAAAGTTGTTTCACTTTGCATTTCCCTGATAGCTAAAGATGTTGAGCATCATTTTAGACATTTTGTGGCCATTTGTATTTCTTCCTTTGAGAACTCTCTGTTCAGGTCCATGCCCTATTTATGATTGGATTGATTGATTTTCATTATTCCTTTTTGAGCTCTGTGTGCATTCTAGATATTAAGTCACTGCCAGATGTTTAACTGCCAAAATTTTTCTTCCATTTTAAAATTTGTCTATTGATTTTGTTGATCGTTTTCTTAGCTTCACAGGAGCTTTGTAGTTTCATGATGGTCCAATGGTTTAGTGTTAGTCTAATTACCTAGGCTCCTGGGAGTTTATTCAGAAAACCTATTCTAATTCCTTCAATTTAGAGTGTTCTTACTACTTTTTCTTTAAGTCTTGTAATAGTATCAGAGATATTTGATCTGTTTTGCATTGGTTCATGTGCAGAATGAAAGAAAAGAAGAGGGTTTAGATCAGTTCTCCACATGTGGTTTTATCTACTTTGTACCAGCTTCATTTGTTGAAGATGCTGTCTTTACTCTAGTGTGTGTTTTTGGCTATTTTTCAAATATTGGGGGTTGTAATTCGAAATTATAATTGGAACTTCTATTCCATTGATCTATGTGTCTTTCTTTGTGCCAGTACCATACAGTTTGTAGTACTATAGCTTTGTAGTGTACCTTGAAATTGGAGATGGTGATACCACCAGTAGTAGTATTTTTGCTGAGGTTGTTTTGGGCTCTCTGAGGACTTTTGTGGCTCCATATGAATTTTGAGACTTTTTTTTCCTTAATTTTTGAGAAGAATGCTGGTACTTTGACTAGAATTGCATTGAATATGTATTTTACTTTTGATAGGAGGGCCATTTTATAGTATTACTTCTTCTGATCCATGAACACAAGAAATCTTTCCATCTTCTTGTGTCCTCCTAAGTGTTCTAATGTATCCATTGCAACCATCTTTCATTTCTTTGGTTAAGAATATTATAAGTTATTTAATTTTTGAGGCTTCCTTAAATGGCACTGCTTCCATGGCTTTTAAATCTATATGTGTGTCATTGGTATACATGGCATATGGCTTTACATATATATATAAGATGAACACACTGATTTTTATATGTTTATTTTATTTTCTACCAATTTGCTGACAGCTTTTTAGTTCTATGCCATTTTTAGAGGAGTCTTTCAGGTCTCTTAAGTACAGAATCATATCACCTACAAATAGAGGTAGTTTGACTTCTTCCTTTCCAATTTGTACCCCTCTTATATATTTTCTTGTCTTATTGCTCAAATGAAGACTTCAGTACTATGCTAAGTAGCAATGGGGAGAGTGGACCTCTCTCTCTTGTTCCAGACATTAGATGAAATGCTTCAAGTTTTTCCTCACTTAGTATGATAAGGGCTTTAAATTTGTTTTATATACCCCTTCTTAGGTTGAGATACGATCCCTTATTCTCTAGCCCCTCCAGTGTTTTAATCATAAATGGATCTTATATTCCATCAAAGGCCTTCTCTACATCTATTGAAATGATCATGCAATTTTCCCCTAATTGTTTTATGTGATGTATTGCATGTATTAATTTTCATATGCTTAACCATCTCTGCATCTTTGGGTTGAAATCTACTCATATTCTGAGACTTTTGATGTGTTCTTGGATTTACGTTGCAAGAAATTTATTGAGAATTTTTTGCATCTAATGTCCTCAGGATTATTGGACTATAATTCTCTTTATTGATGTATCTTTTTCTCTAGTTTTAGTATTAGTGTATTTCTGGCTTCCTAGAAAGAATCAGGGAACATTCCCATATTTTCAATTTTGTGAAATCACTTGAGAAACAGTGATTTCAGTACTTCTATCATAATATGGTGAAATTGACAATGAATCTATCTGAATCTGGACATTTTTGCTTGAAAGAATTTTAATCACTCCTTCAATATCATTGGAAATTTCAGCTATATTCAGATAATTTATGTCTCCTCTGCTTCAAATTTCAATTTTTTCAAATTTTATGAAATTTAGGATTTTTAAAAATATGTACTAATGATTCTCCCAATTCCATTGATATCTGTTGAAACATTTCTTTTTCTTGCCTAATCTTGTTGTTTGAGTCTTTCATTTTATTGTTCATCAGTTTGACCATGGTTATCAATTTTATTTAATTTTTGAAGAATTATGTCTGTGTTCCTTCTTCAATTTTAAAAGAATATTTTCCTTATTCCTAATTCATTTATTTCTGTCATGATCTTGATAATTTATTTCCTTCTGCTACTTTAGGTTTGCATGGTCTTTGCTTTTCCAAGTCCTTCAGCTTAATTATACTTGAAATCTCTGTGCTGCAATCAGGTTCATGTTGCTGGCAGAAATCACCAATTTTTTTTGGGAAAAAAAAGCATTTATTTTGGTTGACCAACTTGAGGGATACTTCATGACAGAAGGGGGAAATGATGGCACAAGCAGAGGGTGTACATCACCCCTTGGCCAACATAAGGTGGACAATAGCAATAGGAGAATGTGCCAAACACTAGCAAGGGGAGCAGCCTATAACACCCATAAGCCTGCCCCCAACAATACACTGCCTCAAGGAGGCTTTAATTTCCCATTGCTGTCAGCTGGGAAGACTAGCATTCAGAACATCTACGTTTATGGGGGGCACAGGAATTAAAACACCACCTTCTGGCCCTGGCCCTCATAAACTGATAATGATATATGATACAAAATGCAATGCATTAAGTCCATCTTTAATAGTTCCCATAGTTTGTATCAATCCTAATTATGTTCACATATTCCCATAATCAAAGTCTTTCAACTGAGCCATAATACCACCACCCCCCCAAAAAAACCCTAATGGCACAGAATAAACATTTATACTGCAAAAGATGGCATTGAGCATAACAATGACATATTCAACCAATACAAGAGTTAAAACAACCAGGGCAAACATCAAACTCTGTAGCTCCAAGTCCAACAACTCTAGTCAGTGACAAATCTCCAAGTCAGATAATTCTAACCAGCAACAAGTCAATGGAGTTCCAATTCCACTCCTCCAGCTAGGCTACTCACAATCCTGGAAAACTTCATTGGGTCAGGCAGCTTTCCTTAGCAGCCATCTCATGGTCCCATTATTTCCACTGGATCTCCATTACAACATATGGTCCATACTCACGGCTCCATCAGGCCCCATGCAGACAATCCTGCTTCACACTGCCCATGATCATTTCCAAAATTCAAGACTGCATTGTATACTCAATGACACTCTCTTTCCTGAATTTTTTATACTTTGCAATACCAGGTAGGGTGCCAGTGTGTTAACTCAGGGGGGAATAAGCAGACTTTGAAGAACAGGATACTCCTTGAGCACTCAGGCTCCATCAAAGGAGTCTACATTTTCTTGTTGCCCCAATCTCAAAGGTTATAATCTCTCACCAGTCTAAGCAAAGCTCTTATTTCACCTCATAAGCAAAACTTCAAAGTTTACCAGACTAGTTCATCAAGCTGAACATATAGAACTGCAAGGCATCTCTTAGGCCAAGGTTTCAAATCTGTTGGGCCCTGAAAGGCCCAGGCATGAGGCCTAGTGGAACTTCCTGAGCCTAGCTAAAGTTTGGCCTGTCTCTGGCCAGCTATGACTCAGCAGGATGCCTAAGGGCTTCTGGCCTGCTACTTCCTCATGGTAATTGTAATTACCATTTCAATAGTTAAAGTTTACTATTGGCCCTTACCTCTTCTCCCACCCTAAAATCCCCGCCTTCGTCCCCAACATGATATAAGCAACTGCTCAGAGTAATAAAGCGAGTTGTTCCTGCATTGCAAAGACTCCCGACTCAGTGTGGTTTTTCTCCGGTGGCCAGGAGAGGTTTCTGAGTTGTCCGACGCTCATCATCCCCTCAACCCCTAGGGAGGAACCAGCAGGCCTGGTCCTTCCCTCAGCACTACCTGTGCGGGAAGGAGCCCCGCACAAATCCTTCCACATTCCTTTTGAAAATCGGCTCCAAAAGGCCAAAGACACACAGTCAGGTGTGTAGCAGCAACCCCAACCCTTGGTACCACTTTACTGTTGCAATCAGGTTCACATTGCTGGCAGAAATCACCCAACCAAGAGGAGCTTTTGGGAAAAAAAAAAAAAAAAAAGATGTATTTTGTCGTAAAGATTTCAGGGGAAGCTCCTTGATGGCAGTGGAAAATGATGGCATGAACTTAGGGTAGACATCACCCCCTGGCCAATATAAGGTGGACAACAGAAACAGGGAGTGTGACAAACACTAACAAGGGGGAGTGTCTATAATACTCATAACCATGCTTTCAACAATACACTGCTTCTAGTAGACTTTAATTTCCAATTGCCATCATCTGGGGAGACTAGCATTCAGAACTCCTAGGTTTATGGGGGACACCTGAATCAAACCACCACACTCTATTTGTATTATAGGCATCTTAAGCAATAAAGTTTCTCTTAACAATTTCTTTTATTGTGTCCCATAAGTTTTGGAATGTTGTGTTTTCATTATCATTCAGTTTTACAATTTTTTTTCATTTCTTTTTTTTATTACTTAGTTTTGTATCCAGCCAATAGAGTCAGTTTAGTACCATTATTAGGCTCATCTGTGATATACCCTCCTCCCTTGGCCACTCCTTGTTGAGGTATGTGGGTCATGCATTGTGGACGTAGCCCAAAATTATGGGTAAGATAAATGTCTCTGCATATCATAACCCAACATGTGGCTCTGACATTCTTTCCACCCCCTGTTCTGCAAAATTTCCCTGAACCATATTGGGTTCATTAGTGGTCTGCAACAGTGATTAGGTGTTGGGTGCCTCTGGGGCTCTGGCTCTCTGATTTGGTAGGAATTGATTTTTCTCTGTGTTGATCTCCTTCCCCCTTATGCTACTATCTAGTTCATCAGGAAAGCAGCACCCTTGCTTGTTTCACCCATTTTTCTTTGTTTCAGCCAGGGCCCTTTTGAGGTATGATGGGGTGGCTCTCTCCTTAGGATCTGCATCTATCTGAAAAAGAGAAGCAGATTCTCCAATGAAGAGTAAGTTAGCACCAGGACAAATGAGATAACCCTTACTTTTTTTATAGAGAGTTTAATAGGTGTAGGCCCACTTATAGCCCATAATTTATGGTAGCTTGATAATGGAGAGTGGGCGTATGTTTGATGTGGTTCTGACTTGTTTCCCAGCTCCAGCTATGGGTCCCGTACCACTGAGAGGATCAGTTAGCCAAATCAAGAGCAGATGGTTCCCCAACATGGCTGTGTGCCATTATTGCACTTGTGTGGGCATCACAACAGGTTATTTGCTGCTAAGTAGGTTAGACCATGAGTTGCTTGGACATATACTGGTCATTTTCATCCAGTCGCCCATGTAGCACCCTCTGGCACTAGACGGCTGACTGTCTGGGGAGTGACTCTTTTCCAACTTCCAGCCATGCCATTCCATTTTACATGTCAACCACATAAGTTGTCTTCAGCAGTAGGGTCTTACCACTAACCTTTGGTGGGTCATCAAGTACTCTGACATAAATCTGTCTGTGTTTTAGGACACCTTGTAGGTCTCTCTGATCAAAAGGTCATTGTGGACGATAGCCACATGCTGGTACTGGAAGTTACAGGTGAGTGCCCACTAAGAAAAGGAAAAAAATTAACTAATATACAAGAGTTATAGAGAGAAAGAAAGTGGGAGAGAGAAAGAGAGAGGAAGAGGGAAAGAGAGAGGGAGGGAAGGAAGTTGTGGAAGATTAAGGTTAGTCTTCATCATGCCCTCTCCAATGTCTAGTGGTTCATGTGTTCCCTGTAAGGGCCTGGTGAAGGTTCAGCCATTTGGTATGCCTTTTAGGGAGTAGAATTTTATGGTACTATTGTTGTTTGGGTCTACATTTGTGTTTCCCACCCATCCTATTGTCTCGTCCACAAGATGCTTGCTGGGTATGTAAGGCATTTTGGGTAGATTCAGGTTAGGTGCTGTAGATGAGTGAGACTATGTGGCAATTTTTTTTCTGTGATTGAGTAAGTTCACTGAGAATGACCTGTGCCAGGTTCAACCATTTTTCCTCAAATCTCATTGTGCCATTTTTTTCTTACTGCTGTATAGAATTCCAATGTGTAGATATACCACATCTTTGTTATCCATTCTTCTAGTGATGGACATCTGGGTTGATTCCAGCTCTTCACTATTTCGAATTGAGCCACTATAAACATGGTTGAGCAAATCTCTCTGGCCTATGGTTTGAAGGTTTTAGGGCAGATGCCCAGTAAGGGAATAACTGGGTCTGTTGGTATCTCTATAGTCAGCTTTTTCAGGAGTCTCCATATTGCTTTCCAAAGCAATTGTACCATCCTTCATCCCCACCAATATTGGATGAGTGTTCCTACTTTTCCACATCTTCGACAACATTTATTTTCATTTGATTTTTTGATGTTTGCTATCCTTATTGGGTTAAGTTGGAATCTCATAGTTGTTTTAATTTGCATTTCTCTGATGATTTGGGATGATGACCATTTTCTTAAGTGTGTGGTTGCCATTTGTATTTCTTCCTCTGTGAACTGCCTGTTCAGCTCTTTGCCCCATTTTGTGAGTGGGGTGTTTGACTTCTTACTGTTTAGATTTTTGAGTTCTTTGTAGATTCTAGAGATTAAGCCTCTGTCAGTTGGATAACCCACAAATATTTAATACCATTCTGTGTGTAATCTATTGGCTTTGCTTATTGTATGTTTGTCTGTAAAGAAACTCTTCAGCTTCATGTGATCCCATTGGTTGAGTGACTGTTTAAGATCATGAACTACTGGGCTTCATGAAGTGATGTTGTATCTTGTCAAAGGCTTTTTCTGCATCTATTGAAATGATCATGTGGCTTTTATGTTTAACCTTGTTTATGTGGTGTATTACATTGACAGATTTTCATATGTTGGACCACCCCTGAGTTCCTGGGATGAATCCTACTTGGTCAAGGTGGATAATGCTTTTTTCTTGTAATCTTATTTTAGTTCATTTTTCTCAATTTTTAAAAATATTTTCCATGATTATAAAAAATATCCTATAGTAATACCCTCCCTCCCCCCACTTTCCCCTTTGAAATTCCATCATATGCCCTCCTGATCTCAATAAGTCTCTCTTTTATTATGATGTCGTGATTTTTCCCTCCTCTTATCATAGTCTTGTGTAAGTAGTGTTAGGCATTATGAGGCCATGGATATCGAGACCATTTTATGTCTGGAGGGAGTACATTGTAAGGAGTCCAACCCTTCCTTTGGTTCTTACATTCTTTCCGTCACCTCCTCCGCATTAGACCCAGAGCCTTGAAATTTGTGATCGAGATGTTACATGGTACTCTAGTCACTTCTTTCCAGCATCATGATACCTTCTGAGTTGTCCCAAGGTCACTGCCATCTGAAGAGAGGATTCTCTACTCAAAGTGAGAGTAGCATTAATATAAGGGTATGAATATTAAGAGAAGTGCTTACTGGGCAGTTTGATAAGCATAGTATATACACTTATCCAGACATCAGCAGATGTTATACCCCTAGGGCTCATGACTACCCCTGTCTTAAGTTTTCAGTATCAGGGATGTATTCCCTCCCTTTGAGCAGGCCTCCAGTCCAATTGGAGGGCAGTTGGTTTCCACCATGACAGATGTGCCACTATTGCACCTGTTGGCTCATTTGGCCTGGCTGGCCAATTATAAGGCTTACAAGTGTCCACTGTTGAGTATCTGTACTGGTGGTATCCCTTTCTCCCATTGAATGGCATGTAGAATGGCTTCTTCCAGCTTTTGGTCAGCTAGTCTACATGGAGGAGGTTATCAGCTGAGTGACAGCAGGATTTATCAGAGGCCTTGCAACCCAAGTATGTGGAGTCTTCAGAAATATGATCTTACCACCGATTTCTGGTGGGAACCCAAGGGTCAGCAATGGCCTATAATGTTTTGGGGGCATCAGGGACCTCCCTGGCAAACAACTCACTGGAAGGTATCCCATCCCTGGCACTGAAAATTTTCTGGCAATCATCTTTGCCTCCTGAGTGTTCCATTGTCCAAAATCAGAAAATTACATATGATTTATTTTTATTCTTTTAGATATTGCTTAGCCCTCCCTCCACCTTTCCTTTACTCAATCTCCTCCCCTGACCTCAGTTTAGGCCTTTTTGCCCCAGTTAATCTATTCTTCCACTTACATATATTCCAGGGTCCAGCACTGGCTTGAAGGTGGGTCCCCGAAGAGAGGTATGAAAGGGAGGGGCGAAATAACGACTCAAAGTCAAGTTTTGGTGCAAGCTGACAGGCTAATGCTGAAGGCTGCTTAGTTTATCCATATTTCTCTCTCTGCCTCCTTTTCTGTTTCTATTTTTTTAATTTTTCTCTTTCTATTTTTTTCTTGTTTTTTCTTTTTCTACTTTTTTGTCTTTTTTTTTTCTGTTTTCTGTTTTTCCCTATTTCTATTCTTCCATGCTTCTATGCTTCTCTTCTTCTCTGCTGCCACAGCTCTTAGCCTCAGACTTTTATTTTCTGATCATGTCATGCAAGAACAAACTTCAAGAAAGGTAAAATTTCACAGAATTCATAGAAACATTTTGTTATTCCTTTACATCAAACAATCCCATAATTATTCACCTCAAGTAAAGTCATCAGGTCCCTATAATGATTAACTATTTTCACACTTTCCCCAGCTATGTGCGGTCAAGCACCTGTGATTTCCTGAACTTCTATTTTCAATTCCTATATTAAAGGTGAGAGGCAAAACAACCACAAATGGGGCTTCCCATCAGTAATCACTGATCCAGTAGATCCATTTATCCTTTAATCATTTATTTTGAATTTTCCTTTTCACGCCCCTCAAACACTTAGACTTTGGTCCCCCCAATTGAACTCTTTCTGACTTAGATTGTTTTTCTGTAAGGATTCTTGGTAAAGAGTCAATTGCAATTGCCACCATTTAGAAAAATTAGTCATAGAACAATTTTTACATTGTTCGAGGAGGTTCATTGTTTCCTCCTAAATGTACTGTACTCCATGCCTGACTTTCTTTAAGGCCTTTAAGGAAAACAATTATCTCTGACCCATTTTCTTGTTTTTCCAATTCTATGCCAGAGCCTCTTTCAGATACATTGACCAACACTTCACCAACACCAATTTTTACTGAAAAAAAATAAACTTAAAGATTGGGACACCAAGTGAAAGAGAGAGAAATACAAACATTATTCACATATACCACAGATTCTGTGGTGTAAAGAACCAAAGATTTTTCTTTAGAGGGGCTGCAATGGACTTCAAGGAAGAGACAGCTAGGTTGGAATTGTGTCAAGCAGCTCTGCATTGCTCGATAGCTCATGATCCTGAAATGGCATGCTTGCCGTATCTGGCACATATATACAATACCAACCTATTAAGTACCCTCCTCCCTTCCTTTCTCTTCCGTTTGTATCTCTTTTTTAGCTTACTGGCCTCTGCCACTGAGTTTTATCCTTCTCACACAGAAGCCCAATCATCTGTAGCTAGGATCCACATATGAGGGAGAATATGTGGTGCTTGGCTTTCTGGGCCTGGGTTGCCTCACATAGTATAATACTTTGCAGAGCAATTCATTTTCCTGCAAATTTCATAACTTCATTTTTCTTTACAGCTGAGTAAAACTCCATTGTATAAATGTGCCATACCTTCGTTGCCCACTCATCCACTCATCAGTTGAGGGACATCTAGGCTAGTTCCATTTCCCAGCTATTATAAACTGAGCAGCAATAAGCATGGTTGAGCACATACTTTTAAGGAAATGAGATGGGTACTTAGGATATATGCCAAGGAGTTCTATAGCTGGGTCATGTGCCAGCCTGCAGCACGAAGATCAAAACAAATCCTGAAGGAGTGAGTGGAGATGAATCTGAGACAAGAACACAAGGAATGGAGCCAAGAAAAGTTCTGATCAAGGCTCAGGATTAGTCAGGCAGACACAAGCTTATATACACAAGACAATACCCTCATACCCAGAGCCATGTGGTAATGCCCCTCTATCAGGTGCCTATGCCTTATGTTAAATGATGCCTGGCATTATTTCACTTGGGCTGCCTTCTCACCTAGGCTGTAGGATAAGAGATTAAAGACCACCTGTAGCTCCTGAAGTCAAAGAGCAGCTGCAGTTCCCCTGCGGCTCCCAACAGGGTCATATGGTAGATCAATTTTTAGCTGTTTTAGGAACCTCCACACTTATTTCCACAATGGCTGGACCAGAATACATTCCCACCAACAGTGTAGAAGGGTTCCTCTTTTTCCACAACTCCACCAGCATTTATGATCATTTGTTTTCCAGATGGTAGCCAATCTGACAAGAGTGAGATGGAATCTTAATGTAGTTTTAATTTGCATTTCCCTGATGAGTAGGTTGTAGAACATTTTTTTTTAGATGCTTATATGCCATCCATATTTCTTCCTTTGAGGACTCTCTATTTACCTCCATAGCCCAAGTTTTAATTGGCTTGTTTGATCTCTTATTATTTAACTTTTTCAGTTCTTTGTATATCCTAGATATTAATCCTCTATCATATATAGAGCTGGCCATGATTTTTTCCCAATCTGTATGTTGCCTCTTTGCTTTATTTACAGTGTCCTTTGCAGTACAAAATATTTGTAACTTCATGAGGTCCCAGTGGTTAATCTGTGGTTTTATTGCCTGAGCACTTGAGGTTGTATTCAGAAAGTCTTTGCCAAGACCAATATGTTGAAGGGTTTCCCCTGCTATTATCTCTGGCACTTTTAGAGTTTCTGATCTGATGTAAAGGTCTTTAATCCATTTGGACTTAATTCTTGTGCACGGAGAGTGAAAAAGGATTTATTTTCATCCCTCTATGGGTACAGTTTTCCCAACACCATTTGCTGAAGAGGCTGTCTTTTTTCCAATGAGTAATTTCTGCATTTTTATTGAATATCAGGTGACTATAGCTACCTGAACTTACATCAGGGTCCTCTATTCTGTTCCACTTATCTATGTGTCTGCTTTTCTACCAGTGCCATGCTGGTGTTTTTTTTTTTGTTTGTTTTTGTTTTTTGTTTTTTGTTTTTTGTTTTACTATGGCTGTGTAGTATAGGTTAAAATCAGGTGTGGTGATACCACCAGCCTTATTTTTGTTGCTCAGTATTATTTTAGATATTTGAGGGTTTTGTGATTCCAAATGAATTTTTGTATTAATTTTCTATTTCCATGAAGAATGCCTTTGGAATTTTGATGTGGATTGCATTAAATGTGTGGATTGCTTTTGATATGATTGCCATTTTCACAATATTGAGTTGTCCAATCCAGGAACAAGGGATGTTTTTCCATTTCCTAGTGCCTTCAGCAATTTCTTGCTTGAGTGTTTTAAAGTTTTCATTGTAAAGATCCTTTACTTCCTTGTTTAGATTTATTCCAAGGTACTTTATTTCCTTTGATGCAATTGTGAATTGGAGTGATTCTCTGATTTCAACCTCTGTGTGATTGTTGTTAGCATATATGAAGGCTACTGATTTCTGTGTATTTATTTTGTATCCTGCTACATGGCTGTATGTGTTTATGAGCTCTAACAGTTTGCTGGTAGAGTCTATAGGGTCCTTTATATATAGAATCATGTCATCTACAAATAATGATAACTTGATATCTTCCTTTCCAATATGTATCCCTTTTATGTGCATCTCTTGCCATATTGCTATGGCTAAGACTTCTAGTACTATAATAAATAAAGGTGGGGGCAATGGTCATCCTTGTCCTGGTCCTGATTTTAGTGGAAAAGCTTCCAGTTTTTCCCCATTTAGTAATATGTTGGCTGTAGGCTTGTCATAAATAGCCTTTATTATATTGATATATTCCATCTATTCCCAGTCTCTGTAGGACTTTTATCATGAAGGGATGTTGGATTTTGTCAAACACTTTCTCTGCGTCTAATGAGATGATCATGTGATTTTTGTCCTTCAATCCATTTATGCAATGTATTACATTTATCAATTTGAATATATTGAACCATCCCTGCATCTCTAGGATAAAGCCTCCTTGGTCAGGGTGAATGATCTTTGTGATATAGTCTTGTATTCTGTTTGCCAATATTTTGTTGAGAATTTTTGGCTCTATGTTCATGAGGGAGATTGGTCTGTAATTTTCCTTTTTTGTTCTACCTTGCCTTTGTTTCTATCTTATGGTATCAGGGTGATGCAGGCTTCATAGAAATAGTTTGGTAGAATTCCTTCTTTTTCTATTTTATGGAAAAGCTTAAGAAGCAATGGTGTTAGCTTTTTCTTGAAAGTCTGCTAAGATTCAGCAGTGAATCCATCTGGGCCTCGGCTTTTTTTAGTTGGGAGATTTTTGATAACTGTTCGGATCTCCATGCTTGTTATAGGTCTATTTATGTGATTAATCTCTTCCTGATTTAATTTAGGTAGGTCATATAAATCAAGGATATCATCCATTTCTTTCAGATTTTCATATTTTGTGGAGTATATGCTTTTATAGAATGTCCCTATGATTTTTTGAATTTCTCTGGAATCTGCTGATGTTACCTTTTTCATCTCTAATTTTATTAATTTGTGTCGCTTCTCTCTTTCTTTTGGTCAAATTTGCCAAGTGTTTATCAATCTTGTTTATCCTTTCAAAGAACCAATTCTTTGTTTCATTGATTCTTTGGATTGTTTTTTGCTTGTTTGTTTGTTTGTTTCTATTTCATTAATTTCTGCCCTAATCTTTATTATTTCTTCCCATCTGCTGATTTTTGGTTTGTCTTGTTCTTCTTTTTCCAAGGCTTTTTCCAAGACGAAGCATTAGGTCATTTACTTGCAACCTTTCTAATTTCTTAATATAGGCACGTAAAGCTATAAATTTACCTCTGAGGACTGCCTTCATTGTGTCCCAGAGATTTTGGTATGTTGTGTTCTCATTATCGTTTGACTCTATAAACTTTTTTTTATTTCCCTCTTGATTTCTTCATTGACCCATTCATCATTTACTAATGTGTTATTTAATTTCCATGATTTTCTGTATGCTCTATGGCCTTTCTTGCTATTGATTTGTGGTTTGATTCCATTATGGCCAGATAGAACACAAGGTATTATTTCAATTTTCCTGTACTTGTTAAGATTTGCTTTGTGTCCTAATACATGCTATATTGTAGAAGATGTTCCATGTGCTGCTGAAAAGAATGTATATTCTGCAGCATTTGGATGAAATATCCTGTATATATCTGTTTGGTCCATACCTTCTATGACCTCATTTAGTCCAGATGCCTCTTTGTTTATTTTTTCCTGATATGACCTGTCAATTGGTGAGAGTGGGGTGTTGAAGTCATCCACTACCACTGTGTTTGGTGTTATCTGTGACCTTAGTTCTAATAGTGTTTGTTTGACGAATTTGGGAGCCCCCATGTTAGGTGCATATATGTGTAGGATTGTAATGTCCTCCTGTTGGAGGGTGCCTTTAATCAATATAAAGTGACCTTTTTTATCTTTCTTAACTAATGTTGGACTGAAGTCTACCTTATCAGATATTAGGATATCAACCCCTGCTTGTTTTCTAGGTCCATTTGCTTGAAACACTGTTTTCCAATCTTTCACCCTAAGATAGTGTCTAAGTGATCTATGGTTTGGTTGAGCCCTCCTACTTCTCTGTTGAGTTGCCATTTGGATGATCTGTCTATTACTGATAATGGTGTATTCAATTCCCCAGTTATGATGGTGTTGGTGGTTATTTCTGTTTTATTGTCAAGTATGTTTTGTTTTGTGAACTGTGGTGTCACTGAGTTTGGTGCATACAGATTTATGATTGTAATATCCCCTTGTTGGATCATTCCTTTGATAAGTAGGAAGTGGCGTTGTTTGTCTTTTTTGAATATTTTTGGTTTGAAGTCTATTTTATCTTATATTAATATAGCTACGCCTGCTTATTTCTTATTCCCATTTTCTTGGAATATTGTTTTCCACCCTTTCACCCTGAGGAGGTGTCTGTCTTTAGTGGTGAGGTGGGTTTCTTGAAGGCAACAGATTGTGGGGTCTAATTTTTTGATCCATTTGGTTAGCTTGTGTCTCTTGATGGGTGAATTAAGGCCATTAATATTTAGGTAATGACTGTGAGATATGATTTGATCCCTGCCATATTGTGATGGTAGATGTGTGTTGGTGTTTTCATGAACTTTGAAGTTTTCTGTGCCTACTCTGAGTTTGGTTATTGTGAATGCTTATAGGCATTTGAGTTTGATTATTTGTTTCTTCTCTGTGGAGAATTTCCCGAAATACTCTCTGTAGGTTTGGTGTTGTGTTCATATAGTTGTAAAGCTGAGTTTTGTTATGGAAAGTTTTTCTTTCACCATCTATTAGGAGGGATAATTTTGCTTGGTATAGTAGTTTGGGGTGGAAGCCATAGGTTCTTAGACTTTGCAGTGATTGTTTCCATGCCCTTTTAGTTTTTAGGGTTTCCATTGAGAAGTCTGAAGTAATTCTGATGGGGTTACCGTTGAAAGTGGTGTGATGTTTTTCCCTAGCTGCTTTTAGGACTTTCTCTTTGGTGTCATTGATTAGAGTCTTAATGACAATATGTCTTGGAGAGTTTCTCCTTTGGTCCAGTCTGTTTGCAGTTCTGTTTGCTTCTTGTATTTTGATGGGCCTTTCTTTTAAGAGACTAGGGAAGTTTTCTTCAATTATTTTGTTAAATAAGTTCTCTATGACTTTGGTCTGAATTTCTTCTCTTTCTGGTATTCCAATGATCCTGATATCATAACGTTTAAGTGTATCCCACAATTCCCTCATGTTCTGTTCACAGGAACTTTTGAACTTACTGAATTTTTTGAACTCTTGAACTGTTTCTTCCATCTTGTCTTCTGGATCAGAGTTTCAATCCTCCACTTGGAAGACTCTATTCTTGAGCACTTCTAGAGAGTTTTGGATTGTTCAATTAAGTTTGCATTTTCTACTACTTTTCTATGTATAATTTCCATCCCTCTGTCAAGCTCCCTTTTCACATCATTTATGATTTTCTTGATGATTCTTAGAATTCATATTTGAATTTCTTTATGTGTTTATTTTGCATGGCCAGCTTATTTTTAAGGTCTTCTTTATTTCACTTTTTTCACATCTCTTAACTCTCTTTGATCTTCCAATTTCTTATCTATTAATTCTAGTTTAGTGATGGCAGTATCCACACAATTATCGGTCCTTTGTTGCTTTCCTGCAGGTTCTACCAGTACGTTGGTGAGTGTTGCATTGCTCATAGCTTCAATTTGATGTTTTGATCCTAATGACTCTTCTATGTTTTGGTTAGATGTATTCATTGTAGGACTGGGTGATCAAACTGGATTTTCTTGCATTTGATTTTTCATGTTATTTCTTTTGTGCTGTGGTCTGCCCATGACAGTGTATGGGCACATAGTTGGGTGGATCAGCCATGGCTCAAGTGCAATGGGAATCTGAGGCAGCTTGGGGCAATTGCCAAGCAGCCTGGGCTTTGGCTCTCATTTGCCAAAGCCACCTATCTACTGCTTCGCAGGGGTGCCAAATTTGCCTGAATTCTCAAGCTGCCTGTGTTTGAAGTAGGAGGGACACTGAGGTACCAATTACTGAAGCAGCCCAAACTCTGGCTGGGAACAATGGGACCTGGAAGCAGTCTGTGCTCCCCTGCCATAGGACAATGGCAGATGGCAGGCATTGCAGACACCTAGAAGCAGTCTGTGCTCCCCTGCCATAGGACAATGGCAGATGGCAGGCATGGCAGACAGTTAGGGAATGGCACCTGACCTGGTGCAAGTGAGAGACACAGTCTGAGCTTGTTTGGCAGTTGCTGTGGGACTGGGTTAGCTGAATGTGCATTGGCAGGAGCAACAAGTGAATGAGTTAGCGGAGCAGTCTAAACTTGCACTCACAGGGATCAATCTGCGCACTGCTGCGCTGTGGATATGGGGTGGGGTGGCATGCCCGCTCATGAGGGAATCAGGGATTCCCTGTTATTGCTAGGAGTCACTTTATGTGCCATGGCCGAAGCAGTAGGTGGGCGAGTGTGTGGAGCAGTGTTAGCTTCCGCGTGCAGGGATCAATTGGCATGCAACAGCAGTGGTGGCAGACATGGCAGCTATTTGGGGGGAGGAGTGGGCTACCCACCTGTGAGGTGATCCACGATTCCCTGTCCCCCCCACCCTGTGCTCTCCCACTGACAATCTATTGGAGATTGCTCTTTCCCAAAATCCCAGTGAACCCTTAATATCTTGCCTTTATTTCCCGCAGCTAGGCGGTTGCCATCTTGGCCGGAAGTCTCTCCCATCAGATATTGAAATTTTTAAGTGTGCGTTAACCATTTGTAACTCTTCCTCTGAGAACTCCCTATTTAGTTCTCTGCCCCACTTTTGGAGTGGGTTGTTTGATTATTTTATTGTTTAGATTTCTGAGTTGTTTGTAGATTCTAGGTCTTGGGCTTCTGTCAGTGGTATAGCTGGCAAAGATGTTCTCCATAGTCGGTAATCAATTGGTGCATCTTATGGTATGTTTGTCTGTGAAAAGCTTTTTAACTTCATGAGATCTCACTGGTTGAGTGCTTGCTTAATTTCCATGGTTACTGAGGTTTTGTTCAGGAAGTCTTTTCCCAGTCCCATATCATGAAGAGTGCTTCAAAATTTTTCTTCCAGTAGTTGAAGAGTTTCAGGTCTTATATTGAGGTCTTTAATCCATTTGCACTTGATTTTTTATGTATGGCCAAATGAGTGGTTCTAATTTCATTTTTCTACTGACGGTCATCCAATTTGTCCAACACCACTTGTTGGGTGATGCTATCATCATAAAAGGAGTCAGGGATGATTCCATGGTCTCTGATTATGTGGAATTGTTTGAGAAAAATTGGTTTCAGTTCTTCTTTGAAGTTTGATAGAATTCAACTGAGAAGCCATCCCTGTCCTGGACATTTCTTTTTGAGGTTTTTTGATTAACTTTTCAATCTCCATGGATGTGATAGGTTTGTTTAGGAGATTAATCTGCTCTGAGTTTGTTTAGTTTTGGTAGGTGTTATGTGTCTAGGAATTTACCCTTTCCTCAAGATTATTTAATTTTTTGGAGTAGAGGTTTTGGAAGTATGCCCTGATGATTATTCCAATTTCATTGATGTCTGTAGTGATCTCTCATTTTTCGTTTCTGATTTAGTTAATTTGAGACTTCTATTTTTTTGGCTTGATCACATTGACCAGAGGTTTGTCAATCTTATTTATATTTTCAAAGAACCAGCTCTTAGTTTCATTGATTTTTTATATTGTTTTCTTAGTTTCCAGTTCATTAATTTCTACTCTAATCTTGATTCTTTCCATATGGAGCTCTTTGGGATGGATACTTCTTGTTTATCAAGCTCCTTTAGGTGGACAGTTGGGTTACTGATTTGTTATCTCTCTGTCTTTGTAATGAAGGTATTTAGGACTATGAATTTTACCCTTATGACTGCCTTCATGGAGCCCCATAAGTTTTGGAAGGTTGTGTTTTCCTTATCATTCAGATATAGAAATTTTATAATTTCTTTTTTTATTTTTCCATGTTTAGTCTCCAGCAGTTGGTGGACTTCTTCATGTGTCTCTTGTTGTTAATTTCTACCTTTAATGCATTATGATCTAACATGATGCAGGAAGTTACTTCAACTCTCCTGGCTTTATGAAGGCATGCTAATGCATGCACAGTTCTGGAGAATGTTCTGTGGGCTGCTCAGAAGAATGTAAATTCTGTAGAGATGGGGTGGAAAGTTATGTAGCTATCTGAAAGGTTTAGTTGATCTATGATATTATTGAGCTTTATTGTTTTCCTGTTGACTGCTTGGATGATCTGTTTATTGATGATAGTGGAGTGTTGAAGTTTCCAACTATGATGGTGTTGTTGTTCATCATCAAGTAGATTTTATTTTATAACCTGTGACACCCTTGTGTTTGTGGCATATATATTTATGATTGTGATGTGCTCATATTGGGCTATTCCCTTGATGAGTAAGAAATGGCCTTCTTTGCCCTTTTTTTTTTATTAGTTTTGGCTTGAAGTCTATTTTATCAGATATTAATATAGCAACGCCCACTTGTTTTTTATTTCCATTTGCTTGGAATATCATTTTCTTTCTTTTTTTTTTATTGTGAACTTTTTGTTTTTAATTTAATTTTTTTTTAATTTTTATTAACATTTTCCATGATTATAAAATATATCCCAAGGTAATTCCCTCCCTCCCCACTCCCACACTTTCTCGTTTGAAATTCCATTCTCCATCATATTACCTCCCCATTACAATCATTTTATTTACATATATAAAATATCAACCTATTAAGTATCCTCCTCCCTTCCTTTCTCCACCCTTTATGTCTCCTTTTCAACTTACTGGCCTCTGCTATTAAGTATTTTCATTCTCACACAGAAGCCCAGTCATCTGTAGCTAGGATCCCCATATGAGAGAGATCATGTGGCGCTTGGCTTTCTGGGCCTGGGTTACCTGACTTAGTATAATACTTTCCAGGTCCATCCATTTTTCTGCATATTTCATAACTTCATTTTTCTTTACAGCTGAGTAGAACTCCATTGTATAAATGTACCACATCTTCATTATCCACTCATCTGTTGAGGGACATCTAGGCTGGTTCCATTTCCCAGCTATTATAAATTGAGCAGCAATAAACATGGTTGAGCATGTACTTCTAAGGAAATGAGATGAGTCCTTTGGATATATGCCTACGAGTGCTATAGCTGGGTCATATGGTAGATCAATCTCTAGCTGCTTTAGGAACCTCCACACTGTTTTCCACAATGGCTGGACCAGATTGCATTCCCACCAGCAGTGCAGAAGAGTTCCTTTTTTTCCACATCCCCGCCAACATTTATGATCATTTGTTTTCATGATGGTGGCCAATCTGACAGGAGTGAGATGGAATCTCAATGTAGTTTTAATCTGCATTTCCCTGATGACTAGTGACGTAGAACATTTTTTTAAGGTGCTTATATGCCATTCGTATTTCTTCCTTTGAGAACTCTCTATTTAGCTCCTTAGCCCATTTTTTGATTGGCTTGTTTGATTCCTTATTGGTTAACTTTTTGAGTTCTTTGTATATCCTAGATATTAATCCTCTATCAGATATATAGCTGGCGAAGATTTTTTCCCATTCTGTAGGTTGCCTCTTTGCTTTTTTCACTGTGTCCTTTGTGGTGCAAAATCTTCGTAATTTCATTAGGTCCCAGTGGTTAATCTGTGGTTTTATTGTCTGCGCAATTGGGGTTGTATTCAGAAAGTCTTTGCCAAGACCAATATGTTGAAGGGTTTCCCCTACTTTTTCCTCTAGCAGTTTCAGAGTTTCCGGTCTGATATTAAGGTCTTTAATCCATTTGGACTTAATTCTTGTGCATGGCGAGAGAGAAGAATCTATTTTCATCCTTCTGCAGATATTTATCCAGTTTTCAAAACACCATTTGCTGAAAAGGCTGTCTCTTCTCCAATGAGTATTTTTGGCATTTTTATCGAATATCAGGTGGCTATAGCTACTTGGGCTTACATCTGGGTCCTCTATTCTGTTCCAGTGATCTACATGTCTGTTTTTGTGCCAGTACCATGCTGTTTTTGTTACTATGGCTCTGTAGTATAGGTTAAAATCAGGTATGGTGATACCACCAGCCTCTTTTTTGTTGCTCAGTATCATTTTAGATATTCGAGGTTTTTTGTGATTCCAAATGAATTTTTGGATTGTTTTTTCTATTTCCATGAAGAAAGCCTTTGGAATTTTGATAGGGATTGCATTAAATGTGTAGATTGCTTTAGGTAAGATTGCCATTTTCACGATATTGATTCTTCCAAGCCAGGAACAAGGGATGTTTCTCCACTTTCTAGTGTCTTCTGCAATTTCTCGCTTGAGTGTTTTAAAGTTCTCATTGTATAGATTCTTTACTTCCTTGGTTAGGTTTATTCCAAGGTATTTTATTTTTTTTTGATGCAATTGTGAATGGGAGTGATTCTCTGATTTCATCCTCTGTGTGTTTGTTGTTAGCATATATGAAGGCTACTGATTTCTGTGAATTTATTTTGTATCCTGCTACATTGCTGTAGGTTTTGATCAGCTCTAACAGCTTGCTAGTAGACTCTTTAGGGTCCTTTATGTATAGAATCATGTCATCTGCAAATAATGATAACTTGATTTCTTCCTTTCCAATTTGTATCCCTTTTATGTGTGTCTCTTGCCTTATTGCTATGGCTAAGACTTCCAAAACTATATTAAATAGAAGTGGAGACAGTGGACACCCTTGTCTTGTTCCTGATTTTAGTGGAAAAGCTTCCAGTTTTTCCACATTTAGTAATATGTTGGCTGTAGGCTTGTCATAAATAGCCTTTATTATATTGAGATATGTTCCTTCTATTCCCAGTCTCTGTAGGACTATTATCATGAAGGGAGGTTGGATTTTGTCAAATGCTTTCTCTGCATCTAATGAGATGATCATGTGATTTTTGTCCTTCAACCCATTTATGTAATGTATTACATTTATAGATTTGCGTATGTTGAACCATCCCTGCATCTCTGGGATAAAGCCTAATTGGTCAGGGTGAATGATCTTTTTGATATACTCTTGTTTTCTGTTTGCCAATATTTTGTTGAGAATTTTTGCATCTATGTTCATGAGGGAGGATGGTCTGTAATTTTCTTTTTTTGTTCTATCTTTGCCTGGTTTTGGTATCAGGGTGATGCTGGCCTCATAGAAGGAGTTTGGTAGGATTCCTTCTTTTTCTATTTCCTGGAAAAGCTTAAGAAGCAATGGTGTTAGCTCTTCCTTAAAAGTCTGGTAAAATTCAGCAGTGAATCCATCCGGGCCTGGGCTTTTTTTAGTTGGGAGATTATTGATAACTGCTCGGATCTCCATGTTTGTTATAGGTCTATTTAAGTGATTAATCTCATTTTGATTTAATTTAGGTAGGTCATATAGATCAAGGAAATCATCCATTTCTTTCAGATTTTCATACTTTGTGGAGTATATGCTTTTATAGTATGTCCCTATAATTTTTTGAATTTCTCTAGAATCTGTTGTGATGTTACCTTGTTCATCTCTGATTTTATTAATTTGTGTCTCTTCTCTCTTTCTTTTGGTCAGATTTGCTAAGGGTTTATCAATCTTGTTTATCCTTTCAAAGAACCAACTCTTTGTTTCATTAATTCTTTGGATTGTTCTTTTTGTTTCTACTTCATTAATTTCTGCCCTAATCTTTATATTTCTTCCCATCTACTACTTTTTGGTTTGCCTTGTTCTTCTTTTTCCAAGGCTTTAAGGTGAAGCATTAGGTCGTTTACTTGCTACCTTTCTAATTTCTTAATATAGGCACTTAAGGCTATAAATTTACCTCTTAGAACTGCCTTCATTGTGTCCCAGAGATTTTGGTATGTTGTGTTCTCATTATCATTTGACTCTATAAATTTTTTGATTTCCTTTTTGATTTCTTCATTGACCCACTCATCATTTAGTAGTGTATTGTTTAGTTTCCATGATTTTGTGTGTGCTCTATAGCCTTTCTTGCTACTGATTTGTAGTTTAATTCCATTGTGGTCAGATAGAATGCAAGGAATTATTTCAATTTTCCTGTACTTGTTAAGATTTGCTTTGTGTCCTAATACATGCTATATTGTAGAAGATGTTCCATGTGCTGCTGAAAAGAATGTATATTCTGCAGCATTTGGATGAAATATCCTGTATATATCTGTTTGGTCCATACCTTCTATGACCTCATTTAGTCCAGATGCCTCTTTGTTTATTTTTTCCTGATATGACCTGTCAATTGGTGAGAGTGGGGTGTTGAAGTCATCCACTACCACTGTGTTTGGTGTTATCTGTGACCTTAGTTCTAATAGTGTTTTTTTGACGAATTTGGGAGCCCCCATGTTAGGTGCATATATGTTTAGGATTGTAATGTCCTCCTGTTGGAGTGTGCCCTTAATCAATATAAAGTGACCTTCCTTATCTTTTTTGACTAACGTCGGACTAAAGTCTACCCTGTCTGATATTAGGATAGCAACCCCTGCTTGTTTTCTAGGCCCATTTGCTTGAAACAACATCTTCCAACCTTTCACCCTAAGATAATGTCTATCCTTTGTAGAAAGGTGAGTTTCTTGGAGACAACAAATTGTAGGATCCTGCTTTTTAACCCAGTCTGCGAATCGATGTCTTTTCGTTGGGGCATTGAGGCCGTTTATATTAAGAGATATTATTGAAAGGTGTGTATTTATGTTTGCCTTTTTTTTTTTTTTTGTGGTTCTGGTTCTACCTGTGCTCTCTTCTGTTAACTAGTATTTGAGAATTGCTTGTTTTTTCTAGGTTCCTTATATGTGTGCTTTTCCTTTTCTTCAGCATGGAGGATTCTATCAAGTATTTTCTTTAGAGCTGGTTTTGTCTTCAGATACTCCTTTAACCTGCTTTTGTCATGGAATGTCTTCATTTCTCCATCTATTTGGATGGATAACTTTGCAGGATAAAGTAACCTTGGTTGACAGTTGTTATCTTTCAGAACTTGGAATATATCACTCCAAGCCCTTCTGGCTTTAAAAGTTTGTGTTGAATAATCTGCTGTAATCCTGATGGGCTTGCTTTTGTAGGTAACTTGTTTTTCTCTCTAACTGCTGTCAATATTTTTTCTTTGGTTTGTGTGTTTGGAAGTTTGAGTATAATGTGACGAGGAGAGTTTCTTTCTGGGTTTTGTCTGGCTGGGGTTCTAAAGGCTTCCTGTATCTGTATTGGCACCTCTTTCCCAAATTGGGGAAAATTTTCCTCTGTGATTTTGTTGAAGATGCCTACTATGCCTCTGGAGTGGAGTTCTTCTCCTTCTACTATGCCCTGAATTCTTATATTGGATCTTTTCATAGTGTCCCGAATATCTTGAAATTCCCACTCATACTTTTCTATAAGTTTGTCTTTCTCTTTGTTGGACTGCATTAGGTCTGCCACCTGATCTTCTAGCTTAGATATTCTGTCCTCTCCCTCATCCATCCTACTGGTGAGATTTTCTACAGAGTTTTTTATTTCATTAACTGTGTTCTTCATTGCTAGTAATTCTGACTGGTTTTTCTTTATTATTTCTATTTCCCTATTTATGTCTTGTATTGCCTTCTTTATTTCATTAAATTGGTGTCCTGCCTCTTCTTTGATTCCTTTGATTTCCTCTTTGATTTCTTCTTTGATTGTTTTCATGTGTTCTTTGACCTCTTTGAACATATTTATAATTATTCTTTTGAAGTCTTTCTCAGGCATTTCCTCTAACTCTTTCTCACTGGAGGACATTTCTGATGCATTAATACTTTTAGGTGGATTTATATCGTCTTGCTTTTTAGTGTTTCTTGTGTTATAATGTATATATTTTTGCATCTTGGATTAAGTTAATGCTTGGATTTTCTAGCTAGCTGTGTATTCTTAGCTGTATCAATTGATTTGATGTAATATATTTTCAGGGTAGGACCTTAAGGTATTAGGTGTGGCTCTTAAGACTCTCAGAGTATCTACAAAGATGTTCTTAGGGGTTGAGTTTCCCTGCTATAGGAGTATTCAAGCAGGCTGAGTGGAATAAAATACAGGTAGATTCTAAAATTTAACTAAACACTGTACACATTCAATCAAAAACAGCCCCAAGTATGTATGCAAGAGTAGTTATTATAATGACCAGATCCTCTATCAACAAAGAGGTTTAGATTTCTGGTCTGTTGAGGTATCCAAGTCAGCTTGTGACCAAGTGAGACCCTTCCCTGGTGCAATCCCAGTTACCTTGGGTGACTGTGGTCTCAGTCAAGTTGCTGCCTGGGTCGTCGGGCTGCTGTTCTGATTTCTGGAGCTGGGCACTTGCTTTTCCTACGGGGCAAACTGAGCCGCTGCTGCTGCCTCTGCTGCTGTCGTAGCTGCCACCACCAGAGCCACCACCGCTGCTGAAGCTGCCGCTGCCGTGTCCACCGCCGCTGCTCACCCCGAAGCCGCTGCTGCGGGATCTGCCGCCGCTGCCGCTCCTGGGTCCGCTGCTGCTGGGGCCACTGGTACCGGTGCTGGAGCCACTGAAGTTGCTGCTGAAGTCTGCTCCTGCTTGGGTCCTGCTGTCAGCCCAAGTTGGCGTGGCCGGGTCCTGGGCCGCTGCTGTGTTCGCTGGAGCTGGGTTCAGGTGGTGGGGGAGGGGAGGGAGCCGCGGCTGCTCTGGTTGTATCGCTGTTCCACGTGTGCTTCTACCTCGCGGTCTGCTCTTCCCTCTGTTGCTCGCTGCCGCTCTCCCCTCACGTTTCCCGAGTTGCGGAGAGCGCGGTGTGAGGGGAAAATCCCGCACCTGGCTTGTCCTGCGGCTCGAGCCGAGAGTCCGGTGGCTTTCTGCCGCTCCGCGGCTGCGGCGGGTGGCCGAGCTGCCCCGGAGCCGCTGTTCCCGCCTGTGCAGGCTCTGGATGCTCTGGAACTCTTCTACTTCTCCACTGCTGCCTCAATTTCCTATACACCTCACTTTTTAGTAAAAGTGTGTATTTTGCTGAGTTTTTTTGGTCTTTTTCCCCCCTAGGCTGCTTTGGCGTGGTACCTACGCCGCCATCTTAACTGGAAGTCTGGAATATCATTTTCTAACCTTTAACCCTGAGGAGGTGTCTATCTTTAGTGGTGAGGTGGGTTTCTTGAAGACAGCAGATAGAAGAGTGCAGTTTTTTGATCCATCCTGATAACCTGTGTGTTTTGATGGGTGATTTAAGACCATCAATATTTAAGGTTGTTACTGTGAGGTTGGGATTATTCCCTGCTGCCGTGATGAGGTGTTTTATGGGGCTTGGTGCTTTCTTTTGTTAGGTGCTATTTTGAGCCTGGTTTATTTTGGTTATTGTGATCTTCTTGTTGGCTCTTGAGATTGGTTGTTTGACTATTCTGTGTGGAGTATTCCCTCAAGAATTCTCTGTAGGTTTGGCTTTGTGTTCATATAATTATAGAGTTGCCTTTATTATGGAAAGTTTTTCTTTCACCATCTATTAGGAGGGATACTATTGCTGGGTAAAGGAGCTTGGGTTGGAAGCCATAGTTTTTCAGACATTGAAACCAGGCCCTTCTGGCTTTCAGGGTTTCCATTGAGAAATCTGATGTTATTCTAATGTGATTGTGTTGTGAATTGCTTCTCTCTTGCTGCTTTTAACACTCTTCCTTTATTTTCATTGTTAACTATGATGTACCTTGGAGAGTTTCACCTTTAGTCCTGCCTGTTTGGTGTTCTGTGGGATTCTTGAATCTGTATGGGCCTCTCTTTTGCAAAATTTGGACAATTTTCTTCAATAATTTTGTTGAGTATATCTGTATTTCCTCTCCTTCTGGTATGCCCATGATCTGGATGTTTGGTCATTTTAGTTTCCCACAGCTCCCTCATATTCTGTCACTTGATTCTTTTGAATTTGGCAAAGTTTTTGTCCTCCTGATAAGTTTCTTCTGTTATCTTTCTGGTCAGTGGTTCTGTCTTCCACATGACTAATGCTTTTGGTGAGTGGTTCTAGAGAGGTTCTTGTAAATTCTATTTGATTTTTGTTTTCAGTGTTATTATTTTGTACCGTGTCCATCACTTTTTTGAGGTATGATTTCAATTTGAATTCTGATTTTCTTGATGCTTCCGGTAGATCATTCTTGCATTTGATCAAGTCTTCATTAAGCTTAATCAACTGATTTTTGTGGTTTTCCATTTCTTGACTTACCTTCAATTTATTTACATCTCTTTTGAGCAGTCTAATGTTTTCTTCTATCAAGATAAGACTACTGACAAAGGCTGAATACTGTAGGATATGATTCTGTTCAACTTCATTGATATAATTGTTTATTCTTTGATAGTTTTCTTCAAGTTCAGCATTTTTGGTGGGGGGGGGCAGGTGTTTTCATCTTGGGAATGAATTTCTGTTGATTTATCTATGATTTCATTGGAGGCTTCCATAGTAGGACTAGATATCCTTGGTGGAGATTTCTCAGTTTTCTGAATTTCATTGGCTTTTTTGCATTGCTGTCAACCTGTATTAGGAAAACTATTTTATTGAGAAGGAAGCAAATTTGTGTGCTTTGGCCTTTTCACCCAGTGACTCAGGTGAACAGGGATGTTGGTACTTAGGCCAGCCAAGATACCAGAGCATAAAGCCTGATTCCGCATCTCACACAGGGGCCTGTCCTCCCCAAGCAAGGCACATTGGGACCTACCAGGACCAGTGGACTAGGGAACAGGGATCTGGCCTACCTCGTTTTATGCCCTCAAGGACATAGACTAATGCAAGCAACCTAGACTGCAGAGGTGGTGGGAGAAGCCCAGAAATGGGTCCAGCCAACTCACTCCAGACTGCTATGCCTGCCCACACACCGACCATGCAAGGAACTCCTATTTCTTTGTTTTTTTTTTTTAATATTGTATTTATTTGTTTATTTAAGAGAGAGAAAGAGGGATATATATATATATAATATATATATAATATATATATTATATATTATATATATTATATATATATAATGAGTGCATCAGGTCCTCCAGCCACAGCAAATGAGCTCCAAATGCATGCATCACCTTGTGCATCTGGCTTATGTGCATCCTGGGGAATCAAAACTGGGTCCTTTGGCTTTGCAGACAACTGTCTTAACCATTAAGCCATATCTTTAGCCCTATTGCTTAGTTTTTAGAGTTCTTTGTAAATCTTAGGTATTACATCATTTTTGGAGTTACAGCTGGTGAAGATTTTCACCCATTCTGTGCATTGTCTATTGACTTTCTTGGTGGTTTGCTTGTCTGTACAGTATGTTTTTAGCTTAAAGAGGTCCAAGCAGTTTAGTGTTGATCTAAATTCCTGTGCTACTGGGGTCTTATTCAGGAGGTGTCTCCCTATACTTTATCATGGAGGATAATCCCTGTTTTATCTTCTAGCTGTTTTATTCTTTCAGGTCTTATTTTGAGGTCCTTAATCCATTTAGAGTTTACTATTGTGCAGGATGAGAGAAGTGAATCTAATTTAAGTCTTCTACATGTAGTTATCTAATCTCTCCAAGACCATTGTTGAAGATACTGTCTTTTCTGTAGTGTGTATTTTTGGCCCTTTTGTCAAAGATGAAGTGGCTGTATTTTCTTGGATTTAGAGATGGGTATTCTATTCTATTACATTGACCTTTATATCTGTTTTCTGCCAGTATTATGCTGTTTTAGTTACTATGGCTTTGTAGTATATCTTGAAATAAGGTATGGTGATACCTCCAGATGTATGTCTTTTGTAGAAAATACTTTTGGGTATCCCAGAATATCTGAGGCTTTCTATTCTTCCATATTAATTTTGAGACTATTTTTTTTTCTGTCTCTATGAAGAATGTTGCTGTGATTTCATTGGCATTTCATTGATTCTACATAATAGTTTTTGTAGGATGTCCATTTTTACAATTTTAATTCTGATTCATAAGCATGTGAGATCTTCATGTCTGCTCATATCTGCCTCAATTTCTTTCCTCATTAATTTTTATATTTTTACTGTACAGGTCTTTCATTACCTTGGTTAATGGTATTCCAAGGTATTTAATTTCATGTGACTATTGAAAACAGGATAGCATTGCTTATCTAATTCTCCATGTTTATGTTTATCTGTGGTATATCGGTATTCTACTGATTATTGTGTATTTATTTTGTATCCTCCAGTTTCCTGAAATAATTTATCACTTTTAGAAGTTTTTTGGTGGAGCCTTTTTGGCCTCTTATGTATAAAATCTTGTTATCTGCTAATAGGGTTAGTTGAAGTTCTTCATTACCAATTGACACCACTTTTATTTGTTTGTTCTGTCTTATTGCTTTGCCTAAAACTTCAAGTACTATGTGGAAAAGCAATAGCAAGAGTGGGCACTCCTGCCTTGTTCCAGACTTTAATGGGAATGCATCAATTTTTCCTCATTTAGTGTGATATGGGTCTTAGGTGCTTTATAAATTGCCTTTACTATGTTGAGATACATTCTGTCCCTCCCTAGTATCTCTAGTATTTTATTTAAAAATTTTTTTGTTTATTTTTATTTACTTATTTGAGAGTGACAGACAGAGAAAGAGGCAGAGAGAGAGAGAGAGAGAGAGAGAGAGGGAAAGAAAGGGCACATCAGGGCCTCCATACACTGCAGACGAATTCCAGATGCGTGTGCCCCCTTGTGCATCTGGCTAATGTGGGACCTGGGGAATGGAGCCTCAAACCAGGGTCCTTAGGATTCACAGGCAAGCGCTTAACTGCTAAGCCATCTCTCCAGCCCTCTCTAGTATTTTAATCATGAAAGGGTATTGTATTTCATTGAAGGCTTTTTCTGCATCTATTGAAATAATCATGTGATTCTTGTTTGTATATTTATTTATGTGGTGTATTATACTAACCAATTTCCATATTTTGAACCATCCCTACATCCCTGGTATGAAATCTAGTTGACAGAGGTGGATGACACTCTTGGTGTGTTCTTGAATTCAGTTTTCAAGGATTTTATTGACCATTTTTTGTCTCGTTAGGCATATTTGCCTATCATTTTCTATTTTTGTTTAATCTCTATCTGGTTTGTTTAATCTCTATCTATGCTGCCTTCATAAATGGATTTTGGGGCACTCCCTCTTTTTTAATTGTGTGGCACATTTTGAGGAAAAGTGGTTTTAGTTCATGAATTATGGTTGGGTAGAAAGTGGTGAAACCATCAGGGCCTGGATATTTTTTTCTTTTGTTGGGGGATTTTTAATTACTTTTTCAATTTCATTCCAAGAAATATGTTTGCTTAAGAAGTCTATCTGACCTTCATGGTGGTACACACCTTTAATCCAAGCACCAGGGAGGCAGAGGTAGGAGGATTGCCATGAGTTACAAACCACTCTGAGACTACATAGTGAATTTCAGGTCATCCTGAGCTAGAGTGAGACCCTACCTCTAAACTCCACCCCCCTCCCTCAACAAAAGGAAGTCTATCTGTTCTTGAATGATTTTTGGAAAGTGATTAGACTCAAGAAATTTATCCATTTCTACAAGGTTTTCCAATTTTGTGGAATACAGTTTTCTGAAATATGTCCTGATAATTCTTCCAATTTCACTGGTGTCAGTTGTGATGTCTCCATTTCCATTTATAATTTTGCTGATTTGAGTTTTCTCTGTTTTTTTTTAAATTAAATTGGCCAGTGGTTTATCAATCTTATTTATCGTTTCTTCCATCTCTTCCATTCATCAACCATTTTTTTTACTTCCAAGTTCATTGATATTTGCTTTGATCTTGATAATTTCTATCTGTCTCATACTTTTGGACTTGGGATATACTGGACTTTCCAACACTTTCAAATTCATATTTAAGTTGTCCCTGTTTTTTGTAATGGAGGTATTTAGTAGTCTCATCTCCCCTCTTCAAACTGCCTTCATTGTGCCCAATAAGTTTTGGTATGTTGTGTTTTCATTATTATTTGGCTCAATAAATTTATGTATTTCCTTTATGATTTCTTCAACAACCCATTCATTGTTTAACAGTGAGTTGTTCAGTCTCCAGGAGTCAGTGCGTTTTCTGTTGTTACTGTTTTTGTTGATTTCTAGTTTTAATGCATTGTGGTCAGATATAATGCATGGAATTATGTCAATATTTTTGAATTTGTGGAGACATGCTTTATGCTCTAATATATGATTTATTGGGGAGAACGTTTTATGAGCTGCTGAGAAGATGTGTATTCAGTAAAATTAGGTTACAATGTTGTATGAAAGCCTGTTAAATCCAATTGATCTAAGGCATTGTTTAGCTCTATTGTTTCTGTGTTTATTTTTAGTTTAAAGGATCAGTCTATTGATGATATTGGGGTGGTAAAGTCTACTATTATTGTATTGTGATTTATATGTTTTATTGACTAGTAGTTTGTTTTATAAAATTAGGTGCTCCTTTGGTGCACATAAGTTTTGATTGTAATATCTTCTTTTCTACTTGATCCTCTAATGTGTATGATGTGGTCTTTTTAAAAATCTCTTTTGATTACTTCTGATTAAGGTAAATTTTATCTGAAATTATAACAGATACTTCTGCTTGTTTCATAATTCCAATTATATAGAAAATATTTTTCCATTAACACTGCACTAAGGAGGTGTTAATTTTTAATTGTGACTTGGATTTCTTTTAGATGTCACATGGATGGATCCAGCTTTCTAATCCAGTGTTAATCTGTATCTTTTGACTGTGGAATTGAAGCCCTTTATGCTCAGAGTTATAATTGTGAGTTGTGAGTTAATCCTCATCTGTTGAAGGTTTTGTGTTGTCTTGATCTTTGAATGCTTTCTTGACCAACCTAGTTTTGATTGTTCCTTTTTCTTCCTTCTTTTGCATGTTCATTCATATCCTGAGAGTGTAGTGTTACATGTAGAATTCTTTGTAGGGCTGGTTTGGTGCTTATGTAATCATACAGGTGGTTTATAACATGAACAGTATTTCTATTAGCCTCTCTTATGGATAATTTTGCGGGGTATTGTAGTTTGGGTTGGTAGTAATGGTTATTTAGCTTTTTAAATACTCCATTTTAAGCTCTTCTGGCAGTAAGAGTTTACACTGAAAAATATCTGAGGTAATTCTGATGGACTTACCTCTGTATTTCATGTGCAACTTATCTCTAACAGCTTTTAGTACTCTCTTCTTGTTTTCTGTGATTAGTATTCTGAGTATTATGTGTTATGGGGTGTCCCTGCTCTGGTCCTATCTATTTGGTGTCCTGTGCAACTTCTGTATTTGGATAGGTCTCTATTTTGTACAGTTGGAAAATTTTCTTCAACAATTTTGTTGAAGATATTCTCTATGCATTTATTTCTTCCTCTTCCTGTATGCCTAAGATTATTTAGCGTTTTAAGGTGTCTCAATGCTAGCTCTTGTTAAGTTCACATACTTTTTGAATTTGACAATGTATTGTCCTTGAGTTCTGAAATCCTGTCCCTCATGATTTCTATTATTTTGGTGAGGCTTTCTTGGGAACATTTTAAGAGGGTTATTGCATTTCTGTTTTCTGTTATGTTTTTCTTCAGCATTTCCATCTCTTTCTTGAATTCTGTTTTCATTTCTTCATTTGTCCTTTCTCTTGTCCTGCATTTTGATATATCCTCATTGGGCTTGCTCCATTGTCTTATGAGCTTCTTTATTTGTTAAAGATACCATCTTCAGTGTTCTTGTCTAAGGATGGATGTTGAGGAATGTAGCAGGCAATACTTACTATTGCATTATGCTATCAAGAACAGAAAATTCTCCCACAGAATAGATATCCAATACACAATCCTATAACCATTTGTTTGCAGAGGCTTCTTGCTCTGAAGGAAGTAAGTGTATTTTTACAATTTTAGCACCTGCCATACAACAGACCCTTGAGCCATATTTCTGAGCAGGATGAAGAGCAAAATCCAGTAAATCTAAATAGTGAGAATCTGACAAGATTGGAGACATTACTTAGAGTATCTCCTTAGATACCTGGGGAATTTAAGGCTTTAAATTAGATCTGACATTATCTAAACACTGAAAACTCTCTTTTCCTCTCTTTAGAGCTTGTCCTCTATAGTGCTTGTATTCTAAATTTTACCTTCATCCATGATCTGTGCTCAAATAAACCCTAACCCTGCTTTAGTCTAAATCAGTATTCCTTTAACAACTAGTTTTTTTTTTTTTGCACCTAATGGCTTTGAGTTTTAACTAACATGCAATGAAATTTATATATTTCATGTTTATACTTTGAAAAATTGTAGCACACAATAACAAAATCATCACTCCAAAAAAGTAAGTAAACATATCCATCATTGTGGGGCATGTCTTCCTGCTTCTCTTCCAAGACCTTTCTCCAACAAACAGTTGCACATCTCTTTTATGTCATTGTAGATTAGTTTTCATTTTTTAGACTTTTATATAAATGGGATTACATAGTGACTCATACTTGTCTGTCTTCTTCCACTTGAATAATGATGCTTCTTTTAGAATCATGCCACCAGGTTTTTCTTATCATGCTTTTAATAATGTTCCCCATTATTTTCCATTTTCTTTCATAATATAAGAGATATAGAGAGCCAGAAATTTGTTTAGTAAATAGTAAACTTTCATGTACTTAAATCCAATTAGATAATAAACAAAATTTTAAATCACTATTAGTAAGGCTATCAAATCATCCACTTCTAAGACCTTTTTATTTAAAGAACCATAAAACATTTGCCAATTCCTATCTTCCTAGGACAGCATGATTGGTAGTGGTTGGCCACTCTAGCACCAAGGACCAAGCTCCCCTGTGGGTTTGAAGCACCTTTTCTAGCACAGACATTGGTATATCTCATGATTAGAATTGCTGATAAGCAGGAAATGCTGATCAAAAGCTGGTCCCCAGCTTGAAAGCTAGAGGGATAAGAAAGTAACAGGTGAGCATCTTGGATGCCTCAGATAAGCAGTGAGAGGCAGAAAGGAGGCGGTTTACCCTCCCTTTTCCATATACTCCCATCAACAGAGTGGTGGTTGGAAACATTCTGAAACTTCTACAGCAAAAGAGGGCATGGAAGACACTACTATCAAGACAGCATTGCTTTAGCACATCAGATGGTGAAATCAGGGGTTTTTTTTAATAAAAAATACTTATTTGTGAGGAAAGAGAGAGAGAGTGAGAAGGAGAGAGAGGAGAGAGAAAGTATGGATGTACTGGGACCTCTTGCCACTGGAAATGAACTCTAGGCAAAGGGCCACTTTGCACATCCAACTTTATGTGGGTATTGGGGTATTGAACACAAGCCTTTGTTTGAACACAAGGCTTTGAAATCAAACATATGTAACCACTGAGCAATCTCTCTAGCCCCAAATGGTAAAGTCAAAGCTACAATGATGATTTTGAAATATTTTGTGGCTGATGAATATATTGTAGTTCACTCCTCTTTTCTGTTATTGAGTAGGATTCCATAATATGAGACTACTTCAGCTATCTTATTCTTGCATTAGTGATTTTTTAAAAATTTCTGTGACAAAATACCTGAAATAAAGTAACATAAGGGTCAAAAGGTTTATTGTATCTCAGGGGTTTGAGTCCACCATTGAGAGAAGACATGGTGGTAGGAGCAGCTTTTCACTGTAGAAGTGGAAGCCTGAGGCCACTTGCTGAAATCTGGACCAACCAAAAAGAAGAGAGCGAACAGAAGTGGGGCAGGGCTATAAAACCTAAGGGCTTTTCCCCAGTACCCACTTTCTTCTGTGAGATTCTACTTTCTAAAGGTCCTCCAGTCTCCCCAAAGTGGGTCATTGGCTAGATACTTGTTCAAATACTTGACTATGAGCCTATGAGGAACACTGTTATCTTCTTAAGCTTGTTAATATGCTGATTTACATTGATTGATTTTCTTATGTTATAGAATCCTTTGTATTCCTAGAATAAATCAAATAGTCAAGACAAGGTCTTCATTTTAATATAAATAGGATATATTTTATGAAATGTATTAGTGTTTTCTACATCTACATTCACCAGAAAAAAATGTTCTATAGTTATGTTTTCTCATAATATTTTCCAGGCTTTGGCTTCAGATCAATGTTGACCTTTAAAAGAGTCTGGTAAAAGCCTTTCCCTTGATTTCATAAAGTAATTTGCATATAATTGCTATTGCTTTTTTTCTTCTAAGATGTCATACAAGTGAAGAAATCTAAGTCTAGGCCTATAGTATGTGTGTGTGTGTGTGTGTGTGTGTGTGTGTGTGTGTGTAAGGGGAAAGGGAAGTATATGTGTATGCATGTGAAAATTTTTAAATTAAAATTTGAATTCTTTGCTATAGAGGTATTCAGATTCATTGTTTATTCTCAGATGAATGATGGCAGTTAGACTTTCAAGGAAATTTTTCATTTCATTTAAATTATCTGGTTTATAGAACATAGTTGCTCAGTGTATTCCTATACCTCCCATATAATGTATATGGCTTTGTGTCCTGAACGTTTTTTGATCAGTCTTTCTCTAACTCATTAATTTTATTGACCTTTTTTATGAATTAATTTTTTGTTTTACTCTTCATACTTTCTAATTTAATATTTTGTTGTTTATAATTTTTCCTTTTGTTCTGTCTCAGCTTCATTTGGGTATTTTTATTCTAGTTTCTTCTTGCTCATTGATTTTTAACTCTAAAATCTAAGATGAATGTTAATTAATTAGTTGAAGCTAAGCTCAAAATACTTGGGTTTCCTTCTTGACAATCTATACATTTACCATTGCCTTTGAATCAGCATGTGTTGACACGCCTTTATTGGTAGGAACACGGCATACTTCAGGCTGTGATTAAATGATCTTAACTTGGTTCTAATTTACTTGACCACTTTCCAATTAATATGACAACCAGCACAGGAAGGATATTTTTTCCAACAATCAATATTAGAGCACCTATTATAGAACATTGTGATGAAGCTGTTCCAGTAATGTTAACTAGATTTGGCCTAAGGTGTTATAGGCAATTAATTCTCCAACATGATGGATCTGAACCCAGCTTAGGTTAATGGTGCCAAGCCACAATTGAGGCTACCAGAATCTATGACTCCATTTGAGGTTTATGGAAAACCTGAAAAAGAAAGTTGAAAATGAGACACATTGTTGCCTCTTTGGAAGTGTAATGTGAAATGTAAGGTAGTCTGAGCCACAGGTGTACAGTCCTTCATCATTAGAAATTACTACAGTGCTTTCTATTTTTATTGATGGTTATTTCTATTTCAGTGAATGTAGCTCTAACACTGACATAATGCTTCATGTATCTTCTTATTATAATCATTGTAAGCTTGCTCAATGTCCACCACATCATATGTTCTACATGAGCTGACTCATTTGTGAACTGAGAGCCAGGATTGGAAATTATCCCTAATAAATCTCTTTAATCCACTATTTGAGTCATCCCTATTTTAAAAACCTTAGGGATATATTTAGAGAACAGATTTCCCATGATATTAAACAAGCACATTGATCATAAGGATATGAAAGCTAAAGTAACAAAATCTGATTCTCTCTCCATCTCAGAGTAAATTTCTTTATATCATTATTTGCTCATATACAAAATTTAGCTATGTTGTAAACTATGTCTCCTAATTATTATCTGCAGCACCAACTCCAAACTTCAATTAAAAATAATGTTTGGAGCCAGGCATGGTGGCACATGCCTTTAATCCCAGCACTTGGGAGGCAGAGGTAGAAGGATTGCCATGACTTTGAGGCCATCCTGAGACTCCATAGTGAATTCCAGGTCAGCCTGGGCTAGAGTGAGACCCTACCTTCGAAAAAAAAAACAAAAAAAAATAATAATAATGCTTGGAATTGTCAATGTCTTGTATATAATCAGTCATCTTCATTGGCTAACATGAATAAATGCTGGGTAGTATAAACACAATATTTGCTCTGAAAACAGTTAGTTTACAGAGACATGACTGTCCTTAGAAGAAGTTGCTTGGAAATCCATGGGGTCTAAATTATTACAATAAGGAAAAGAACTTGGGAAAACTGTATAATCAGAAAGCAAAGCAACACCATGAAGAAAATTCTGGCCCAAGAAAATTACCCAGGAAAGGAGTAATTTACTATAAGAAAATTATGTTAAAGCAATACAGAGTCATTTTATAAAAGTAGTTTTGGTGGCTGGAAGATGCAACATTTTAATTAGGTACTAATTGCTCTAAATAACTGTTCCTTGTTTTATGTATTTCTAGTACTCTTGGTATATGGTTTGGCTTATGTATTTACCCGTAATTAAAAATAGTGTATATATGTGTGTGCCTGGGTTTGCTCACATATATGTGTTGTATGTGTTGAATCTAGGGCCTGGATACAGCAACAAATAAGGACTTAATGCTGTCTATATTCATTTGTTAGATTCTAATGAGAATTTTAAGCCGGAGATTGACATTAGATTTTGTGACTCTTTGTAGGCTGGAACTAACTACACTCATCTCTCTCTATCCATGCATTTCACACCTATGCATTTAACTAACATCAGATAAAAAATATTGTAATATATATTGAATATAGCCTTTTGTTGACATTATAGTCATTTCTGTATGCCTACTGAGGCATTTTTCCAGGGCTCTCTGAAAGTACCTAAATGCACAGATACTCAAGTCCCATATAGAAAATGATGTTGTATATGTATATAACTATGCATATCCTTCCACACACTTTAATAATTTTAGATGTCATGATATCTAATATAATATGAATGTTATGTAAATAGTTGTCAACCAATATTGTTTATGGAATAATGACCCAACAAAGACTACATGTGTTGAACAGAGAAATAATTTTTAAAATACCTTAACCATACATGGTTGTTTAAATCTACACAGGCAGATTGCTCATGTATGGAGGAGCCAACTGTAGTCTTGATAAATATCAGGAATAAAGATAGTTTCCATTTTGTAGTCAGCTAGGCAGAAGGACAGATATAAAAGGAATAAACAGATATCTGCATGACCTGGCAGAACAGAATACAGAAGTTTTATAGTAAGTCCAGAAAACAGAGTCTGCGAATTAAAATCCAAAAATCCCTGGCTGCCAAAAGGATAAATCCCTGACTTATGCTGACTAACCAGCAGGTCAGCTAGTCCATACATGATAGTAACCAGCCCTTTTACTAACTCATCAGCCTACCAGAGGAAACAATCCAACTACCCCAACTACCCTGACTTGATACTTAATTTACATCACCAAGTATATAAAAAGTCCAGATTTAAGTCACTAGGTGCCTACTGGCTCTGGGCCCCTCCCAGGTAGTGAGCTTATCTGATTAACTTGCATTTTTTTTGCCTTATTTTCACTTTCTTTTCTAATAAAACTTTATTTAATCTACCCTTCTGCGATACCTGCCCCTGTCATTCTAAGTGGGTCACAAGTCAATGAATTTGTGAGTCACTGGCTTGACAGACTCTTGCTCTCAAAACTGATAGCAGACCCAGATGATATAGCATAACAATTCATTTATTATTTGCATCATATTAAGTATTATATGTAACCTACAAATTCTGTAAAATATAAAGGAACATGTATGTAGGGTATATGCAAATACCTTTTTCTGTGATCACAACATATTCACCTCAAAGTTGTTCTTTCTTTTCCAGGAAGCTAAATAAGTTACCTCAAATAATAAAACCATGTCATACTCACTTTTAAATTGTCAACTATTACTTTATTCCTTTTACAAAGAAATATCTTCTAGAGCTAGAGAGATGACTTAGCAGTTAAGCGCTTGCCTGTGAAGCCTAAGGACCCCGGTATGAGGCTTAATTCCCCAGGACCCACGTAAGCCAAATGCACAAGGTGGTACATGCATCTGGAGTTGGTTTGCAGTGGGTGGAGGCCCTGGTGCACCCATTCTGTTTGTCCCTCTTTCTCTGCCTGTCACTCTCAAATAAATAAATAAATAAATAAATAAAATATTTTAAAAATAAATACCTTCTAAACTAAAAGAACATGAAATGCAAAATAAGTTATTTTTGAACAGAGATCAACATCCTTTTAATGTTTGATTACTTATAATAAATACCTCATTCACAGAAAACCAAACACTAATTCATAGGTTTCAAAGTGAAAAGAGCTTGAATAAGAAGGAAAGACACTCTTAAGCAGAGGTTGCACATTACCTGTGCCATGGAAGTTAGAAAACAGCAGCAGGAGAGTGATCCAACCAACACTATTATATGAGGGACTAACAAACCTCATAGCCACCCCCAGCAACATAGCTCCCTTCCAAATTTCCATGAACAGGAGAGTAAGCATTCAAAACACATGAGTGTGTGGGGATATCTGATTCAAACCACTACATTCTGCCCCTGAATCCCATAATCTACTGACCACTCATGATTAAAAACTTCAATGCCAGGGCTGGAGAGATGGCTTAGAAGTTAAGGCATTTGTCTGTAAAGCTTAAGGAGTCAGGTTTGATTCCCCAGTATCCACCCATGTAATCAAGATGCATAAGGTGGTGTGTGTGTTTGGAGTTTGTTTGCACTGACTAGAGGCACTAGTGTGCCCATTCTCTCTCTCTGTCTCTTTCTCTTCTTCACTCCCTTTCTTTCTCAAATAAATTTATAAATAAATAACTAAGCAAGCAGCTGGGCATTATGACATATGCCTTTAATCCCAGAATTCAGGAGATAGAAGTAGGAGGATCTCTGTAAGTTTGAGGCCATCCTGGCACTATAGAGTAAGTGCCAGCTCAGTCTGGGCTAGAGTGACTCCCCATCTCAAACAAAAAAAGTAGAAAAAAATAATAAATTTCAAAGTCTTCATTGTCTTTATTGATCCCAACATTGTTCAAACATCACCATCGTCTAAGGTGTCTTAATTGTGAACTGTAAAGACAAAAATACATAAAGGCATAGAGTAAACATTCACACTACAAAAGATGGCATTGCAAGGAAAGAGTGAACAAATACTGGATCTAAAACACACAAGGAAAATATCAAATCCTGTAGTTCTAAGTCCACCTGAGACATAAAATGAATTCTCTTGTTTTCCAGTCCCACATAGCTGCACTATACACAGCCTGAAGAACAATCCATCCTCAGCCAGCAGGTTTTCCTTCTCAAGTATCCAATAGTCCTGGCATCTCAATAACACTGTAGGGTCTTCACTTCAATCCATGGTTCACCAATGCCATGGCTCCATTGGTCTCCATGCAGTCACTCCAACAACCCTGACTTGCATCACCCGGTGTCCATTTCTAAAAATCCAGCTGAGTTGCAAATCCAATGACCATCTCTTTCATGCATTGTTTTATACTCTCATAGTACCAGGTAGGCTATCAAATTTGTTAATCCAGGGGAAAATAAAGCTAACTTTGAAGAGCAGGATGCTGCTTCATCAAGACCCCCCCTACTTTCAAGAGTAATCATTCTTTCTGCTGTCTCAATGCAGAACAGCTGGCCAATCTCACAATCGTAGGAGATCAGGTTTAATGTCACCTGCCCAACTCTTAATTCTTTATGTGCCATACCCACATGCACACACCAGTATATTTCTTCTAAATTCAATCCTGTTCAAGGTCTCAAACTACAGGTAGAATGCAGCAAGCCTCTTACACAAACTTCTTCTAGTACAGTCTTTCTTCCTCTCATAAACCAAAACTGTATAGCTCATAGTACTTACTGCATTTAGGTCTTTCAACTCTCACAAGAATTTTCCATCCAACTTTTATTACATTCTTATAGCACTTTAAGGTGTCTCTATTGAAAGTTTTCATGTTCTTCCACATTCTTCCCAAAAATCAATTCCAAAAGGCCAAAAAGCTACATAGTCAAGTTTTAATAGTTACTACCCCACTTCTCTGGTACCAATTTTTCTGTTGCAGTTGCCTTTTCATTGCTAGGATAAAGTACTTGATAAAAGTAGCTGATGCTAGGAAAGCGTTTTATTTTGGCCTATAGTCTTGAAGAGAACTTCCATTAGGGCAGGGGAGAGCATAGCATGAGCATAGGCTGTACATCACCTCTGCCATGGCAGGTAGAAAACAGCAGGAGAAGAGTGAGCTTACTGACACTCATAAGCTAGGGGCTAAAAAGCCACAAGGTGCACAGCCAGACACATACCTCCTCCAAGAGCTGGGGAGCAAGCATTCAGAACATCTGAGTCCAAACATGATTCAAGCCACCACATTTTGTGTCCCCCCTCCATCACACTACACATGGCTTTGACAACTCAGTCTACAACTGAACTCAAATTGATTTATAGTTCCCCATGTATACTGAAGCACTCTACACCTGATGCCTGCACAGATTCTCATATACTATATTTTTATTCTAGAAGCTGTAGTCTGAGCAGTAGTCATAGTGATCATTGTAAAATCTGAATTGGCTTAAATTAGTGTTTTCTCAAGATCATTCAATAGATTAAGAGATTGCATTTTTTATATAATAATAATGAAACTCCTATGTATCTATAGTTCATTTGCAATTTGTACATGTACTATGGGCTGGATCTGTCTTTTCCATACTCAAATTCACATATCAAAAACTTTATGCCAATGTGACAGTGTTTGAGAAGTGGGACTCTTGCAAGATGTTTCGATCATGAGAACTAAGCCAATAATGAATGAATTAAAAAAGGCTGTGAGAGTTGGTTCACTCCTGACCTTCTGTCTGCCACCATGTGAAGGTCAGCAAAATATCCTCACCAGAGGTCAGGTACTAAATGTTAAAATATCCAGCCTCTATACCTGTGAGAGAGACCAAATCTCAAGCTCAAATAGCACCATCAAAGTAAAAAAAAAACATGAAACCCAGTTATTCACAGTCCCTTATTTTAAATATGGTTATCTTTATAGCACTTCTAATTAATTAATTAATGCAGTGAATATGATACTATGTGACTTCCAAAGTTTAAAAAAAAGCCAGTCAGTTTCCATCCAGTTTCTTTGGGACACATATTTTGGGGAAGGTCAGGCCATCTTTAAAAAATCTGCAAAGCCACACATGGGCACTGCAGTAAACAGCCTCTGTTGAGCTCCCAGCTTTCATTACAGTGAGCCTGTCATTACTTCCCCTGGCTAGAGCCCCTGACAGTATTCTCCATGACCACATAAGAGACTTCATATGAAAACTGCCCAATTAATTGCTTTTGAAATGATGGACCCATAAAATTTGCATAAAAGTAAAATGGTTCTTCATATACCACTAAATTTTGGAGCAATTCATTAGACAGTGACTAGATTGGCTTCCCATGGTCCTCCAGATAAATCTAAAATTATATCTGTAACCTACAGGGCATATAATCTGTCTTCTTACCATTCCTTTAGCTTCTTGCACATTACACCTCAGGTCTCAACCATTCTGGCCTTTCTCATCAAGGAGATTTTTGGTTTTGTTTTGTTTTGTTTTTCCTGAAGCTATCATTCTCTTTTCTTGGAATATACTACTAATCTGACTGACATCATTTCAGCCCTCAGGTCTTAAAACTCATTTCTTCTAGAAAGCTAGAATGGTGCATGACATAGAAGAGATGCTTGGGTGGATTTATGTGTGTGAGATAGAAGAAACTTGTAGAAGATTCGCTAGTGATTGGACACAACAAATAATAATAAAGTTATTCATGATACAGGGGAGAAAGAATAATTAATGGGAGGAAGTATAATCCTTCATTGATTTAGAAAAGAAGGAAGACAAAATAGGTAGTTTAGTACTTTAAATGTGGTGACCCCTTAGAATTCAGCTTGAATATTGAGTGTTCCAATGGGAGAAGGCCTACTGGGGAAGAGATATGGTACTGAGGGAAGATCTTGGAGTCTGATCCAAAGGTACATTTGGGGGTGGATCTTAAATATAGTCCTAAGATATGTGGAGAGCAGTGTGTGTGGAAAGCAGTTTGGAGCTCAGGCTTTTGGGTTGTTCTGGATGTTGGTGGTGTCTACTTGGAACTATGAAAAGGAGCCAGCTTCTTCTGCCATTACTGGAACTTACCCTGGATCTTTATGCCTGAGATAAACCCCTTCCTCCCATAAAACTCTTCTGGTTGGATTTTTGTCCCAGCAAAAGGAAGCATATGAACACGTCCAACAGGCAGACATTAAGCTTAGAGATCAATGAAGTAAATACCTCACCTCCTGTTTCAATTACTCACCTGATCAGGAGACCACCATTCCTCACATACAGACATGCTAGATAGATGGATTGGGAAGAATTATTATCCTCTTATAGAGATAATATAGTCTATCCAAAGAAACCAATCCTTTGGGGGTACTTGCTCAAACTCACAGAGGAGCCTATGACTCTAAAGGATAACATTTCCTTTGTGTTTATTTTTCTCCTTTGGCCAAAGCAGGCTTGCCCTGACACTTTGGGGCTTTTCAACATTTAAGTTTCCAGCATCAAGTACCTAATCATGCAACACTTTCTCTCTTACTTGAGGAAATACTTCCCACTCCCAGAAGTCTACTTGTTTTCCTTAATTTCTGTATTTTCCTTAATAAAGTCTACAGTTTTACTCCTTATATCCTTGTTCACATTCCTTAGTTTCTCTTTGGCATGTGGCAGGAACTGACTCCCAGTGGTCCTGGTGAACACTAAGTTATCTAGAAACTTTGCCATTTGAGTCAGGTCAAGAAAGGTATCATTGATCTCAAAATATTCAGTACATATGTATATACCTCATTAGAACCAAGCTTTTCTTTTGGGACCAGCTGATGGGCAGTCCTAGGAAGGAATGTTTAGGAAAGGAAGAGATGTAAAAATATTTACTCCTCTCACCCACCTCCTCCATTTCCTATGGAGTCCCTTCTGGCTAGCTGCTCCTTCATCTTGCAATGGCCACTGCTCCTTTTAAAGAATCTTCCCTTCATGCTGGCTCCTTTGTATTCCAAAATGTGCTTCCCTTATCCCCCATTACAGTCATAACACCAAGTGATCTATTGTCCCCTGGAATACCCAACATCCCCAGTGCTTATTAAAACATGCTCAAATAATCCTAGTTTCTATGGTATTTTCTTCTTGCTACATATATGTCAGATATAGTTTGAGAAAGCTACTGAGTAAGTAATAGATCTTGGAAAAGGTGGTAAACTATGAAGCAGGGAGGTGAGGAGATGATTCAGTGGAGAAAGTGCTTTCTGTGCAAACATGAGAATTCCCAGTACCACATAAAAGCTGGACATAGCAGCATGTACTTGTGACCCCAGAATATGAGAAGTAGAGACAACAGGATCCCTGAGACTTGCTGACTAACTAGTCTAGCTGAATCAGTGAGTCCCAGGTTCACTGAGAGACACTGTCTCAAAAAACTAAGGTGGAGAGTGATATACCCATTGTCAACATCTAGCCTCTACAAGTATAAACATATAAACATACACATATGCTCACCCACATATGAATGCACAGATTCATACCATATATAAACAAATAATCAAAAAAAATGAGGTAGGTAACAAACTCAACATCTGATGTTCCAGTTAAAATATGAAAATAATTCATATTAACTTACTCTCTGTTGGATAATCTGCTTCTCTTTTTCAGATAGACGTAAATCCTAAGGAGAGAGCCACCCCATCATACCTCAAAAGGGGCCTGACTGAAACTAAGGAAAATTGGCGAAACAAGCAAGGGTGCTGTTTTCCTGATAAACAGGATACCAGTACAAAGGGGAAGGAGACCAACACAGAAAAATCAACTCCTACCAAACAAGAGAGCCAGAGCCTCAGAGGCCCCCAACACCTCAGCACTGAAGCAGACCAAAAATGAACCCAACATGGCTCAGGGAAATTTTGCAGAAGAAGGGGCTGAAAGAATGTCAGAGTCACATGTTGGGTCATGATATGCACAGACATTTATCGTACCAATAACTGTGGGCTAACTACACAATGCAGGACCCATTTATATCAACAAGGAGGGGCCATTGGGGAGGAGTAGGTCATGGATGAGCCTAAACAATGGTACCAAACTGCCTGTATATGATGAAAAGAAAACTAATAAATTAAAAACTAAAAATTAAAAAAAATAAATTCTCAAGGTAAAAAATAATATTGTCATTAAACTAAGGAGCAGAATGAAAGGGTCTTAGGATTTTTATATGAAAATATGTGTGAATATGTATACATAACCTCTATATGATACTTACATAGGATAAAAATGTCTATCCCATTAAACAATAAAATTAAGCTTTTTAAATTGCTGAACATTAGATATTGCAGAAAATAAGCCTGCTGAATCATAATTTCTTTTCAGTTGCTGCATATTGCAAATTTAGATTACAATGACTTCTGCAGACTAGAATACCTTAAGTATTTTTTTCCCTTTTTACTAACTTCTCCATAGTAAAAAGAAATTAAATGTGTCTCTAATGGTAACAGATGCGCTGAATTCTGCCTGGGCCTACTGAGCCAATTCCAGCTCTGGAAGTAGCTCTGGATCATGCAGGATGAATAGCAAAACAGGGTGATAAGTCCTGGTTCAAGCTGTCATGATATCATCTCCACCATCCTTACTAGGCTTCTTTTTTTTCTTTTCTTTTTTTTAATTTTTTATTTATTTATTTGAGAGCGACAGACACAGGGAGAAAGACAGATACAGGGAGAGAGAGAGAGAATGGGTGCGCCAGGGCTTCCAGCCTCTGCAAACGAACTCCAGACGCGTGCGCCCCCTTGTGCATCTGGCTAACGTGGGACCTGGGGAACCGAGCCTCGAACCGGGATCCTTACGCTTCACAGGCAATCGCTTAACCGCTAAGCCATCTCCCCAGCCCTAGGCTTCTTTTTTTAACACAAAATTTCTGTTGACACATGTCATACATGCACATAAATGTATTTTCATCATAATCCCCTCCCATTCTTTTTCCCTCTCCTCAACCCTCTCTACTAAAGCCCTTCTTTCCAAAAAGCCTTTCTTTCTTTTTGATGTCATTTTTTTTCCTCCTCTATCATCCAAAATAACACAGTGATGTGTCTAACAATGTGCAAGGTCCTGTACAATGACAATAGACACTGTGAGGTCTTAGACTCATTAATATTACCATTGCTATTATTCTCATACTTACACAGTTGAAAGAAATGCTATGAACAATTTTATGGAATATTTGCCATGTGAAAGACACTGTTAGATGTAAGTGGGGATATAAAAAGTTACATAACTAAACCAATCCTCATGTCAGTCCTATGAAGAAAGAATATTATTGCTTTGATTTTCACATGAAGAAAAAGATATGGAGAGGTTAGGTGCTTTCCAGAGTCCTATACTCACTAGATTAACAACAATGACACCCAGCTGATTGTCAGGTACATCATATCTGAAATGTTTGAGAAATGACCTTGTTTTTCCTTCTTGTCTTAACTGCTAGAAGATTATCTCTCAATAAGAGGAGTGTGGATCTGTCTTGACATTAAGATTTTTGGGAAGAAACATTTGTCCCCAGCTATAAGTGACAAGAAAGAAAATATTTCTAAATCACATTTGTCATGAATCACCCTTGCCAGTACTGCAGCAGCAGATGTTTCCAAGCAAGAAGTAGTATCCCGAGAATCAGAAAAGATGAGTTCAACAACTTCATTTCCATGGGTGGCTACTTTTAAGAGAAAATAATGTTGACAAGGATGTATAGAAGCTGAAGCTCATGCATTCTGGTGGGGATAAATGGATATAGCTGCTGAAAACATCCAGTTCTTCAAGAAGTTTAATACCAAATTATCATAAGGCCCACTGATTACACACCCTAAAAACTGAAAACATGGTGATTTCACTTCTTGGGTTTGCATCTGCCGTAGTTTGATTCAGGTGTTCCCCATAAACTTAGGTATTCTAAATGCTAGTCTCCTCAGCTGATAGCAATTGGAAATTAAAGCCTCCTGGAAATGGTGTATTGCTAGGAGTAGGCTTATGGATTTTATAGCCAATTTCCCCATGCCAGTGTTTGGCACACTCTCCTGTTGCTATTGTTCACCTTATGCTGGCCAGGGGATGATGTCCACCCTCTGCTCATGCCATCGTTTGTCCTGCCATCATGGAGATTCCCCCTCAAGCCTATAAACCAAAATAAACCACTTTTTCCCCACAAGCTGTTCTTTGTTGGGTGATTTCTACCATAAATGGGAACCTGACTGCAACATTAAAGTGGTACCAGGAGTGGGGTTGCTGCTAGCCACCTGACTATGTGGCCTTGGCCTTTTTGAGCTGATTTTCAAGAGGAATGTGGAAAGATTTGAAACTTTAGCCTAAGAGATGCCTTGAAGTGCTTGACAGACTATTCTGGTTATAGTTTTCAGCAGCTGTATCCTGCATTGCCTGGAAACATTTGTTGCTGCAATACATGAAGATGAACTGTGGGTTGCAGTAGCGATCAATACCTGAATGCAGTAAGAACTATGAACAGTGAGGTGTGGCTTGTAAGGGTCAGAAAAAAACTTTGCTTGGACTGGGATAGAGGCAGTTTGTTTGAAAAGCTTGCTGTTATGTCTGTGTCCTGAGAAGTTTTGCAGGGTTTATTTCCATAGAATGAAAAAAAAAATCTTTGGCTGTTCAGCTGAAATTGAGAGATTACAACCTTTGAGATTGGGCCAGATGACCAGCACTGGGGCAACAGGGAGAATGTAGACTTTTTTGAAGGGGCCCGAGTGCTCAAGAAGTGTTCTGTTCTTCAAAATCTGCTTTATTCTCCCCTTGAATTAACAAATTATTACACTACCTCATATTATGGAGTATAAGAAATGCAGGAAAAAGAGGGACATTGAGTTTGCAATGAGGTGTTGTGTTTTGGAAATGGCCACGGGTAGTGTGAAACAGGTTTTCTGGGTGCCTGCATGGAGACGCAATGGGGATATGAGGATGAAATGTGGTTTGCAGTGGAGATCCAGTTGATATGTAAGGACATTGAGATGGCTGCCAGCCCCAGGTGAAGTTTTCAAGGACTGTGAGTAGTCTAGCTGAGGGGTGGAAATGGAACTCCAGAGACTTGTTGCTGATTAGAATTATCAGATTTGGAGATTTGTAACTGACTATAGTTGTTGGACTTGAAGCTACAGAATTTGATGTTTTCTCTGATTGTTTTAAAACTTGTATTGACTGAATATTTCTTTACAATTCCCAGTGACATCTTTTTCAGTGTGAATGTTTATTCTATGCCATTATGGTTTTTTGAGGGGGATTACTTTGATATTATGGTTCAGTTAAAAGACCATGGATTATGGGGATGGTTGAAGATACCTGGGATTGTTGAAACCTATGGGGACTTTAAAGTTGGAATGAATACATTGCATCATTTATGGTTATCAGTTTATAGTGGCCAGGGGAGGAATGTGGTGGTTTGATCCAGGTATCTCCCATAAACTTAAGTATTCTTAATGCTAGTCTGCCCAGCTGAGAGTAATTGGAAATTAAAGCCTGGCGGCAGTGTATTGTTGGGGGGTTTCCCCATGCCAGTTTTGGCACACTCTCCTGTTGCTATTATCCACCTTATGTTGGCCAGAGGTAATGTCCACTCTCTGCTCATGCCATCATTTGCCCTGCCATCATGGAACTTCCCCCTCAAGCCTGTAAGCCAAAATAAACCTCTTTTTTCCCACAAGATGCTCTTGGTTGGGTGATTTCTATCAGCAATGAGAACCTGGCTACAACAACATACCCAAAGACTGAAAATAGGGACTCAAGTAGATAGTCACAACACCCAAAGCATAAAACCAGCCTGCTGCTTCAGGGTGGTGAGGCACATGGTAAGATCAGTGAATTCTATGATCATGAGTCCACTGCAGTACTTCCTTGGTGGTGAAGTGAGTTCCTTGGTCAGAAGCAATACTGTGTGGAATGCTATGATGGTGAATAAGGCATTCTGTAAGCCCACAGATGGTAGTTTTGGCAGAAGCACTATGTGCAGGAAAGGCAAATGCATTCACAGAAAAAGTGTCTATTTCAGTAAGGACAAACTCTGCCCTTTCCATGATGGAAGAGGTCTAATGTAGTCAACCTGCCACCAGGTTTGTCACCCTGAGGAATACTACAAGATTGGGGGCTCAGAGTTGGTCTCTGCTCCTGGCAAATTTGACACTCAGCAGTAGCCATAGCCAGGTCAGCCTTCGTTAGTGGAAGTCCATGTTGTTGGGCCCATGCATAGCCTGCATCTCTGCCATCATGACCACTTTGTTCATGGGCCCATTGGGCAATGACAGGGGTGGCTGAGGAAAGAGGTTGACCACTATCCACAGAACAAGTCAGCTTATCTGCTTGATTATTAAAGTCATCCTCCAATGAGGTCACCTTCTGATGAGCATTAACATGGGACACAAGTATCTTTATATCCTTTGCTATCCACATACACCTTCCCCAAATATCCTTCTTACCAGTTTTCCAACTGTGCTCCTTCCAAGTCCCAGACCATCCAGCCAAACCATTGCCACAACCCATGAATCAGTTTATAACCTCACATCTGGCCATTTTTCCTTCCAAGCAAAATGCACAGCCATATGTACTGTCCAAAGTTCTACCCATTGTGAAGACTTCCCTTCACCACAGTCCTTTGGTTGTCCCAGAAAGGGGCTGTAATGCTACAGCTGTCCACTTCTGGGTGGTGCCTACATAACGTGCTGAAACATCTGTAAATCTTGCTCCTTCTCAGTCAATTTATTGTAGGGCACACCTCATGATTCCATAAGCACACGCTTGGGGACAGAAAGCATTGCAACAGGAGTAGCAACCATAGGCATTTGGGCAAATTCCTCATGTAACTTACTAGTACCTTAAGGGCCTGATTGGGCCCAATCACGTGTATACCACTTCCACTTAATGATGGACTGCTGCTGTGCATGTCCAACTTTATGGCCTGGTGGGTCAGATAACACCCAGCTCATAATGGGCAGCTCAGGTCGCATAGTAACTTGATGACCCATTGTCAAATGTTCAGTTTCCACCAAGGCCCAATAGCAGGCAAGAGCTGTCTCTCAAATGGAGAATAATTGCCTGTAGATGATGGCAGGGCCTTGCTCCAAAATCCCAAGGGCCTCCACTGTGATTCACCTATGGGGGCCTGCCAAAGGCTCCAAACAGTATCCCTGTCTGACACTGAAATGTCAAGTACCATTGGATCTGCTGGATCATATGGCCCCAGCAGCAGAGCAGCCTGCACAGCAGCCTGGACCTGTTGAAGAGCCTTCTCTTGTTCTGGGCCCCACTGAAAACTAATAGCTTTCTGAGTCACTTGGTATGGGATGGAGTAAGACACCCAAGTGAGGAATGTGCTGTCTCCAAAATCCAAATATGTCCACTAGACATTGTGCTTCTTTCTTAGTGGTAGGAAAGGCCAAATGCAACAACTTGTCCTTCACCTCAGAAGAAATATCCCTGCATGCCCCACACCAATGAACTCCTATAAATTTCACTGAGGTGGAAGGTACTTGAATTTTGGATGGATTTATTTCCCATCCCCTGATACAGATATGCTGTACTAGCAACTACAGAGTGGTTGCCACCTCCTGCTCATTTGATCCAATTAGCATTATGTCATCAATATAATGGACCAACATGACACCCTGTGGAAGGGACAGGTAATCAAGGTCCCTGCTAACTAAACTATGACACAGGGCTGGAGAGTTAATATGATGTAAAACAGTAAAGGTGTACTGCTGACCTTGCCAGCTGAAGGCAAATTGCTTCTCGTGGTCCTTATGGACAGGTATGGAGAAGACAGCATTTGCAAGATCAATAGCTGCATACCAGGTACCAGGAGATGTGTTAATCTGCTCAAGTAAAGGAACCACATCTGGTACAGCAGCTGCAATTGGAGTCACCATCTGATTAAGTTTCTGATAATCCACTGTCATTCTCCAGGATCCATTTGTCTTCTGAACAGGCCAAATAAGAAAGTTAAAGGGAGATGTGGTGGGAACCACCACCCTTGCATCCTTCAAGTCCTTTATAGTGGCACTAGTTTCTGAACCCTCCCCCCAGAGATGAGATACTGTTTTTGATTCACTATTTTCCCTGGTGGTAGGAGCTTCAATGGATTCCTTTTGGCCTTTCCAGCCATAATAGCCCTCATTCCACAAGTCAAGGAACCAATGTGGGGTTCTGCCAACCCCTAAGTATATCTATCCCACTCTTTTCCAATCCATACCCTCACTTTAACTTCTGATAGTTGGTGAGGCTGGAATTTGAGTTTACATTGCAAGTTAGCCAATCTCACAGTGAGAGCTTGGGTTTTGTTTTCTGCAAACTGAGCCCTGTTCTGGCTAGAGAAGAGACTGTCTTCCATCCTTAGAAACCTTGAGATCATGTATGTGGGTCTTAAGCTTGGAATTTTCCATTTTGAGCTTCTGCTGTCCCCTCACTAGTTTGTCCAGAGATGCTAAAAGCAAACAATCAGCTTCATCATTGGTCTTACTTTTCCACAAATATTCAAATGTTTTACATACAGCATCACTAAATTCCTCACTCTTCACAAGACATGACTCAGGATCATCAAATACAGCTATCTCATGGAGTTCTTTAAACAGTGCACATCATGGATTGTTAGTGCTCTCCTTATTTCCAATAAAAGCGCTCTCCTTATCAACAGTAGGGCCTGTAGTAGCATTGAAGTTGGAGAGCCAACCCCAGATAGCACTAAGCCCACTAGAGAAATCCATCCTTACAATTCTGCTTCTCTAGAACCACCTATGGCACCAAAATCTGTATTACTCAGGGTTCTCTAGAGGAACAGAACTGCTAGAATGAATTATTTTTAAAAGGGAATTTATTGCATTAGCTTACGGTAGTGCAATAGCAGTTGCAAGCCCGACAATCACAGAACCTGGTAGCTACTCAGTCCACATGGCTAGATGCCTCAGGAGCCCCAACCCAGCACTGTAGATGGTGCTGGAGAGCCTGGAGGCTTTCTGAGGAGTCTCTGGGTTTCAATCCATGAGGGTCTTCAATTGATGCTAATCTTCACTCCATGCTGGAAGGCAGTGAGCAGCTCCAGCAGCCAAGTGGGAAGAAGAAAGGAAGGGCTCTTTTCACCCAGAGCTTCCTTATATCAATCCCCCCTCTCGGTGAGGTCACCCACTCTGGGGGAAGGGCTCACTCTGGGAGAAGGACTTCCTCCTTTAGCTGATCCTTTCTTGAAGCAACCTCCAAGACCCACTCTAAAGGGATTTCTGTGGATTACTAAACAGAACAAGTTGACAACACCTTAACTATCACACACTGGAATATTATTGAGCCTTAAATAGAGTAAAATTCAGACACATACTGCAACAGAAATGAATCCTGCTGGGCATGGTGGCACACACCTTTACTTCCACCACTCAAGAAGGAGAGGTAGGAGGATCACCATGAGTTTGAGGTCACTTTGAGACTACATAGTGAATTACAGATCATCATGGGCTAGAGTGAGACACTACCTCAAAAAATAAAAATGAAAACACAAAAAAATGAATAAGAAATGAATCCCAAATAATTTATGCTAAGGAAAGCAAGCCAAACACAAAAGGAAAAGTATGTTACAGTCACATGAAATATCCAGACTTGCAAAATTTGTAGAAAAGAAAGGTCAAAAGGTACCTGCTGTTGGAGAAGCAGAGGGGTTTCCAATTGGGGTAATGAGAACTTTCCAGAAATAGATGAAGAAGAAGATGCTTACCTAACATTGTGAATGCACTTAATACTACTGAATTGTTGTTGTCCAAGGCTGGGTTATGCCACAAATTCTGTGACCCTTTTAATATACTTTATTTGTGAATTTAAAAGAAATCTTATACAGAAATCCAAATTCAAAGTTTTCAGTTAAAAACAAACAAAAAGAAAAATTTGTACTCAGGCATATAAAGTAAAGAACTGAAAAGAATACTTACCTCTACTCATATCAAGAGAAAGAACGAAGGAAAGAAAGAAAGAGGTAAAATTCATGTTCATAATTTTTCCTGGAGCCTTCAGAGAAATGAAGCACTGGAGAATCAAGTACCCTTGAATATAAGCAGAGACAGGTGACTCATGGCAAATTGGAAGAGAACATTAGGAGAAGCTGAAGAGTTCAGTATAGTGATAAAGAATAAGCCAACAAGCAACTTGCTGAAGCATGTGGTTGTAGGTACAGTAATATGTGGCTGCACATGAATGACCACCACGAGCACAGAGCTCTCTGCAGCTTCTCCAAGAAAGCAGGGAGAATGTGTGGTCACTGCACTTCTGGGGTCTTTTCTCCTTGCTCAGTTCTACATATCCCACGATGAAATGGCAGAATCAAGGGTTCTCTAAGATGGGTATGGTGACATGTGCCTATAATCATAACACATGAAAGCTGGAGGCAGAAGGATCATTGCAAATATGAGACCAGCCTGGGTTATATAGCCAGATCCTGTCCAATAATAATGAGGAGTTGTCTCCATCACTGTAACCAATGAGAAATGTATCAGAATGAGAGAGAGGTGTTTTGAAACTTTAAAACAAAATATCAAAATCAACATACTTTTTGAAAACATTTTCAGAATTCTAAGATTCATGCGAAGCAGAGAGGAGGCTGTGCCTTGTTCAAGCAATTGTGGCTCATCTTACCGCATTAGGTAGCCATCAGTACTCTGAAATTCTGATTCATCTAAGTTGCCCCTCTTACCAGCTTAGAGGGGAAGGGAAGGGAAGAAATTGTGGAAGTAAATATAGAGCTGACACTTTCACTTATGTGGCTGTGTACTGGAGCTGTTTAATGACAGGAAGTGATATAATTTAAAAGGAAAAATTGGCAATTAGTTTCCTCTCAGTTTGATTTTCACAAGCTAGCAGTGGACTTGATTGAGCTCTCTGAAATAATCACCATGGGTAGAAAAAGGACTCCAGAATCAACCCCTGCCTGTAACACAGGGCTTTAAACCCTGCAGCTCCACTGCCATTTCCAGTATGAATGACCTCTCCCAAGCCATCAACTTACTCTTTCCCCCTTACATAGTTATTAAAAAGTAAAGGCTGAAAACTGTTCACCATCCCCAGGGCAAAGCAAGAGAAAGGAACTCAGATCTCATCAGAACAAACTGTCCAGGGTTGATTATGTCCCCAGGGAAAGATATCACTTCTAATCAGTCTGAAAAGAGTGGGAATTTCCCTTTTGTAGGGAAGCAAAATCATTTCTCCAGTGACCTTCTACAAGATTCTCTTATATGCTGGTGAGATGGCTCAGTAGATAAAGCACTACCCACACAACTCAGAATGCCTGAGTTTGGATCCTCAGATTCCATGTAAAAATAAAAGCCAGAAGCTGTTGGAGGCTTCTATAATTCCAATGTGCAAATACAGGAGAATTTTCTGGAGGCTTACAAACTAAGTATTGACAACATTGAGAGACCCTGTCTCAAACAAGATGAATGTCAGGAATCAACCAGGAAGTGGCCTTTTGACTTCAAAATATGGACAATGGCAAGCACAAGTCCACATATACACATGAACAGTGTATGTGTGTGTGCGTGTGTATACACACACGCACACACACACACACACACACTATTAAAAAAATAGAAGATTGACTTAAGAATGCAGTACAGGGCTAGAAGGATGGCTTAGTGGTTAAGGCACTTGCCTACAAAGCCAAAGGACCTTGGTTCATTTCCCCAGGACCCAAGGTGGTGCACACATCTGGAGTTTGTTTGCATTGGAAGTCCTGGCTTGCTCTCTCTCTGTCTCTCTTCTTTCCCTCTCAAATAAATAATAAAATATTTTTTAAAAAAAGAATGCAGTACATTTTAAAAGAATCATACCCACCCCAGAGGAAAGTCACTAGTACATTCTGAGTCTCAAATTTGTCACTTATTGAGGAAGTTGATATTAACTTCACTTCTTGAGCATATTGAATGGTTCAAATAAGAATAAATATGAATGATCTTTTAATTATCAGTGTTGTGTGCAAAAAGATATTGACCAGCACAGACACAGATTGCTGACTTGTGAAAGTTATAATTTCATAAGGAATTAACAAAACAAATAAGTAGATAAACAGACTGCTAAGAAACAATAGAAGGGGTGGAGAGATAGCTTAGTGGTTAAGGCACTTGTCTTTGAAGCTTAAGGAACAAGGTTCAATTCCCTAGTACTCATGTAAGCCAGATACACAAGGTGGTGCATGTGTTTGGAGTTTGTTTGCAATGGCTAGAGGCACTGGTGCTCCCATTTTCCCTCCCTCTTTCTCTGTCTCTCAAAATCAAATAAATAAATTAATTAAAATTAAGAAAAAGAAAAGGAGGTAATCCTGCATTTAGTGACCAGGGAAGAAAGTGGCACATAGATTAAAACATGAAAAATTAAATAGCACCAGCCATAAGTACATATGAAAAAAATAATTCCAGGCAGACTGTACAAAGGCCTGTAGTAGATAAAATAGTTCAATGAGTTGAAGAAAGGAAATTAACAATAGTGGCTCTGCATGTCATAAATAAATGAATGGAAGAATAGCATAAATAAAATGGTGATGAAGGGAGATTATAAAATCTACTCTTCTACTTTTGTCTTAAGCACTAGGTCAGAAAATTTCATGTGACACCTTAGACAGAGCTACAGAAAATTGGACATGCCATTACACATTGAACAATAATGAAGATATGTCTAGTGACTTAAATTCTAAAACTTGACCTAACTAGCCTCATCAAAATTCAAATTTCTATAAATGCTACTCATCCAACATTCCAGCATCCTTCAATTGTAACAAGAAAATTTAAAACTTAATATTATTTCATGCTGACCACTAGGGACCATCATTTGGTACCCAGGCCATTGGATTTGTCCCAAATAGACTCGCCTCCAGTGTGGAAGAGTAAGCACTGAAATGGCATTAATATATCTAAGAGATAAATTCAGCTCTTTAATCTCAGGTCAAGGCTAATAGGCACCCCTCTTTGACTTCTATGTAGCCATCTTCCACTACATGCCAACTACTATAGCATTTAATCCCTTTAGTTGGAAATACTTAGTATAATCCATACATGCAATTCTATCAAGAAAATGTTTACAAAATGGCTGTTCAATTTGTGCAGAAAATGGATTTATCCAGTTTGGCACATTGATTCTGAATTTCTTGTCCTTAGTCTAAAGCCCTTCCCTGCATAGTCTCTGGCAAAACTTTGGAAGTAAACAAACAGGTATGTTTTGATAAGTCCTCACTTTGTTCCCTATATCTCATATACTAAAACACTTCGTAATCACCCTTTGGTAGATTCATAAGATTGTCTCATACTAGCTTCTTACATTCAAGTTAACCAACTCTGATCCCCCTTCCCCATGCCAGTTCCTTTTTGTTAAAGTATCACCACTTGCTTTCCTACAAGCAAGAAAACTGAGGCAAATTTTCCTTTCTAGTCTTCATTAAGTTGCCAATCCCCAGGCAACTTCTAATGCTTTAATCCATCCTCCTGCCATCCACCCTGCTTGCATAGTTTCTTGTGTGTGCCTCCTGGTTTTTTTAGCAGGCCTGACAGGAAGAAAACTATTCTAAAGAGACACTCATGTCATTCCCTTTGACTATCTGACTATTGAAACAATGAATTCCCTCAAATTGGAATTTCCCCAGTAATCTCATGCTGTGAGAGAAAAAAAAAAACTAGCTTTTCTATCTCCCCCAAGAAAGGGATTTCACACAATACTGGCAATTTGTCAGACTGCCTTGCAAAAAAGACTAGTGCCTAGACCATATCTTGACAAGGATTGCTTTATGCACACATTTGGTCTTCTTCTTAAATCCAAACTTATTTTCAAGATCCCGAAGATGGACTCTGAGAAAGAAATAATTAGATCACTTTGTCTTTCTTTCCAGTGTGGCCATGTTGAACAAATATCTTTTTTCTGCTAGTCACTATTAATTTGGCTCTTTTAGTTGCTTTTTTGAGGATGGGTGGCTGAACCTGGCATGTTGGGGAGGCCAGGGTCTGATCCCTAATTCCAGTAACTTTCCCATAAAACTCACTCAACCTATCCTCCAGGAGATGTATCTAAGTCCTTAACAAAGGCAAGCCTAGCATTATAATTTGAATAGAAACTGTCTCCCACAGGCTTATGTAAATAAATACTAGGTCCCCAGCTGGTGGTACTGGTTTGGATCATTGTAAAACTTTTGGGATTGTGGCCTCTAGCTAGTCACAATGGATCACTACAGGCAGTCCTTGAAGGTCATACCCACTTCTGGTTCCAGCTCAAGTTTTCTGTGTAATAATGCTCCACAGAGCTATAAGCAAGGCACATTGTCAGCTCCTGCTGCCTGGTCACTATGCCTTCCAGCCCAGGAGGAGAGGATTCCTCCCTTTCACCATGCCTTCCCAATTGTAGTGTTAGGAAAAGTAGGAGACAGGCTTTATTGGGGGGCAAGGAGTGTGAATAAACCTGATAAGGGCTCTATCCAGGCAAGGTCAGAAGCAATTCCCCTTACAGACCAGGATGTACTTATGTGGTGGTGGGGGGGGAGTGGCCATTGCATTCCTTGGTTGCAGAGCAGTCCATCTTACCTCAAAGCTTGGGCCAGTTCAGGTAAGTGATAATCTGAAAGGTGGCTTGGACCATTCCATGAAAGTGATGGCAGGAATGGGTGGTCTGGGTCATTCTGGGATGTGATAATTAGAAGGGGTGGTTGGGTCACTCTTGGGAAACAGAGGGTCACAATGAAATGACAACCAGAGTCAAAGATGGTTTCTTCCCTATCACCATACCTTCCCATCACCAGGCTACCTATCCATGAGAGGTTTCCTCCTTGTTACCATGCCTTCCCAACTGTGAGAGGGGGTTCCCTGGAAACTATTAAATAAAATAAATAAAATAAATCCTCCTCCTTTTTTAAAGTTCCTTCCATGAGGTATTTAGTCATAGTTGCATGAGAAAATCAGGACACCTAGTCATGTTAGTTTCTGTTTAGAATTTTTTAGTGGTATTCTAGACATGTATTTCAAAGCAGTGGCCCTATGCTCAGAACATAAGAACTTCCACAATCCGACACCTTTCCTACCTTGCTATCTTTTCTGCCCTCTACTCTCTTATTTTCACTTTTCACTCCAGCCCTACTAAGCCATTAGGTCCACTCACATAAGCCCTGCATATGCAGTTAATATTTCTTCCATCAACTTTCCTATTTCTGTGCTAATCTAATTTTTTCCTCCGAATGTAGTTCCAGTCTTTACCTTCTCTGTTTGGGTAGCTGTGCTTCCCTGTTTCTATCTTTATCTAACACATTTAGGTATACATACTGGTATTTGGCTAAATTTACAACAGATACTTCAGGACAAACAGCATCTTGTTCTTTGTGATCCCACTCTCACATGGTGTAAACACATGCATAACAGCCAGCAGGATGTTAACCCCAACATAGGCAATCAGGAAAGTATGAAATAGGAAAATAATGGATTTTGGTTTTATCTGAGCATGCCCCATGGAGTTACATATTTGCCAGAAAAAGTTTTGTCCCTGACATTACATAAACTGAAACTATAAGTAAAGACATATTTTAAAATGATGCTATTTTATTTATACCTTTGCAATCGTTTTCCAAGGTGTAAAATACATGCTGTTTACATCTCTGAGAAAGAAGATTCTCCTCAAACACCGACAAGTTCAAAGAAAGTCATTGCAGAAAATCAGATCTTGGTGGGTTCATATAGTATGTATCTATAATGTGTTAACAGAAAGTTTAAATATCCAAAAATCTATAAAAACAGGTTTTTCAGAAGCCTATTTAGCAGCCACACTTGATCTAACCTGATATAAATTGATGGCAAAAATAAACCCATGGGCCACATAATGTCCTTATTTATTGTACCATGGAGGCTACAGTTCAATAGTGCTTTCAGTAATCCTTTTGCAGTTTCACCATAAAATCCGATTAGTAGTTTCAAACACAAAATAAAAGAGCTTTGTCATTCTGTTTAATGTTTCTATATTTAATCATAGCCAAAAGGCCCAGAGTGATCATATTTCTGATTCTATGCCCTGATAATACCCTATGGCTTCTTGATGCTCTGTTTTGCCCGAGCTCTACTCAGAATTCTGGGTATGTTTTGTTTTGATTTTTGTTTTCAGAGAGAAGAAGGATGGCAGAAATTAACTCTTTGATTTTTCTTCAATTAGGTTGAGTATGATAGATAAGAACTGTATATATTTAACGGATAAATTGTAATAGTTTTGTTTTCTGGAAGATTGGAATTGAACATATGGCTTCATGTATGCTAAGCATGTATTCTACCACTGGGCTACATCTCTAGTTCCTAATATATTTGAATCATTTAGCATTGCTAAATGGCCATCATGCTAAAGCTAACAGACTTATTTCCTGACATCGTCACTATTGTGTTTGGTGTGAGAAGAATACTAGCAAATTCTGAATATGCCCACAGCATTCTTAGCTCAGTCAGCATACTGCACAATAGATCTCCAGAGCTCACTCATCTTGCACAGCTGAAACTCTGAATCCACAAAAATGTTCCTCTCTACCACCAGCTGACCCACCCTTTCTTCTCTGACTTTGCCTAAGTAATTCTTCATCCTCACAAGTGAGATCATTTGTCTTCCTTTGTCTGGATTGTTTCACTTAGCATAAGTTCTCCAGGTTTGTGCATAGTATAACTACAGCAGGATTTCCTTCTTTTCAAAGGTGAATGATATCCCATTGTATAAATGTACACCACTTTATTTTTATTTACTTTTTTGAGAGAGAGAGAAAGAATCAGAGAGAGAAGCAGTGCCAGGCTCCCCTGGCAGGTAGTGCTGAGAAAGGACCAGGCCTGCTGATTCCTTCCAAGGGGTTGAGGAAGAGGATGAGTGTTGATGGCCAAGAACACACCACCAAGCCAAGAGTCTCATCAAAGCAGGAACTCACTTTATTGTTACAGAAGGTTGCCTATATAGCATTGAGAACGAGGGTGGGGATTCTAGGATGGGGGGAGAGGTAAGGGCCAATAGTATACCACGAGATTTGAAATGATTGGTTCTAAACACATGAACACATGGGAATTCCAACTCCTATGCGGAAGTAATAGGCCTGAGACCATTAGGCATTTTGCTGAGTCATAGCTGGCCAGAGGCAGATTGCCAAACTTTAGCTAGGCTCAGGAAGTTCCACTAGGCCTCATGTCCAGGCCTTTCAAGGCCCAACATCTCCCCCTTTTGTTTTTGTAAGAGCGTTAGTAACCATGGCCCCTGTCTTAGGTTGTCCCCCTCTGGGGATCTTACCCGTCACTGGGTACCAGGTGTTTAGCTCACTGAGAACCCACTCCACAGCCTGCCTTAGGTTGTCTCAGTCAGTCTGAGATCTTACCCATCATTGGTCACATGGAGGGCAGAGGAGTTGGCAGTGGGCCATCTGAGGAACTTAATTTCTGAGTTGCCAGCCTGTGATAATGTATCTCAACCTGATGGATTTTTATTGCCTCTAGCCACTGATGAATGAATTATGTAATTTTGTTAATTACACAAGGTCTTACAGTGAGGAGAAGGAGAAGGAGGGGCCCAAGTAGAGGGAGGAGGTAAGGTTAGAAGCCATGTAGGCCAGTCCACAGTGGGTTGTCCTGGAGGTCCCACCATCTCTTCTCCAGGTCTTCTTGAAGTCTTTTGATTTTGTCCTGAATGATTCCCTATTTTCCTACATTTTCCTGTAAAAACAAACATATGGCTCCCCTTTTGGCAGTTAATAGGTCTAGTCCCTTCCTGTTTTGTAGGACTACCTCAGCCAGGGAATCTAGCTATTGCTGGAGATCAAGGATAGTACTGGACACAGCTTTTATGTCACCTATCAGCTTGAGAAAACACTTTTTGTAGAGATGGACTGCCATGCCCATCCCGGCTGTCCAAGTGGCCATGCCTGTGGTTACTCCCAGCCCAACAAGTAAAGGTATCATTTGTACAGCTCTCTTAAGTGTCCCTCTGATATAATCAAAAGAGGGTATAGGGAGGGCTTCATCACCAGGAATGATGTCTACACCTGGGATTAAGGTGGCTGGAGCACAAAGGCCCGTCCAATTAGTGGGCAGAATGTCACAGGCCATCCAGGCCCCACAAACAAAGACCATCTCAGGAGATGGGCAAAGCTGGGTATTGGACTTAGTTGTATTTGAGTTACAGATGGAATGGTCAATATGGCCCATGTCCACACTGGAATTGCCAGGGTCAGGTGAGGCCCAAATACAGGTTTTAGAAGTGGACATTGGAAGGAGCTGGACAGAAATAGGGAATGTAGCTAAGCAATTTTTTTTGAGTAGTGGAGTTATAACTAGTAACCACTGCTAGTGGCTGGGGTGGTCCTGCTCGGAGACAGAGCCAGCAGTTTTTTGCAAGAGAAGGGTTTGTTGAAGCAAGGCAAAGACTGATTGTAAAAGGGTCTCCATAAAGGGGTCGAGTTTTAGGTCTCCTCGGTCCTCACGGAGGGCTGTAGGGTGACAGTAAAGCTCTGTGTACTGGGTCAAAATAATTTGTTTGATTTTTTTATTGACCTGTTGTTCTCTAACTTTATCATGAACTCACCCTCCATCTGAATAGCCGATGAGGGGTTGAAAGTTCCAGCAGATTGTGTGGCCTGTCTCATCGGAGCAGGGTGCAGAGGCATATCCCATGTCACTTATTATCTACCCGCTAGCACCTCCAGAGCACTCTCTGGTCCTAATACTAGTCCAATGGGGTTTCCCATTGAAGATGCATTGTTGCACAGCAGTATAGCAAACACAATGCATTGTCTCATAAAAAGTGTTGCAAGGGCAGGGTCCTGGCTTGCCATCCACTTGAGGTATAATTTTGGGTTTCTCTATGCATACCCACATATTAGAATTGGAGTATAGGGGGAGATGTTGGTTCTCAGAGAGATGAATAAAGTAGTATGCTATTTTGTTACCACAATCTACCCTTTGGATTTGTTTTCTGTTAAAAAGAAGTGTTTTATGTGTTCCTCCCCGACATTCACAAGGTTTTCCAATCTGTTTGGCCAAGAAAGCTCTAGCATCATGTGGGTTTCCAAACCCTTCATCACTGGGCAGAATGAATGTCACCAGCATCAGGAAGAGCAGTTGCATCCACATCTCCAGTCGTTTCTGGGGAAAAAACAGAGGAACAATCCTCAGGGGTGAAACAGTCCATGGAAGGGTGATTATCAGTGTCCTCTGGTTGGGGTAAATATTTTAGGTCCCTTGCTGGTGTACAAATGGGTCTTTTTTCATCTTTAGGGAAGACACCTCCAAACCCTTTCCCTGCTGTGAGGAGTGGGTCTGGTCCTCTCCAGGTCCCAGTCAATGAGTCTCTCCATCTGGCCTTAATCGAGCTATATGTGACAGAGGATAACCAATGTTTTTGGAATGGAGACATTTTTTCATTGCTAGAAAAATTTAAAATATTTAAGGTGAATAATGCTTTCTGTAGCTGATCATGGGGGAGTAGTGATTCCCCATTTTGTTTTTGTAATTGTGATTTAAGTGTTTGGTTATATCTTTCCACAATGGCTTGGCCTCAAGGGTTATATGGAATGCCTGTGGCATGTATTTGCCACATCTGGAGGAAACTTGTAAAGTTTTTACTTACAAAGCAGGGGCCATTATCAGTTTTTACTTGATCAGGCATCCCGAGAGTGGCAAAACATTGAAGCGTATGACTGATGGCATGTTTAGATTTCTCCCCAGCATGTGCCAATACCCAACAGGCATGGGAGAAAGTATCAAATGATAAGAAGATATATTTAAGTAATAATGGAGTGAGGCTCAATACTAAAGAGTCTAATGGCAGTTTTCCTTCCTTTAATGATGCAATCAGCGACTTGGTTACTTAAAAAATAGACCCTAGGGGCCCCACTGATCTAGAGGTGAATCCACTGATTAGGCTCACCCTTTTGAGCCAACAGAGCAGTGGTCAGGGTCTCCCCAGGAAAAAGGTAGAGAGAAAGAGGCAGATCAGGGTTGAATCGCTTGAGATTAGAGTTATCTATGGCCTCCTGGACTCTATGAGGGACTTGTCTCTGCCCAGGTGTTAGGGTTACTTGGGACAAAAGATCAAGGCCCCTTAGTAGGTCGAAAAATGGGTATAATTCCCTAGTGGTTATAGGTATCCAGGGCCTCATCCAGTTAATTTCTACCAAGAGCTTCTGGAGTTGAGGCAAGGTGTAAGAATCCTGAATATAAAGTTGTGTTTTAACAGATGAAACTGTATCTAGTGTAAGGATCAAGCCCAAGATCTTAAAGGGAGGCACAGTTTGAATTTTCTCAGGAGCTACTTTAAAGCTGTGAGTATGAAGGATAGTTAGACATTGGTAGGTAAGGTCCTGAAGTGTGGTGGAATCTGGCACCCAAGAATAATATCATTCATGTAAATATAAAACAGTGTATTAGGAAGATTGATAAGAGAAGAGAAAATGGATGACAGGTAATATTGACAAATGGGTGGGCTATTAGCCATGCCCTGAGGTAAGACAGTCCACTCAAATCTCCTATCTGGGCCACAAAAATTAACAGTGGGTACAGAGAAAGCAAATTTTTCCATGTCTCCTGGATGGAGAGGGATAGAGAAGAAGCAATCTTTAATGTCAATGTTAGTAATATGGTATATATTGGGAATAGATGGGATCCATGGGAGTCCCCTCTGGGTTCCAAATGGGATCATGTGTTCATTGATCTTCCTTAAATCATGTAAAAGTCTCCAGGACCCATTTAGGCTTTTTAATGACAAAGACAGGAGAGTTACAGGGACTAGTGGAGGGACAGATATGTCTGGCTTCCAACTGTTGATCAATAAGTATGCAGAGTTGGTGTAACTTAGAAGAAGGGAGAGGCCACTGCTCAACCCATATAGGATCCCCCAGTCTCCACTGGATTTTAAATAGTGGGGGGCTGTGCAGTGGCCCTTAGAATTGGGGGTGTTCATTGGAGTACTTTTGCCCGAGTTGCTCAAAGTAAGGGTCATCTCTATAATTGGGATGGCATTCCCTCCCTTCCTCAAACTGTTGTTGATATTCTTCTTCATCTAACAAATCATTATAAAAGGCCTTGTGGTCAGTAGTGATGAAAGCCTCAGCATCTCCAAGGATGTCTTGCCCCAGTAAGTTAGCAGTGAGCCCAGTCACCACAAGAGGGCAGACTTCTTCCTTGCCCCCACCTGAGTCAGTCCAAGGGAGCCACTTGGCAGTCTCCCAGGAGGCAGACTGCCAGCCAACTCCCAGCAGGGGAGGGCGGGGCATAAGCTGCCAGGAGGGGGTCACTTCCTCCTTTCTTAGGACCATTCGGTCCACTCCAGTGTCAATGAGAAGTTTGAATCTTTTATTGCCAATATTTAAAATAACTTTGGGTCTAAGGCTGGGGACCAGAGAGACAGTCCGATGTGCTTTGATGGTCTCTTTCCCCTATTTAACAGGGCTTGGGGGATCCCCGGGAGGAGTTTAAAGCCTTCCCTATATGTCAAACTTCGACCGACACTTCCTAGCCCAATGAAATGCCTTCTTGCATTTAGGGCAGCAGGTGCAAGTGGTGTTGGTCATCCCCCCAGAAGGCAGGGGAGACTTTGTCTTATGGGGCACTCCTTTCTAAAATGGCCCTCATCCCCACACCCAAAACATGTTGATTTTTCAGGATTTAACTTTAATGTACAGATCGTACTAGCCAAATCTCTCTGTTTATTTTCCTGAAGGGCAGCAGCCATGGTCCTAGCCTGATGGGAGATAGTGCCAACATCCTTTGTGGTTACAATCCATCTAATCATGGAGTTGTCCTTGAGACCTGCACAGTTGAGGCAGTGATCAGCCGTCATCCCTTCCCAGACCAACATTCTAGTAAACTGATCCTGTAATACCCCTGGGGGAAATTTTCTTTGGAGACTTTTTTCCACCTTATCTGTAAATGTAGCCAAGTCCTCAGATGGTTTTTGAGTAATACCCATAAGGAGTGGGGGCTTTCAGAGGGTCCCTCATGAAGCCTTTTCCATGCAGCCAAGCCCAGTGTCCTGACCTGGTTTCTATATGGGTCAGGTATAGCCGCCTGTTGAGTGCCTGTAGCATATTGGTCAGAGGTACTGCAGAGCATCCCAAAAGTTATCGGCAGAGTGGACTGTTGACTTTGGTTTCATTCTGCCTGTGTATGGCACTCATCTTTTATTTTTTTTTTTATTTTTTTTTTTTTATTTGAGAGCAACAGACACAGAGAGAAAGACAGATAGAGGGAGAGAGAGAGAATGGGCGCGCCAGGGCTTCCAGCCTCTGCAAACGAACTCCAGACGCGTGCGCCCCCTTGTGCATCTGGCTAACGTGGGTCCTGGGGAACCGAGCCTCGAACCGGGGTCCTTTAGGCTTCACAGGCAAGCGCTTAACCACTAAGCCATCTCTCCAGCCCTGGCACTCATCTTTTAAAAGGCACACCACTTAATGTATAGGGGAACCGACAAGTCAGCCCTGACTAGATTTTTCCTATCTTGGGTTGTACAAGGTTGATGGGCAAATCCCTGTCACAGGGTCCCAGCCCAAGGAGAGTTAGGTCCATACTCCGAGACTGCCTTTTTAAGCTCTTTAATGTCCTGAGCTTCCCACAGATACCAGGCAGCAAGGCGATTTCTCCCAGGATTTAGATTGATGGGAAATAAAATAATAGCTTTATTTATGAAGGAGGAGCCAAGAAGGTCCAGAAAGGATTAGTCAATGGAGGAGGTGGAGGAGGTCCCCCAGAAGGCCAGGGAGCACTCTCAAAGGGATCGAGTGAGGGGTATAAAGATATACCCTTTTCTGGGGTTTTAAAAATTGTATCTCCAGGAGGAGTAGCCAGATCAGACTGTATAGTATCTTTTTCTTTTTCCTCTGTCCTTTGTTTTTGTTTGGTTGGCCTTGGAGGGGAGCAGCCCTTAAGGGCTGAAATTGTAGGGAGGACCCCTAAGGGAGGTATCTGACACTTCTCCACATGTGCCCAATGGACAAGGGCCTCTACCCTATCCCAAGTGTCCCAATCAAATAGATTTCCTTCCAGCAACCATGGAGCCAGCTTAAGAAGGCAATCCCAGGTCTGTCGAGCCTGATTATCAGTCAAATCAAGCCCTCTACTCTTTAGGAGTGCCCTGAGAGATTCTAAGGCAGGATTGGATTTAGAGGTAGACGGTCCCATATTATAAAGTCGAGAGAGAAATGTCCATAAAATTAGGGCAATAGCAACCCAAAGACACACGAGTACAACACAACCACAAGGATCCAAAAGCTAGATAAACATGCTGTACAAAAGCTGCAGATGCAGCTAGCCTAAGGTTAGCTAAAATTTTATGTAAACAAAGCCATATTTTGTTACATGATCTCATGAATATAATTACTGAGTTTATGTTCTAGGTCAACTTCAACTTACATAGATGATTACTAAAAGCAACAAATTTCTCTCTGCAGTGGTGAATCATAATTTGCCAAGTATTTTAAAAGATTGTAGTGTCATGTTACTTAAGAGAAGGAGGCAACTGGCCTGACTTCTAGGCCAGCCTGCCTCAAGATAGAAACAAAAATGTGCCTTAGTTACTCTTAATAAAAGCATTTCCAAGTGTGTTAGAGGTATTGTTAAACATTATCCCCCAAATGCCTTTTATGTTTTGCCTTATATTCATAGAGAGTGTGTTTCATGGATTTTATTAGTATGAGCTTTCTCAAATCAATGAGTTATTAAAAAAAATTTTAAGGTACACTGGTATTATTAAGCAAGTATCGTTGTCAGGTAGAGACTTTTGGTGACAAAAATGCTAAGGAAGGCTTTTTCTCTACAAATTTTGCTTAATAAGGTGGCTAACTCTTTGAAGCCAGACTACTTGCTCCTTGGTTAGTGGGTAATAAGGTTAATCAATTTGGTGTAGATTGTCTTAATAACCTCATTAAAAATATGCTTAATTATGGGTTGAGATGAGATGATTGAAGGAACTGGGAAGGTATTTTTCAATGTTGGACATAGAATGGTTGTTAAAAATGCTTTTTGAGTGGAACTTAGATCAGAATGTTAATGTATGTGCATGAAGATATGCATATATAGAAAGGATGTAAGAGATCTAAAAAGACCAAGTTTTGGCAAAAATTAATTTCCTTTTAGAAGGTACAGAAAGCTATTTTTCATGCTAAACCTATAAACACCATGCCTGAAGTTCAAGATTTTTCAACTGTTTACAGACTTTCCAGGATGCTTTAAAAAATTTACATATGGATATAGACTTAATATAAATCCAGCTTACATTAGACACAGGTGATGTCCTATGCTAAGTATAGATGTAATTTATATTCTTTGGAAATATAACCAGCTTAGATATAGTGAAGACCCTATTATCTTATGTATTACAAATGGGTAAAATGAATTTCCCAGGTAAAAACAAACAACTTCAGAATAAGACAAGGAATGCCAGGATGCTTAACTCTCTACTCTGTTATTTTCTTTTGCTTTTGCCTACTGCTTTTGCTGTTTAAATTATGATAAGCAGGACTCAGGGAAAAGGGATGATATCCCCTTTATCTCAGACCCCATGAAAGTTTAAGCCATGTGTTCCCTGACTCTGTCCAGAGACAAAATGGACAATTGTCTCTGATACAGAAAAGTGAATGACAAATGGCATATAACTTTGTATTTCTTTATAGTTATTCTCTTTTGAACACCTAAAGTCACATCTGTTAGATGAAATTTCTCAATACAAAAAAGGTTAAATGGGTAAACTAAGTTAAGGTACTTGATCAAGTTACAAACTCTTTACATAAAGCAAATATCAGACTTACCTAAAATGTATATCAGAATATAAACAGATGATTTTAAAAAGGCATCAATGAAATGATGGCTAAGGTGCATATATGGGAAGCTTAAAGACTTAGTTTTGATTCCCCAGCACCCCCATTATTGTTGCTAAAGCTAAATCTGATTTAAAGCAGGTTCTCTGATATCCATTCTCAAGATAGTTTTCTATACCCATCAGCCCACATGAAAGGACTGCCAACAACTCTGGCAGACCCTCTTCACCACAGAGGAACATGGAAGAATCCAAATGGAAGCCAAGAAACTAGTGTTGGGGACCTGGCAGCCATCTCACAGAGAACCCTAATGTTATTGATGAGATCTTCCCTTCTATGTGACTGGACTGGATTCCCAACAGTGATGAAGATAGGATGTCCCTTAGCCTCTTTTGCTGGACTCTGATGGGTCTCAGGCAGGAACTTGCTCAGCACCCTACAACTTTGTCTAAGACAAATGAAGTGACACAAGTGTCCACAGAATCCCCCACTACTTTCCTAGAAAGGCTGCAGGAAGCAGATAGAACATACCCCCCCCCCATAGAGCCTAAGGTTCCAGAAAATAGGCTACCAAAATTGCTAAGGTTATGGTACTACCTTCCAGAAGGCAAGAGGCCCCACAAGAGAGCCCTTATACTTTGCTCAAAATTATTCCACCTGAAAAGAAAATATATGCTGTGCTCCACTTAAAAGATGCTTTCCTTAGGTGCTTTCACTGGCAAAGGGAAGTCAACCCACTTTTTTCCTTTGAATGGACAGACCTGGAAGAAAGCACCAGTGGGCAACTAACTTAGACTAGGCTTCCACAGGGATTAAAAAATCCCCCCACCCTTTCTGATCAGGCTCTTCATGGAGATTTGCAGGTCTTTCACAAGGAAACACCTGTGGCAACTATCCTACAATACAGGGATGTCCTCCTCCTAGCTGAAGAAATGGAGGAAGAATGACTTTCTGCCACAGAGTGTCTTCTGGACAACTTACAACATTTGGGCTATCACGCACCAGGCAGAAAGGCTCAACTGTGTGTGTATAAAGCAACCTACTTTAGATATGAACTCCAAGAAGGTAAAAGTATGCTCTGTCAGCTTCTAGGATTTGGGCCATCACTCAAATACCCATTAAGAGACAGATATGAGAATTTCTCAGAGCCTAGGATGTTGTAGGATTTGGATCCCAAGGTTTACCAAATTAGCCAAGCCTCTATATGAGGCCACTAGAGGACCAAAGTTTAGCATATTTATATACAATATTTAGTATATTTAGAGAGAGAAAGAGAGAGAGAGAGAGATTTTAATTAGACTAAAAATGAGAAACAAGCATTCCAAGAACTATAGTCAGCTCTGACATCAGCCCCTGCCCTTGCACTCCCAGACTTAACCAAACCCTTCCACTTGTACATGGACAAAAAGAAGGGGACATCTAGGGGCATACTAACTCAAAGGCTTGGGCCATGGCATTGCCCAGTGGTCTACTTGTCTAAGAAGCTAGACCCAGTAGCCACTGGTTGGCCCCCTTGTCTCTGGACTATTGCAGTTGTTGCTATTCTGACAGAGGACACCAAAAATTTAACCTTGGACCATACTTTATCAATTAAAGCTCCACATCTGATAGAGACTCTTTTAAAGAGCCCCCAGACTGATGGCTCTACACTCTCACATAACCCACTATCAGGCCTTGCTCTTAGATCAACCAAGTATACAGTTTTGCAAAACGGAGGCTTTGACCCCAGCCTCTCTGCTGACAGAAACTAATGAGGCATCAACCCCTCTGCATGACTGCTTAGAGATCACTTCTACCTTCCATGGACTCTACCCGAGCTCACAGATGTTTCTTGGCTGGACCCTGATCTGGTGATGTATTATGGTGGCAGCAGCTTTGTCATGGACAGAATCAGGTATGTAGGGGTATCTGTGGTGACTCTGGAAGAATCCCTGTGGGCTGAAGCCCTACCTCAGGGTACATCATCTCAGAAATCTGAACTGATAGCACTGACCAAGGCTCTGGTATTGAGAAAAGACAAGACAGTGAATGTCTACACAGAGAGCCATTATGCCTTTGCCATGGCATGTGTACATGGGACCATCTACTAGAAGTGAGGGCTATTAACAACAGAAGACATTTAAAAAAATAATAAAAGAATGAAATTCTGAATTTATTGGCTGCCATTTGGGTGCCTGCTAAAGTGATTATAAACCATTATCTGGGTCAATAGAAATGGGAGACCATAGAAGCAAATGGGAACAGACTGCTAGAACTAGCAGCAAAGAATGCTGCCTCTCAGCATCTGTCAGATTGTCTGGTTACTGTCCTGGCACCTACTCTGCTTGAGCGACCAACATACACAGATCAGGACGTACAGTTCACCTCTCATCTGATAAAAGAATAGACCCCACAAAGATGGTATCAACTGGAGAATGGATGACTGTTGCTGCCCCAAGCCCTTGAGCAGAGAATGGTTAAGCAAGTACAGGAAAGAATTCACTTAGGAAGCAACAAGGTAGCTGAGCTAATAAGGAGTTTTTCTTCCCAGGTATGGACTCAATCATCAAGGACACCACCACCCACTGTAATGCCTGACAATCAACAAATGCATTCTCTGGTAAGGTACCAACAATGATGGTGAGAGAGTGGAGAACAGAGCCAGGTAGACATTGGGAAGTTGATTTCATACAGGTAAAGCCAGATCAGTAAGATATAAATATTTACTTGTTTATGTTTGTACCTTTTCAGGATGGGTGGAAGCTTTCCTGACCAAGGCTGAGATAGACCAAATAGTAGTTTAAAAATTTGTTAGAGGAAATAATTCCTTGAGGTTGGACCTCAAGAAAGGATCAGATAGTGGGCCTGCCTTTATGTCAAAAATCACTAAAAAATTGACTAAGATGCTGGGGATTAATTGGAAATTACATTGTGCTTATCATACCCAAAATTCAGGACAGGTAGAAAGGATAAATCAGAACTTGAAGGAGACTTTAAATTAACCCTGGAAACTGGAAAAGGATAGTTGGGACTCCTTTCCTTTGGCCTGTCAAGGGCCAGGTGTACCCCTTATATAAAGGAATTATTCCATTTAAAATTATATTTGTAACTCCTCATCGCACATCCTGCCCTTGATGGGTCTTGAACAGATAACTGACTTTACTAATGAAAGCCTTTTTCCATTCTATCCAAGTCTTACAAAAAGTTCAGGAGACCATTGTTCCATCAGTCAAAGCTGTTTTTCGTACAAACCCTGTTTGCCCCCATCTCTTTCAGCCCAGTGACAGAGATTGGGTCAAGATACACCATAGTGGGATGTATTTGGATGTTGAAAGGGCCCCCAATAGATCATCCTAACTACTCCAATGGCCATGAAAGTGGAGAGGACAAAATTAAAGAGGATTAAACTTACTTTTTATAAAACAAGGGGGCCTACATATGGCTTTAGGTAAAATTTGCTGCTTGTTGCCAATCAGTCAGGAGTAATCCAAGATACACTGGCTTTAGTTAGAGAAAATCTCAAAAAAAGAAAACTTCAGGGACAAGCCACTAATAATTGGTTTCAGTCTATGTTTAGTTGGTCTCCATAGTGATCTCCCCTTATCTCTTCTATTGCTGACCCCCTGATACTACTGCTCTTATTAGGCCTTACCATAGGACCTTGAATTATTAATGCTCTAAGTAGATGTATAAAGAATAAAATAAGTTCTGTTAAACTCATGGTATTGAGGACCCAATAAACCCTCTTAGATAAAAACACCCTAGACACTGTTCTTCATGAATCAAAGATTTGAGTTAGTGTCATATCAGAGGGGGAAATTAAAAATGGAATGTAAAGGGACATAATAGACCTGGTTAAACATCCTCCTGTGCAGCCCTTGCTTTTAGGCACACATAATGGAGGCCACCACCCAAGTTGATCTTCCTGACAGGTAAAGAAGTTTCAGGAATCATTATCACAGGCCTTATTGCAAAATGCAGGTGTTTTCTGTTATCTAAGAAATTGGATGACCCCCCTCTGTGCAATGTACCATGACCTTCCTATACCTCTATTTCTAAATACCTTTATGATTACATAGCATAGAATGTTTCTTGCCTCAGTTTCACCTAACTTTGCATGTTAACTTCCATCCTGTTTTTACAGTGAACATCTTGTAGTTTTCTCCAACAAAAGCTGACACTCCAAGCTGTTCAGGGTTGCATCCTGAGATCCCAAACTCTGGGATGCTGACCTGATGCAGCAGCCTTCTTGTTTTTCTTTATTTTAACCAATGAAACTTTGACTCACATTCCATGAGTTGATGGTCTTACTTGTATGACACCAGACCCTATAACAGGCCCACAATTTTTAGGATTCTCCTGCTCTTCCTCCCATTGGCAGTAGAACATTATTACTGATTCACCACTGTGTAGGCAGATTTGCATGAATGCTTGGGATCAAACCCAAGTAAGCAAGCTTACAAGATCAAGTGCCTTCAACCACTGGACTGATAGGGAGTCAGGTAGCTTTGTTACGCAGTTAGGATGACTAGGCCCTTGAATGTAAGAAGCAGGCATGTCTTTGTGCCTATCCTTGCAGTCTCCACTTTGCTAGAGAGCAAAGAATAACCTGACTCCTTATCTTTTGCATAAAGGATATATGTTTATCCACAAACTGGGAACCCTTCTGGTTCTGACCTTCTGAGAGGTCTTTCCCAAGATTTAAATCTAATTCTAACATTGTGGTTGGTCAAGGTTAGATCCCAGACCTTGGTGTCATGGTTCTAGACCAGACTTCTGCCTAAGCACTGATAAACAGCTTCTAGTGAGTTTCAAAGCATTCCATATTATTTTGTCAGGTTGTTTTGGGGGCTGGGGTAAGACAATTCATCAAAGTAGAATAACAAAGTAGCAGAGACAATGTCACTTCACAAAACCAATAAAAGAGTGAGACAAAGAGAGAGGCAAAGAGCAAAAGGGGATATAGTTCCAATATCACACTGAAGAATATACCTCCAGCTATCCAACTTCCTCCCAATAAGCCCCACCTCCTAGGTTTCCCCACCTCCCAATAGTGCTGTAGGCTGGGAACAAAGGAGCCTTTGAAGGACACTTCAGGCTGAAACTATAACAATTCTCCACTCTTATCCTTCTCCCTGGAAAGCCTTCAGAAGAATTTGCATGAGTTCAGTAGGTGTGGAGAGGGCTCATTGTCACATAAAATATGGACAACTTGATAGAAATTTTATGCTAAGTAAAAGCTAGCTATTCTAGGAGACCAGATAGGAACACAGCCATTTCAATAATCACAATGTGGGAAGATCATATTAAATCTCAAATTATTCCCAGCCATTCATTAGAATTTAGAAGAAGCATCCTTGAAGAGAAAAAGAAAGAGTAAAAGCCAGTATAACTGACAAAATTCTAATTACTTAAAAAGACCATGAATTTATGCAAGGTAGGTTATTTTCCACTGAAAATATGAAGGTATGCTAGAGAAATTAATTCTTCTATAGAAAAATGATGAATTTGAATTTTTGTATACCTGACATTGTGAAGTAAGATATGCTACATCAACTACATAAAGTATACTTTTTAAAAAAAATTAATTTAATTTATTAGTTTTCTTTTCAGTAAATACAGGCAGTTTGGTATCATTGTTTAGGCTCATCTGTGATCTACCCCCTCCCATTGGACCCTCCTTGTTGATGTAACTGGGTCGTGCATTGTGGAGTTAGCCCTCAGTTATTGGTATGATAAATGTCTCTGCAAATCATGACCCAACATGTGACTGTGACATTCTTTCTGCCCCCTCTTCTGCAAAATTTCCCTGAGCTATGTTGGGTTTTTGGTCTGCTTCAGTGCTGAGGTGTTGGGGGCCTCTGAGGCTCTGGCTCTCTGATTTGGTAGGAGTTGATTTTTCTCTGCGTTGGTCTCCTTCCCCTTTGTGCTGGTATCTGGTTCACAGGAAAACATCACCCTTGCTTGTTTCGCAAATTGTCCTTAGTTTCAGTTGGGCCCCTTTTGAGGTATGTTGGGGCAGCTCTCTCCTTAGGATCTGCATCTATCTGAATAAGAGAAGCAGACTCTCCAACGAAGAGTAAGTTAGCACCTGGAAAATTGAGATAACACTTACTTTTTTGATAGACAGTTTGATAGGTGTAGGCCCTCTTATACCCCGTGATTGATGGTAGCTTGATATTGTAGAGTGGGCTTGTGTTTGGGTATGGTTCTGACTTGTTTCCCAGCTCCAGCTATGGGTCTAGTACCACTGAGTGGATCAGTTAGTCAAATCAAGAGCAATTGGTTCCTCACCATGGCTGTGTACCACTATTGCACTTGTGTGGGCATTACCTCAGATTATTTGTTGCTAATTAGGTTAAACAATGAGTTGCTTGGACATATCTTGGTCATTTCCCCCAGTCGCCTATGTAGCACCTTCAGGCACTACACACGCTGACTGTCTGGGGACTGACTCCTCCTGGCTTCCAGCCATGTCATTCCATTTTAGGTGTCAGCTGCGTATGCAGTCTTCAGCAATAGGGTCTTACCACTGGCCTTCGGTGGGTCATCAAGTACTCTGACAGAAGTCTGCCATTGTTTTGGGAAACCTTGTAGGTTTCTCTGATCAAAAGCTCATTGTGGATAGTAGGCCCAAGCTGGGAGTGGGGGTTACAGGTCAGTGTCCACTAAGAAATTGAGGAAGAACATAACTAATATACAAGAGTTAGAGAGGAGAGAGATAGAGGGGAAAGGGGGAGAGGGAGGGAGGGAAGATGTAGGAGATTTAGTCTTGATCCTACCCTCTCCAGTGTCTTGTGGTTCAGGTGTTTCCTGTAAGGGTCTAGTGAAGGTTCAGCTATTTGGTCTGTCTTTTAGGAAGTAGAATTTTATGGTACCATTGCCATTTGGGTCCAGATTACTGTTTTCCACCTTTCGATGCCCTCACCGCCCTCCCATCCATCCTATTGTCTAGTCCATGAGGTGCTTGCTGGGTATGTAAGGTATCTTGGGTAGATTCAGGTTAGGTGTTGTAGATGAGTGAGACTATGTGTCGATTTTTTTTCCGTGATTGGGTAAGTTCGCCGAGAATGATCTGTTCCAGGTTCAACCATTTTTCCTCAAATTTCTTTATGTCGTTTTTTTCTTACTGCTGTATAGAATTCCATTGTGTAGATATACCACTTCTTTGTTATCCATTCTTCTAATGATGGACATCTGGGTTGATTCCAGCTTTTGGCTATTACGAATTAAGCCACTACAAACATGGTTGAGCAAATCTCTCTGACCTTTGATTTGAAGGTTTTAGGGTAGATGCCCAGTAAGGGTATAACTGGGTCTGTTGGTATTTCTATAGTCAGCTTTTTCAGGAGTATCCATATTGCTTTCCAAAGTGTTTGTACCATCCTGCATTCCCACCAACAGTGAATGAGTGTTCCTGCTTCTCTACATCCTCGCCAGCATTTATTTTCATTTGACTTTTTGATGTTGGCTATCCTTTTTGGGGTAAGGTGGAATCTCAGAGTTGTTTTAATTTGCATTTCTCTGATGATTAGGGATGATGACCATTTTCTTAAGTGTGGATTTGCCATTTGTATCTCTTCCTCTGTGAATTGCCCGTTCAACTCTGTGCCCCATTTTGTGGGTGGGGTATTTGTCTTCTTATTGTTTAGACTTTTGAGTTCTTTGTAAATTCTAGAGATAAGGCCTCTATCAGTTGGATAACCTGCAAATATTTTCTCCCATTCTGTGGGTATTCTATTGGCTTTGCTTATTATATTCTTGCCTGTAAAGAAACTCTTCAGCTTCATATGATCCCAATGGTTGAGTGACTGTTTAAGAACTTGAGCTGAAAGGCCCAAGAATTCAGAAGCCCAGAAATACTATCACACTCCAAAGGGAGCTTAAGTGGGCCCCTGCATACCTCAAACTCCAGGCTTTACTCTCTGTTGGAAGCAAGTAAAGAATCCCTCTTCTCATTATATCAGAGCCCGCTCCTAATATAAAACTAGGTAAAAAGGGCATGAGATAGCCCTCAAGGATGGGAAATGAGTAATGAAGGTAACCACTTATTTGGTTTCTGTAAATAGCCTGCACCATAAGCCTTACTAGCCCACACTGTAAGCCTTAGTAGCTTGCACCATAAGCTGTAGCAGCCTGCCTCAGACCACCAAGTTCATAGGAGGCTGATACCATACTCTGCTACTCCCACCCAAGGACCTGCGCAAATGCTGACCACCAAGGTCGTAAGAGAATGATTGCTCCACGAGGGGTTTGAACAAATTAAACTAATTGGCTTAGAAACTATGGGGTGGCACAAACTGACTGGCTCGCACCCTGCGGGCTCCTGATATTAAAAAAAAATGATTGGTCTAATGCACAGGCTTTGCTAGAAACCCTATAAAAACTGTCTCGTTCCTGCATTCGGGGCTCTGCAGTCCTCTACCCCTGTGCAGTGTATGACTGTGGGCCCCAGTGCGCTTGGAATAAAATCCTCTTGCAGTTTGCATCAAGACTGCTTCTCGTGAGTGATTTGGGGTGTCACCATATCCGGGCAGAGCGTGGGGTCCCCCTCCTGGGGTTCTTTCATTGGGGGCTCGTCCTGGATCTGAAGGCCCCCACACACACCCAAGAACCGACTTGGAGGTAACCTCTGGAGTGAATGTGTGCCGGCCGGTGTTTTTGTTCTGAGTATCTGGTTTCTGGGACGTGTGCTTTTGGCTTGGTTTGATTTGCAGCCATCCTCTAGGGCTGTAAAGGACCAGAGGACCGTAATCAGCAGACGTGCTAGGAGGATCACAGGCTGCCACCCTGGGGGACGCCCTGGGAGGTGAGGGGAGCCAGGGATGCCTGGTGGTCTCCTACTGTCTGTCAGAGGACCGAGTTCTGTTGTTAGAGTGGAAGCTTCCTCCTTTGTGGCCGTCCGATTCTTTTGCCTGATTGTGGAAGATGCAGACGGGTTGCTGGTGTCTGGATTTGTTAGTCTCAGTTGTGTGTGTTGTTGTTGTTCTTTGTGTCTTTGTCTATAGTTCTAAAATGGGACAGACGGTGACAACGCCCCTTAGCTTGACTCTTGACCATTGGACTGAAGTTAAGTCTAGGGCCCATAATTTGTCAGTTGAGGCTAGAAGGAGACCCTGACAAACGTTTTGTGCCTCTGAGTGGCCAACTTATGTGGTCATATGGCCATCAGAAGGAACCTTTAATTCTGAGACTATTCTGGCTGTTAAAGATATTATTTTTCAGAATGGACCAGGCTCCCATCCCAACCAAGAGGCTTACATCCTCACCTGGAAGGATTTGGTGGGTCAGGCCCTGGCTGAATAAACCCAGGAACTCAAGCTCCAGAGACCTGACTCTCAAAAATGCAAAAAAGCCCTCTCCTGAGGGAGCCAGACCTCCCCCTCACATCTATCCTGATATCAAAGAGCCTCTGGCTTGGCCGGAGACTCAGCATGCCCCTCCCCCCCCTTACCCAGTCCTGGGAGCTGAGAGAGGGCCTCTCGCCCTCCCCGAAACTCCGACCTCAGCCCTTCCCAAGCCTCTGCCAATCGCCCCTCCCGAAACTCTGCCCTCCGCCCTTCCCAAGCCTCCACCCCCCGCCCTCTCCGAGCCTCCACCTCCCAGCTTGCCCGGGCTTCCTCCCTCCACCCCTCCCGAGCCCCTGGAAATGGGAGGGCCAGCCGTAAGGATGCAGAGCCGGAGAGATGCTACCCCGAAGGGAGCAAATGGAATTGTAACACTGCCACTACGTGAGGCAGGTCCTCTCATGCTGGGGGGTCAACTACAACCCCTCCAATATTGGCCTTTTTCCTCTGCAGATCTTTATAACTGGAAAGCTAACCACCCCCCTTTTTCAGAGGAACCCCAATGCCTCACGAGGCTGATGGAGTCTCTTATGTTTTCTCATCAGCCTACCTGGGATGATTGCCAACAGCTGTTGCAGACACTCTTCACAACCAAAGAATGAGAGAGAATTTTAATAGAGGCCAGAAAAAATGTCCCTGGGGCCAACGGGCGGCCCACGCAGTGGCAGCATGAGATAGACATGGGGTTCCTCTGACTCGCCCTGTTTGGGACCACAATACAGCTGAAGGTAGGGAGAGCTTAAAAATCTATCTCCAGGCTCTGGTGGTGGGTCTCCAAGGTGCCTCCAGAAGGCCCACCAATTTGGCCATGGTGAGAGAGGTGATGCAGGGGCCGACAGAGTCTCCCTCAGTGTTTCTTGAGAGGCTCATGGAAGCATTTAGGAGGTTCACACCCTTTGACCCCACCTCTGAGATTCAAAAAGGCTCAGTAACATTAGCTTTCATAGGGCAGTCAGCTCCTAATATCAGAAAGAAACTTCAGAGATTGGAGGGATTACAGGAAGCTGAGCTGCATGATTTAGTAAAAGAGGCAGAAAAGGTATATTACAAAAGGGAGACAGAAGAGGAAAAGGAGCAAAGGAGAGAAAGAGAGAGAGATGAACGTGAGGAGAGACGTGAGAAAGAGAGAGAAGAAAGGGAGGATAGGCGCAATAGACAACAAGAGAAAAATCTGACCAGGATCCTGGGCACAGTGGTAGGAAAAAAAAGGAGAAAGGGAGAGAAATTTTCAAAAGTTTAGAACAGGCCCTAGGCAGATAGGGAACCTGGGCAACAGGGCCCAACTTGATAGAGATCAATGTGCCTGTTGCAAGGAGAAAGGGCACTGGGCAAGAGACTGCCCTAAGAAGAACAGCAAAAGATCTAGGGTCCTAACCCTTGGAGAAGATGAAGACTAGGGAGGACGGGGCTTGGAGCCCCTCCCCGAGCCCAGGGTAATTCTGAAGGTGGAGGGGAAGCCAGTCGAATTTCTCGTGGACACTGGTGCTGAACATTCAGTACTCTTGCAACCAATGGGAGGGGTAAAAGATAAAAAATCCTGGGTTCTGGGTGCTACTGGACAACGGCAATATTCATGGACTACCCAAAGAACCGTTGACCTGGGAGTGGGACGGATAACCCACTCATTCTTAGTCATTCCTGAATGTCCAGCGCCCCTCCTTGGTAGGGACATATTAACCAAGATGGGTGTTCAAATTTCCTTCAAATCAGAAAAACCAGAAGTGTCTGCTGGAGGTCGACCCATCACCGTGTTGACTCTCCAACTAGATGATGAGTATCGATTATACTCTCCCCCAGTAGAGCCTAATCAAGACATAAAGCCCTGGTTAGAACAATTTCCCCAAGCCTGGGCAGAAACTGCGGGCATGGGCTTGGCGAAACAAGTACCCCCACAGGTCATTCAACTAAAAGCCAGTGCTACACCAGTATCAGTCAAACAATATCCCATGAGCCGAGAGGCCCAAGAAGGAATTCGGCCCCATATCCTAAGACTGATTCAACAAGGTATTCTGGTACCAGTTCAATCCCCCTGGAACACTCCCTTACTGCCATTTAGAAAACCCGGAACCAATGATTACCACCTAGTACAGGATTTGAGAGAAGTCAGTAAAAGAGTACAGGACATACATCCAACTGTCCCAAACCCTTACAACCTCCTTAGTGCCCTCCCACCAGAGCGGATTTGGTATACAGTGTTGGATCTAAAAGATGCTTTATTCTGCCTAAGATTACATCTGGACAGCCAACCTCTTTTTGCCTTTGAATGGAGAGACCCAGACACAGGAAGGACTGGGCAGCTCACCTGGACCCGGTTGCCCCAGGGATTCAAGAACTCCCCAACCATCTTTGATGAAGCCCTACACAGGGACCTAGCCAATTTTAGAGTTCAACACCCACAGGATAACGTTTGCCCCACCTGCCATACTCAACCCCGCTTCTCTTCTGCCTGCAGAAACTGATGAGACAGTGACTCATGACTGTCATCAACTGCTGGTTGAGGAAACTGGGATCTGAAAGGATCTCACAGATGTCCCACTGACTGGAGGAACATTAATCTGGTTCACAGATGGAAGCAGTTACATTGTAGAAGGTAAGAGGATGGCTGGGGCGGTGATAGTAGACAGAACACGAACAGTCTGGGCCAGCAGTCTGCCAGAAGGAACTTCAGCACAAAAGGCTGAGCTCATAGCCCTCACACAGGCCTTACGACTAGCTGAAGGAAAGTCTGTGAATATCTACATGGTCAGCAGGTACGCTTTTGCTACTGCACACGTACATGGGGCCATCTACAAACAGAGAGGGCTGCTTACTTCAGCAGGAAAAGAAATTAAAAACAAAGAAGAAATTCTAAGTTTGCTAGAAGCTCTACATCTACCCAAAAGACAGGCCATTACGCATTTCCCTGGCCACAAAAAGCCAAAGATTTTATCTCCAAAGGAAACCAGATGGCTGACCAAGTGGCCAAGTAGGCTGCCCAGGGGGTCAACATTCTGCCCATAATAGAAAAGCCAATGAACCAAAAAAGTGAGCAACAATATACCCCAGGTGACTGGCAAGAAGTTAGAAAGTTAGGCCAGTTCTCTGAAACTCCAGAGGGGGCCTGTTTTACCTCAGAGTGAAAAGATATTCTACCTCAAGCAAAGGGACTAGAGTACGTTCAACAAATACACCGCCTAACCCATCTGGGGGCCAAACATCTACAAAAACTGCTGCAGATGTCTCCTTACCATATTCTGAGGGTGCCAGAGATAGCTGGGTCAGTAGTCAAGCATTGTGTACCTTGCCAGATGGTCAATGCTAATCCCTCAAGAATGCCTCCTGGGAAGAGGCTAAGGGGAGACAGCCCAGGTGCTCACTGGGAAGTGGACTTCACTGAGGTAAAACCAGCTAAGTATGGTAATAAGTATTTACTAGTTTTTGTAGACACTTTTTCAGGATGGGTAGAGGCTTATCCTACCAAGAAAGAAACCTCAACCGTGGTGGCTAAGAAAATACTGGAAGAAATTTTCCCAAGATTTGGGATACCCAAGGTAATAGGTTCAGACAATGGTCCAGCCTTTGTTGCCCAGGTAAGTCAGGGACTGGCCAAAATATCAGGGATTGATTGGAAATTACATTGTGCATACAGACCCCAAAGCTCAGGACAGGTAGAAAGGATGAATAGAACCATTAAAGAGACCCTCACCAATTGACCGCAGAGACTGGCACTAATGATTGGATAGCTCTCCTACCCTTTGTGCTCTTTAGGGTCAGAAACACACCCGGACAATTTGAACTGACCCCCTATGATTTGCTATACGGGGGGCCTCCTCCACTGGTAGAAATAACCTCTATACAGAGTACTGATGTGCTGCTTTCCCAGCCTCTGTTCTCTAGGCTCAAGGCGCTAGAGTGGGTGAGACAACGAGCGTGGAAGCAACTCCGAGAGGCTTACTCAGGAGAAGGAGACTTACAGGCCCCACATCGCTTCCAGGTGGGAGATTCGGTCTATGTCAGACGCCACCATGCAGGAAACCTTGAGACTTGGTGGAAGGGCCCCTACCTCATCCTACTGACCACTCCAATGGCCGTGAAAGTTGAAGGAATACCCACCTGGATCCAAGGATCTCACGTCAAGCCTGCTCCGCCACCGGGCCCCGAATGGCAAGCCGAGAGGACAGACAATCCCCTTAAACTTAGGCTTCGCCGTGTGGCTTCTCCTTCTCCAGCTAGGTGATGCCTCCAATCCCCATGCCCCCCAAAAGTTGACTTGGCAAGTGCTTTCTCAAATGGGGGATATAATATGGACTGCAACTAGGGAAGCGCCCCCCTGGACTTGGTGGCCTGTCCTGACCCCAGACATATGTGCAGTGATAGCCGGGGTAGAATTTTGGGATATCCCAGAGCTCACCCCAGAGGAGGTCCCTAGAGAAGTCCACTCTCATGTGGCTAAGCGGGCACTCACGCAAGCGGTCATCTCCCAAGGCAGACAACACGGGGTGCAGCTCTGGGCCAGCCCAACGTAAGATGCAGCATACTCCATTTTATGTCTGCCCCCGAAACTTCTAAACGAAGTTGTGGAGGGATAAAACAGTTCTACTGTAAATACTGGGGTTGTGAAACTACAGGCAATACCTACTGGCACCCAGTTTCCTCCTGAGACCTGATTACTGTGCAGGAAGTATTAGATGGGAAAAAAGCAGTTCCTCTCAGCATCTCTTTCACCCACCAAGGTCAAGAGTCCCAAGACTGGATAAAAGGAAAAACTTGGGGACTCAGGTTTTATATGACAGGATGGGACAAGGGTCTAACCTTTACTATATGACTTAAGATAGAGCCTCCCACCCCAAGACCAGTATGACCTAATAAAGTTCTAGTAGAACAGTGACCCCCTGAAGTGGAATTACCCAAGCTCCCACCCACAGTGGCAGCCAAGACCCATCACATAACGGCTGCTAGAACCCCTTTTACTAGCCCACTCTCGGAAGCCCCACACGGGACAAGACAAAGGCTCTTGAACCTAATCCAAGGGGCCTTCCTCGCCATAAATGCCACCAACCCCAACATTACCTCTGCCTGCTGGCTTTGTTTATCCTCAGGACCACCCTACTATGAGGGGATAGCAACTATGGGAGAGTTTAATATGACTAAAGAACATAATAGCCAGTGTTCATGGGGGACCAAAAACAACTTGACTCTCCCCGAGGTCTCAGGAAGGGGGGCATATATAGGAAAGGCCCCCCCCCGTCCCACCAACATCTTTGTAATGTTACTCTGACCTATATTCAGACTTCAGACAACCAATATCTAGTGCCAGGGTATAACAGGTGTGGGCATATGATACTGGGTTAACTCCCTGTGTTTCTACTTCAGTTTTTAACCCATCCAAAAATTTCTGTATAATGGTCCAGCTTGTCCCCCGGGTTTACAACCATCCTGAGGAAATAGTCATCGATGAATACGACTATCATCCCACCCGATCCAAAAGGGAGCCTGTAACCCTTACCCTAGCAGTCATACTTGGCTTAAGGATAGCTGCCGATGTGGGGACGGGGACCACAGCCCTGGTCACGGGACCACAACAATTAGAAAGAGGGCTTGGTGAACTACATGCTGTCATAAATGAGGATCTCCAAGCTTTAGAGAAATCTGTTAGTAATCTAGAGGAGTCCCTGACCTCCTTATCTGAAGTGGTCTTACAAAACCAGAGGGGAATAGACCTACTATTTCTAAAAGAAGGCGGATTGTGTGCAGCCTTAAAGGAAGAATGTTGCTTTTATGTAGATCACTCAGGAGCTATCAGAGACTCCATGAACAAACTCAGGGAAAGAGTAGAAAAACGTCGAAGGGCGAGGGAAACTGACCAAGGATGGTTTGAGGGATGGTTCAACAAGTCCCCCTGGATGACTATTCTGCTTTCCACCCTAATGGGACCCTTAATGGTTTTGCTCCTGATGCTTTCAGTTGGGCCTTGCATACTTAATAAGATTTTTACTTTTGTTAGAGAACGAGTGAGTGTGGTCCAGATCATGATACTTAGAAAACAATATAAGGGCCTTCAGGGCAGAGAGGAAGATTACATTTAGTCCTTCCAAGTTCTAGGATTAGAACTATTAACAAGAGAAAAAGTGGGAAATGAAAGGCCCAAGAATTCAGAAGCCCAGAAATACTATCACGCTCCAAAGGGAGCTTAAGCGGGCCCCTGCATACCTCAAACTCCAGGCTTTACTCTCTGTTGGAAGCAAGTAAAGAATCCCTCTTCTCATTATATCAGAGCCCACTCCTAATATAAAACTAGGTAAAAAGGGCATGAGATAGCCCTCAAGGATGGGAAATGAGTAATGAAGGTAACCACTTATTTGGTTTCTGTAAATAGCCTGCACCATAAGCCTTACTAGCCCACACTGTAAGCCTTAGTAGCTTGCACCATAAGCTGTAGCAGCCTGCCTCAGACCACCAAGGTCATAGGAGGCTGATACCATACTCTGCTACCCCCACCTAAGGACCTGTGCAAATGCTGACCTCCAAGGTCATAAGAGAATGATTGGCCCATGAGGGGTTTGAACAAATTAAACTAATTGGCTTAGAAACTATGGGGTGGCACAAACTGACTGGCTCGCACCCTGCGGGCTCCTGATATTAAAAAAAATGATTGGTCTTATGCACAGGCTTTGCTAGAAACCCTATAAAAACTGTCCCGTTCCCGCATTCGGGGCTCTGCAGTCCTCTACCCCTGTGCGGTGTATGACTGTGGGCCCCAGCGCGCTTGGAGTAAAATCCTCTTGCAGTTTGCATCAAGACCGCTTCTCGTGAGTGATTTGGGGTGTCGCCATATCCGGGCAGAGCGTGGGGTCCCCCTCCTGGGGTTCCTTCAGAGCCACTGGCGTTTTGTTCAGGAATTCTTTTTCCATTCCTATATCATGGAAAGTACTTCTTAAATTTTCTTCCAGTATTTTTTGAGATTCTGGTCTTAAGTTGATGTCTTTGATCCATTTGGATTTGAGTGTAGTGCATGGTGAAATTTGTGGATCAAGTTTTAGTTTCCTGTATGTGGTTATCCAGTTTGTCCAGCACCATTTGTTGAAGATGCTATCTTTTTTCCAGTCTATATTGTTTGGGCCTTTGTCAAATATCAAGTAGCTATAGTTGCTTGACCCAAAATCTGGGTCCACAAGTCTATTCTATTGGTCTATCCTCCTGTTGTTATGCCAGTACCATGCTTTTTTTATTACTATGGCTTTGTAATATAGTTTTATATCAGGTATGGTGATGCCACCAGAGGTATTTCTTTTGCTGAGGATATGTTTGGATATGTGAGGCCTTCTGCCTTTCCATATGAAATTTGAGATCATTTTTTCTATCTCTGTGAAGAACACTGTAGGGATTTTAATTGGAATTGTGTTAAATCTATATATTGCCTTTGGTAGGATTGTCATCTTCACAATGTTAATTCTGCCTATCCAGGAGCATGGGAGGTCTTTCCATCTTTTCAAGTCCTCCTCAATTTCTTTTTTAAGAGTTTTTATATTTTTGTAGTATAGATCTTTTACTTCCTTGGTTAACGTTATTCCAAGGTATTTTATTTTTTTTGTTGCTATTGAAAATGGGACTATGTCCTTTATTTCTTTTTCTGTGTCTTTGTCATTTGCATACAGAAATGCTACCAATTTTTGTGCATTGATTTTGTATCCTGCTACTTTGCTATAGGAGTTAATCACCTTCAGGAGTTTTGGGATGGAGTCTCTCGGGTCTCTTACATATACAATCATGTCATCAGCGAATAGCGCTAACTTAACTTCTTCCTTTCCAAATTGTATCCCTTTTATTTCCTTCTCCTGCCTTATTGCTTGTTCTGGGACTTCCAGAACTATATTGAAAAGCAGAGGTGAGAGAGGACATCCCTGTCTTGTTCCTGATCTTAATGGGAATTCCTCCAGTTTCTCTCCATTAAGTATTATTTGGGCCTTTGGAGCTTTGTATATTGCCTTTATTATGTTAAGATGTGGACCGGCCATGCCGATTCTCTCCAATGTTTTGATCATGACGTGATGTTGTATCTTGTCAAAGGCCTTTTCTGCATCTATTGAAATGATCATGTGGCTTTTATGTTTAAGCTTGTTTATGTGGTGTATTACATTGACAGATTTTCATATGTTGAACCACCCTTGTGTTCCTGGGATAAATCCCACTTGGTCAAGGTGGATAATGCTTTTGATGTGTTGTTGGATTCAGTTTGCGAGTATTTTGTTAAGGATCTTTGCATCTATGCTCATTAGGGAAATAGGCTAGTAGTTTTGTTTTCTTGTGGCATCTCTGCCTAGTTTTGGGATTAGGGTGATACTCTAGCTTCATAGAAGGAGTTGGGTAGCTTTCCCTGTTCTTCAATTGTGTGGCACAGTTTTAGAAAGATTGGTTTGAGTTCTTCCATGAAGGTTTGATAAAATTCGGCTGGGAATCCATCTGGTCCTGGACTCATCTTTTTTGGGATTTTTTTTATTACTTTTTCAATTTCCGTGAGTGTGATGGGTTCATTGAGGTGATTAATCTGCTCTGAGTTTAGCTTTGGTAGATGATATGCATCCAGGAATTTATCCATCTCCTCCACATTTTCCAGTTTTGTGGAGTAGAGGTTTTTGAAATAAGTCCTGATGATTCTGCCGATTTCACTCATGTGTGTTGTAATCTCTCCTTTTTCATTTTGAATTTTGTTAATTTGGAGTCTCTCCTTGTTTTGCTTGATCAAATTGGCCAGAGGTTTGTCAATCTTATTTATTTTTTCAAAGAACCATCTCTTTGTTTTGTCAGTTGCCTTAATTGTTTCCTTGGTTTCCAATTCATTAACTTCTGCTCTGATTTTAATTATTTTTTTCCTTCTGGAGCTCGTTGGGCTGGATTTTTCTTGTTTTTCCAATGTTTTTAGGTGGATGGTTAGGCTATTGATTAGGGATCTTTCTGTCTTTTTTATGAAGGCATTAAGTGCTATGAATTTTCCCCTGAGGACTGCCTTCATTGTGTCCCATAAGTTTTGGTATGATGTGTTCTCATTGTCATTCAATTCCAGGAAATTTGCAATTTCATTTTTTATTTCATCCACTATCCATTTATTGTTTAAGAGTGCGCTATTCAGTTTCTAGTTGCCATTGGGGTTCTTGTTTTTTTTTTTTGTTGTTGTTGTTGATATCTAGGAATATAGCATTATGATCTGATAACATGCAGGGAATTATGTCGATTTTCCTAAATATGTGGAGGCTGTCTTTGTGACCCAGTATATGGTCTATTTTAGAGAATGTTCCATGGGCTGTTGAGAAGAATGTGTAGTCTGTGGATTTGGGATGGAAAGTTCTGTAGATATCTGTTAGTTCTAAGTGCTCTATGGTTTTGTTGAGCTCTCTTACTTCCCTGTTGAGCTTCTGTTTGGGTGATCTATCTATTACTGATAATCGTGTGTTAAAGTCCCCAGCTATGATGTTGTTGGTGGTTATTTATGTTTTATTGTCAAGTAGGTTTTTTTTTTTTTTTTTTTTTTATGAACTGTGGTGCCCCTGTGTTTGGTGCATACAGATTTATGATTGTAATATCCTCTTGATGGATTGTTCCCTTTATAAGTAGGAAGTAGCCTTCTTTGTGTTTTTTGATTGTTTTTCATTTGAAGTCAATTTTATCTGATATTAATATAGCTACACCTGCTTGTTTCTTATTCCCATTTGCTTGGAACATTGTTTTCCACCCTTTCACCCTGAGGAGGTTTCTGTCTTTAGTGGTACGGTGGGTTTCTTGAAGGCAGCAGATTGAGGGGTCTAATTTTTTGATCCACCCTGTTAGTTTGTGTCTCTTGATGGGTGAATTAAGGCCATTAATATTTAGGGTGATGATTGTGAGATGTGATTTGATCCCTGTCATGTTGTGGTGGTAGAGGTGTGTTGGCATTTCAGTGGAATTTAAGTTTGTTATTTTTTTTTTTTTCTGTCTACTCTGGGTTTGGTTGCTGTGATCTGCTCTTGTAGGCATTTGTGTTTGGTTATTTGTTTCCTCTCTGTGGAGAATTTCCTGGAATACTTTCTATAGGTTTGGTTTTGTGTTCATATAATTGTAAAGCTGAGTTTTGTCATGGAAAGTTTTCCTTTCACCATCTATTATAAGGGAGACTTTTGCTGGGTGGAGTAGTTTGGATTCGAAGCCATAGTTTCTTAGAGTTTGGAGAGTTTCATTCCAGGCCCTTCTAGATTTCAGGGTTTCCATTGAGAAGTCTGAAATAATTCTGATGGGGTTTCCTTTGAAAGTGGTGTGCTGTTTTTCTCTTGCTGATTTTAGGATTTTTTCTTTGGTGTTAATGTTTAAAGTCCTAATGATAATATGTCTTGGGGAGTTTCTCCTTTGGTCTATTCAGTTAGGAGTTCTGTTTGCTTCTTGTGTTTTGATGGGCCTTTCTTTTAAGAGACGGGGGAAGTTTTCTTCAATGATTGTGTTAAATAAGTTCTCCATGCCTTTGGTCTGAAATTCTTCTCCTTCTGGTATTCCAATGATTCTGATATTAGGACATTTAAGTGTATCCCACAATTCTCTCATGTTCTGTTCACAGGAACTTTTGAACTTACTGAAATCTTTGGACTCTCGAACTGTTTCTTCCATCCTGACTTCCAGATCAGAATTTCTATCTTCCACTTTGCTGACTCTATTCTTGAGAGCCTCTAGCGAGTTTTGGACTTGTTCAATTAAGTTTGCATTTTCTACTACTTTCCTATGTATCACTTCCATCACTTTGTCCAGCTCCCTTTTTGTCTCATTTTCTGATTTTCTTGATGATTCTTGGAAATCATCCTTGCATTTCTTTATGTTTTCATTTAGTGTGGCCAGCTGATTTTTAAGGTCCTCTTGTTTTTCACTCTCCCTCAACTCTCTTAGCTCTCTTTGAATTCCTTCCAGTGTCTTATCATATTGCTCTAGCTTAGTGATGGTAGCATCCACACAATTATCTATCCTTTGTAGCTTTCCTACCAGTTCTAGCAGTAGGTTGGTCAGGGTTGCATTGTTCATTGCTTCCACTTGATGCTCTCATCCTAAAAACTCTTCTATGTTTTGGTTAGATGTAATCCTTGTTGGACTGGGTGATCTGTCTGGATTTTCTTGCATTTTATTTTTCATGTTATTTCTTTTGCGCTGTGGTCTACCCATGTCAGTGTATGGGCAGGTAGGTGGGTGGAGCAGCCTGGGATTTAGCTTAATGAGAATCCAAGGCAGCCTGGGGCAGTTGCAAGCAGCCTGGGTTTTTGCTCTCTCTTGCCAAAGCCACCTATCTATAGCCTGACAGTGGCACCAAAGTTGCCTGAATTCTCACCCAGTAATGCACCTAAGCTGCCTGCCTTCGAGCTTGTAAGGGGACTAAGGTAGCAAGCCCTGAAGCTGCCCAAACTCTGGCTGGGAACCCTGGGACCTGCAAACAGTCTGTGCTCTCCCGCCTCTGGGGAGTGGGGGATGGGTGGCGATGTACAGGTTGGGGATGGCCCATGCGCTGGTGCTAGTGACTCATTGTGGACTTGTGTGGCCCTTGCTGTGGGAGTGGGCCTGCTGCACGTGCAATTATAGTGTAGAGGCAGCTGATGTGGGTACAAGATCAGGACACAGCAGAGGCTGACCGTCGGCAAGTGATGTGAGTACAGCATCAGGGGATCTGGCAGCCACCTACTCACGGCAGAGGTGGCCCCCATGGGCCTGTGAGCTGAGCACCACATGGCTGGTTAACTCACAGGATCAGTGAGCAAGGGCGGAGGTAGGAGGTCGCAGCTTCAGTGCAGGAGGCTGGCAGGCATGGCTGGTGGGTGCCCGATCAGAGCACAGCCTCGCGGGGCGCAGGGCATGCGGGGGGTGTGCGGGGGGTGCGTGAGGGTTCGCAATGTGTGTGGGGTGCACGGGGGGCGTGGGGCACATGGGGGGCGTGGGGCATGCGGGGCCACAGGGTGCCCAAGGCGAGGTGTGCGGGGTGCGGTGGGACGCAGAGGGCATGGGGGGGCTTGCGGGGGGGGGTGGGGGTGTGGGGCCCCCTGGGGGCACAGGCTGGGCAGGGGGGTGCAGTGGGTCGCTGGGCACGCAGGGGGGAGTGCGGGGGTGTGGGGGGTGCTAGGTGCGCGGGGGGGGCGGGGCGCACAGGGCACACATGGGGTGTGGGGGGCACGAGGCACAAGGCACGCGGGGGGGTGTGCGAGGGGCATGGGGGGGCGCGGGGCACGCGGGGGGGGTGCAGGGCATCGCGGGGGCATTGGCTTCAGTGCATGCGGTGGTTGCGGGCCGGGTGGGGGGGGCGCAGTGTGTCGCGGGGCACGTGGGGGGGGTGCAGGGGGGCGCGGGGGCGCGGGCGGGGTTCTAGGTGCGTGGGGGGGTGGGGCACACGGGGCACATGTGGGTGCGGGGGCACAGGGGGGAAGCGGTGCGCGCGAGGGGCACTGGGGGGCGTGGTGCACGTGGGGGGGCGTGGGGCACCGCGCGTGCTGGGGTCATGGGCCGCGAGCGGGGAGGGCACGGGGCACATGGGGGTGGCGTGGGGAGGGGCGTGGGGGGTTCGGGGTGTGCAGGTCGCCCCGGGGTGCAGCCGGTCGAGGCGGGTCACAAGGGTGTGTGCTTCCCTGTTTTTCCCCAATCTGTGCCCTCCCTCTTGCAAAAAGATCCTAATTTCCCTTGAATTCTTGCTTTTTTTTTTTTTTTTCCCCTGGTATCTGGAGTGCAGCTAGGCGGTTGCCATCTTGGCCGGCTACATAAAGTATACTTTTATAGTCTAGAAAATGTTTTCTTTCATTCTAGGGGAGAAACTCTCCCTTACTAGGTTTAGCCGCATCTGCTTTTATCTTACTTCTTTCCTCTGGTTCTAGTTAAGTGTCTTCCTCAAAGTATAATCTGATCACTTCCTCTTCTTCCTGACTTTTAAAAAAAGAGTGAGAGAGAGTGGGTTCACCAGGGCCTTCACCAACTACAAATGACCACCAGACACATGCTCCCCTTTTGCATCTGGCTTATGTGAGTAGTGGGCAATCAAACCTGCATCCTTAGGCTTCGAAGGCAAGCACCTTAACTTCTAAGCCACTTCTCTAGCCCCATACTTTCTGACATTTTATTGTTTTCATCACCAGCATTTTGGTTTGGTCCTAAGTACATCCCTGAAATGTCAGAGGTTCTCATAAACAGATATAATGTCTACAGCCCTATCGCCCTTGATCTCATCTGATCTTGGAAGCTTTGTAGGGAAAAACAACTGTAAAAATCAAATCCAATGTACATATTCAAGATCTTGTTTTATTATACTTTTCTGCTTCATTGGTCATTAGATTCCTGCTTCCTCCTTGAATCTGCTAATTACATTGATCTTGTTCTGGACCTTACCTTCCATTTTATTGATCCTTCTTCTGTAGAATTTCTCCTTTTCCTATGCTAATAATAATGGACTCCTATGTTTGTTGTTTGACTTTCTTTCTTTATTTATGACTTTCTCTGGACCATTTATTCCAATATCAAATTTTAGTGACTATATCAACTACTGATGCACTATACCACTCATTGGACTCCACTATCTAATCCTCAGACATACAGAGAACTTCCTTAATCTCAAAGCCTACTCCACTGAACTCTTGTTTCTCCTATTTTCTTCTCTGAACCTGCATTATTCATGAGTTACCCAACTCTATCAACCTTCTTATATATCAGTGCTCAAAGCTAAGACTCATGACACCTTACTGTCTCTTCTTACCCTCACTCCATATTATCCTAACACCAAGGTCCTCCAAATCTTACATTTTAGTTATTCTCAAAATTGTCTCCCCTTTCCTTATGCATTACTATGGCCCTTATCTCAAGTGTTAAAGTAGTCTTCTAATTGATCTATCTGCCCTCAATATTATCCTCCTTAAACTGTCTCCTCCTAAATGCTACCATAGATGGAAAATCTGAACAATATTCCTTTCCTCTACTTAGACTACAGAATAAAATCCAAGCCCTTCACCTTAGTCAAGTTTCCACTACTGTCAACTTTTCACCATGCATTCTAATAAGACCAAAGACCTTGGAGCTCCTCACACACAATCACCATGGGTTTGATAATGATATTCCCCTTCCTGGAACATTAACTATACTATATTTATCTGTCCATCTTCTATGTCTTTCACCTCTTAGATATTTTTATTTAATATCATCTTCAGAAAATCTTCCTTGAACATTTAAATTGATAAAGTGCTTTTCTTTTATGTTCCTACAGCAATCAGCAATACTGCCAACCATAATAAAATAAAAATGACTTTTATATGACTTACTTCCCCACTGGATGCTAAAGTTTCTCAAGTGAAAGAAATATCTATTTTTTTAAATATTCTCTGAAACTTTCTTAAATGTCTGGTACAGAAGAAGTGCCCAAAGTAGCAATAGATTTTCTATTACCATACAACTCTATTATCCAACTAATTTTCTATTTTATCTAGTCCAACAAAAATTTATGTAGTACCAATTACATTGCTAGCACTGTGCTTTAACTACAGAATAAAAATAGTTTACATTTGTATGACACTTTTTTGAGTTTTAGCTGCTTTCCTATACAATCAGTTCTTTTTATTTCATTCTCATGCTAAATTAAAACTGCATATTCTAGGAGATAATCTCATGAGGCAATTCCTCAAGTTTTCATATGATGAGACAGGGAAGATGAACTTACCTAAAATTAAATGTTCTTGAGGAAAAGCCAGTGAAAGAATAACTATTTAGTAATAGCAGGGAGAACACAGATGTACACACCAGCATTTCTTAGCAGAAACCAGGTATATGTTCGAGTACAAAGCTATAGTGCTTTGGAATTAGAAAAAGTCTCATGGCAAGGGTGACCTTTGAGCTGACTCAGAAAGATGAGAAGTACTTGACAGATAGAATCCAGGCCACAGGGCCATTCCTGGTCCGAGGAACCAAATTATAGGGTCAGAGATGCCAGAGTGCAGTGTGGAAACTGGTGATGCTATAGACTTTCTGGGAATATGAACAAATGTGATGCAAGGCTAAGAAGATAAAAACTCACTGAATTAGAGACATAAAAATTGATGCTTAGTCATATAGATGTTGGGGACAAGAGAAATTTTTTGAGATGTATGTGAAGTGGTCAGAGCTGGGTTTTAAGGAGGGAAGTGTAACAGTTGTGAAGAATAGGGTAAGGGAAACAAGGAAACAAAATTTGAATTTCATGAAAATAATCTTTACATGCCATAACCATCCCTAAGAAAGCTAACAATTTATGTTTCTAAAGAACAGTGAGCTGTAAGATAGAAAGTCCTATATCATTTTATAGTTAGTCACCACATAGTTAAGTGATGCCTACTGGAGCCATGTTAAATCACAGGAGACAGATGAAAATAAAGTATAAAGTATAACACAATTAAAAGTTATAAAGCCATCACATAGTTACAGGAATCAGACTACTGTCCATCATATTGTCTATCAAGTAGGGAATAGTTTTATGGCTTTGGGTTGTCTGAAAATAAGATTAATATGTACATGATTGAAAAGGAAATGAAATAGCCATATTAGAACCTATGATAGATTATGTATTACTACCTAAAATGTGCAAGACTGGTTGAAGGATTAATTAATTATGTACTCAAAATAATAAATAATATTGACAACTAATAGTTATGGCCCATTCTTATTGTGAAGCATCATTCATTAAATTATACACTTACAATTACTTGTTACCTATATATGTTGCAGGAACTATTCACAGGACATGAGAATAAATAAAACAAGCATTATTAACCTTTGAAGCTCACATCCTAACAAGGGAAGAAAATAAAATAGTGAACATAAAATAGGTAACACAATATCCAAAAAAGGTAACAAATGCTAAAGAAATATGGGGGTTTGGAGGGTTGCAAGCAAAAAATGGGATGGCTCAGGGTAGGTGTCTTTGGAGTGGCAATGTGCAAAAAGATGCCATGAATAGATGATTGATAAATGTTCTGACCTCAAGATAGTGTGTGGGTGGTGACATACTATCTGTATGTCAAAGAGTTTGTCATCTGAGTGTGAAGCGATGGATTCCAAACTTCTGGAAAGTAAAGATAGCATGAAAGGCATGACCACCATCATTTAAAAATTGTAAGCACCCTTCCCGCTTGTGAGGGCATATTATAAAACTACAGTAGGGGATGGCAGAATTAGAGATGCAAACTATGTATTTGTTTCCATTGCTGCCTCCCTTTATCTTACTTGCAATCTCCAAAGCCTTGATGTATTTGCACTTTCATTGGGCTGCTTAGTTGTATCCTCAGATTTGAATACAAACTAACCAAGTCTTTTAGACATGATTTCTTCCCCTAGTCAAAATTACTACGCTGAATTTAGTGTAGTGATCAAGGAAATCTTTTTAATCCATATTTTCCAGCAGGGACGAGAACTGCACTTTCCCAGAGATTAGATGGGTATGCATTACGCAAATGGAAAAGATATAAGTAAGGGGCCAAGTGCAGAACACAACAGAGTACAAGCTTCAAGAGATCAAGGAAAACAGCTGGAGTGCAACTATTACAGAATTAGCCTGCAACTAACTTCATACCTACCAGCCAGTATGCAGAGAACACATAGGAAGCAGCAAGAAATCTTGGAAGTGAATCTATATCAGCCAATAGAGATTTCGCAAATCTTAACAGACTTGTGAAGAACAGAATCTAGCAACTGTAGAGACTATCACTAATTATAATTTAAACTCAGGTTGCCTCTTATTGGCAATGCTTAAACAAGTAAAAGTTTAGTACAAATTGGAAGGAGGGAAAAGAAAAGGATTTAATCAAATTTGCTTTTCTTTTAAGTGTTTAAGTTAAGGACAGGAACATTTCAGGCATCTCTGAAGAGTGGGAGAAAGTATGTAACTAAATGTTAAGTAACTCATATTTGTATTTGAGCATGTTCTAATACAACACAGTTGTTTTCACATGACACCAAATCTTTTATCAGCTCTAATCAAAGTACCTCAATTAATATTCAATCACCTGATATAATTATACTATCTTTATGAAATGAACTGAAGAACTCTCAGAAGAGTTCTGATGCACACACAGTACATCATCTGCACTTGAACTCTTATTTGTTTAGTTTTCACATTCTCAATACCAGCTGGTAAAATAGAGGGCAAGTCCAGATTCTTGGCAGTGGTCTGAGACCCCGTAAAACTGGCCCCTGTCCTTCTCTTCCTTCTTACTAGGTCCCTGCCTGGCTACCTTCTTGCTCATGTCAAAAGTGTTAAAATCCTTCCTACTCTGGGCCTTTGCACATTCTCCCTTGTGACTGGCTCACTTTTGCACCCTTTCCTTACTTCTGTATCTCACTCACAACCTCTAATATATATTCTTTAGTCTTGTTCTTATTTTATTATTACAGCACTCTGCTTGAAATTCTATTACTTACTTTCATACTTGCTTATATTCTGTATCCCAACTATAATATGAGCAGATCCTACTCTCTATTGTCCCCTGAGAACCATACTTCCCAAGTAAAGACATGCACAGAATGAGTCAAAAGATGAAAAAGCCAGACGTGGTGAATGCCTTTAATCCCAGCACTTAGGAGGCAGAGGTGAGAGGATTACCATGAGAAGCCTCTACCTACAGAACCCTCTAACAGGACACATGAGAACTTCCTACACACAGAATGATTACAATTTCCTCTATACTAAAGTGTTCAGGATAAGCTGCTTGCATAGGGTACATTCATTGACTGCCTCAGCCAATGAGCTAACACCAAATCCAAATCCTGTAACCTTTGGTTTGGAAATAGTGTCTGTGGATGTCTTTCTTTTTAAAAGATTCTCATTCCACTGTGACCACATATGCTCATAAAGCTTTCATAACTGGAAATATAATCCTTTGTCCCTGTGTACAATCCTTTATTCTATAAAGCCTCACTTCCAGAGGTTTTCCCTAGGTTGCCAGTTACACATTGTAATCCTTGAGTCTTATTAATTACTCATCCATCACTCACCTTCTTTAGATTTTTCCTGTGTATTTTTAATGTGACTCTCCCTCTTTGCCCCAGGCATTTACTATGGCTCAATGTCATCCCTGAGGTTTGGACTGTAGAACTGCCTTTATTCATTATCCCATTCACCTGATAACCATGAGATGTGTCTGTGCACAGGCAAAGTAGAGCCCATAGCAGTAGTAAGAGATGCTTTTGCCTCAGGAATGAGGTTTCCACCACTACAAACTGCCATCTGCTTTGTTTCTTATTGACCAGCTGCCTGAGAACCCAATTTGCTTCATACCTTACTTTCTCCTGGTACCTTCCAATTTCCTTTTGTTATATGAATACCCCCTTCAGTATCTTCAAAATGTCTTCTTCTATATCCTGGCCAGGTATAAATGGCACACTTGGGGAGGGTCCTTGAGGAAGGCTTAAGAAAGAGGCTGTATCACATGCATCCAGGGGTAAATGATCTGATGAGAGATGGTGAAGCACCCATCTAGGAAAAACTGCCTTCTGCTAGCCTTTGCAGGAAAATTGTATGTATTTTGTTTGGGTTTAATATACTAAAAGACCTTTTAAATTAGATATAACCCTTGTGGGGCCAGAAAGTGACTATGTGCTCAGGCTGCATTGTTTCAAAGAGCATTCTCCAGTTCTAGAAGCCCCAAATCACCAAGCTACAACTTTGCCCCAGCTATTAGATGAGTTTTAAGGAATCCCATTCCTATCCTGCCTCTCCTGGTAATGTCAGGAGCTGGACTCTGCAGGCTGACTCAAAGGATGAAATAGTGCATGAGTAAAGCACATTAAAATGGAATCTTAAAGTCCATGATGCCTTATAAGAAAGTGAAAGGAAATGTTGATCATGACATGTTTGACACTTATTAGGCCCCTTCATCTAACCAGAGAGCAGATGAGAATGAGCATGAGTGTGAGCTGATGGAATTTCTTACATTTGCTGTACCACAAGCTTGATTTACTCCATGTTAGCATATTGTTCTTAGCAAGTCAGGCTCCTTTTTTTCTAGTACTTCTTAGATTAACCTGATTAAGGTATCTTAATCACTTAAGGAAGAAGTGTGGAGCTCTCCTCAACCAACCATGAGATTCTAGCCAAGGATACTGAGGTGGAGGGAAGCACATTTTCTCCCAGGGTTTCTCAGGGTCCAAAAGACTGAATCACATTTTCTCCTTTGACATCTATAAACAGCTTTTCATAAGTGTAATAGTTCTTGACTCCAAAGCCCAATCAGAGGTCTGGATATGTATAGTGACCTGGATATTTTCTCTCCCACCACACATTAGGAGTGTCAGGACCCTGAATTTGCTATACCACACAGGCTCAGAAATGGCTGAAGGCTTCTGGATGAAGCAACTCACCAGTGTGGCCAGAAGGTCTTTGTTTTGCATATTCAACATTAACCTTGCTAACCTGAAGGGACTTTGGAGTGTGGCAAGGGACATGGCAGCTGTCATAAGTAGTTCTGTGCCCAGGGCACTTTCAAGTGCATCCTTGCATGATAAAGCTTAAAGATCCATGTATGATCCTCTATCCCGTATGGTGAGGCAGGTCAAACACCATCTCTTGCCCTGTCCCAGAGCGACCTCTCTTTGAGTTGCTACAACTGAAGCCAACCAGGATGGTGAAGATCCCTAACATTTTCCAACTGGCCCATGTCCATATAGCAAACAGAAATAACAGTGGAAGTGAGACCACCCCTGTCTGTTCCCCAAAGAGAAGGTAATCTCAGTACCAAACTCCCAGATACACAGTGTTCAGGGGAATCAGCAGTTATGGATGACTCTGTTCCTGGATGTGTGGGACCTGGGGGCTGTACAGTCTCCCTTTGTCTTGTTGCTATGGCAAACCTCAGGTGATGTTGGATATGAGAGGGGCTAGAATAACATCTTTATTCATTCCTAGGTACTTATTCTGCCTTCATTAACTTCCCAGACCTATCTTTCAGTTCTCTTCACCGGGATGGATAAGCAACTCCAGAAGAACCACTTTCTACTCCTTCTGCATGCTTCTTAGAAAAGTGTATCTTTATATATTCATTTCTAGTGTAACCTAGCTGCCCTGCCCGAGCTAGGGAGAGTCAGCTTATAAATTTCAGCACTAACATCATTATCAAAACTATAAGATATAATGAGGCTAGGAGAAAGTAGAATCAGTGAAGAATGAGAGGAGGGGTACTTTACATGCATGTGGAGGGACAGAGTACAAGGAGTGGGGGTATGGAGTGGGGCAGGGTTAAGGGAAAGTGGGGAAGGAAATACACAAAGCTAAGGAAGGCATAAATCAAGAGACCATGCTGAAATTGAGTAGGAACCCAGCTCCTGACTTACTAGTCTTCATAATGATATAAACTGTTACGAGTGCTGCTGGGTGATAATGGTCACCAACAGGATGAATAAGCAAGAGATCCTGCAAATGACAAAATCAACCTGCTGGGCAAGATGTACAAATCTGTGTAACAGAGGCACACAGGGTATGCAGGTAATCAACTGCTATCTGATTAGATATGAAGCCTGTTCAGTGGGAAGGAATTCTTACCTGGTACTGAGAACCAAGTCATAACCCTATGAATAAGAAGGTCATAGACTCTTAGATAGACGTTCCCACTGTTCTTTGGCTAAGAACAGAGGGTATTCCCATCAAAAAAATCTTTTAAATGACTATGCTTATCCCCTTTGATCCATACTGCTCTCATTCTTAGTTGGAGAATCTGCTTTGTACAGATGGCAGTGAATACCAAGGAGACCCAAAATCCATAAGTACTATAAGAAAAGAAAGCTCTCTGTCTAATCTGAATGAGTCATCTTTATCACATCTGTGCAGTACCAAGAAATATAACAGAGGAAGTGGTGACTTAAACACTGCTATATGCACTGCTAGCCTCCCAACCTCCTCCACACAGATGGTGGTAGATACTAGGTAGACTCATAACTCATCAAAGCAGAAATCTAGCAGCTACAGAGAGCTCAACACTAAAGGAGACTTATAATGCACCCACCAAGGCTCGGGGAACATTGCACAAAGGGGGAAGAAAGATTGCAAGACACATAGTGGAAGAAGAATTATCCTGATGCATTGTTTCCTTCCCACATACAGACTGGTACATTCTTGACCCCACAATAAATACCAATAACCCTCAGTGAAGAGGGCCCTCAATGAAATGGGGCAGGGGAGAGGGTATATTAGCATATAACCTAATGGGAATATGACCAATATGTAGTACATTGATGTAATAAAGTTCACAATTAATAAAAAGAGAAAGTTGCAAAGCTATACCTACAAAATGAATTTACTTTGATGTAAATATTAAAAACATTTTATTTTTCTGGCTGCCTACATACATGCCTAATACATGTAAATATATATATATATATATATATATATATATATATATATATATATAGTAATTTCTGGAATAAAAGAGAAGATGCATCTATTAGTCAAGGCCAAGACATAAAATTATAAGTTTTAAACAGTTGTTATAATGTAAATAACTTAATATTTAAAATGGAGAGAGATAAGGCTGGTGAAGAAAGCAAAAGTGAATCTTGAGTTAACATAGACATTTTAACTGCAAGAAACTCATCCTCCTACCTAAAGATTTGGCGAATCCAGCAAAAGTTTGTTGGTAGGATCTAGAGGACCAGAGGTTGGGTTCTGCACACCTGAAACTTAGATCTCCAATAAGATCCACTGTCCTTGATTCTGGAAAAGGGACACTAGTTGGTGGTGGTATCTCTGAGGCGATACCAAGTTCAGGAGTGAGGGGGAAGAGTTCTGAAGGAAGATAGGAGAAAGCTAGCTTTTTTAGGCAGTTTCAGTTAGAGATTGAGGCCCAAAAAGAACCAGGAGATGCCACCTCCCCCTGGTACAAGAAGGGAACTCTTGGCAGTGATGGAATTGTGTCTGATCAAGACTGATCTACAGCGCCCCCTGCTTCCCAGAGTCTAGTGTGATATCTGGATGGGCTGGCTCAGGCGGGCTGGCCCTGGGATCTGCCCTCCAAATCTACACAACAATCAGATCTTCTTCCCCTTGGATACTTGAATCTGATGCTATAAAAGCTGTGGCCTTCTGGTCCCTCCCTGTCATAACACAACCCTCAGTGTTTGTGTGTGGGGGTGGGGGGGGGATGTCTTTCAGATTCCCTCTCATCTGTTCTTGGACACAAATGAGGCTGGCCACTACCCTCACCCAGTCTTGTGGAGGTGGGAGAATATAACATTGCTTCTTGATCTGATCTTTTCTGCTTGCCTCTGTTTATACTTTGAAATAATTTCCCACTTTGACTACTTTTATGATTTTCCTCTGATCTCCAAATCTACCATGTGTGAACTTTCCTTACACTCAAGATCTACCTACCTCATGGGTGCTCTCATCAAATATAGACTTGCTACCTGTGTAATTTTCTATATTTGAGGTAACCATGGGTATAACATTCTTTACTACTCATTTCTTGTTCTGAGTGTGTTCTCTCTGCTCTTCTTCCCTAAGTCAGCACTATTTGCCCTTTTAACTTAACTCTATGGGAAACCCAGGGTGGTTGCTATGGGTGTTTCTTCTAAATCTCCTCACACAAGCTCCTAAATTCTATGCTCCATGTGCTTGCAGCTTTACCTTAATTTGTATCACTTTCTGTCAAGTGAGCTTTCTACATGCTTACAGCTAACATTTTTAAAGGTTTCAATTTCTCTTAAATTCCAATATCCTTTAAATAAACTCTCTAATTTGTGATTTCCCTCTAAATAAACTTAATAATTCATGATTTATCATTTTTGAGTCTATCTTTATTAATACTTTATTAAAGGTAGGACAAAACCCAGCCTTGGATTCATAAATTGTTGGGGATCCCTCCTGAACCCCAAATTCTGCATCAGTACCATACTTTTAACCAGTACCAGAATCTAAGTGCCCAGTTCTATGACAGCATGGAATAGCTCTCATCTTATGGCTTAAAATGCTGGCTAAAAATGTTAAAAGGAAACAAAACAAAAACAAACCACACACACACACACACACACACACACACACACACACACACACATACACACACAAACATACCCACAGATTTAAGTCCATCTTTTTCCACCTTCCCATCTTCTTGTATCCTTATTGGCAGATTACAAGAGGAATGCAGTTGGAAAGGAGAATGATTGACAAAGGCCTAAGCATGACAGAACAGACTATAAAGGTGTAGGCTTAGAAGTGGATTCCATTCATACTGACTAGCACAGAGAAGAGGCAATTTATAGGAATGGTTCTTCAGCTGATACCTTCAAACCCAATAATCTGGGATATATATGGCATATAGTAAAGCTTGGTGATATGTATAAAGCTGTATATAATTTTATGCATGAATATTTTAACTGTCATAAACACATTTGTTTTTAAGAAATGAAAATGTACTCGTCCAAACTTGACAGCTAGCTGAAGAACTGTGACAGAGCAGTACTTAAGATCTGAGAAAATGAAGGTGCTGGTAACAGGAAAGCATTTGAAATCAGATACTCTATAGACCAGAGCAGATGAAGAAATAAATGGAGGATGGGCAAAACTAGCTGAGAAGAAAAGTGGAAAAAGGAATGGAGGGAAGTGGAGCTTTCCAACATATTTTGTGTGAGTAGAAGAGTAAGAACTTTGAAAGATCATGAAATTGTGGTTGAATCATTAATAGAACACAACAGGAACTGTGATGCAAGAATGTAGTGATTTGCTGGGTTCCCCAACATTCCCCAGTCATACTCATAATAAGATTTAAAACAAGAGTATCAGGAACTGAAAAACACTTTGAGAGGATTGAGCAGTTCACCTTAAAAAAGATCAGGGAGCCCTGGCTGCCAGACTTAACCTGAATAACCACCAAATGCAGGTATGGCCCCCATGGGCGGCCTATCAAGGATGCAGCTAGTGCAGTTGTTACTGGGTGGTGCTTGCCACCCCAGACCAAGCTCACATGCCAGGTTAAACTGCTAAATGCTCCTCATGATTGGAACACAAGACTGGGGTCTCTGGCATCCTCCAGCCTCCCCACTGGGTTTCTGCTACACGAGCCATGCATGAAGATGGAGGTGGCAAGCCAAGGACAAACTAGGCCCAGGATGCTTCTCAACTTGAAAGTATTAATTAGATCCTGTATGGGCAGCTCCCAGTGGGTCCCTACACTGGGTATTTTCTATATCCTAAATACATTTTCTTTCCAATCTGCAGGAGGTTTTCACTGAGACATGACTCCTGTCCTGTCAATGTTTCCATGTTTTCGTGTCACACAAGAACATTTCTATGGGGGTCCAGCATAGGAGTGGAATTGCTGTACATCCTTCAGTGGATGTATCCTTCCTGACATCTAGCACTGTGAGGCCTTTTAGCGGTTTCTCTTTTGCTTTGTGCCCTATTGGGGCTGCCATATTCATTTCCCAAATGACTGAAAGGTTGGACATATTCAAAACTGAAAAATGTAAATTCTCATGTCTTTTTCCTTTACCCATTTTCTTCCATTATTTAAATATATTTTTTAATCATTTTACAAATAAAGTGACTTAGACATTTTTAAAGCAGGAATATTGATGTTGAAGATGTTCAAGAGCAGGTAGTTTTAGTATTATTCCTGTTCTAGGCTAAGAACACAGTTAAACCTCAACTATGAATAACTGAATAAACTATAATCAGTGTATTCTTATTGCTTACAATTTTTAATTTCCTTTTATAAAACTTTTTTTGCTTATTTAGATGTATTTTTTTTTCTTTCACAGGTCACTTTAGAACATTCTTTAACATTAAAAAAAAATAGTTATTTCCTTATATGCATATGTGTGTGTGAGAGACAGAGCACTCACGCATGCATGCCAAAGTCTTTCGTTGTTGGCCATGTATGTCTGTCTGGCTTTTCATGGATAGCTAGGGAATTGAATCTGGTCAGCAGGCTTTGCAAGCAAGGGTCTTTGATGAATTATTTCCCCATCCACTAGAACAATAGATATATATATTTGGAGTGGGTAGGGTTAGGGCAGAATCTCACTCTAGCCTAAGGCTGACCTGGAACTCACTGTATCTCCAGGTTGGCCTTGAACTCACAGCAAACATCCTAGCTCAGCCTCCCAAGTACTAGAATTAAGGGCATGTGCCACCACACTCAGCTCTAGAACATTATTTCTAAAGCAAAAAACGTATAAAATTGTCTAAAGCATTGCCCAAACCTTTTAATATTGAGCCCAGTCCCTCAGAATTACTTTTAAACTCCTACTTACTGATGTTAATTTGTGTTTTCAAGAACACTACAGATACAGAACATTTCTTTTCTTTTCTTTTTTTTTTTTTTTTTTTGAGGTAGAGACTGACTCTACCCAGGTTGACCTGGAATTCACTATGTAGTCTCAGGGTGGCCTTGAACTCACAGTGATTCTCCTACCTCTGCTTAAAGGTATGTTCCACCATGCCCTGCCAGATACAGATCTTTTAAAAATAATAGAACATTTTTATCTCTAGGGCTTTCTTCCAACTAGCTTCTTAACTCCTATCCTACAAATTTTCATCCTAGTACTCTGTTGATCTTAACAGAAAGTTTCTAAGCAACAAGCAGGATTCAAAATCCTTCTTCAATTTTTTTTGTATTTTTTTTAAGAATGAACTATTTTTTTATTGACAACTTTCATAACTGTAGAAAATAATCCATGGTAATTCCTCCCCTCCACTTTCTCCTTTGAAACTCCACTCTCCATCATGCCCCTTCCCCCTCTCAGTCAGTCTCTCTTTTATTCTGATATCATCTTTTCCTCCTATTTTTTTAGGAGGATTTCTGGTTAATGGGGATTTTATTTATTAATTACTTTTGTACTCAGTGAATATAGTCAAGTTGGTACCATTGTTAACCTCCTCCCTGTCCTCCCCCTTCCCCTGGCCCCTCCTTGTTGAGGTATGTGGGTCATGTATTATGGAGTTTGCACTCACTTATGGGTAAGAGGAAATGTCTCTGCATACCATGACTCAACATGTGGCTCTGACAATCCTTCTGCCACCTCTTCCACAAAATTTCTGAGTCATGTTGTGATCATTTTAGGTTGCTGCTTGGGAGCCTCTGTGTCTCTGCATATGTGATTTGGTAGGAGTTGATTATTCTCTATGTCAATCTCTTTCACCCTTGTGCTCATACCAGGTTCACAAGAAAACAGCACTCTTGCTTGTTTGGCCAATTGTTCTTAGTTTCAGCTGGGGCCCTTTTGAAGCGTGATGGAGTGGTTCTTTCCTTAGGATATGCATCTATTTGAAAATAGAAGCAGATTCTCTACTGGAGAGTAAAGTTAGCACCAGATAAGTGGGATAACAATTATTATTATTAATATTTTTAGAGAGAATTCAATACGTGTAGGCTTTCTTGTAGCTCATGATTGATGATAGCTTGATAATGGAGAGTGGGTTCATTTTTGGATATGGTTCTGACTTGTTTCCCAGCTCCAGCTATGGGTCCTGTACCACTGAAGGAATCAGTTAGCCAAATAAAGAGCAGTTGGTTTCCCATCATGGCTGTATGCCACTATTGCACTTGTGTGAACATCATGACAGGTTATTTGCTGTTAAGTAGGTTAGACCATGAGTTGCTTGAACAGACATTGGTCATTTTCCCCCAGTCACACATGTAGCACCTTCTGGTACTAGACACGCTGACTGTCTGAGGACTGACTCTCTTCCAGCTTCCAGCCATGCCATTCCATGTTACGTGTCAACTGCATATGATGTCTTCAGCAGTAGGATCTTACCACTAACCTTTGGTGGATCATCAAGTACTCTGACAGAAATTTGTCAATCTTTTGGGAAACTCTGTAGGTCTCTCTGATCAAAAAGTCATTGTGGATGATAGCCACCTGCTGGTACTGGGAGTTACAGGTCAGTGTGTGCAAAGAGAAGGAAGAAAAAGATAAGTAATATAAAAGAGCTAGAGAGAAGATAGATGGATGGATAGATAGATAGATAGATAGATAGATAGATAGATAGATAGATAGATAGATAGTGTGTGTGAGAGAGAGAAGCTGTAGAAGATTAAGGTCAGTCTTCATCATACCCTCTCCAGTGCCTTGTGACTCAGGTGTTCCCTCTAAGGGCCTGGTGAAGGTTCAACCATTTGGTCTGCCTTTTAGGATGTAGGATTTTATGGCACCATTGCCATTTGGGTCTATATTTGTGTCCCCCACCCTGCCCCTTATCCTCCCTTCCATCCCCACTCACCCTATTGTCTAGTCCTTGAGGTGCTTGCTGGGTATGTCAGCATCTTGGGTAGATTCAGTTTAGGTGCTGTAGATGAGAGAGACTATGAAGCAATTATCTTTCTGTGACTGGGTAAGTTCACTGAGAATGATCTGTTCTGGGTTCAACCATTTTTCCTCAAATTTCATTGTGTCATTCTTTCTTACTGCTCTTGATTTGGCTAACTGATCCCCTCAGTGGTGCGGGACCCATAGCTGGAGCTCGGAAACAAGTCAGAACCATATCCAAATGCGGGGCTCCTTCCTGCTCAGGTAGTGCCGAGGGATGGACCAGGCCTGCTGGTTCCTCCCTAGGGGTTGAGGGGATGATGAGCGTTAGACGACCCAGAAACCTCTCCTGGCCACCGGAGACAAACCACACTGAGTCGGGAGTCTTTTCCATGCAGAAACAACTCGCTTTATTACTCTGAGCAGTTGCCTATATCATGTTGGGAATGAAGGCGGGGATTTTAGGATGGGGGCAGAGGTAAGGGCCAATAGTAAACTGTAACTATTGAAATGGTAATTACAATTGCCACTTGGAGGTAGCAGGCCAGAAGCCATTAGGTGTCTTGCTGAGTCATAGCTGGCCAGAGACAGGTCGCCAAACTGTAGCTAGGCTCAGGAAGTTCCACAAGGCCTCATGCCTGGGCCTTTCAGGGCCCAACATCCAAACATAAGCCCACTCTCCAATATCAAGCTGCCATCAATCATGGGGTGCAAGAGGGCCTACACCTATTAAACTCTTAAAAAAAGTAAGGGTTATCTCATTTGTCCTGGTGTTAACTCACCCTCTGTTATAGATTCTGTTTCTCTTTTTCAGATAGATGCAGATCCTAAGGAGAGAGCCACCCCATCATACCTTAAAAAGGCCCAGACTGAAACTAAGGAAAATTGGCAAAACAAGCAAAGGTGCTGTTTTCCTGATGAACCGGATACCAGCACAAGGGGGAAGGAGACCAACAGAGAGAAAAATCAACTCCTACCAAATCAGAGAGCCAGAGCCTCAGAGGCCCCCAACACCTCATCACTGAAGCAGACCAAAAATGAACCCAACATAGCTCAGGGAAATTTTGCGGGAGAGGGGGCAGAAAGAATGTCAGAGGCACATGTTGGGTCATGATATGCAGAGACATTTATCGTACCAATAACTGTGGGCTAACTCCACAATGCACGACCCATATACATCAACAAGGAGGGGCCATTGGGGAGGGGTAGGTCATGGATGAGCCTAATAATGGTACCAAACTGCCTATATTTGCTGAATAGAAAACTAATAAAAAAAATTTTTAAATAGATTATAATACATTCTTCTAGTGATGGACATCTGGGTTGATTCTAGCTCTTAGCTATTATGAATGGAGCTGATAGAAACATGGTTGAGCAAATCTATATGGACTGAGGTTTAAAGGTTTTAGGGTACATGACCAGCAAGGGAATAACTGCAGCTGTTGATAACTCTATAGTCAGGTTTTATAGGAGTCTACATATTGCTTTCCAAAGTGGTTGTACCATCTTACATTCCCACCAAAAGTGGATAAAGGGTTCCTAATTCTCCACATCCTCACCAGAATTTACTTTCATTTGATTTTTTGGTGTTTACTATCCTTACTGGAATATCATAGTTGATTTAATTTGCATTTTTCTGATGATTAGGGATGATGAACATTTTCTAAAGTGTGTGTTTGCCATTTGTATTTCTTCCACTGCAGACTGCCAGTCTAGCTCTTTACACCATTTTGTGAGTGGGTTGTTTGACCTTTCATTGGTTAGATTTTTTTAGTTCTTTGTTGATTCTAGAGATTATGCCTCTGTCAGTTGGATAATCAGCAAATATTTTCTCCCCTTCTGTGGTTAATCTATTGGCTTTCTTACTGTATCCATGTCTGTAAAGAAACTCTTCAGCTTCATGTGATCCCATTGGTTGAGTAACTGTTTAAGATAATGTGCTAGTGGGGTTTTGTTCAGGAAGCCTTTTCCATTCCTATATCATGAAAAGTTCCTCCCATATTTTCTTCCAGTAGTAGCCAAATTTCTGGTCTTATATTGAGTTCTTTGACCCATTTGGATTGAGTGTTGTTCATGGCAAGATGTGTGGATCAAGTTTCAATTTCCTGCATATGGTTATCCACTTTGTCCAGCACCATTTGTTGAAGATGCTATGTTTTCTCCAGCCTATATTGTTAGGACCTTTGTCAAATATCAAGTAGCTTTAGTTGCTTGACCCAAAAACCAGGTCCTCAATTCTATTCCATTGGTCTATACTCCTATTTTTTATGCCAGTACCATGCTAATTTTATTACTATGGCTTTGTAATGTAACTTTAGATCAGGTATTGTGATGCCTCCACAGGTATTTCTTTTGCTAAGGATATGATTGAATATTCAAGGCCTTCTGTGTTTCCAAGTGAAATTTGGGATTAGTTTTTCTATGTCTATGAAGAACACTGTAGGGATTTTAATTGGAATTGCATTAAATCTGTATATACCCTTTGGTAGTTTTGCCATGTTCATAATGTTAATTTTGCTGGTCCAGGAGCATGGGAGGTCATTCCATTTTCTCAAGTCTACCTCAGTTTCTTTTGGAGTGTTTTTATGATTTTGTTGTATAGACCTTTCACTTCCTTAGTTAATGTTATTCCAAGGTATTTTATTTTCTTTTTTTGTTGCTATTGAAAATGGGACCATGTCCCTTATTTCTTCCTCTCTATCTTTGTCATTTGCATATAGAAAGGCTACTGAGTTTTGTGCATTGATTTTGTATCCTGCTACTTTGCTATAGGAGTTAATCACCTTCAAGAGTTTTGGGATGGAGTCTCTTAGGTCTCTTAATTACACAATCATGTCATCAGTAAATAGAGCTAAGTTAACGTCTTCCTTTACAAATTGTATCCCTTTTATTTCTTTCTCCTGTCTTATTGCTTGGACTAGGACTTCCAGTGCTATAGTGAACAGCAGAGGTGAGAGTGGACAACCCTGTGTTATTCCTGATTTCAATGGGAATTCCTTCAGTCTCTTTCCATTAAGTATTATTTGGGCCTTAGGAGCTTTGTGTATTGTCTTTATATGTTAAGGTATGAACCAACCATGCCAATTCTATCCAATGTTTTGATCATGACGTGATGTTGTATTTTGCCAAAGGCCTTTTCTGCATCTATTGAAATGACCATGTGGTTTTTGTGTTTAACCTTGCTTATGTGGTATATTACATTGACAGATTTCCATATGTTGATCCACCCTAGCATTCCTGGGTTGACTCCCACTTGATCAAGCTGGATAATGCTTTTGATATGTTGTTGGATTCAGGTTGCAATGGTTTTTTTTTTCAGGATCTATGCATCTAAGTTCATCAGGGAAATAGGCCAGTAGTTTTCTTGTCTTGTGGCATCTCTGCCTGGTTGTGGAATTAGGGTGACACTGGCTTCATAGAAGGAGTTGTGTAGCTTTCCCTGTTCTCTAGTTGTGTGGCACAGTTTGAGGAAGATTGGTTTGAGTTCTTTCATGAAAGTTTGATAGAATTCAGCTGAGAAGCCATCTGCTTCTAGACTCTTCTTCTTGGAGAGTTTTTTTTTTTTTTAATTACTTTTCAATCTCAATGCGTGTGATAGGTTTGTTTAGGATATTAATATGCTCTGCATTTATCTTTGATAGAGGGTATGTGTCCAGGAATTTATCCATCTCTTCCATATTATCCAGTTTTGTGGAGTAGAGGGTTTTGAAATCGTGATGCTTCTCTCAATTTCACTTACATCCATTGTTACCTCTCCTTTTTCATTTCACATTTGGTTAAATTGAAGTGTCTCTCTCTCTCTCTCTCTTTTTTATCAAATTGGCCAGGCGTTTGTCAATTTTGTTTATTTTTTTCAAAGAACCAGCTCTTTGTTTTGTCAATTTTCTCAATTGTTTTCTTAGTTTCCAATTCATTAATTTCTTCTCTGATCTTAATTATTTCTTTTCTTCTGGAGATTTTTGGTTTGCTTTTTCTTGCTTTTCCAGTGCCTTTAGGTGGACGGTTAAGTTGTTGATTTGGGATCTCTCTGTCTTTGTTATAAAGGCACTTAGTGCTAGGAATTATCCCCTGAGGACTTCCTTGTATCCCATAAGTTTTGGTATGATGTGTTCTCATCATCATTCATTTCATGAAATTTTGCAATATCATTTTTATTTTGTACACTGTCCATTTATTGTTTAAAAGTGTGCTGTTCAGTTTCCAAATGCCAATGGGATTCTTGGTGAGTCTTTTGTTTTTAATTTCTAGCAATATGATCTGATATCATGCGGGGAATTATGTCAGTCTTCCTAAAAATATGGAGGTTGGCTTTGTGAACCAGTATATGATGATTTTAGAGAATGTTCCATGGGTTGCTGAGAAGAATGTGTAGTTTGTGGATTCAGGATGGGATTTCTATAGATGCCCATTAAGTCTAAGTGATCTATGGTTTTGTTGAGCTCTCTTGCTTACCTGTTGAGATTCTGCTCAGATGATCTGTCTAATACTGATCATGGTGTATTGAAGTCCCCAACTACGATGGTGTTGGTGGTTACTTCTGTTTTATTGTCAAGTAGGTTGTACTTTATGAACTACAGTGCTCCTGTGTTTGGTGCATACATATTTATGATTGTGATATCCTCTTGATGGATCATTCCCTTTGATAAGTAGGAAGTGGCCTTCTTTGTCTCTTTTGATTATTTTTGGTTTGAAGTCTATTTTTCTGATATTTATATGGCTATGACTGCTTGTTTCTTATTCCCATTGATTGGAATATTATTTTCCACCATTTCACCCTGTGGAGGTATCTGTCTTCAGTGTTGAAGTGGGTTTCTTGCAGACAACAGATTGAGGGGTCTAATTTTCTGATCCATCCTCTTAGCTTGTGTCTCTTGATGGGGGCATTAAAGCCATTAATATTTAGGGTAATGACTATGAGGTTTGATTTGATACCTGCCATATTGTGTTGTTATATGTGGTGTTTTCATGGGCTTTGAAGTTTTTTGTGCATTCTCTGAGTTTGGTTATTGTGATGTGTTTCTTGTAGGCATTTGAGGTGGATGATTTGATTCTTTGTGGAGAATTTCCCAAGCTACTCTCTGTAGGTTTTGTTTTGTGTTCATATAATTGTAAAGCTGAGTTTTTTCATGGAAAGTTTTTCATTCACCATCTATTATGATGAATACTTTTGCTATGTAAAGTACTATGGGTTGCAAGCCATAGGTTCTTAGACTTTGCAATGTTCCACTAAAGGCCTTCTGGATTTCAGGGTTTCCACTGAGATCTGAAGTAATTCTGATGGGGGTTCCTTTAAAATTGATGTGCTGTGTTTCCCTAGCTGCTTTTAGGATTTTCTCTTTGGTGTCAATGTTTAGAATCTTAATGACATTATGTCTTTGAGAGTTTCTCCTTTTGTCCAAAATGTTTGGAGTTCTATTAGCTTCTTTTACTTGATGGGCCTTTATTTTGAGAGAGTGGGAAAATTTTCTTTGATTATTTTGTGAAATAATTTCTCCATGCCTTTGATCTGAATTTCTTCTGCTTCTCGTATTCCCATGATCTGGATGTTAGGACATTTAAGGGTATCCCACAATTCCATCATTTTCTGTTCACAGAAAATTTTGAACTTATTGAAACTTTTGAACTGTCAAACTGTTTCTTCCATCTTGTCTTCCAGATCAGAGTTTCTATCCTCCACATGTCTGACTCTGTTCTTGAGAGCTTCTAAAGAGTTTTGGACTTATTCAATTAGGTTGCATTTTCTTCTACCTTTCCATTCCTCTGTCAAGCTCCCTTTTTACATCATTTTCTGATTTTCTTGATGCTTCTTAGTATTCATCCTTGCATTTCTTTATGTCTTCATTTAGCATCACAAGTTGATTGTTTTTTGGGGGGGGTGGGTTCAAGATAGGGTTTCACTCTAGTCCAGGCTGACCTGGAATTAACTATGGAGTTTCAGGGTGGCCTTGAACTCATGGCAATTCTCCTACTTCTACCTCCTGAGTGCTGCGATTAAAGGCATGCACCACCACACCTGGCTCACCAGCTGATTTTTGAGGTCCTCTTTTTTTATTCACTCTCTTTCATATCTCTTAACTGTCTTTGAACTCCCTCCATTTTCTTATCTATTAGGTCTAGTCTAGTGATGGCAGCATCTGCATGATTATTGGTCCTTTGCTGCTTTTCTGCAAGTACCACCAGTATCTTGGTCAGGGTTGCATTGCTCATAGCTTCATTTTGATGTTCTGATCCTAATGTCTCCTCTATGTTTTGATTAGGAACATTCATTGTAGGTCTGGGTGATCTTACTGAATTTACTTGCATTTGATTTTTCAAGTTACTTCTTTTGCGCTGTGGTCTGCCCATCACAGTGTATGGGCAGAGAGAGTAGGACTGTGGTCTCGATAGGTGGGGTAAGTGGTGCCTCTTGGGAGAGCTGGCTTGAACTAGCAGGCAGGCAAGCATAAAGGCAGAGTGGTCCTGAGCTAACACATGAGTGGTTGGATCAGCCTAAGCTCATGCATGGTGGCATGCCAAAGCAGGCTGAGCTCTTATGTAGCAGGATGGCAAAGCAGCCTGAGCTTGTGTTTGGTAGGATACCTGTGGTAGGGAAATTGTTGGGTGGCTGGTATGGTAAGAGGGGATTGGGCTTGGGCTTGTGTGAGCAGACAAGCAGGGTGAGCCTGAGCTTGCATGGGCAGGTGGAATGGATCTGAGTTTCTGCTTGAATGGGTTGGTGGCTGGAGCAGTAAGCAGGAAAATGGGCAGAGCAGGCTAAGCTTGCACAAGCAGATGGGTGGCACACATGTGTTGGGCAGATGGATGGATTGAGTCTGAGCTCATGTGGGCCAGTGGGAGGAGCCTACACAAGGTCATGTGATGGCAGGGATAGCAGGGCAATCACCCCTCCATAGTGAGGCAAGTGGAACTATGCTGGCCTGAGTTCCCTTTCCTACAGTAAGTACAGCAGTATTCGGAGGCTGGGCTATGGCTATGGTGGCTGCTTGGGGGGTTAGGGGAGTGCTGAACTGCTTGTCTACCCATGAGCCTCTACATCCTCCCACTGGTAATCTGTTAGAGATTGCTTTTCCTAAAAGACCCAGTGAACCATTAATGCCCGGGTAGGTACTGCTCAGTTAGGAAGTCACCATTTTAACTGGAAGTCCCCTCTTTTTGTATTTTTGAAGCAGGGCCCTACTGTAGGCCACCTGACCTGGGACTCACTGTAGCCTAGGCTGGCATCAGACTCATGGCAATAGTAATTCCACATTCCAATGCTGGAATTAAAAGCATGTACTATCATGCCAAGCTTCAAACTGTTTTCTAAAGAACCAGGTGTGGTGGCTCATATCTGTAATCCAAGCTCTTGGAAGGCTTATTCAAGAGGATTGTCATGAGCTGGGCATGGTGGTGCACTCCTTTAATCCCAGCACTCTGGAGACAGAGGTAGGAGGATAGCCATTATTTCAAGGCTGCCCTGAGACTATATAGTGAATTTTAGTTTAGCCTGAGCTAGAGTGAGACCCTACCTCAAAAAATAAATAAAATCAATAAAAAATAAAAAAGGATGTTTCAAAATAAGCATTGTAGTGTGTAATTTAGTGTTTTAAATGCTTGATTCTCAGCTGAGAGCAATTTTGGAATTGGAGCCTCCTGAAGAAGGTGTGTTACTGGGCTGGAGGGCTTATAATTGTTAATAGCCATCTTCCCTTTGGCAGCTTTTGGCATACTCTCCTGCTGTGGTTGTCCACTTCATGTTGGCCAGGCAGTGATATCCAGCCTCTGGCATGCCGCATTTTTCCCTACCATTGTGGAACTTCCACCTGAGTCCATAAGCCAAAACAAATTCTTTCATTCCACAAGTTACTTTAGTCAGGCACTTTGGTCCTTGTTACTAAAACCCTGACTATGTAGCTGTTGGCATTTTGGAATTATTTCCAAGAGAAATGTGAAAGGACTTGAAACCTTGGTCTAAGAAACATGTTGCAGTGCTGAAGACAGAGTTTGATGGGCCCTTCTGGTCAGAGTTAAGCTATGAGATTCAATTTATGAGGGGAAGAAAGAACTTTGTCAGGGTTAGTCTAAAAGCAGTTTGTGTAAAAATCTTACTGTTTCCTGCTTGCCTTTGTCCTGAGCTCTCCAAATACATAGCCAATAAATCTGTATTCACACAAATATGTTCATTTCAGATGTTCATACTTATCCTTTATTGATTCAGCCATCATTCATTGATCTTTCTTTATCTTTCTGGAGGAATATTTCATTCTTGTAACCTTTGTGAACTAAATTAGAGATCTTTATAACTTTCAGCCAGCACAATCATGAATTTTTTATACTAATATGATGTTTTTCCAAACAATGATCAACTTAACTCTTCATATTACTACCATAAATTGAAAACATGCCAAAAACTACTGAGATCCCACCAACATTTTCCATTTGAATTAATTCATGTTTTCTCTTCATTGAATCACATATCGCTCAAAGTTACTAAATGTCTATTCCAAGTTAGCTTTCTTGTACCATAGAAGCTGTGTCACTCCAGGTCTCAGAGCCAACCTGGAAAAGAAAGAAAGAGAGAGGAAAAGAGAGAGAGAAGAGTAAAGAGTAGTCAGGTTTCTCACAGACCATATCCTTCCATCACATTGGTCATAAATCCTGAGATAGCTGGGAAGGCTCACAGACATAGTGCTCAGGGGTCATATGCCCAAGAGAAAGGAACATATTTTGGCAAATGACACATACTGAGAAAAGGCTAAATGACTTCCCTAAGCCATTCTGACTATAAGTCAGAGTCCAGCCTTCCAATTCCAGTGCAATGGTGAGAGTTCTACAGCAGAATGTCTTCTCAATGAGAAATCCAGAGTCCCCTTAAGCAGCACTCTTTCTCTGCAACTCGCTCAATTAATTTAAAGGAAAAAGGCCAATTTTTTCTAGATTAAGGAAAAATGGGCAACGTGGGCAGCACATCACTCTAACTTCTTTCAAAAGTCTCAGGAAAGGTAATAGTAATACAGACCTTCCAGATGACACAAGGTTTAATTATACTATTGACTTATCCTAATCTTTTACTTTTTTACAACAATTGGAATGCCAGTTTTTTAGTTACTTCTGGTTACACTGCACATCTGTAACTCTTGTAAAGACTTGGCAGGAGACATAACTGAAAAGAAACAGCTTAGCAGAACAGCTGTTAGCTGCTGGCAGCACCTGTGATACATGCTGTGGGAGTTTTAAAGAATTGGATAAGGAGAGTGAAGTGAGGTAAATAGGTTTCTTGGGGTCATAAGCTAGTGTTAAATAAGAAAAGGTTGGTTCAAGATGCATGAAGACTAAGCAGGATAGTTAGTAGGTGAAGGCCAGTGCATATTAGGTGGACATCACTGGACTGGGTCCAAGGATCACTCAAAGGAAGTAAAGGAATGATGGATGCAGCATCATTGATATAGTACAAAAATAGGGGAGAAGACATAATGGCTTACAACATCTTGTTTCCATTCCTCACCACCCCAGACAGCTGAGAGGTTTGGTTTAATATTGCTTCCAAAGTTCTGTTCATCTTCTGATTCAAGGTATCAGATATCTCTGAGCCTCTTTCTTTTTGAGCTGTTCTGGAAAATCCTACATGATTTCTCTAAGACTTCCATATCATGTGTGGGTGTGTGTGTGTGTGGAGAAAGAGGGAAGAAAAGAGAGATACCTCTTGAACTTTTACATACTCCAATTGTCAAGCAGCTCTGATTGGATCCCTGTTTAGTTTAGCTTTAGGGTTTTGGTTCCTCCAACTTTGCCCCTCACAGATTCCTGCCCTCCTGCATCATTTCAACTGCTCTCCCTGAGCTTACAGATTTCCTCTCTCTTCTCTCTGTCTTAACTTCAGCTACTTGGCATCCAGAATTGATGACAAATAACCATACAATCACATCATGGCACTTCTTGGAAGAAATGTCACCTTTGCACATGTATATTGAATTTTCCATGATAAAATTTGGAGAATTCAGTGCAACACTTGTCAGGTGTCTGGTGCAGGCATGATCTTCTCTTTCTAGGGTTACTTTCACTGCTCACTCTTTCCTAGGTCAGGAATAAGAGCCTTATGACACTACTCTGCCCAGCCAATCAATGGGAAAAACTCAGGTCCTGAATGACTGAGAAAAACCCTTGTAGTATATAGCCTGGGACAGTGTTTCTAAACTCTTCTGGACATATTATTCGCCTGGAATTTCAATGGTGCATTTCTAGCAAGCTCTGTCAGGAGATTCAATCTTAGTCATTGCTACCTCTTAGTGTGTTAGATGGATTCATAGAGTTATTAGGCGACCTTAAATTATAGAAATCTTTCATTTACATTCTAGTGTTAGAAATCCATTTTTCAGTGGATCTAACTTTAAACTAGCAAATAATACAAGTTAGATAAATGGGTGTTGGATTTTATTAGAGCATGATACAGAAATATCACACTGAACCTCATTAATATATATAATACTTGTTACTCAGATAAATACAACATTTTAAAATTCAAAATTGTCCACTTACCTCTGTTTCTTTAATCACTAAATGAGCTTTATAAATCTAAACACTCATAGTCCTAACATATATTTTGATACCGAAAGTTAGCTTTTTATGTTGTCATTCTCTTTAGGAAACTGTTCATCGCATTGGCAAACAATCATTGCTACTGTTGTTTTGAGTGAAAAACAAAGAGTAACAACCAACTTCTTGTCCAGGATTAATATGCCCATTAGTTTTGAATTTTTAAGGAACTCTTGGCCATATTGATAATTTTCCATGAGTACTTTATTTCCTCCAGTGAGCCATACAACTTCCATTCAAAAAGGAAATGACAGTGTTTTCACTTTTATGTCAGGGTAGAGGCCAAACAGTCACACAGCAGCAAGACAACCTGTTCCACAAAACAAGTGCATTTTCTATGGTTTTACATTACAAATCTGACCTTTCAAATTTCTTATAAGTAATTCACAATGGTCTCACTCAAAGTAATACATTTGTTAAGGTAAATTACTCTTAAAATAAGACATGATATCTTCCCTGCTACCATTCCATATTAAGGGGGGATTAAGACAACGGTTTCATTTCAACAAAAGTACAAGGAAGATCATCTGTCATCATCATTACTCCTGACCTTACATCATGCATTAGTCATGTTACCTAGTGAGAATTAACTTTCTCACCAGTGGGGGGGGGGGGGGGCAGGGAGACTATCAAATAGTCCTTGATTTATTCAAGCTTTTTTCTAATTTCAAATATATTTCATAAAGTTTCTTAAATTGTGATAGTTGTTACTAAAATATAGTTGATCTGTGGAATAGGCATTTCTTTATTTTTTAGTATAGTGGTAAAACATACAATTATATTCAGAATATCTGATCCCACATAAGCAAAAAGATACTATTCCCACATCAAGTAAATAAAGATGACTAGTAACCACCCACTCCAAGAAACAACAGCTAATTCGATTCTGTCTTAGTTATTCATTTATTAAACATTTTTGCATGCCATGAATTCTAATATTAAAAAGACATGGTCTCTACTGTCAAGGCATTTGGGCTCTACTGAAGAATAAGATAGGTGAGCATAATTGTCCATCAGTGTGATGAGTACACTGTGGAGGGATGCTGGCAGTTCTTCAGAAGCACAGAGGTTGAATATCTACCTGTAGAGGTTATGGAAGGAAAGATATGCGAGGCACATAGGCGTTATCCATATCTAGAGAGGAGAAAAGAGACTGGAGTGATGGCTTAGTGGTTAAGGCATTTGCCTGAAAAGCTAAAGACCCCACGTTCGATTCCCCAGAACCCATGTTAGTCAGATGCACAAGGGGTACATGCGTCTGGAGCTCATTTGCAGTGGCTGGAGGCCCTGGTGTGCCAATTCTCTCTCTGTCTCTTTCTTCTTCATCTGCCAAATAAACAAATAAAAATAAAATATTTCAGGGCTGGAGAGATGGCTTAGTTGTTAAGTGCTTGCCTGTGAAGCTTAAGGACCCCAGTTCAAGGCTAGATTCCCCAGGACCCATGTTAGCCAGATGCACAAGGGGGAGAACGCATCTGGAGTTTGTTTGCAGTGGCTGGAAGCCCTGGTGTGCCCATTCTCTCTCTTTCTCTCTCTCTCTCTCTCTCTCTCTCTCTCTCTCTCTCTCTCTTTCTTTCTCTCTCTGCCTCTTTTTCTCTCTGTCTGTCACTCTCAAATAAATAAAGAAAAAAATAAAATATTTCAGAGAGGAAAGAAAGCTATAGCTCCCAACCAAGGTCCTGAATCTATGAGGGCAATGCAGACAAAAGAACATTTGGTCAGTGAGAATTGCTGGAATTAGAAAATGGAAAGCAAATGAGAAAGAGAAATACCTGGAGGATCACTGGAAAACAGATGGAGCTCTAGCCTGGTCTTTGCAACTCCAAACTCCAGTGTTCTTAGCCAAACCTAAGCAAGATAGATACAAAAAATGTCCTGTGTTTTGTTTATTGTGGAGTCTGGAAAGTAAGTGCCCACTCCAAATTAGATTAGTCAAAAAAGTCATATCCTCTAGAGCACGAAGAGGCTACACTGTACCGGGAAAAATGGTTCAAATTGGACATTGCCACAGAGTTTCACAGTTAGAATCACTCCCACATGACTAAATATGATCCTTCACAGTTGATATCAATTTTCTCTATGATGGTTTTATTTTCCCACCCCACTAAGTAGATAATCACAACTGGACCTAAACAGGTGTTCTCTGGCTCTCAGCACACAGACCCATAATCACACCTCTCTCATGCTCCCTTCCTCTATCAAGAGCATACTTGTTAATACAAAAGATGCCAAATTCTTTCCTTTTTTGTACTGGGCATTGAAACTAGAACCTTGTACTAGCTAAGCAAGCACTGTGCCACTGAGCCATATCCCTGGCCCTTTTTGTGCCTTTAAAAAAAAAATAGGGTCTCACTATGTTGCCTAGACCAGCCTTGAGCTTGTGATCTTCCTTCCTTAGCTTTCTGATCATCTGGAATTACTGGATTGTACTGTGGGAATGAAGTATAAGAAAAAATTGTGAGGCTATATTGTAAGAATGAAATATGGGAATGAACTGTATGAAAGAACTGTGAGAATATTTCTTATGGACCTTACAAATAACTTTTCTGAAACTGTTCCTGTGAGATGCTAAATTCTTTATGTGTAACTGCCCTAAAGTTAATCTTACAATTATGTAATCAACCCACTTAGAACAATGTGACTAGGTTTCTTCTGCCTTGGTGTACCTTTGACCTGAACAGCACAGATGACCAATATTGACCAGCAATGTTTGGAGATGCTGACTGATCTTAAGCTATGCTCTTTGCTCAACTTCTTTAGAGGCCTGGTTGGACTTTCAGCTCAGAGAAAGCATATATGTGCAAGAAGTGCTAACCATAGTGTTGAAGGCAACAAGGTCAGTTATTAAAAGCCCACAGACCTGTCAAAGACAGCAGGTGAGCTTGATGTGATTAGATTTAGGAATAATGTATGTGTGTTCTGGATCAGCAGAGTCTAGCATGTCATATAAATCCCTTCCTTTATCAATGTTTAAGGATTAACCAAAGTTGAAAGTTCCTTACCTTTTGCTCATACAATGTACAACTTGATCATATACTATTGGGCTTTGGTTGTTCAATGAAAATGTCCATGAGTTCCATTCTGCAGAAAGGTAGAGCTACAGTAAGATTAGAGTAATAGTAACAGCAGATGAAGCAGGTTCACTGTTCACTAATGGCTTAAACTAAACTTCTCTTCAGCTTATTTTTTCCTCAGACTGCTGTAAGAGGCAACTAGCCCACTGCTAGATATATCAGAGTTCATTCTTCTTCTGCTCCTAAAAGAAGGTTTGCCCACTCTTGGGTAAGAACCCTAAGGGTTGGTTCTCTACAATTTTAAGTCTGTGCCCCCCAAGACAGGGTACTGTACTGCCATATCCAGGTTTTTTCCCCCTAATTTTATCAACAAACTATACTAGAAGAAGAAAAAGGCTTAGGTAAATAAGGATGTTGTTGTAGTTAACCTTCTCATTGCTGAGACAAAGCACCTGACCAAAAGCAGCCAATGCAAAGAAAGTATTTATTTGGGCTTATGATCTTAAGGGGAAGCTCCATGAAGGCAGAGGAAAGTGTGGCATGAGCAGAGGTTGGACATAACCTCTGGTCCATCAGGTGGACAGTAGTAATAAGAGAGTGCTGTCTGTTTAACACCCTGAAGCCCACCCCTAACAACACACGTCCAGCAAGTCTGCACCTCTCAAATTGCTATTAGTTTGGAATTAACTATTCAAAACACATGAATTTATGGGGGACACCTAATTCACTACCACAGATGTGTATTCTTCAAGCAAGAATTAAGAACATAGAATATATTCCAGAGACTTTGAACAGAATAATCAATGTAAAACAAATTGAATCAAACACAGACTTAAAAGAAAAAGGCTTAGAACTCTGACATCTTTCATAGAAGCATTTCATAGAATCTTCATAAACCATAGCTGTGACCTTGGACACTGTGCTACAAGTGGAGTTTGAAGTCCTAAACAAAAGAATCTTCATGTCACAAAGAACTCAAGTATTCACTTCATCTGTCAACAAGACAGGGAGAGAGACAGCACTTTCTGTTAAATTCACAGACAGGCCAGATGGCCAGACTTCTATATAAAGGAACATAAAATTGAATGCATTTTTTAATATTTAACCTTTGTAACTTCTTTTTAAAACTTCCAAACATATAGACAATATAATATCATCATAGTCCCCTTCCACCATCCTCTTTCCCCTCCTGAATCCCACCTCCACTGAATGCCTTCTTCCAACTAGTCTCTCCTATTTCGATGTCATCATTTTTTTCTTCTTTATATCCCACTCTCCTTTTCTTCTCTTTGTCCCTCCCTCCTCCTTCTATATCCCTATTCTCCTTTTGCTCACTCTTTTTTCAAAACCTATACTTTTTCACCTTTGTATCTTGCTTACAGACTGGGGATGTGCAAAGCTCTTAGGCTTGATCCCTAGCACTGAAAAAAAATGAAAACCATCTTCTTATGCCACACCCTCAAGTGTCTCTGCCATATACTACCTTGTTTCTCGGCTCCTCTTCCCTTGTTCTTATGCTACATCCTCAAATTCCACCCACTCTACCTTGTTTCTCGGCTCCTCTTCCAGTGTTCTTATGCTTCTTCCTGTGTTTCACTTTTCATCTCACTACTCTTCCACTGCCTTGAGCTTCATTCAGCATGCTTTGAATCTAGCCAGCATTCCAGAGAACTCCAAGCCAAAAATGAATAACTACTTCCCAAAACCCATACCCTGAAGCAAAGTTCATCATTTCTATCCAGTCCACAGCTGAAACTTGTCATACAATTTGACTTTGATGCAACTTCTGTTTGTACAATTGTACAAACTTTGATGCAACTCCTGTTTGTACAACCCTGTCTGTACAATTGCTGATGTATAAAAGGGGGCATAAATTTGTGATGGGCGGCTAACTGTCTCCACTACAGTGAACTAAATCACCATAGAACCCAGGATTGAAGCTGATCTGAGGTAAACTAAAGGTCCTAGGAGAAACTATGAATTTAAAAATAGTAAATACTTTTCATGAAAAGAAAAAAGGTATGTATATATGAGAACAGAGAAGGCAAAGTGTGAGGCACTATAATATACTTATAAGGGGATTTCTCATTTCAGACCTTGATGGCTCAGCTTTCTTGACACCTGTGACTATTTAGACTTCTGTGGGATGTATCTCTTGAGTTAAAAGAGGGTCCATTCCTCATGAGATCACCATGGAAGATAATTGAAAGGATATATCTACTAACTCCTACCAGTGTTCAAAATGAATGTATGTACAAATCCATCCTGACAGTTGTAAAAATAAATAAATAAATAATAAAATAGATCCAGAAAAAGATACCATGGCTTAATCGTCCTCTGTCACTCTGTTAAGTTCCCTTGGGTGTTGCTTACAAATACAGCTTTTATCTAAATGTAGTTTTCAAGGTAGCCTGACATTTCACATTTGGATTTGGCAGACTTGTATAATGTGCTGCCAGAGAAGAGGATTGCAGGAAGTCAGAAATGAGTGCTTAAATTTCCCTTCCTCCTCTCTTGCTTCATGTTCCTGTTATACAGACAAGAGTCATGAATACAAAGAGAGTCCAAATATAATGGCAGATCAGCTGATTTTAAAAAAGCAGAAGGGCTGGATCATGGAGGTACTTAAGTGTCACAGACATGCAGGCAGCTTCAGACCCTTTTACCACTTACAAGTTTGCTTTCCAGTAAAGTCAGGAGAATGAAATATTACTGCACTAGAACAGAGTACATGGGGTGAAGGAGGAGGCAGGGCCACGTAAGATGGAAAACATCAGAGACCCTCACCTGAACTGTAACAGCCTAAATATGCCTTGGGGCAGATTAAAAGATGACTCTGCTCTGATGAGATTCACTGTGACTTTTAAGAATGAAAAATAAACAACTGGCAGTTTCCCACAAAAAAAAGCAATTGAGTACATGTTCTCAATCTGTTGCCTCAAAGAATACTTATGATGAAGAGAATCTAGAGATAAAAGATATAAGTTAAATAATTAAAACCTACTACACTAAGGAGGAAGAGCACTGTGACAAGTGACTAATACAATTTCATAAGTATCAGCAAACAAGGGCTGGAGAGATGACTTAGTAGCTAAGTCATTTGCTTGCAAAGTTTAGCAACCTGAATTTGATTCCCCAGTACCCATGTAAAGCCAGAGTTTGTTTGCAGTGACTGGAGACCCTGGCATGCCCATTCTCTTTATATATGTCTCTCCTCTCTATGTCTCTGCTTGCAAATAAATAAATAAACTTTAAAAAAACATTAGCAAATAAGAATGGAGGGATAACATGATCTCTTTGTAGGCAGGAAAGATGGCATAAGGATAAAGAGACATTACCCCAATAACTCCTCTTACAGAGGGAGAATGAGAGTTGCATGCACTAGAAATAACCAAACCCTGTACACTTGTCTTAGGAAAACTGTGAGCATACATGCACTGAAAATTAAGTAGGCTTACCAAGCGCAAAGGAAAGATATTCCTCCTACATTACAGTTCCATCCTACTTTGGCTTTCTCCTGCTGCAGATACTCAATATTCTTCACTCTGCTGAACAACTTAAACACATACTACTTCTGTAAAAGAAAAAAAAAAAGTCATATAGAAATTTACAGTTTCTATTCCTTTTTTCCTTCTTCCATAGAAAACTTTTGTTTTGAGAAGCAATGTGTCCACTTAAAAGCAATTCACTTTTGTTTGCAACTAGTTGCATGAGGCTCTGGCACACCCATTCCCTTTCTCTCTCCCTCTTCTTTTCTCTCCCTCCTTGCAAATAAATACATTAAAAAAAAATTAAAAACTACTTATATCTTTAGCATCAATTGCAGCATGGAATGACCAGAACTGAATGAGATATGATCTTATTTTTATTAAATTAGTCAAATAGTAGGCTCTTGTTCTCATTTTGAAGGGCAAAAATTAGTTAGCATGGGAATTTTGTTCCAGATCCTTCTTTCCACATGGACAAAGGGTTAGTAGATTTTTTTTTCTCAAATTCAAGTGTAGTAAAGATTCCTCAGAGGTGAGATTAAAAGACTCCTTATCCTAAAACTTCTCTTGAAAAATGCAGTCTAGGCTTCTACCTTTGGGCTTACTATTATATGAGGATGATAAAGACCTTTTTGGTTAGAAAATTTGTCTGTTCTATATATTAAAGATCATCTTATCTAATGTACCTTGGCTACTGTTTAATAGTGTGAGAGCATTATGCAATGAGATACATGGGAAACTGTAAGGGATTAGGTTGAAGATAAAAGCTTTTGAGAGAAAGTAGGATATGTGGCTACTTTTTCAGTAAAAGTCCCAGCTGATAGAGCTCCACAAACAACATATGAATAGACTTGCTTAAGAAAATTAGCTAAGAGACTATCGGTTAAGATGGCGGTGCAGATACCATGCCAAAGCAGCCTGGGGGGGAAAAAGCCAAAAAAAACAAAAAAAAAAAACCTCAGGAAAATACACACTTTTACTGAAAAGTGAGGAGTATAGAAAATTGAAATTGAAATGGCAGTGGAGAAATAGGAGAGATCCAGAGCATCCAGGCCAGCAGAAGCAGCTCCGGCAGATTCGCCAACCATGGCAAAGGAGGCAGTGCACCAGAAAGCCACCAGGCTCAGCTTGAGCCACAGGTAAAGCAAGTGAGGGTAGCTTCCACTCATACCAGAGCTCTCCGCAAACTCAAGAAACATGAAGGGAGAACGGCAGTGAACAACACAGGAGCAGATCAAAAGGTGGAAGAACACGTGGAACAGCCAGAGAACTAGAGCAACATCGGCAGCCTCCCCTCCCCCAATGCCAGTGCCCAGCTCCAGAAAACAGAGCAGCGGTCCAGGGACCCAGCCATACCAACTTGAACCAACAGCAGGACCCAATCAGGAGCAGAGATAATGGATTACAACAGGGAAGTGTCTCACCTAGTCACAAGCTGACTTGGAACCCTCAACAGATCAGAAATCTTAACCTCCTTGTTGTCAGGATTAAGGGTGTGAGTGGGACACCACAAATCCTAAGGGACAGTTAGAGGATCTGGTTGTCATAATACCTACTCATGGATAAATACTCTGTGCTGTTTTTATTAAAAGTGTATATTGTTTAGTTAAATTTTAGAATCTGCCTGTATTTGGTTCCACTCAGCCTACTTGAATACTCTCATAGCAGTCAAACCCAACACCTAGGATCACTTTTGTAGATACACTGAGAGTCTTGAGAGCCACACCTTCTGCCTTAAGCTCCTACCCTGAAGTTATATAACAACAGATTGTCTGATACATCTTATAATAACCAGCTAACTAGAAAATAAAATCATTAAATAATCCAGGATGCAAAAATATATACATTATAACACAATAAAACCAAAATCAAGACAACATAAATCCACCAAAAAGTATTAATATATCAGAAATTACCTCCAGTGAGAACAAGTTAGAGGAAATGCCTGAGAAAGATTTCAAAAGAATGATTATAAATATGTTCAAAAACTCAAAGAAGAAATAGAAGGAATGAAAGAGGAAATCAAAGGAATCAATGAAAACACAGAACACCAATTTTATGAAACAAAGAGGTCAATACTAGACATAAATAAGGAAATAGAAATAATAAAGAAAAAATCAGTCAGAATTACTAGCAATGAAGAACACAGTTAAGGAAATAAAAAAGCTCTGTAGAAAATCTCACCAGTAGAATGTATGAAGTAGAGGACAGAATATCTAAGATAGAAGACCAAGTGGCAGATCTAATACAGTCCAACAAAGAGAAAGACAAACAAATAGAAAAGTATGAGTGGGAATGTCAAGATATTCAGGACACTATGAAAAGATTAAACATAAGAATTCAGGGCATAGTAGAAGGAGAAGAATTTCACTCAAAAGCCATAGTTGGCATCTTCAACAAAATCATAGAAGAAAACTTCCTCCAAATTGGGAAAGAGGTGCCAATGCACACACAGGAATCCTTTAGAACACCAGCCAGACAAAACATGGAAAGAACCTCTCCTCACCATATTATAATCAAACTACCAAACACACAATCCAAAGAAAAAGTATTTAAAATAGTCAGAGAGAAATTTCAAGTTACCTACAAAGGCAAGCCTATGAGGATTACAGCAGATTACTCAACACAAACTTGAAAAGCCAGAAGGATGTGAAATGAGTATTCCAAGTCCTGAAAGATAACAACTGTCAACCAAGGTTACTTTATCTTGCAAAACTATGCACTCAATACACAGAGAAATAAGGACATTCCATGACAAAAGCAAGCTAAAGGGGTATTTGAAGTCAAAACTAGCTCTACAGAAAATACATGAAATAATCCTCCATGCTGAAGAAAAAGAAAAGCACACATATAAGGAACAGGGAAAAAACTAACAATACTAAAATTCTAGTTAACACAAGAGAGCAAAGGTAAAACTGGAAGAACTACAAAAAAATGACAAACATAAATACACACCTTTGAATATTATCTCTTAACATCAATGGCATCAATGCCCCAACCAAAAATCATATGTTTGCAGACTGGGTGAAAAAGCAGGATCCTTAAGATGGACACTATCTTAGGGTGAAAGGTTGGAAAACAGTGTTTCCACAAAATGGATCTAGAAAACAAGCAGGAGTTGCTATCCTAATATCTGACAAGGTAGACTTCAGTCCAACATTAGTTAAGAAACATAAGGAAAATCACTAGATATTGATTAAATTCACCCTCCCATAGGAGGACATTACAACCCTAACCATATATGCACCTAACATGGGGGCCCCAAAATTCATCATACAAATGCTGTTAGAACTAATGCCACAGATAACACCAAACACAGTGGTAGTGGGTGACTTTAACACCGGGAATAGAAATATCATCTCAATATAATAAAAGCTATTTATGACAAGCCTACACCCAACATATTACTAAATGGGGAAAAACTCGAAGCTTTCCCACTAAAATCAGGAACAAAACAAGGGTGTCCACTGTCCCCACTTTTATTTAATATAGTACTGGAATTCTTAGCCATGGCAAGGCAAGAGATGCACATAAAAGGGATACAAATTGAAAAGGCAGAAATCAAGTTATCATTATTTGCAGATGACATGATTCTCTATATAAAGGACCCTAAAGACTCTACTAGCAAACTGTTAGAGCTGATCAAACCTACAGCAATGTAGCAGGATACAAAATAAATACACAGAAATCAGTAATATTCCTATATGCTAACCACAAACATACAGAGGATGAAATCAGAGAATCACTCCCATTTACAATTGCATCAAAGAAAACAAAGCACTTTGGAATAAACCTAACCAAGGAAGTAAAGGATCTCTACAATGAAAACTATAAAACACTCAAGGGAGGAATTGCAGAAAACACTAGGAAAAGGAAAAACATCCCTTGTTCCTGGATTGGAAGAGTCAATATTGTGAAAATGGCAATCTTGTCAAAAGCAATCTACACATTTAATGCAATCCTCATCAAAATTCCAAAGGCATTCTTCATGGAAATAGAGAAAACCATCCAAAAACTCATTTGGAATCACAAAAAACCTCAAATATCTAAAATAATACTGAGCAACAAAAATAAGGCTGGTGTTATCACCATACCTGTTTTTAACCTATACTACAGAGCCATAGTAACAAAAACAGCATGGTACTGGCACAAAGGCAGTTATGAAGATCAATGGAACAGAATAGTGGACCCAGATATAATTCCAAGTAGCTATAGCCACCTGATATTTGATAAAAATGCCAAAAATACTCATTGGAGAAAAGACAGCCTCTTCAGAAAATGGTGTTGGGAAAACTGGATATGTATCTGTAGAAAGATAAAAATAGATTCATCTCTCTTTCAATGCACAACAATTAAGTCCAAATGGACTGATGACCTTAACATCAGACCTGAAACTCTGAAATTGCTAGAGGTAAAAGTAGGAGAAACCCTTCAAAGTATTGGTCTTGGCAAAGACTTTCTGAATATAACACCAATTGCTCAGGTAATAAAGCCACAGATTAACCACTGGGACCTCATGAAATTACAAAGATTTTGTACTGCAAAGGACACTGTGAATAAAGCAAAGAGGCAACCTACAGAATGGGAAAAAAACTGTGCCAGCTATATATCTGATAGAGGATTAATATCTATTATATACGAAGGACTCAAAAAGTTAAATAATAAGAAGTCAAACAAGCCAATTAAAAAATGGACTATGGAGCTAAATAGAAAGTTCTCAAAAGAAGTAATACAGATGGCATATAAGCATCTAAAGAAATGTTCTACATTCCTAGTCATCAGGGAAATGCAGATTAAAACTACATCGAGATTCCATCTCACTCCTGTCAGATTGGCCACCATCATGAAAACAAATGATCATGAATGCTGGTGGGGATGTGGAAAAACAGGAACCCTTCTACACTGTTGGTGGGAATGCAATCTGGTCCAGCCATTGTGGAAATCAGTGTGGAGGTTCCTAAAACAGCCAAAGATTGATCTATCATATGACCCAGCTATAGCACTCCATGCATATATCCTAAGGACTCATCCCATTTCCTTAGAAGTACATGCTCAACCATGTTTATTGCCTCTCAATTCATAATAGCTGGGAAATGGAACCAGCCTAAATGTCCCTCAACTGATGTGTGGATAAGAAAGATGTGGCACATTTATACAATGGATTTCTACTCAGCAGTAAAGAAAACTGAAGTTATGAAATTTTCAGGAAAATGGATGGATCTGGAAAGGATTATACTAAGTGAGGTAACCCAGACCCAGAAAGTCAAGCACCGCCTATTTTCCCTGATATGTGGATCCTAGCTACAGATGATTGGGATTCTGTGTGAAAAGGAAAAAACTCAGTAACAGAGGCCAGTAAGTTAAAAAGGTGATATACCATGGCTTTTCTGGACCAGTCTTCCAGTGGGGCCTCTGGTCTGAGGGGCATTGACCTTGCCCCCTGGTGATCTTTTAAATTCCAAGTTTGGGCCCTACCAAAGGACACACATAAAGGCATGGTGGTGGATGAAACATATGTCCCCATAGACTTGGGCTTTTTTTGTTTGTTTGTTTGTTTGTTTTATGAGGTAGGGTCTCACTCTAGCTCAGGCTGACCTGGAATTCTCTATGTAGTCTCAGGGTGGCCTTGAACTCATGGCAATCCTCCTACCTCTGCCTCCGGAGTGCTGGGTTGGGAATTTTTAAAGATATTATTTATTTAGTTGAAAGAGAGAGAGAGAGAATGGGTGTGCCAGGGCCTCCAGCCATTGCAAACAAACTCAAAATGCATGTTCCCCCTTGTGCATCTGGGTTATGTGGGGTCCTGGATAATCAAACCGGGATCCTTTGGCTTTACAGGAAAACACCTTAACTGCTAAGCCATCTCTGGAGCCCCCAACTTGGGCATTTTTTTTATTGAGACTGAGCTTTCAACTTAAGTCTCCAGCAGGCAGAGCCCTGTTGGGGAAGAGGTATGTCACAACCCACATTGCAACCTTACTAAATGCTGAAAGAGCAGTTTGAGCTCGGACTATTCCTGTTTGCTGGCTGTTGGTTTTTTCCTCTCTGTGCTATGCTGATGTATGATGATGGACTGAGCCAGCTTCTTCTGCCATTGATGGTGCTTTCCCTGGATTCTATAAGACTGAAAGAGAACCTTTCCTCTCAAAATAAATAAATAAATAAATAAATAAAATAAAATAAAAAGGTGATATAAAGGGAAGAGAAAGGAAGGGAGGAGTGTGCTTAATAGGTTGGTGTTGTATATGTGTAAGTAGAAGAATAGATTAACGGGGATGAAAAGGCCCTAAGAAAATTAGCTAAGAGTCAGTAAGGTATGGATAGGCCCCTGCAATGTACAAAGGTCAAGCTCAAAGAATGGCAGATTGAGCATTCTTGGGCAGGAGCTGACTGCAGAACCCAGAAGCAAGGTACACATGCTTACCACAATGTAGAGCAAAGCCAAAGCTTCAATCACATAGTCAGATCTTTGTCATTGGCTGGTTGACCATAATAACCATAGAAATAAAATAGAAGGGCAGCCAACTAAAATCTTACTGGATATGCCCAAGGGTCAAAGCTCTAAGGATGGTGAACAGAAGCTTGACTTTAATCACCAAAACAGAGTGTTACAAGACCTCCATCAATCCCAGACCTGAGCCAGTCAATTGGCACAGGTATTTTAATAAAAAGCCCTATTATGTTTCCAAAAATGTATACTGTTCACTTTTCCAGACTTCCCCAAAATGGATCTAATGTCATTGACTGAAATAACTGCACACTGAAGAGAAATAACTAGATTCATAGATAGTTTTCTGGACATGGACTTTGAGCCAACACTCACTTCTAGATACGTAAGTTCAATATTATCCATCCATCAATTAAAGAATAGGAGGGAAGGTGGCCAGTGGAATTTATTTTAGATTTATGCCATAATGGACCCATTGAGAGAAGTCATTCACCAGTTCAAGAGTTTATAGCTGGAACAGACATGTTCACTAGCTAAAAGAACCTCCATGAGTTCCCTGACCCATGGAATAAGTAATACTGTAGGAAAGTCTACATGACAGTACCTAGAACTGTCTTTGCCTGGGAAGATAGAAAAAAAAAAATTAGTGACTTGCCATGATCAAGGACTTGATAGAGGCAGAATGCTGACTCCCAATTACCTGTGCATCCCCGTTCAACTCACCAGATTGGCTCCTAAAGCATCTAAATATCTAGGATAATGACAGTGGATTCTCATAAATCTAGTAAGGTAGTAACTCCTATAGCTGCCTTATAAATGGGTTCTCATTCCTAGAACAAGCCAACACCCCTGGCACTTGGTATGTAGGGGTAGTATGGGAAGTTATCCTTTCTCTATGTCCATTACTGAAGACCATCAGAGACAGTTTGCTTTCTGGAAAGCTATCTCTTCTCTCTACTTGTTACTAAAGAGCACAAAAAGGAGTTTTCTTTTAGTCAGAAAGGCCAGAAAAGTATGTTGAATGACCTACTTTAGAGGTCTGTCAAGGCTCTAGTCCCATATCACAATCATATTGGCAGATATCTGAACTGCCTTTCTCCTCCAGCAGACACTATCAAATTGATGGTATAATATTTATTGATCCTGAAGAGTAGTAGTAAGTGTCTAATTTGGTCAGATATAGCATGCCAAAAAAGCAAAATAAATATAAAAATAATTCCAGGGACAGCTACCTCAGTGAAATCTTTAGAAATTCTTAAATATAGTTCTCTCTGGAATATTGCAATATACCTGTCCAAAGAAAGATAGTTGCCTTCCTACCATTGCTGGACATACCAGTAAGAAATATAACACATAGAGGTTCTTTTTGAAACTTTGAAGTAATATGAACTAGCAACCAGATGCTTTCACTGTGGAGCTATGAGGTGACCCAAGCTCCAGGTCAGAGGTTCATTGTAATCTCAGCACAAACACAGGCTGAAGTCACCTAGCTGAGACAATTCATAGCTTCAGACCTACAGAAATGCTGATATGTTAATTCTTTTTAAAAGATATATTTTATTTTATTTATGTGAGAGATAGATAAAGAGGTAGAGAGAGAGAGTGAGAGAGAATGAGCACACCAGGGCCTCCAGCCACTGCAAATGAACTCCAGATGCATGTGCCACCTTGTGCATCTTGCTTACGTGGGTCCTGGAGTATTGAACCAGGGTCCTTTGGCTTTGCAGGTGAGCAACTTAGTCACGAAGCCATCTTCTTCAGCCCTGATATGCTAATTCTTTTTTAAAATAATTTTGGTTTTTATTTATTTGTTTGCAAGCAGAGAGCGAGAGAGATAGAGAGAAGAGAGACAGAGAAAGAATGGGCATGCCAGGGCCTTTAGCCAAAGCAAATGAACTACAGATGCATGTGCCCCTTGTGCATCTGGCTTAACTTGGTCCTGGGGAATCAAACCTGGGTCCTTTGGCTTCACAGGCAAGGGTCTTAACCTCTAAGCCATCTCTCCAGATCCTGATATGTTAATTCTCATGTGACAGCAAAATCCTAGACTCATTTGTTACCTCACAAAACATAGCATCTACCTACTGTCAATAAGCTTAGCTGCAGTGTCCTGGATAAGCAAGATGAGGTGGTAATGGAGAATGGCAAGAGAACTAAGTGCCTTCCTTGAGTTTTATATCTTGGTATATTTTTATTCTTACAGTTAGATGTCAAGTTGACTCACATTTTCTATTACAGTAGAGAAGCTGATTTCCAAACATTACATATTATCTGTTTCTTCCAGAAAATTATATCTGGGCATTAGCATTTGGAGGAGAGGGACAGTTCAAATCTATATTTTGTCCATTTCATCTTTTTTTCAAGCACTGTTGAAGGAGAAAGTTAACTCCTTTTAGGTAGTTTCAGTTAGAGATTGAGGCCAAGAGAGAACCAGGAGATGCCACCCCACATGCCACCTCACCCTGATGCAAGAATGGAACTCTTGGCAGAAATGGAACTTGTGTCGGATCAAGACTGATCTACAGTGCCTCCTGCTGTCTTCAGTCTAGCATGCTATCTAGACAGCTCAAATGTGCTTCCTAAGGCGGGCTGGCTCTGGGATCCATACTCCAAATCTACAAAAGCAATTGGGTCTTCTCCTTGCCTGTAAAAGCTGCAGTTTCCTTCCTGTCACTAACTCCACCCCACTCAGCTTTGCTTTTCTGGCTGTGCTCAACTCTGTCTCTCTCCACTCATACCACCAAGGTACATGAGACTGTGGATTCCCCCTCACTCATCCCCAGTGGGATGGAGCATAATATAGTTTTTTGGTCTGGGAGAACTTTTCTGCTTGCCTCTGCTGTATAGTTCTGGGGTAACTTCTCACTTCAGTCACATGCACTATTCTCCTCTGGTCTATGACTCTACCACATAGGTATTTCCCTTACACCTTATATCTATCATGTGGGTGCACTCGCTAACTACAGGCCTGCTATCTGTGTAATTTCCTTAAAATCGGGGTCACTATGAATGTAACTCTCTTCGTTACTCATTTCTCTTCTGAATTTCTTGGTCTCTGCTTTGATAATTTCTCTCTTATTCTTCCTTGAGCCTCACTGTTTGTCTCCTTAACTTCTCTCCATGGGAAATCAGATGGCAGTTACAATGTGTGCTCTTTCTAAGTCTCCTTACACAGCTCCTACATTCTATCCTCCACGTGCTTGTGGCTGTACTCCAGTCTTTCTTTGAAAGCCTCAGTTCTTCCTAAGTGGATTTTATGAACTCCCCTCCATGTGCTTGTTGCCATACGCCAGTCTTTTTCTAAAACCTCATTTTTTTCTTAAAAGTAACCTTGTAAAACTGTGCAGTGTTTTCCACATGAGAGGATGTTTCCTACTTCCCACATGTTTATGAGTCTGCTCCAGCCTTCCTTCCTAGATCCCAGTCTTCTTAAATAAACCCACAGTTTGCGATTTCTCCCTTAATAAACCTGATAATTCGTAATTTCTTCTTTTTGAGTCCTTTATTAATTGGTAACGGTAGGACAGAACACAAATTTGGGGGTTCATAAATTTGAGGGACCCCTCCTGAACTCCCAAATCATACATCACTATGTTGGTTATTGTGAAAACTTACTGAAATAGTTTAGGGTAACAAGGACCCCAAAAAGTAATGAATGTCTTTGAACCTGTAAAAAATAATCTGGCTTTTTCCTGAACTATGCCTAAGGAGTCCTTACAGCCTGCATTTTGCTAGATGCCAGAAATGTCAGAAACTCTGCTTCTTCCTTATCTCTCTGCTTCCCTAAGGAGTTCCCCCTCTCTAGAAGAGATCATTTCTCCTGGATGATTATGGTTTCTGGGAAGATTGACCCCTTTCCAGGAATCTTGACCATCTACCTAAAACCCTGGTGTTGAGGCTGGACTAGCCAGTTCAGCCATCATCCAGGAAACTCCCAGAAAAGACCCCAAATGGAATTCTAGGTGAGCTTTACCATTTTAGGGGAATTCCCCCCTTTCCTCTTCTGTAGGCAGGAGTTCCATATTATTTTCTATAGCTCTATAATAAAATATTTCTAAACTTTATCATCCCATCTATGGGCTTCATTCATTAAAATTAAAAATGCAAGAATGCAGAGACCACTAACAAAGAGGAAGCTTTATGTAATCCTGAGTATCCAGCACCCTAACTCCTGAATTACTCCCCACCCAAGAACTGAGAAAGGCTCTGTCACTCTCAAAATCACCTCAAACTTCCTGTGTCATTACAAAAATAGAAAAAAAGCCTTCAAAACATCTGACTAGAGCTTCAGGGATGAGTGTGGGATGTTGCTGACTCAAGAACAGCCAAGAATAAAAATCTATGATGAATATTACTTTACACAGATAATTTATAAATTATGGCAAAATGGGACAAACAGAAACACTTCTGTTTCTCCTTATTATCACTTTGAATGTTGTACAATTCCCCAGCTGTTTGTGAGTGAGCCACAACTGTGCCCTGAAATAAAACCCAACTTCCCAAGCTTTTCTTTCTTTTAAAAAATATTTTTTGTTTGCACATGCACATGCATGTGAGGGAGAGGCATCATTGTAGAAAGGGTTTTTTTTTTCTTTTATTTTTTTATCAGCAAGTTATTTTACTTCACTGCCAGACATAGTCACATAAAGATCTTGCAGTTATTAACTTCAGGAAAAAGAGTTCTTATTTCAAGTCTTTAAGAATTAATTTATTTTATTTTCCATCTTAAGTCTGCAATTACTCACTACAAATCACTTTCATATAACTCCTGGCAACTTTACTCACTCCTAGATGTCAAGAGATGGGAACTAGAACTTTGGGGTTTCTTGCCAATGCCTCAATATACGCCAACACACCAACATGATAAAGGAATTGGGATTCCTCTGCCAATGCATCAAGATATACCAATACACAGATAAAAAATCAGAATTTTGGCATGTCCCCTGACTCCTGTCTTATAAATTGAAAGAACTGCAACCCAGAGACCAGAAGATAAGGTTTAGAGAGATTTTATTAGATTAAGAAAAGGAAAGAGGAGAGAGTGTGAAGAGCTCCTGCCCACATGAAGACAAGACGGGTAAAGTCCACATAGAGACCCAACTTGTGGACATTCATAGGTTCTGAATGTGGGCTGAGATAAAGGACAAAAGCTTCCATGAATCTTAATTCTAGGAAATGGGAACTGCTATACAGGGAGATCTAGGAAACCCCTTTAGGTAATAACAGATAAGGAGAAGCCATATCCTTCTCTGACCTCCAGCAAAGTGGAGGCTACAAGGACAGGCTCAAGGACATTCCATACTTTAAATTTCAGGGCCCAGTCACCCTCAAGATCTCTGGTTTTTACTTCAATGTTATCCTAAAAAACTGATTTTTTTTTTTTTTTTTGAGGTAGCGTTTCACTCTAGCCCAGGCTGACCTGGAATTCACTATGTAGTCTCAGGGTAACCTTGAACTCATGGTGATCCTCCTACCTCTGCCTCCTGAGTGCTGGGATTAAAGGCATGTGCCACCACACCCAGCTAAAAAATTGAATTTTTAAACAGATGCACATTATTGTTTGTAGCAGCTGTCATATCCTCCAGAGGAGGTATTCAACTACCCATAGGCATGGTTTACAGATCTCGTGGCACCACAATGCTAATCAGGTAAAATCAATTTACCAGGTAATGAGAAAACTTCTTTTGCCCATTCCTCTAATTAGTATTTTCCATATTTAATTAAAATTATGTCTTTACCTTTCTGTCTTCCTTTAATCAAGCGATTAAAGATAAAATTAAAATAAATATGACTTTTGATCTTTAATAGCAGGTTTTATATAATCTCCAAGCTCTACTCAATGTCATATCACTTTATTCAGTTTTGGTTAGTAGAGGCCCTTTTGCTATACCACCAGCTAAGAAAGATACAATAGTGTCAGTTCAGATAGAAAAATAAGTTAACAGCAACTTTGTTTCAAATTTTGGAGCAATGTTCAAGATAGAATTAAAAGAGAAATAGGAGTAAGGTAGTTTTATTTTCTTCCCACTCACACCAACCTTACAAAATTAAGGAATTGAAGAGAAGGCAATGGTTAGAGAGGACCAGCAAAGCATATACACAACACCTCCAGATAGCATCCCACAATCTCCCCTCTCCCATAAATTAGCAACAGGAACACCACAGGAGATTATGAGATGTCAAGGGCTCTCATTCACCCCTTCCTCACATGGATGGATGGCTGACCTAGCCAGTTGAGAAAAACCCATAATTCACCAAAAGGGGAACTGGTTTCAAAACTTGTAATAAATGAGATAGAAACTCACACCCAAAATTAACTGATTTGATTACCCTGGGGCAATATATACCCCAGATCTATGTTTATAGGTTTGAAATTGAACTGGTAATCATAGCTATATACACACAGCTAGTTATCCAGCAGTTTTTTCTATTCTTTTCTCTTTCTTTAATAGTATTTATTATTTTTATTTTATTCTTTCTTATTTTTTTCATGGTTTAGTTTGGTTTTGTTGTTGGTGTTATTGACCTCTGTTATTTTCTTTCTTTTTGTCTTCATTAATATTTATTTGTTTGTTTATATTTCTTGTTTTATTTTACCTTGCTCATTTCTCTTTACTTCTCCTTCTTTTTTCCTCTCTCTCCTCACTCTCTCATCTCTTTTTAGGACTACTGATTTGTATTTTACAGTTTTCATACCTTACATTCATATTGATGCATTAGTTATTGTTAAACATAGATATCTAAGCCCTAGTAAAAAAGCCACTCTAACGGTATATGGGTATTAATTGTCATATTATTATCTACTGACTGCTAAGGTATCCAAAGACACATAAGGCTAGCATTTGGCTAAATAAAGTAAAACTATTGTGAGACTCAACAACTCTTTGGATTCAACAGTGGGGCTACCTTCTACAAACCTTATAGAAATAGACCTCTTAGTAAAATGAACAGAATACACACAAAATTTAAAAAAAAAAAATAAGATAACCAAATAGAGTGGGGGAAGAGGGGAATGAATAAGAGAGGAGGAATATTCATCTCTACAAATGTCTAAGACACACAAGAAACTTAAAGAATAAGGGACAATAAGGGCTGGGGAGATGGCTTAGTGGTTAAGTCCTTGCCTATGAGGCCTAAGGACCCTGGTTCGAGGCTTGATTTCCCCAGGACCCATGTTAGCCAGATGCACAAGGGGATGTACAAGTCTGGAGTTCATCTGCAGCGGCTGGAGGCCCTGGCACACCCATTCTTTCTTCTCTCTCTCTCTCTCTCTTCCTCTCTCTCTGCCTCTTTCTCTCTGTCACTCTCACATAAATAAATAAACAATTAAAAAAAAAAAAAGAGTAAGGGACAATAAGCCACAACAATAAACCTCCAAACTCTCAATTACCCTGCTGTAGGAACAGAAAATGAGAGAGTTGAAATGCCAGATAAATAATTTAGAGTTCTACTTCTGAAAATAATTAATGACCATGTAGGTTCTTTAACTGGGCAGATGAATTGTTGGGAGCTGTAGCTGCTCTTTGACCATGAGAACTGAAGCCGTTTTTGGATCTCTGGGCACAGAGACCTTATTGTATGGCCTTGGCAAACAGCCTTCAGAAACAGGCATTTGTGGAGCCGACTTTAGGCACGTAGGCACTGTCTGGAAGTTTTATTTTCTGTATATAAGATTATGCTTGCCTGAATAAATCTGAGACCTTGATCAGAATATAGACTTGGTCTCCTTCTTTGTGTCTCTTGTCTCCCATCCAGGTTACTTTCCCCTCATGTCCTTGTTTTAACTCCCTGCTGGCCGGGGCAAGTGGCGCCCAAACATGGGGCTTGAGGCATGAAATGTGACCTGGATGTCACTCAAGTGGACGTCTGTCACACCCATTGGATCACCACCTCATCGGTGAGTGAAGATCCGCATGCAGATCACCACAGGAGTGCCCGCCTGTGATACAGATCTGGAGAGGTAAGAAAAGCGACACAATTTGGGGACAAGCATTAAATAAGCACAAATTGTTTGTTGAAGGGCTTAAAACTTCTCTCAAGACACGAGGAACACGGGTTAAGAAAAAAGATTTAGTGAAATTCTTTGTCTTTTTAGAAGATGTCTGTCCCTGGTTCCCCCATGAAGGAGCTATAGATGAGAAGCAGTGGTGCTGTGTTGGTGACTGTATAAATGACTACTACTGCTCTTATGGTCCTGGAAAGGTTCCAGTGCAGGCATTTTTTTATTGGAATCTCATTAATGATGTATTACAGGTCCGCCACTATCACCCTGATGTTTCAAAAATAGTTACAGATAGTGAGAATTTCCTTAAAAATAAATTCACCAGTAGTCAGACCTCCCTCCCTAAGAATGAAGTCCCAGAGAATCCCTACCCTGCCCGCACCGGCTCTTGCTCTGTGCTGTGCTGTGGGCCAACAACCTGCCCTTTCTCTCCAGGCTCTAATTGCTCCTCTATTATCATTCCTATGCCAGAAAATGCTGATTATCAGCCACCTAATAACCCACCCCCACCTAGTAGCCCTCTCCCACAATCTATCTATCCAGTTCTGTCTAACTTAAAAACCACCAATCCTAATGATGACTCCCCTTCCCCTGAGAAAGAGGCAAATAAAGCTGAGGGAGAGGCTGAATTGCAGGATGAAGCTACTAAATATCATAACCCTGATTGGCCCCCCCAGACACTTTTGGGTACATGGTCACCACCCTATAACATAGCATCCCCTTCTTCTGCCCCAGCGCTTGATGCTCCCTCTGATCTAGAAGAAATAACTAGACAAGCCATTACTAAACTTTCCTGGGAGGCACAATTTCTTAAGACGCTCCTCCAAGCCAAAAAGGAAAAGTCGCAGCTGCTCAAGCAATCATGAGACCTTGATTTAGAAATACGCTCCCCCTCCACTCACCCTGTTCAGAAAACTAAAACCAAAAGTAAAACTCTCCATACCTTTCCTGTAACTTGCTCCCAAGTTAAACCTATTGAAGGAAAAACTAATGAGGCTGAGCCATAGGATCCAGATAGCCCAGAAGAGGGGGAGGGAGAATCTGAAACAAAGGAACCTGCTGGGTCAGAAAGCACTGAGAATGAGGAAGGGGATGAAACTCTACTCATTAAAGCCCAGAGATATCGCCGTCTTAAGTTTAAACATATAAAAGAGTTTAAAAAATGCAGTTACTTTGTATGGTCCTATTGCTCCTTTTACTATCTCACTGTTAGAATCTCTAAGTGAAGACTTACTTACTGTTAATGATTGGGTTATGTTAACTAAAGCTACCTTAACTAGGGGTGACTTTCTTCTATGGAAAGCTGATTACACTGAGAGGTGCCAGGATGCTGCCCACCATAATTTGGCCACTGGTGGATCCTCCAAATCCTGGATGCTAGATAAACTTTTGGGCAACTGTCCCTATGATACGAACGAAAAACAAACCAAATTTCCTCCAGATTACTTACACAAATTCAACATGCAGCTCTTAAAGCCTGGAAGAGCTTCCCTCTAAAGGGTCAGCTGTCACCTCTCTTGCTAAACTGAGACAGGGTCCACAAAAGCTTTATGGTGATTTTATCAGCCATCTTACAGAGGCCACTGAATGCCTCGTGGGAAACAAGGAAACAGATAATGAATTTGTTAGACACCTTGCCTTTGAGAATGCTAACTCCGCCTGTCAAGCGGCTATATGCCCCCATTGCCATGGCAAAAACATTTCTGACTTTATCAAACTCTGTGCTGATGTAGACCCTGTGTCCTACAGCATTGGATTAGCCATAGGAGTGGCCCTTAAAGATTTTACCCAAGGGAGAAGCTCAAAACTTGTTTTAATTGCAAACAACCAGGTCATTTTTCCAGAGAATGCATGGCCCTTGAGGCTGAGAAGCCACTCCCATCCTCTCTGTGCCCGGAAAGTTCTCCCTCAAGGTATGGCTAATAGTCCAACTTCATGTCAGAAATTTGTGGCTAAAGCTTTAGCTTCTACAAGAAGCAAATTTCCTCAATTATATATTATTCATTAAATGGATGATATTTTATTAACTGGAAAGAAAAGGCAGAAATCTAGTTACAAAAAACAAAAAAGGGAAAAATGATACAGGGATCAGTAACAAGATGGTTAAATAATAGTTTGTTTATTTTAAATTTTTTACTTTTGGATACAAAAGGGTCTTCTGCTGCTGACCATTTTTGGCATGCAGAAACCAACACTAATTAGGCTAAAGTAATGTGGAAAGATCCATTGACTAACAAATGGAGTGGACCTGACCCTGTATTAATATGGGGACAAGGATCTGTTTGTATTTTTTCACAGAACAAAAATGGAGCCAGATGGTTGCCAGAACATTTGGTGTGGCATGCAGGCCACGAGATCAAACAAGAGGACACTGCTGATCCTGATAATATGGAGTCATCTACATCTTGCTTAGAGTGAACTTTACTGGACCTATGTTCCTGATCCTCCTATATTACATCCAGTGACTTGGGAGAAAAAAGAAATCATAGTTCTAGTCAATAACACTCAGTTGCTAAGTACACCATCTAGTAAAAATACAGAATTACATCAAATAATTATGAGTTCATATTCAGGGTGTGGTCTAGGTATTCCACTATGCTTTTCTAAGACTGTAAAGCATGGCCAAGAGCATGTCCAAAGTACAAAGAAGATAAAGCAGGTTCAAACAAGGAGAATTTCTATTTAGCTTCCCTATGGAAATCAAATTACAGGGGATAGTCCACCAAAGGACTTTATTCCCTGTGAAGGAAATACACCTTGGTTCAATAAATCTATACATTGGAGCAAATGTGTAGGGAAAAAAATTATCAAGTATAATGTTTCTGGATCCACTAGATATGTTAAGGATTGGTCAGGATCAGCAGGTTCTGTGGGGAATAAAACTGTATGGGTTAATGACTGGGCTACTGGACTGTCCTCAGGATTGTGGTGGTCAGACAATGGACATAAGCAAACTTATGTGTGGAAAATTGCTGCTGCTATGGGAGGTATCAAGGTTTCATCTGACAGCAATGATTCAAATAGCCTTCCAAAGGGAACTGTTATGGCTTGTGTTACACCACCTTTTGCCCTGATGTTAGGGAATATAAATATTACCTGGTATCATGGGTCTGAGGAAATGTTTAATGTTACCTGTGAAAACTGTAGTCTGTCCAATTGTATTTCTCATGATTCTGAAACTGTAATGATTGTGAAACAACCTGCATTTGTTATGATTCCTGTTAATCTTGCAAAGCCTTGGAAAAATTTTAGCTATACAGAACAGTCATTTTGATTTTGATCCCACTAAGGCTGCTAATGATTTACTTGCTGCAATTCAGTCTGTGTTGCCTGGTTGGGACTCTCTAAGTTCCTGGATAGGCAGCTTTGCAGCTGTGGGAGTTTGCCTTCTGCTTCTCTTATGCCTATTGCCCATTTTCTTCAAGTGTCTAATGAAGTCTATTGTGAATGTTCGTGCAGAGGTCCGAACCATGTACTATAGAATGCATCCTTGACTCCCCTCCTTTAGGAGCTGCATAGGATTCAGACCTATGCATATAAGCTCACAATAAAGTGAGTATGATATGGGCACCAACATGGGTGCAAGGCAAAGTACTGCAAGGGAAGATCCCTTTCTGACCGCTTCTGAATTCTCTGAGAGAAAAACCTGACTTGCATGGAGGTTGGTACCATACTTATTATGATCATATAGGTCCTGCCTCCCCTCCCCAAAAGGTACCAAGGGTCAAGATTGTGGGTCAAAAAAATGACAGCCCATGGGAGGTGTCAGGTCAATACTCCCCCAGTTGGTTAAAGCCCACTGCTAAATAGTGGGTCTCTTTGTCTTTTGTATAAAAGAAGGGAGGAGATGTTGGGAGCTGTAGCTGCTCTTTGACCATGAGAACTGAAGCCGTTTTTGGATCTCTGGGCACAGAGACCTTATCGTATGGCCTTGGCAAACAGTTTTCAGAAACAGAGGCATTTGTGGAGCTGACTTTAGGCACGTAGGCACTGTCTGGAAAGTTTTATTTTCTGTATATAAGCTTGTGCTTTCCTGAATAAATCTGAGACTTTGATCAGAATATAGACTTGGTCTCCTTCTTTGTGTCTCTTGTCTCCCATCCAGGTTACTTTCCCCTCATGTCCTTGTTTTAACTCCCTGCTGGCCAGGGCAATGAATGACCTAAAAACATGTACTCAAGATCTTGACAAGACACTCTATAAAGTGAGTGAAGCAGTCAGTAAACTACAGGAAACATCATTAACATGGAAGGTAAAGTTTAGCAAGTAAATTTAAATGCTGAAAAAAAATTCAGGCAGAAATTGTGGAAATGAAAGGAGTGAATAATCAAATAAACACTACATTAGAATAGAATACTGATATGATCATGTAGAAGAATGAATCTCAGGGATAGGTCACAAATTTGAGACAATAATGCCCATAGACTCATGAAGAAAAAAATAACATGACCAATATTTCTAAGAAAATCTTTTCAACTATGTAGGTAATTGGACAGGGGTATAATTACCACAGTTTAAAACCAACTTCAAAAAAATTAAATTCCAAAAAATCAATTTGCCAATCAGTTAATGGGCTAATAAAATGCATACAGTTCACAAAAAAATAGAAAAACAAATATTCAACAAGTCTATAAGAAGATGTTTGACAACCATAGCCATCAGGGAAATGCAAATCAAAACAACTTTAAGATACCATCTTACACCAGTCAAATTGATTATCATCAAGGAAACAGACAATACATGTTGGTGAGGATGCAGGAAAAAATGAACCCTCCTCCAATGTTGGTGGAGGTGTAACTAGTATAGCCATTATAGAGGTTTCTCAAAAAGTTAGAAATATACCCCCCCATATATCTTAGTCATTCCTCTCCAGGGCACAAGGACTCCACACTCTACCACAGAGATACTTATATGTCCATGTTTATTACAGCTCTATTTAGGGTAGTTAAGAATTGAAAATGGCCTAGATGCCAATCAACAGATGAATGGATAATGAAAATAAGATACATACTCACAATGGAATTCTGTTCAGCAGTGTATTTGTAGGAAAAATAGAGGGAGCTGCAAAGACTATATTATTAAGTAAGGTGAAGCAAGATGCAGTCTCTTTAATATGGACATCTTAGCTTGCATGGGGTGATGTGGATAAAACCTATAAAGATAGAAACATAACCAAAAGTTAGTTTAAAGACATGAGCTGGAAGAAGGTGTTGGGAATGAGATAAAAGGATATATATAAAATGAAAACATAACAAGGGAGGACACAGGGGAAGGGGAAATAGGGGAAAGACAGGGAGGAGTAGAGGGAGGAAAGGACTTAACAAAACTTATACTTAAAAATGTCAAATATTAAAAACAAAAAGTAAATCAATATAAAGATAGGGCTTTAAAAGGATAAAACATATTGAGCATGTGCTTCTAAGGAAATGGGATGAGTCCTTAGGATACATGCCTAGGAGTGCTATAGCTGGGTCATATGGTAGATCAATTTTTAGCTGTCTTAGGAACCTCCACACTGATTTCCACAATAGCTGGACCATATTGCATTCCCACCAACAGTGTAGAAAGGTTCCTCTTTTTCCACATCCTTGCCAGCATTTATTGTCATTTGTTTTCATGATGGTAGCTAATCTGACAGGAGAATGTAAAAGCCAAAGGAAGGGTAGGACTCCTTACAATATGCTCCCTCCAGACATAAAATGGCCTTGATATCCATGACCTCATAGTGCCTGACACTACCTACACAAGACCATCATAACAGGAGGAATAAATCATGCCATCAAAATAAAAGAGAGACTGATTGAGATGGGAGAATGGAATTTCAAAGGGGAAAGGCGGGGGAGGGTATTACCTTGGGATATTTTTTATAATCATGGAAAATGTTAATAAAAATTGAGAAAAAAGTATTGATATACCCTTAGCAAAACTAATGAGAGAGAGAGAGAGAGAGAGAGAGAGAGAGAGAGGACCCAAATTATAAAATTAGAAATGAAAACGGAGCCAAAAGACACCAATGAAGAAAATCATAAGGACGTTTGCAAACAGATATATATAGCACTAAACCAGAAAATCTAAAAGAATGTATGAATTTCTAAATACATATGACCTACCAAAACTTAACCAAGGTGACATAAACCATTTAAACAGTCAATGAGATCAAAACAGTTATAAAAGTTCTCCCAACTAAACAAAATCCAAGCTCACATGGATTCAGTGGTGAATTTTACTAGACCAACATATGTTTCTCAAGCTATTCCACAAAATAGAAATGAAAAGAACACTACAAAACTCATTTTATGAAACCAGTATTACCTTGATACCCAAACCAGATTAAGAGATTAAAAAAAAGAAAGAAAATTATGGATGAAACTCCCTCATGAGCATAGATACAAAATATTCACACAAATACTTGCAGACAGAATACAGGAACACATCAGAGGTCATTCATCATGATCAAGTGGGTTTATCCCAGAGATGCAGGGATGGTTTAACATAAGTAAATCAATCAGAGTACTATGACAAATGAATGGACGCAAGGACAAAAATCACATGATCATATCAACAGATGCAGAAAAAACAGTTGACAAAATCCAATATCCTTTCATGATGAAAGTCCTGAAGAAACTGGGAATAGAAAGAACAGAGCTCAACATAATAAAGAGTATATATGACAAAAATATACCCAACATTATACTAAATAAGGAAAAATTTGAAGCATTTACACTAAAATCAGGAAAGTAAAGGTTCTTCACTCTTCTTCAAAATAGTACTGGGAGACTCAGCTAAAGTAACAACACAAGAGAAACAAAAAAAAAAATAAAAATAGGAAAAGAAGAATTCAAATTACCTTCATTTGCAGTTGATATGATTTATACATAAGACACTCTAGAGACTCCAACAAAAAATTGTTAGAGTTGAAACACACTTTCAGCAAGGTAGAATGATACAAAATTAACACAGAGAAAACAGTAGCCATCCTATTACTAACAATAATGTGCTGATATGGAATCAGGGAAACACTCCATTCACCTTTTTCTCCCACTCAAACATAAAATACTTAGAATGAACGTTAACCAAAAAGTAAAGACATATACATGAAAAGATTAAAACCTTCAAGAGAGAAATTGAAGAAGGAACTAGGAAATGAAATTCATATTGTAAAAATGACTATCATATTAAAAGAAAACTACAGATTGATTGTAATTCCCATAAAAATTCAAATGGAGTTCTTCACTGAAATAGAAAAAAAATTCTAAAATTCATTTGTAAGCACTAAAAACATTGCATAGCAAAACAATCCTGAACAACAAAAAATAAGGCTGGAGGTATCATCATACATGATGTTAAGGTATGTTACAGAATCATCGTAACAAAAACATCGTGTCACTGGCTTCAAAATAAGCATGTAAATCAATGAAACAGAACAGAAGATATAGATGTAAGTCCATGCAGATCCAGTCATATGATTTTGATTTTAAAAAATGACATAAATACTCACTATATAAAAGGAAGCCTCTTTAACAGATGACATTGGAAAAACTGGGTAAATATATTATAGGTAGAAAAATGAAACTTAATATTAATCTCTCTCCTTGCACAATAATCAGTTACAAATGAATCAAAAAACTAAACATTCATTAGATCAGAAACTCTAAAACTGCTATAGGAAAGAGAACAGACTTCAACATAGACATAAGCAAAGACTTGTATAGAGCCAAGTCACTCAGGTAGTAAGGGCACTTATCAACCAGTGTGACCTCATAAAACTTAAAAGGTTTGTACAAAAGAGACAGAGGACACTGTTAATCAAGCAAAGAGGCAGCCTACAGAATTAGAGAAAAATCTTTGCCATCTATGCATCTGCCTGAGGATTAATATGTAGAATATACAAATATTTCAACAAAAATGAAATAATCCAATCAAATTGGACCATAGTACTGGAAAGAAAGGTTTCAGAAGATGAAATGCAAATGACCAATAAATATATTTTTAAATGTTCATCTTTAGTTACCAGGGAAATGCAAATAAAAACTACTTTGAGATTTCTTCTCACTCCTGTCAGAATGGCTGTCATCAAGAAATCAAATGACAATCAATTCTGAAGAAGGTGTGGGGAAAGAGTAAACTTCCCCTTTGTTGCTAGGATTATAAACTGGTACAGCCATTGTGGAATTCATTTAGAAGTGTCTGAGAGAGCTAAAATTAGATCTCCCATATGACTCAGCTATATCACACCTCAGTATGTACCCTAAGAACTCTACACATTATTGTAGAGATTCTTGTCCATACATGTTAATGCTGCTGTATTCACAATAGTTAGGTAATAGAACCAGCCTAGATACCCATCAATTGGTGAATGGGTAATGAAGATATGACACATATATACAATGAAATTTTATTGACCTGTAAATAAAATGAAATTATAAAATCATCAGAAAATTGATAGATGTAGAAAGTATTATACTAAGTGAGGTAACCCAGGCTCAAGAAGTAAAATGCCCACATGTTCTCTCTCATATGTGCACCTAAGCTTCAAATGGTTAGATTTGCATGTCATCTGGTGTGAAAGCCAATAGTAGAGACCAAAAGGCTATAAAGGTGCAATGGGGGAGGATGAGAGAGAGGGAATAAGTAGATGGGCAGACTTTTGGGGCTGGAAAGGTCTCAGTAGGATCAGAGGAAGAGTATAGAAGAGAAGACGGGATGGGAAGATAATCATAAACACCTTCTTCTTCATCATCTAATTAATTATATATAATTTTTAAAAGAGTGAGTTTGGGGCAGAAGTATCCTTTGGGAGTGGATGATGCTATGCCCAGATGCCAGTGGTGTTACAGAAAATCCCCAGTGCTTAGCTTGAGATACTTCCAAGTGAGTTGTTGGGCAGGGAGGCCTCTGAAGACCCCAAAATAATACAAGAATTTCCAAGGCTCCTGGTTGCCCATCAGAACTAGATGGTCAGACCCTGTTGATGAATATACCACAGATTTTGGTTTCAGAACACTGAAAAGTCAAACTGTATCTGAGCTGGAAGCCCCCTTATTACTGACTAGATGTCATAGTGATGGAAAGTGCTATGTAGTTTGCTGGGAGAGAAAAGACTTCAACAGTCTTAACTAGCAGTGGACTCTGAAAGTTCCACATGAGACCAGCTAAGCAAGATGTGCCCGCTAGTGCAATAGTGCTATGCCTGTTACAAGGGTGATCAACTGTTTTCTGATTGGATTTGAGGACCACTCCAGGAGAGGTAATTCATGCCTAATACAAAAACCTAGTCAAAAGCTTATGTACGTGAGGGTCACAGCTAGCACTGGTGTTTGGTTAAGTGAATATATTATGTCCACCAAATTTCCCTCTAAATATTTATATTTATATCTGAATTAATGCTGTGCTCTCTTTTGGTTACAGAAACTTCTTTTTTCAGATGGTAGTCATTCCCGGGGAAGCCCAAAGCTCATCAGAGTGCTGGAAAGAAGTGGCAGATGAGTGTTGAGCCCTAAATGAGACATCTCTGTCACTCCAAGGCTCATGGACCACTGTGGAAGAGGTAGTAGAGAGAATGTCAGAACCAAAGGAGCAATGCTTTGGAATGCTATTTTGAGACACAAAATGGCATTTACATTTCTGACATCACAATAGCTGTTGCTACCTGCACAAGACCAAAATATGAGGGCAAAAATCTCTCATCATAATAGTAGAAAGACTAGTTGGAAAGAAGCAGGGGTTCAGCAGAGGAGAAAAGGAGGAGGGACCACTGAAAGTTGTGGGAGAGAATTATAATCAGGGTATATTATGTATATGTATGGATGTTGTCAATAAAAAGTAAATTTAAAAAGTACAGTGAATTCTACACTTGTGATATATCTCAGTTGACATAGTGTTTGCCTAGTATGCATGAGGTTCCTGGTTCAATCTTCAGCACTGCATAAATCCAGGCCAGCTGGCTATGTCAGAAATCCTACCACTTGCTACAGGAGTCAGGAGGATCTGAAGTTCAAGGTAATCCTCAGCTGTATAGTGAGGCCAGCCTGGCCTACATTACACTCTATCTCAAAAAAAAAAAAAAAAAACACAAAACAAAACAAAAAAAAAACTGCAGTGAGTTTCAGAAATTTGCTAACATTCCAAGAAAAAGAGCAAAAAGAACATGTGAACATGAGTTAAACAGAGCTGAATTGTAATCCTGGCTATACCAAACTGCAGTTCTATGAGACAGCTAATTTACTTTAAGTTCTCTGAATCTTTTTAACAAGTAAATAAAGATGATAAATGCTGTGGCAATGACATTATTTTGAAGAGATTAAGGAAGAAGCACACTGTGCAGGCAGACAGCAGCAGTGTTTGGGAGAGCGGGATTCAGCACTTACTTGTCAGCCACTTGCATACGTCTACTCACTGCTTTGTGACATCCTTACAATAGCACTAAGACATTGCTGTAGTCCCCATATTTTTTTAAGTGACAAAAAGGGACTCAGATAAGGTGCCTCACTCTAAATCACAGCTATTAACAAACACAACTTGAAACCAAACCTAATCCTTTCTAACCCCAGCATTTATTAAAATGAGAAAAGAAAGTGGTGGGTAGATTAAAATTCAGTATCTGAAATGTTCAAATAGAAATTCAGACCTTGCTTTTGCATGTTGTCTCTGTTCCATGTTCAGTAGGAGATTCTGAGACATGGAAAAGGATAAGTTATGCATGTGTCCTGTCCTTGAGAAGCATCTTCCCACTCAGGTGTTTGGAGGCTTGGGCATGAGCAACAGAGTCCATTCTGCCATCAAATTAGCAAGCTCCTACATCCCTTCTACCCCAAACCTGAACTCTAGCATAGCATGCCAAGTGCAATGAAAGCATAAACGTGACAACTTGTTTGCACTGCTCACATTGCACAGGAGTTGGCAGTCCTCCCATCCTTGCCAGAAACTGCCTTGCCTTGTCTACTAACATACCCCACCACACACACAGCTCTCTAGGGAGACCCAAGGAGGTCACATCAGCTCTAAACAGAATAGACAACCTCTTATCATTTTCCTAGTTTTATTTACCCCTTTGGGATATTTTTTTTCAACTTGGAGACTACACCCATATTTTAATCAAGATTGGGATTTTTTAGACTGTTTTAGAGTTCAAGTTGGTTCCTTGATAGTGATTCCAGCCTGGATTTTCTTGAGCTTTGCCCATATTTCTTCAAATTTTGTGGTCAGGAGGCATGGCACGTTTCATTGCTTCTGGCCTGAAGCTCTTCCTATACTCATTGATTCAGCCTTTTCCTTATAGCCTGAATAGTGGGACTGGACAGAGGTAGATGACATATAAATGAGGGAGGTATATAATGAAAGAATGAATTGAGCGATGAGGTATATAACAAATGAATTAGGAGAACAAGGAGGATAATAATAAATAAAAAGGCCGGGTATGGTGGTGCACACCTTTAATTCCAGCACTCAGGAAGCAGAGGTAGGAGGATTGTCATGAGTTCAAGTCTACCCTGTGACTACAGAGTGAATTCCAGGTCAGCCTGAGCTAGAGTGAAGCCCTACCTCAGGAGACCAAAAAATAATAAATAAATAAATAAATGAAAAGAATGGGGGAGTGTATCAAGCATAATGAAATGAGCATAGTGGTATATAACCAATGAATAAAATGAAAAAGGACATTAACAAATGAAATTAACAGGTAATTTACAGGGCAAATGAGTGAAATGAACGGGGGGGGGGGAATATTTGGTAGTCTAGTGAGGATAGAGGAATAGACAGACTTGAACAGGTCCATGGTCAAGCACAGAATAACAAAATAGTTGAATTTAGGGCAATCACATTGCTTGAAATGCCTGCCCCAGATTATTAAGTCAATTTCCATTATGTACTGAAGAAACTTTGTCAAACTATTTTCTCAGGTAACTTTAAACTGAGGCTGGGCCAGGACACAAAAGAGCAAAGTATTTCTGTGACTTAAAGACAAGATGGAGGGCTGGGCAAATGGATGGGCAGTTAAAGTCACTTGCTTGCATAGCCCAGTACCCATCAGATGCCAGATGTAAAAAGTGCTGCATGTAGGAGTGGGTGTGCACAGGCAAAAAGCCAAGGTGTACCCTTCCTTTCTCAAATTAATAAGTATAAATATTTTTAAAATAAAAATAAAGATAGATATATTATTCTGCTTGACCATATTGATTTACATGGGTATTTCAAACAACAGTAGATGAAGTGACCCTCACAGTCTCAGAATCCATCACAACAAATCTCAGTAGTGTGTTATTCTAGGAAATGCTTAAGTCTAACAAAGATTTGCTTCAAATTTGGACTCAGTCGCTTAAATACAATGCCTTCTGTGAGTCCATCAGTGGCAATTTTCTTGAGTTGTATAAGCATTATTAGCAGAGTCAAATCTCAAGAGGAAGTAAGGTAGATACAAAGTGCATCCCTCCTGCTGGAATGAATAACTTAGATGGCTCCACATATCTACTAAGCAATTTTTGTAAATAACTCCAAAGCATTCACAGGCTGGGGATTCACCTATAGGTGAGGTTACCCTGCATCATTGTTTTCTCTATTTTCTTGTCATCATTCCCAAATACCACAGAGGCAATTAAAAATAAAATGCACGACAGCTGGGCATGGTGGCACATGTCTTTAATCCCAGCACTCTGGGAGGCAGAGGTAGGAGGATCTCCATGAATTCAAGGCCACCCTGACTACATAGTGAATTCCAGGTCAGCCTGGGCTAAAGTAAGACCCTACCTTGGAAAACAAAACAAAACAAAACAAAACAAAACAAAACAAAAAAACAAAAAATAAATAAAATACAGGCTGGTCTATTAAGAATGTAGAACCTGCCATTGTGAGATGTGGCTAAGTGTCATGCACTGGGCCAAGAATGCCATTCCAAGGAACCTGCCTTTGAGGGAACAAACCAGCTGAAGGTTAGAGGGGGCCAGGGCTGAAAGCCATTGTGAGATTGGGCTGAGTGTCAGGGCTAGACACCATGCCAGGGTGCCTGCTTGAAAGGGAGAAAATCAGTAGAAGGTTAGAGTGGAAACAGGGCTGTGAGCCACTGTGATACAGGGTTGAGCACTGGTGTCATGACCAGCGTTAGACTCCATTCCAAGGGCAGGAATAAAACAGCAGAAGGTCAGAGGGAAGCAGGATTGCACACCATTGTGAAAAAGGACCTGAGTGCCCAGTGTCATGCCAGAGCTTTCCAGGGAGCTTGCCTAGGAGGGAACACACAAGCTGAAGATTAGAGAGGAGCAGAGATGAGCCTGCCTTGGAAGGAACAAACTAGGGCAAGGTCAGAGGTCACCATTATAAGACAGGGTTGAGCGCCAGGGTTGCGTGCCATGGCTAGATGTCATTCCAGGTCGCCTGCCTGGGAGGGAACAAAACAGTGGAAATTCAGCACTGATAGGGCTACATGCCATTGAGAAATGGGACTGAGCATCTGGGTTAGGTATCAAAGCTTGACACCATTCCAGAGCACCGGCCTGGGAGGGAACAAATCATTGGAAGGTCAGCGCCAACAGGGCTGCACACAATTGTGAGGCCGGGCTGAGCACTAGGGTTGTGAGCCAGGGCTAGACAACATTCCAGGGTGGCTGCCTTGGAGGGAACAAGCTAGGGGAAGATCAGGGTAGAGCAGACAACTGACTTGGTTTCCATTTCTTACACCAATCTTGTAAACCCACACCCTCAAATTATCTGGAGAAGGGCTGAAGCAGAGAACAATTTGTGTGCTGGCTCCTGTCACCAGGAGAAGTTTGGAGTTGATCTCACTCTAAAAAGCCAGACAGCACATAGGACTAGAAGAATAGTACCTAGCTTAGACACCAGGGAAGCCAGGTCTCCCAAGGTCTTAGCCAGATTTTTCTGGGAGGTGACACAAACAAAGTAGACCCTGTTTGTGCTCAAGTGGACCCACCTCAATCCAGTGGATATTATACAGTCTCACATTTTTGGTGACCAATTTAGACCAGGGCACCCAACACAGGCTATTCAAGAACTTCTCCTGCTGCATCCTCAAGGAAACAACTGATCTCAAGATGGGCAGACCCCAGCACAAAGCAAATAACACAGACACTCAGCAAAAGAATCCCAGCCAAGACTACCTAGTCACACAATGGGAGCCTCCAATGAAAGCTTCTAGGAAACTCAGGACATACAAGCCCATAATGAAATCTTGGCAAGCATTTTAAACAAATTTAATGAAATGATTAACAACTGGCTGGTTGAATGGGAAGAAACTAGACAGAGTAATCCAATAGGAGCTTTAAGAATGACTAAAGGAAATGGAAGAAAATCTGCACAAAGAATTCAAATTACAAATAGATCAAATTCAAAAAACAAGTAGCTCAATAAATTGGAAAAAATGCCAGGAAAGAGAAAAATGGAGTGGAAAGATCAGAGGGATTTCCCAGTGGGTTGGAAGAGGGACAGAATGTTGGCAGTGGAAGGAGACTGGAGAATAGAGAGTGGGGAGGGAAGATATAGAATAACACAGAAATTTAAGACAGCGTTAAGAATCAGTTCCATGGAAACCCTCATTCTGACTAGCATTCTACAAGACACAATCACCAATAAAAGGGGAGAAAAAATAGTCTGGAGAGAAGGCGATAAAAAGCTTAACCTTATCACTAGAAGACTCTGACTGGTAAATACAAGGCCCATAATTGGTTACCCCCACAATGACCTGTTGGCCAGAGAGCTCCATGAGGTCCCCAAAACAATGTAGGTCATTGCCAAAACACTTGATTACCTGCCAGAGCTAAAAGATAAGACCCTATTTCTGAATACACTCCACAGGCTGCAGCCACAGGACCTGGGAATACCATGCTGGAACCAATAGGGAAACTACCTCTTTCCTGACTAGACCTCACAATGCTGGAGATCCTTATTGGAGTTGCCAGAGGAAAACAGTCACCAAGAGCATAAATAAGCAGGAGACCCTACTGATTTTGAAATCAACCAGCCAGACAAGAAGTTCACTCCTGTGCAATAGTGGCATGTAGCCTCTACAGGCAACCAACTGTTCTCTGATTGGAAATGAAACTAGCTCAGTGGAAGGAAATGCATATCTGGTACTGGAAACCAAGTTAGAATCCCATAGTCATGAAAGGATGGGCTGGCACACCAAAAATCTACTACTATACAATTTTGCATACCCCATTTAACCAAAATTTCTCTCACACTTGGTTGGAAAATCTGTTTTATTTTACACATGCCAGAGAAAATAAGAAGATAAGACAATAAGATACTTGACTGCCCACCATGAGATGTTCCACCTTTACCATAGCTTCAAGGGCCCAGGAGAAATTGCAGAGAAAGTGACATCATGAATACTGACTACTAGCCTGCCAGCCAACCCCAGGGTGATGTTGACAGACAATTAGAATAAACAAAGCCTATGAAAGCTGAAATACAGAGGCTACAAATAGCTCAATATTAAGTTAGACTGCCAACAGACCAGCAATGGCTCATAGAATATTGTGGAAGAGGAGGAAGAAAGATTGTAAAAGCCACAGAAAAACCCTTAGGCAAGGTCCCTCTGCTACCACACAGGAACTGGCTATGGCCTTCATGACCCCACAGTGAATACCATAACTCCACTGGGGAGGGTTCCAGGGAAATAGGAACAGGGACAAGGGTATGAAAAAGAATAACCTGGGACTTCTGGTTAAGATGGCAGCGTAGGTACCACGCCAAAGCAGCCTAGGGGGGAAAAAGACCAAAAAAACTCAGCAAAATACACACTTTTACTAAAAAGTGAGGTGTATAGGAAATTGAGGCGGCAGCGGAGAAGTAGAAGAGTTCCAGAGCATCCAGAGCCTGCACAGGCGGGAACAGCAGCTCCGGGGCGGCTCGGCCACCCGCCGCAGCCGCGGAGCGGCAGAAAGCCGCCGGACTCTCGGATCGAGCCGCAGGACAAGCCAGGTGCGGGATTTTCCCCTCACACCGCGCTCTCCGCAACTCGGGAAAAGTGAGGGGAGAGCGGCAGCGAGAAACGGAGGGAAGAGCAGACTGCGAGGTAGAAGCACACGTGGAACAGCGATACAACAAGAGCAGCCGCGGCTCCCTCCCCTCCCCCACCACCTGAACCCAGCTCCAGCGAACACAGCAGCGGCCCGGGACCCGGCCAAGCCAACTTGGGCTGACAGCAGGACCCAAGCAGGAGCAGACTTCGGCAGCAACTTCAGCGGCTCCAGCACCGGTACCAGTGGCCCCAGCAGCAGCAGACCCAGGAGCGGCAGCGGCGGCAGATCCCGCACCAGCGGCTTCGGGGGGAGCAGCGGCGGTGGACACGGCAGCGGCAGCTTCAGCAGCGGTGGTGGCTCTGGTGGTGGCAGCTACAACAGCAGCAGAGGCAGCAGCAGTGGCTCAGTTTGCCCCGTAGGAAAAGCAAGTGCCCAGCTCCAGAAATCAGAACAGCAGCCCGACGACCCAGGCAGCAACTTGACTGAGACCACAATCACCCAAGGTAACTGGGATTGCACCAGGGAAGGGTCTCACTTGGTCACAAGCTGACTTGGATACCTCAACAGACCAGAAATCTAAACCTCTTTGTTGATAGAGGATCTGGTCATTATAATAACTACTCTTGCATACATACTCGGGGCTGTTTTTGATTGAATGTGTACAGTGTTTAGTTAAATTTTAGAATCTACTAGTATTTTATTCCACTCAGCCTGCTTGAATACTCCTATAGCAGGGAAACTCAACCCCTAAGAACATCTTTGTAGATACTCTGAGAGTCTTAAGAGCCACACCTAATACCTTAAGGTCCTACCCTGAAAATATATTACATCAAATCAATTGATACAGCTAAGAATACACAGCTAGCTAGAAAATCCAAGCATTAACTTAATCCAAGATGCAAAAATATATACATTATAACACAAGAAACACTAAAAAGCAAGACGATATAAATCCACCTAAAAGTATTAATGCATCAGAAATGTCCTCCAGTGAGAAAGAGTTAGAGGAAATGCCTGAGAAAGACTTCAAAAGAATAATTATAAATATGTTCAAAGAGGTCAAAGAACACATGAAAACAATCAAAGAAGAAATCAAAGAGGAAATCAAAGGAATCAAAGAAGAGGCAGGACACCAATTTAATGAAATAAAGAAGGCAATACAAGACATAAATAGGGAAATAGAAATAATAAAGAAAAACCAGTCAGAATTACTAGCAATGAAGAACACAGTTAATGAAATAAAAAACTCTGTAGAAAATCTCACCAGTAGGATGGATGAGGGAGAGGACAGAATATCTAAGCTAGAAGATCAGGTGGCAGACCTAATGCAGTCCAACAAAGAGAAAGACAAACTTATAGAAAAGTATGAGTGGGAATTTCAAGATATTCGGGACACTATGAAAAGATCCAATATAAGAATTCAGGGCATAGTAAAAGGAGAAGAACTCCACTCCAGAGGCAGAGTAGGCATCTTCAACAAAATCATAGAGGAAAATTTTCCCCAAATTGGGAAAGAGGTGCCAATACAGATACAGGAAGCCTTTAGAACCCCAGCCAGACAAAACCCAGAAAGAAACTCTCCTCGCCACATTATACTCAAACTTCCAAACACACAAACCAAAGAAAAAATATTGAAAGCAGTTAGAGAGAAAAATCAAGTTACCTACAAAAGCAAGCCCATCAGGATTACAGCAGATTATTCAACACAAACTTTTAAAGCCAGAAGGGCTTGGAGTGATATATTCCAAGTTCTGAAAGATAACAACTGTCAACCAAGGTTACTTTATCCTGCAAAGTTATCCATCTAAATAGATGGAGAAATAAAGACATTCCATGACAAAAGCAGGTTAAAGGAGTATCTGAAGACAAAACCAGCTCTACAGAAAATACTTGATAGAATCCTCCATGCTGAACAAAAGGAAAAGCACACATATAAGGAACCTAGAAAAAACCAGCTATACTCAAATACCAGTTAACAGAAGAGAGCACAGGTAGAACAAGTAACACACACACACACACACACACACACAAATGGCAAACATAAATACACACCTTTCAATAATATCTCTTAATATCAACGGTCTCAATGCCCCAACGAAAAGACATAGATTTGCAGACTGGGTTAAAAAGCAGGATCATACAATTTGTTGTCTCCAAGAAACTCACCTTTCTACAAAGGATAGACATTATCTTAGGGTGAAAGGTTGGAAGACGGTGTTTCAAGCAAATGGGCCTAGAAAACAAGCAGGGGTTGCTAACCTAATATCAGACAGGGTAGACTTTAGTCCGACGTTAGTCAAAAAAGATAAGGAAGGTCACTTTATATTGATTAAGGGCACACTCCAACAGGAGGACATTACAATCCTAAACATATATGCACCTAACATGGGGGCTCCCAAATTCGTCAAACAAACACTATTAGAACTAAGGTCACAGATAACACCAAACACGGTGGTGGTGGGTGACTTTAACACCCCACTCTCATCAAATGACAGGTCATCCAGTGAAAGAATAAACAGAGAGGCATCTGGACTAAATGAGGTCATAGAAGGAATGGACCTAACAGATATATATAGGACATTTCACCCAACGGCTGCAGAATATACATTCTTTTCAGCAGCACATGGAACATTCTCTAAAATAGACCATATATTAGGACACAAAGCAAATCTTAACAAATTCAGGAAAATTGAAATAATTCCTTGCATTCTATCTGACCACAATGGAATTAAACTACAAATCAGTAGCAAGAAAGGCTATAGAGCATACACAAAATCATGGAAACTAAACAATACACTACTAAATGATGAGTGGGTCAATGAAGAAATCAAAAAGGAAATCAAAAAATTTATAGAGTCAAATGATAATGAGAACACAACATACCAAAATCTCTGGGACACAATGAAGGCAGTTCTAAGAGGTAAATTTATAGCCTTAAGTGCCTATATTAAGAAATTAGAAAGGTCGCAAGTAAACGACCTAATGCTTCGCCTTAAAGCCTTGGAAAAAGAAGAACAAGGCAAACCAAAAAGTAGTAGACGGGAAGAAATAATAAAGATTAGGGCAGAAATTAATGAAATAGAAACAAAAAGAACAATCCAAAGAATTAATGAAACAAAGAGTTGGTTCTTTGAAAGGATAAACAAGATTGATAAACCCTTAGCAAATCTGACCAAAAGAAAGAGAGAAGAGACACAAATTAATAAAATCAGAGATGAAAAAGGTAACATCACAACAGATTCCAGAGAAATTCAAAAAATTATAGGGACATACTATAAAAGCATATACTCCACAAAGTATGAAAATCTGAAAGAAATGGATGATTTCCTTGATCTATATGACCTACCTAAATTAAATCAAAATGAGATTAATCACTTAAATAGACCTATAACAAACATGGAGATCCGAGCAGTTATCAATAATCTCCCAACTAAAAAAAGCCCAGGCCCGGATGGATTCACTGCTGAATTTTACCAGACTTTTAAGGAAGAGCTAACACCATTGCTTCTTAAGGTTTTCCAGGAAATAGAAAAAGAAGGAATCCTACCAAACTCCTTCTATGAGGCCAGCATCACCCTGATACCAAAACCAGGCAAAGATAGAACAAAAAAAAAAAAAATTACAGACCAATCTCCTTCATGAACATAGATGCAAAAATTCTCAACAAAATATTGGCAAACAGAATACAAGAGTATATCAAAAAGATCATTCACCCTGACCAAGTAGGCTTTATCCCAGAGATGCAGGGATGGTTCAACATACGCAAATCTATAAATGTAATACATTACATAAATGGGTTGAAGGACAAAAATCACATGATCATCTCATTAGATGCAGAGAAAGCATTTGACAAAATCCAACATCCCTTCGTGATAAAAGTCCTACAGAGACTGGGAATAGAAGGAACATATCTCAATATAATAAAGGCTATTTATGACAAGCCTACAGCCAACATATTACTAAATGGGGAAAAACTGGAAGCTTTTCCACTAAAATCAGGAACAAGACAAGGGTGTCCACTGTCTCCACTTCTATTTAATATAGTTTTGGAAGTCTTAGCCATAGCAATAAGGCAAGAGACACACATAAAAGGGATACAAATTGGAAAGGAAGAAATCAAGTTATCATTATTTGCAGATGACATGATTCTATACATAAAGGACCCTAAAGACTCTACTAGCAAGCTGTTAGAGCTGATCAAAACCTACAGCAATGTAGCAGGATACAAAATAAATTCACAGAAATCAGTAGCCTTCGTATATGCTAACAACAAACACACAGAGGATGTAATCAGAGAATCACTCCCATTCACAATTGCATCAAAAAAAAAATAAAATACCTTGGAATAAACCTAACCAAGGAAGTAAAGAATCTATACAATGAGAACTTTAAAACACTCAAGCAAGAAATTGCAGAAGACACTAGAAAGTGGAGAAACATCCCTTGTTCCTGGCTTGGAAGAATCAATATCGTGAAAATGGCAATCTTACCTAAAGCAATCTACACATTTAATGCAATCCCTATCAAAATTCTAAAGGCTTTCTTCATGGAAATAGAAAAAACAATCCAAAAATTCATTTGGAATCACAAAAAACCTCGAATATCTAAAATAATACTGAGCAACAAAAAAGAGGCTGGTGGTATTACCATACCTGATTTTAACCTATACTACAGAGCCATAGTAACAAAAACAGCATGGTACTGGCACAAAAACAGACATGTAGATCAGTGGAACAGAATAGAGGACCCAGATGTAAGCCCAAGTAGCTATAGCCACCTGATATTCGATAAAAATGCCAAAAATACTCATTGGAGAAGAGACAGCCTCTTCAGCAAATGGTGTTTTGAAAACTGGATAAATATCTGCAGAAGGATGAAAATAGATTCTTCTCTCTCGCCATGCACAAGAATTAAGTCCAAATGGATTAAAGACCTTAACATCAGACCGGAAACTTTGAAACTGCTAGAGGAAAAAGTAGGGGAAACCCTTCAACATATTGGTCTTGGCAAAGACTTTCTGAATACAACCCCAATCGCTCAGGCAATAAAGCCACAGATTAATCACTGGGACCTCATGAAATTACAAAGATTTTGCACCGCAAAGGACACAGTGAAAAAAGCAAAGAGGCAACCTACAGAATGGGAAAAAATCTTCGCCAGCTATATATCTGATAGAGGATTAATATCTAGGATATACAAAGAACTCAAAAAGTTAACCAATAAGGAATCAAACAAGCCAATCAAAAAATGGGCTAAGGAGCTAAATAGAGAGTTCTCAAAGGAAGAAATACGAATGGCATATAAGCACCTAAAAAAATGTTCTACGTCACTAGTCATCAGGGAAATGCAGATTAAAACTACATTGAGATTCCATCTCACTCCTGTCAGATTGGCCACCATCATGAAAACAAATGATCATAAATGTTGGCGGGGATGTGGAAAAAAAGGAACCCTTCTGCACTGCTGGTGGGAATGCAATCTGGTCCAGCCATTGTGGAAAACAGTGTGGAGGTTCCTAAAACAGCTAGAGATTGATCTACTATATGACCCAGCTATAGCACTCCTAGGCATATATCCAAAGGACTCATCTCATTTCCTTAGAAGTACATGCTCAACCATGTTTATTGCTGCTCAATTTATAATAGCTGGGAAATGGAACCAGCCTAGATGTCCCTCAACAGATGAGTGGATAATGAAAATGTGGTACATTTATACAATGGAGTTCTACTCAGCGGTAAAGAAAAATGAAGTTATGAAATTTGCAGAAAAATGGATGGACCTGGAAAGTATTATACTAAGTCAGGTAACCCAGGCCCAGAAAGCCAAGCGCCACCTGTTCTCTCTCATATGGGGATCCTACCTACAGATGACTGGGCTTCTGTGTGAGAATGAAAATACTTAGTAGCAGAGGCCAGTAAGTTAAAAAGGAGACATAAAGGGTGGAGAAAAGAAGGGAGGAGGATACTTAATAGGTTGATATTGTATATATGTAATTACAATGATTGTAATGGGGAGGTAATATGATTGAGAATGGAATTTCAAACGGGAAAGTGTGGGGGTGGGGAGGGAGGGAATTACCATGGGATATATTTTATAATCATGGAAAATGTTAATAAAAATTAAAAAAAAAAAAAGAATAACCTGGGCTAGAGATATGGCTTAGTGGTTAATGCATTTGCCTGCAAAGCCAAAGGATCCCGGTTTGACTATTCAGGACCCATGTAAGGCAGATGCAGAAGGAGGTGCACACATCTGGAGTTCATTTGCAGTGGCAGGAGGTCCTAGCATTACCATTCTCTTCCTCCCCCTCAAATAAATAAATAAACAAACAAATAAATAAATAAAATATATTAGAAAAAAGAATAGCCTCTTAAAATATACATATAAAATGAAATTTTTTAAAAATTAAATCAATACAGCAGAGCCACCAGGTACATTGTTATGGAAGAGCTGTAAACAGAAAGAAAAAATGTGTGTGTGTGTGCATGTGTGTGTGTGTGTAAAATAAAAAAGGAAGAAATTGACAAAAAGAACTCGTAGAATGGGGCTGGAGGAATGGATTAATTGTTAAGGCATTTGCCTACAAAGCCAAAGGAATCCCGGGTCCAATTCTCCAGGTCCCAGGTAAGCGAGATGCACAAGGTGGCACACGCATCTGGAGTGCCTTTGCAGTGGCTGGAACCCATTCTCTCTCTCTCTCTCTCTCTCTCACTCTCTCTCCCTCCCTCTCTCTCAAATAAATAAATAAAATAAAGCAAAATAAATACTCCCTAAAACAGGTCTTCTCAGACTATCCATGCAGGTTTCTTTGAAAAAAAAAAAACAAAAAAAAAAACAGAACTCAGAATGGATGAAGGAAATGGAAGATAATCATCAAGAACAACTCAATTGATGGCTGAAGGAAAACAAAGAGAATCAGGAAACAGTAACCCATAGATGGCTTCGTGAAATCAAAGACATTCAAAGAGTTCAACAGAAGGCTAAAGAATTTGAGGAGAATCAAAAAATAAATGAGTTCATGGACCGACGGAACAAACTCAACAAAGTCATATCCAAATACAGAAATGAACTCTAAGAGACAGTAAGAAGATCAAATTAAGAAATAAAAATGAAATTCAAACAAAGGATGGAAATGCTGAGGAAAAATATAACAGGAAACAAAAATGTAATAACTCTCTTTAAAGACTACCAAGAAAGCCTCTCAAGCAGAACAGCTAACATGGAACTTTTGGAACTTGAGGGCAAGACATAAGAATTATCTTGGGACTCCAAAAACATTGTCAAGTTCACAAAAATAAATAAATAAATAAATAAATATGTGAACAGAATATGAGGGAAACTTGGGACACCTTAAAAAGACCAAATATTCAGCTTATAGGCATACAGAGGGGAAAGAAGTAAAGGTCAAGGGCATAAAACATGTCTTCAGCAAAATTACTGAAGACAATTTTCTTCACCTTACAAAAGAGAGACTTATCCAGGTATAGGAGGTTCACAGAACACCAAATAGACAGGAGCAAAGAAGAGACACCAAAAAGTCACATAACAATCAAAACACTAAACACAGAAGATAACAAGAGTACTAGAAGCTATAGTGAAAACCAGCTTATTACATACATAGGTAAGCCCAACAGAATTAACTCAGACTTTTTAGTAGAAACTTTTAAAGTCAAAACAGGATATTTAAAAGGCTAAAACACCATGGCTGACAATCCAAACTACCATACACAGAAAATTATAGCTCATAATAGAAAGTGAATGAAAATCCTTTCACTACATAAAGCAGTTTTATGACAACATGTGCACCAAGCCAGGCCTACAGAGAAGACTGTGTGGAATACTCCATGCTCAGTTGATGAACTAAAAAGCGCATGAGGAAAAAAATAAAAAAATAAAAACTGGAATGGGCATAAAAGCATGCAAAACCAAGACAACACCACAAAACTTTCAACATAACAGGGATGACTCATATGTCACAGTTGCAACTCTAAACATAAGTGACCTCAATTCCCTAACCAAAAGACATGGGTTAATAAGATGAATCTGAAAGCTGGATCCATTCTTTTGCTTTCTACCAGAAAGCCACCTTATAAGTAAAGGCTAACACCACCTTAGCATGAAAGGATGGGAAAATATATTCCAAGAAAATGGCAACAAGAAACAATGGGCTTTAGGGATGACTCAGCTATTAAGGCACTTACCTGCAAAGCCCAAAGGACCCAGGTTCGATTACCAAGGACCCATGTAAGCCACATGCATAAGATAGCACATGTGTATGTAGTTTGTTTGCAGTGGCATGTCCATTCACTCTCTCCCTCTTTCCCTTTCTCTCTCAAATAAATAAAAAAAAATAATAAAAAGAAACAAGCAGGAATGGCTGTTCTGATTTCTAACAAAATAAACTTTATACCAAAAGCAATCAAAAAAGGTCCTCCAGGGCTGAGGAGATGGCTTAGCAGTTAAGGCAATTGCCTACAAAGCCAAAGGACCCAGATTCAATTCTCCAGGACCCACATAAACCAGATGCATAAGGTGGTGCACGTGTTTGGAGTTCATTTGCAGTGGATAGAGGCATGGCATACTCATTCCCTCTTTTTCTGTCTCTCTCTCTCTCCTAAATAAATAAAGTAGAATATTTTTAAAAAATAAAATAAAATAAAAAAGAGGCCTTCCCATGAGTTGTTGGCCAAGGAGGTCCCTGATACTCCCAAAACATTACAGGCCATTGCCCACCAGGAATAGATAGTAAGACCCTACTTCTAAGGACTGCACATGCTGGGACTGCAAGGTCATAGAGAAATCAAGCAGTAGCTGACAAGAAAAATATCTTCCCTGCAGACCAGCTGACAAGAATCTAGAAAAAGCTATGCTGCATGTAGCTCTATGGGAGACAGAAGTCATCAGTGGAGATAAATAACAATAGACACTGTAAGCCTTAAGTCTGATCAGCCAGGACAAATGACCAAATGGGTGTAATAGTGGCATGTCTGTTATGTAGAAAACCAACTGCTCTCTAATTGGCCTGGAGGCCCACTCCATGGGAAACAATACATTCCTGGTACAGAAAACCTAGTCAAAAACCTATGACAGGGGACTTCTGGTTGAAATGGCATCCATCTAACCATGCTTCACTTCCTGGGACAACACGAGGCAAGATCTGTGGGTTTTTAGGACCAGCAGATTCTAGCTGACCTCCAGCAGGAGGGCCCAGAGGTGAAAAGAGAATCTTCTGATTCCCATACTCTTGGGTAGCCTACCAGTCCCCCAAGCTCCTCAAGAAGCTGTACCAGCCTCTAAGCCATGAACCAGTTTCACTCCTGTGCTACCTGTAGGTTTCATGGATCTGTGTCAGGAGCCTCTCTCCTTTCTTGTGCCAACTGGCTCTCATCACTCCCTCCTTTCAGAGGTTTTCCTCCTTTTCTCTACCACTGGACCACACCATCCCATCCTTCCCACTCTGTCTCACCATCGGACTGTGCTGTCCCATCCACCACACCCTGCCATTCCACTGGACCATGCACTCTCATCACCCTGCCCATCCATACACCAGACCATGAAGTTCCACTGCCCTGCTTCACCCCTCCATGCCACAGAATTGTGTGTCCCATCTTCCCAACTTTTCCCTGCCACACCACTGGACCATGCTATCCCATTCTTTTGCTCCACCCCACCATACCAACTGACCACAGAGTCCCATCAGACCACCCCATCCCATTACCCTTCCACAATGTGCCACCAGACCACACTGTCCCATCCACTTGCCTCATCACACCACTGGACTGGACCATCCCATCCCCCTCCCTGCTGCACCACCAGATCATGCCTTCCCACTCCCCACCCCATAGCACCACCAGACTGTGCCATCCCATCACCCCCACCTCACCTCACCAATGGAATGTGCTGCTCCACCCCTCCACCAATAGGTCTTGCCACCAGGTCTCTGGGTCCCACCAGGGTTGCATCTACTACTCCCATGTGAGCAGATAAGACCCCTCACCATCAAAAGCTTAATCTAGTCAAACATAAAAGGGAACAATCACTGAAGACACTCCAAGGGTGAACTATAGCTTCCTACTGAATTAAATAAAATTCCCACACTGTGATGAGCAGACCACAGTGCAAAAGTAGCATGAAATATCAAATAGAAGTAAACCCCAAAAGGTTGCTTAGTCCCACAATGAAAGTATCTAATCAAAACATGGAAGAGACAATAGGAGCAGAACCCCAAAATGAAGACACAAGGTATGTGAATCTGAACAAGCAATTGCAGAACTTGCAGAAAATCAACAAAAGATCAATAATTGTGAGAATGCTGTCCTTGCTAGGTTAGACCTAAGAGAGAAAAAAAAAAAAAAACAAAAAACAAAAAAAAAAAAACAGGGAGTCTTCCAAAGCCAGTTAAATGATCTGAAGGAAAGACAAAAAAATAAAATAAAATAACAAACTGGCTAAGCTAAATGAAGATATAAATAAATGCAAGGATTAATTCCAAGAAGCATTAAGAAAATCAAGAAATAACTTGAAAAAAAGAACTTGACCGAGGGATGGATAGTATAATGAAAAAAAATAGAATATGGAAATCAAATTGAACAAGTCCAAATGTTGCTAAAAGCCCTCAAGAACAGAGCTAATCCTGTGGAAGACAGGACCTCAGAACTTGAAAACAAGACAGAAGAGAGTTTGTGAATCTACAACCTTGAATGAGTTCATAAACGTTTGTGAACAGAACATGAGGGAACTGTGGGTATACCAGAAGGGGAATAAATTCAGACCAAAGGCATGGAGAACTTGTTCAACAAACTTATCAAAGAAAATGTTCCCACCCTTTCAAAAGAGAGTCCAATCAAGATACAAGAAGCTAACAGAAGTCTAAACAGACTCGACCAAAGGAGAAACTCTCCAAGGCATATTATCATTAAGACTCTAAACACTGAAAACAAAGAGAAAGTCCTAAAAACAACAAGACAGAAACAATACATTACATATGATGGTATCCCATCAGAATTACCTCAGACTTCTCAAAGGAAATCCTAAAAGCCAGAAGAATCTAGAATGAGACACTGCAAAGCCTAGGAACCTATAGCTTCCAACCTAAACTACTCTACTCAGCAAAAGTATTCCTCATAATAGATGGTGAAAGAAAAACTTTCCGTGATAAATGTCAGCTCTACAACTAGGTGAACACAAAGCCAAACCTAGAGAGAATTCTCCACATAGAAGAGTCAAATAGCCAACCTCAAGAGTCTACAAAAAGCAGATCACAATAACCAACCCTAGAGAAGGCTCAAATAACTACAAAGTCCAAGAAAACACCATAAGACATAAAACAGTACAATATGGCAGAAATTAAAATAAACCTCACAGTTATTAGCCTCAGCATTAATGAATTTAATTCACTGATTAAGAGTCACAAGTTAACAGGGTAGAGCAATAAAATAGGTCCTTCAATCTGCTGTCTTCAAGAAACCTACCTTGCCACTAAATACAGATACCTCCTCAGGGTGAAAGGGTAGAAAATGATATTCCACGTGAATAGAAATAAGTAACAAGAAGATGTTGCTATACTAATATCACATAATATAGACCAAAAATATACCAAAAGTAATAAAAAAAATCAAAAGTAATTAAAAAAGACAAAGAAGGCCACTTCTTACTCATCAAGGGAATAATCCAAGAAAAGGATATCACAATCATCTATCTTTATGCACCAAATACAGGTGAACCACAATTCATAAAACAAAATCTACTTGACAACAAATCAGAAATAAAAACCAACACCATCATAGTTGGGGACTTCAATACTCCACTATCAGCAATAGACAGATCATTCAAACAGAATATCAACAGGGAAATAAGACAGCTGAGCAATACCATAGATCAACTAGACCTAACAGACATCTAAAGAACATTCTACCAAATTCTAGAGAATAGAAATTCTTTTCAGCAGCCCATGGAACCTTCTCCAAAATATATCATATACTGGGTCATAAAGCCTGCCTTTATACTAGAAAAATAGACATAATTTCCTGCATTATATCAGACCACAATGCTGTAAAGCTAGAAATTATCAATAAGAAATGCACCAGGAAACCCATCAGCTCCTGGAGCCTGAATATCACACTTTCAAACAATAAATGGGTAGTGCATGGAATTAAAAAAATGAAATTGCAAAAGTTCTCGAATTGAATGACAATGAGAATGCATCATGCCAAAACTTATGGTGCACAATGAAGGCAATCCTTAGGGGAAAATTTATAGTACTAAATGTTTTCATAACAAAGGCAGAGAGATTCTAAACCAATAGCCACCTAAAGATATCGGCAAAACAAGAAGACTCTAACCCTAAAATCTCCAGATGGAAAAATATAATCAAGATAAAAGCAGAAATTAATGAATTGGAAACTAAGAAAACAACTAAGCTTCCAACCTAAACTACTCTACTCAGCAAAAGTATTCCTCATAATAGATGGTGAAAGAAAAACTTTCCATGATAAATGTCAGCTCTACAACTAAGAAAATTGATGAAACAAAGAGATGGTACTTTGAAAAAATAAACAAGATTTATAAACACCTGGCCTACTTGATCAAGTGAAAATAAAGGCACTTCAAATTAACAAAATTAGAAAGGGAAAAGGAGAGGTCACAACAGACATAAGAGAAATTGGAAGATTCATCAGGACTTACTTTCAAAACTTCCACTCCACAAAACTGGACAATCTGGAAGAAATTGGATAAATTCCTGGGCACATACCACCTACCAAAACTAAACTTACAGTAGGTTAATATCCTAAGAAAACCTATTACACCCATCATGATTGAAAAGATAATCAACCCTCCCCACCCCCTCCAAAAAAGGGTCCAAGACCAGATGGCTTTGCAGCCAAATTCTATCAAACCTTCATGGAAGAACTGAAACCAGTTCTTCTCAAACTGTTCCACATAATTGGAGAACAGGGAACAGACCCAACTCCTTTATGAAGCTAATATTACTCTAATACCAAAACCAGTCAGAAATACAAGAAAAGAAAATTATAGGCCTATTTCCCTTATGAACGTAGACACAAAGATCCTGAGCAAAATCCTTGCAAACTGAATTAACAACACATCAAAAGCATTATCCACCTTGGTCAAGTAGGTTTTATCCCAAGAACACAGGGTTGGTTCATCCTATGGAAATCTGTCATTGTAATTCACCATGTAAATAAACTTAATCACAAAACCATATGATCATTTCAATAAATGCAGAAAAGGCTTTCAATAAAATACATGACTTCATGATGACAACATTGGAGAGAATAGGCATGGACAGTTTATATCTCAACATAATAAAGCCTGTATATAAAGTGCCTAATCCCCAAATAATATAATGGGGAAAGACTCAAGGAATTCTCATTGAAATTAGGAGCAAGACGGGGTACCCATTCTCACTTCTGTTCTCCAACGTAGTACTAGAGGACTTAATCTAAGCAATAAGCCTGGAGAAAGACATAAAAGGATACAAATTGGAAAGGAAAGAAGTTAAGTTAGTCCTATTTGCAGAAGACATGATCCTACACATAGTGGATCCAGGATCCTCCTTCTCAAAACTCTAATAGATGATTAATTCCTTCAAAAAAGTAGCAGGATATAAAATCAATTCACAAAAATCCATATGAAAAGGACAAAGGTACAGAAAAAGAAATTAATAACATTGTCCCATTTTCAATGGCAACAAAAATAAAATAAAATACTGTGCTGGTTTGAATAGATGGCCCCCAATATATTCAGTTCTTTATTGTTTGTAGTTTGCATCTGCTGGCTACCTGGCTGGAGGCAATGTCACTGGGTGATCTTAAGGTGTGGTGGTGGGTTTCAGATTTCAATCTAAAGATATGCAAAGTTTGCCTATCTGGAGTTCCTGAAGCATGTTGTGTGGCTTTTGACTTTTGGCTTGTACTTCTTCTCTCTCTGGTTGGTCCTGTGAAGGAAGGCCAGCTTCTTCTGCCATTCATGGAACTTCCCCTAGATCTGTGAGCTTCAATAAATCCCTTCCTCCATAACTGTGCCTGGTCTGGAAGTTTATCTCAGCAAACCAGGAGCTGTTACAGAACTTGGTACCAAGGAGTGGGCTGAGATGAACCTGACTATGTGGATGTTGATCTTTTGGAACCTTTGTTTTGGAGGAATAGGTATGGACTTGGTGCTTGCAACTAAAGATGTCTTCTGGAGTGGTAAGCCAAGTTTTATGGACTATTCTGATTAGAGTCTGCAAATGCTAAGTGCAGACAGAATTGAACTTCAAGGCTTGACTTATGAGCTTTCTAAGAGGAAGGAAAGACTACATAGGACTTTGTTTTAACTGGACTATTGGCATAAGGGCTGGCTGCATCCTGATCCCAGGCCCAGAGAGTTTAATCAAGGTTATATTTGTAATGGACTGATGTGCTTGGCTAGAGATATTGGACTGAGCGGTTTAAGATTTTAAGCTGGAAAACCTCAAGCAAGTTAAAATTACAGGCACTGAGACTGGTTTTAGGTTACCGAATCTGCTATTGTCAAAGACATTTTCAATCTTAAAGGAAGATGGTCCAATTGCTTTACCATGGAAAGGATGCCTGAGGAAAGACATCATAGAAATGCAAATACTTTTGGAAAGAGTTGATTGGAGAAAGAACCTACTTTTCAAGGTTATGATTTATTTTGTCTGTGAATTGAGAATATGGCTGTGTCCTGCACACCTGGTATTGGTTTCAGAAGCATGAAAAATGTGAGGAGTGGTCATGAATTGCACATGGTTCCAAGAGCTGCCGCTGAGATGTGGCATGAGGAAGGGCCTGATGCCCTGATAGGCTGAAAGAGCCTTTGGAAAATGTGAGGAGTGGTCAATAATTGCACATGGTTCCAAGAGCTGCTGCTGAGATGTGGCATGAGGCAGGGCATGATGCCCTGATAGGCTGACAGAGCCTTTGGAAGATGGACCGTGGTTTGCATGAAGACCTCAAGATGTTTTGAATATACCAGGACTGTGCAAGGGCTACCATAGAGTGCACTGTTGGCCTGGGATGGAAGTTTCCCCTGCTACTTTGCCCAGATGGAGGGGCGGAATTGGAAAATCTGGAGACTGTCAGTCCCTGGATGTATCAGATGCACAAGGAGGCACATGTATCTGGAGTTTCTTTATAGCAGCTGGAGACCCTGGCATGCCCATTCTGTTTTTCTTTCCCTGTGTCTTTATCTCTCCCTCAAATAAATAAAAATAAAATATAAGAAAAAGTTTTAAAAAGAGGGCTAAGGCTGGAGAGATGGCTTTGCAGTTAAGGCACTTGCCTGTGAAGACCAAGAGCCCATGTTTGATCTCTCTCCAGATCCGTCATAAGCCAGATGCACAAAGGTGATGCAAATACAAAGTTGCACATGCACAGTAGGTGGTGCAAGCATCTGGAGTTTAATTGCAGTGGCTGAGGCCTTGGTGCACCAATTTTCTCTCTCCAAAATAAAAATAAAAATAAATTAAAAAAAATTAAAAAGAGGCTAGAGAGATTTCTTAGTGGTTAAGGCCCTTTCCTGCAAAACCCAAAAACCAAAATTCAATTCTCCAGTACCCACATAAAGTTAAATGCACAAGGTAGCACATGTATCAGGAATTTGTTTGTAGTGGCTAGAAGCTCTGATAGCTCTATCATTCTCATTCTCTCTCTCTCTCCTCTGAAATAAATAAATAAAATATATTTAAAGTAGTCAAAGGAGATAAAGAAGTCCAGTTTATACTTATAAATGGGACAAATCCAAAAGATATTACATGCAACAAACACAGGGTTACTTAATTTTATAAAAGAAAATTTATTAGGAAATAAATAGTGCAATAATAGTAAGAGACTTTGTATCCCACTATCATCAATAGACAAATCATTTTGGCAGATATTAAACAGTAGTATAATGGAGCTAAACAACACCAAGATAAAATAACCTTAAAAGAAATCTGTGGAACATTTCACTGTAATTCTACTGACTACACAGTCTTTCTCAGCAGCTCATGCAGCCTTCTCCAAAATAGACTTCATATTATGGCATAAAGCATGTCTCCACAAATTCAGAAAATTTTATATAATTATTTTCATTATATCCAAGCACAATACATTAAAACTAGAAATCAACAACAGCAGCAACATGAGAAAACACACCAACTCCTGGAGACTAAGCAACTCACTATTAAACAATGAATGGGCTGTTGAGGAAACCAGAAAGAAAAATCAATAAATTTATCAAATTGAATGACAATGAAAACAAAACATAGCAAATTAATGAAACACAATACAGACAGTTATAAGAAGAAAGTTTATAGCATTAAATGCCCACATTATAAAAACAAAAAGACCTCAAATAAATAACTGAACTATCCATTTGAAGGTGCTAGATAGATAAGAACAGTCTAAGCCTAAAATACCTGATGGAAAGAAATGAATTAAGGACCTCAATATAAGACCTAAAACTTTAAAACAGCTAGAAGAAAAACCAGGGAGGATATTCCTCTCCATAGGCATAGGGAAATACTTCTTAAATGATACCCCAGTAGCACACAAAGTTGGATCAACACTCAACCATGAGGAGCTCATGAAACTAAAAAGCTACTGTACAAACAAACCATTAGCAGAGACAATAGACATCCCACAGATTGGGCAAAAGTCTTCACAACTCCAACAAAGGTCTAATATCTACAATATACAAAGAATTTTAAAAGAACTAAATAATAAAAAAAATAGTCCAATCAAAATATGGGGTACAGAATTCTCAAAGAAATAAATAGTATATATATTTAGTCAGACACCAGCAGATGTTACACCCCTAGAGCTCATGAAGGTTTTAGTATTGGGTTTGTATTCCCTCCTGTGGAGCAGACCTCCAGGCCAAATAGAGAGCAGTTGTTTTCTCCTATAACAGACATGCCACTCTTGCATCTGTTGGCTTGGCTGGCCCAATTCAAGCCTTGCAGTTTCTACTGTTGTTTCTCACCACTGGTAATTTCTCTCTTTCCCATTGAACTGCATGCAGAGTAGCTTTTTCCAGCTTTCTGTCAGCTTGTCTATAGGGAGGAGGTTTTCAGCTCAGCTAGACCAGGATTTCTCAGTGACCTTGCAGACCAAGCATGTGGGGTCTTCAGCAATAGAGTCTTACCATCTATCCCTGGTGGGAAACCAAGAGCCTCAGCAATGGCCTGTAATGTTTTGGGGGTATCAGTGACCTCCCTGCTCAACTTACAGGAAGTTATCTCATACCTGGCACTGAAAATTTTCTAGTAATAATCTATGGCTTCTGAGTGTTCCATTGTCCAGAAAAGTAGGTTTCCATATGACTTACTTATATCGTTTTAGATTTTTATTAGCCCTCCTTCTACCTTTCCATTACTCAATCTCTTTCCCTGATATCACTTAGGCCTTTTCACCCCCATTAATCTGTTCTTTCTCTTACATATATACAATACAATCCTATTAAGTCCCTGCCCTCCCTTTCTATTCCCTTTATATCCCCTTTCTATAGCTTACTGGCCTCTACTACTAAGTTTTATTCCTACCCACGTAGAAGTCCAATCATTTATAGCTAGGATCCACATATGAGAGAGAACATACAACATTTGTCTTTCTGGGCCTGAGTTACCTCATTGAGTATAATCCTTTCTAGATCCATTATAGTCATAAGCCCTAAGGGTGTAACATCTGCTGGTGTCTGGATAAATGTATATACTATGCTCACCAAACTGCCCAGTAAATACTTCTCTTAATGTTCATACCCATATATTAATGCTACTCTCACTTTCAGTTAGAGAAGCATTTTGTTTTTCAGATGGCAGTGACCTTGGGATGACTCAGAAGGCACCATGGTTCTGAGAAGTGACAGAGGAGTGCTGAGCACTAAAATATCTCTATCATATCTTCCAAGCCTCAGGGTCCATTGCGGAGAAGGTGGCAGAAAGAATGTAAGAGCCATAGGAAGGGTAGGACTCCTTGCAACATGCTCCTCCAGACACAAAATGGCCTGGATATCCATGACCTCACAGTGCCTGCCACTACCTACACAAGACCATCATAATAGCAGGAAAAGATGCTGACAGCAAAATAAAAGAAAGACTGGTTGACATGGGGGAGGGTATGTGATGGACAGTACAGTTTCAATGGGGAAAGTAGGGGAGGGAGGGAATTACCATGGGTTATTGTCTACAATTATGGAAGTCGCCAAAAAAATAAAAAATAAAAAGAAAGAAATACAAATGGACATTGCACATTTAAAAGATTTTTAACATCTTTAGTCATGAGAGAACTTCAAGTTAATAAATTCTGAAATTTCATCCTACTCCAATCAGGATGACATTCATCAAAGTCTCAAGTGACAAACTCTACTGGTGAGGCTGTGGGGAAAGAGGAACCCTTACCCAATGCTGGTGGGAATGCAAAATTGTACACCCACTAAGGAATTCAGTATGGAGACTCTGGGAAAAAAAATAAAGGTGCCAAATCTAGCTTTGAACTCATTCTATAGCTCAGTCTGGACTTGAAATTACAGGCCTCTTGCCTCATCACCCTGAATATCTGGGATTTTAACTTACTTTCCTTCAGAAACATAATTAGGCACTGGATACATCTACTGAGAAGTATATTATAAAACAGTAAGGGATAAATGTGAGAGTTTTTACTGTTGGTTGGAGAATCTGCTTTATTTTACAGATGGCAGAGAAAGTGGAATCAAGATCCATTGATAAGACAAGAAGATAGATAACTGTCCACCAGGAGATGTGCCATCTGTATCACATCTTCTAGGACCCAGGCAAAATTGCAGAGGAATTGGCAACATGAATGCTGCTCTTACTGCTAACCTGACAACCAGATCCAGGGCAATGTTGACAGACATGGCAATCAATCAAAACCTATGAAAGCAGAAACTCAGAGACTACAGAGAACTCAACATTAATTCGTAGTGCTCATAAGCCTTCCATGGCTCAGGGAACATTGCAGAAGAGGGGATGAAAGATTGCAAGTGTCAGAGTTGTTAAGAATACTATAAGGCATCATCACCCACCCCACTGCCCCACAGAGGATTACTGATGCTTCATGACCCCACAGTGAGTACCATAATCCCACTAAGGATGGTCTCCAGGATAAAGAGAGCAAAAGAGAGGTGATTAAAGAGTATAGTCTGTTAGAATATATATAAAGTTTTTTTAAAGCAGAGCCTCACAGAAGATGACTAGCAAGTATAGGATAATTGACTAAATGACATTTCTAGATCATGTGTGAATTCCAACTACTGTACTTCCCTCTGGCCAGCTTAGACTGTGAAAATCTATATTAATTTGGCAGAGTTGTCCTTTCTAGATTGCCCTCTAAGTGAGTGTTGAACACTAATTCCTCTCAACTTTGAAGGCACAGCGAATGTGAAATGACATTTCTTAGGTTTACAGAGGTAATTAATGTGAATCATGTCAGCCCTTCATCAAAGCCAAGAGGGGTAAACTCCTTGTAATTTCCATGAACTACAAATTGTATGAAAACCTTTGCCAGAATGTACCCACTAACTCAATTTACTAATGTGACCAAATTTTTACCAGGGATCTTTTAGTAACATCTGATAAGGGTCACTCAAAGAGGGTAACAACATCTTACACCCCAAGGAAGGATAGACTTTGTTCAATACAAAGTTAGTAGACTTTATTGTTCCTATTTTTTTCCTTTGGCATTTTCCAGTCATGTTAGTCTGAGAGTGACCTTTAATGTGTGATTGACTAATGATAAATACATTTGGAATTTTTACACCAACTGTCAGGCTTCACTTTTGTTACTGCATGGCCTACAAGTCTGTGGAGTGATGATTTAAAGGTGATTTTATTGATATGCAGGGAGGATAAAACAATGCTTATAACTTCCTTTCACTTAGCATTTGCCAGAAATTTGTCATTTAAAAGGCACTGTGAGGCTGGAGAGATGGCTTAGTGGTTAAACACTTGCCTGTGAAGCCTAAGGACCCCGGTTCAAGGCTCAGTTCCCCAGGACCCACGTTAGCCAGATGCACAAGAGGGTGCACACATCTGGAGTTCGTTTGCAGTGGCTGGAAGCCCTGGCGCGCCTGTTCTCAATCTCTCTCTCTCTTAGTCTCTTTCTCTCTCTCTCTCTCTGTCACTCTTAAATAAATAAATAAAAAATGAACAAAAAAATAAAAATAAATAAAAATAAAAATAAAAGGCACTGTTCCAAGTTCTTCGTGGATTCTTATATGAGCTGGTCCCAACAAAGCCTAACCAAGAAGCAAGTCTTTTCCTATCTTTGCCTGCTACATCAGCATTCCTGTTCCCCAACTCCTACTCCAACCCAGACAAGACTTCAGATGGTTCCTTCCCTTTTCTTCACTTAGTAATTCACTCTTGTAGGTTAAAAAGCTCAGTAGTCATTGTTAGAATTTTGGACTGAGGAGAGCAGCATGAGAAATACAATAGAGAAAGATAGCCATCACAAACTATTCTTTATTGGAGGGACAGCAGCTTCCCTGGAATGAAACTACCTCTGCTACATTTGAAAGTGGCAGACTAGAGATTTTTAAATGGCCAGGGGATTGGGGGGGGGTGGTCCTTGGGAGTGAAGAATGGAGGAGGAAAATCAGGCCCTTCCTGTCCAGGTGGCCTGATAGCTCTTGAGGCTGGATCTTTGAATTATGAGCTTGCTTTTTAACAGAAGTCCTTTGTCATACTATCGTCCCAGAAAGTTTTATGGTCCACCAAGGTCAGTGGTCTAAGGCCAGTGGCTCCATAAGCCTTCAGTCATATGACAAAGTTACTTCCTTCTACCTATTTTGGGCCTGGCTACCAAAACTCTATTAGTTACTTTGCTTGTTGCTGTCAACCTATAAGAAGAGTTTATTTTAGTCAAGTTTCATGGCTAATAAGATATGGCAGATGGGAATCAGGCCTTTATGTGGAAACTTTATAGCCAATCATGGTGTAGGGCCAGACTGGAACTCAACACTAAAGACACTTCTGGTGCGGTACCTACCAGTCTCACCTTATAAGGGGTTCACAGCCTTTCTAACAGCATCACTAGCTGGGGATCCAGTGTTCAAACATATAAGCCTGTGAGAGACATTTCACATTCAAACCATAGCAAAAACAAACACCTACTTACTACAGGCATAAAGGTATCCTGTTCACTCACTTTTTCTACCATTTACTCCCGCCTCCCCCTTTTTCAGGCCTCAAAAAGCCCACCATGATAAGGAGCTAAGTTCAAAAACTCCCCATTGATCACCACAGCAAGCCCTTGGATCATGAGGATGCCCACACTTCTGAGCTGTGTTGACCTCACCCACTCAGGCAAGTAGCTCTCTGGCTGACACTTTCAATTTTCCTTACCTTCAGACCTCATAAATTCAACCTCTGGTCTCTATTGATTCCTCTACTTTTGCAGATGCCTTTGAGAAATGATAAGCTCAAGATGGTAGGAGTCCTGATACTTTCCACTCAGTGTGTAGGGTCCTTAGGAGCTCAAGCATCAGACAGATTAGCCTGATAACAAACTTTCCTGCATCTGCCTCTGTTCTGGACACTCTCCTACTTTCTGAATTCTCCATAATAGACACAACATCAGATTTCTCTTTTAACTTTTGAGATAGGGTGTCACATAACTCAGGCTTGCATTGTACTCTTGATCATCCTATAACCATCTTGTCAGTAAAGAAGGCATTCTAACAAAAGAAAATGCGGTCAACCGTAAAGAATTATATATCCCTAGGAATCCCATCCTGGGATTTTGTGGTAGCTTGAATGTATCTTCCTCCATAGACTCATGTTTTATTAAAATGTGTAAATTGGATTTCTAGCCACCTGGCTGAAAGAAGTGTCCCTGAGTGTATATCCTGGGGTCCAGCTCTAAGGCATTTGAGTGTGAATCTTATTTCTAGCCTAAAGCTATACACAGTAGTCTGAGCTCTGCTTGGATCCCTAATGTTTGCTGCCAGTTTTCTGATTGCTTGTGTTACTGGCTGCTTGGTTGTGACACTGTGCATGGATCTCTGCAAGGGGATCAGCTTCTTCCATCATTGATGGACCTTCCCCTTGGATCAGTAAGCTGAAATAAACCATTCCTCCTATAAACTGTGTCTTCTTGGAAGTTCATCCCAGAAACATGGAGCTGACTACAACAGATGGACCCCAGCAATGGACCTCAAATGGTTAAATTTCCCTAGAAATCCCATGCTAGGGAAAGGGTTAAGCTCAAGCTCTAGTACTACCCAGAGAAAGGTAGGGTCTTGCCTCCCAAGAAGAGATTTCACACAGTTCTGACAACTTAGACCACCTTGTGAAAGAGACAGGAGCTGGGTCAATGATGGGTGAAGCACACCACACCTTCACCAGGGCTACTGGGTTGTTGATACTTTTGACCTTTATTTAAATACAAATCTCATGTCAGCCCCAGAAAGTGGACTTGGTGGCACTGGGACCCCCTTATATATTGCTCTGCCAAATATGGCCTCCTAGAATAAATCCAGATTTTGCTGATCCTCACTATTATTTGCATCTTTAATTGGTATATTGGAAGTGAGTGAGTTAGCTTAGCTTTCTGGGACTGCCAAAGGCCATACTTTAATACTAACAACTCCAGTTACACACCTGCCTCCACCTCCCATTTTAGGCATGTGCATGAGCAAGTGTAAATCTTAATCCTCACTCCTAGGGAAACATGAAGACCTCTCTTTCTGTGATCCAGATGAAGGAATGAATCCCCTTTGTACTGTACTGCCAATCTCTACGGGAGCCTTCCAAGAGCCTAGAGTTTATAAAGAGCTTTTGGCAATAATCTTGAAAAAAGCCAGAGTTTCCTATTCATATGGATCCCTTCCAATTGCACTCTTTCAACTTTTTTTTCATAGAGTAACCGAGTGGGGGAGGGAGTCACTACTGACCAAGTCAGACTTGCCATCTGATTTTCCAAAACTGCCTTAGATATAATCCTTTCCAGATTCAAACATTATACTTAGTGAGTAAACCCAGGCCCAATGAGTAATTCTCTTAATGTTCACACCAATGTATAAATGCTACCCTCACTTTTTTGTTTTGTTTTGTTTTGTTTTGAGGTAGGGTCTCACTCTGGTCCAGGCTGACCTGGAATTCACTATGTAGTCTCATGGTGGCCTCCTGAGTGCTGAGATTAAAGGAGTGGCTACTCTCACTTCTTTTTTTAATCTTATTTTATTTTTTTCTCAATTTGTAAAACATTTTCCATGATTATAAAATATAACCCATGGTAATACCCTCCTTCCCCCAACTTTCCCCTTTGAAATTCCATTCTCCATCATATCCCCTCCCCATCTCAATAAGTCTCTCCTTCATTTTGATGTTGTGATCTTTCCCTCCTCTTATGATAGTCTTGTGTAGGTAGTGTCAGGCACTAAGAGGTCATGGATATATTGGCCATTTTATATCTGGAGGGAGCACGTTGTAAGGAGTCCAACCCTTCCTTTGGCTCTTACATTCTTTCCACCACCTCTTCTGCATTAGACCCTGAGCCTTGGAAGGTGTGATCAAGATGTTACTCAGTACTCTAGTCACTTCTTTCCAGCACCATAATACCTTTTGAGTCGTCCCAAGGTCACTGCCATCTGAAAAGAGAAGATTCTGTATACAAAGTGAGAGAAGCATTAATATAAGGGTATGAATATTAAGAGAAGTGATTACTGGGCAGTTTGATAAGCATAATATATACACTTAACCAGACATCAGCAGATGTTACACCCCTAGGGCTCATGACTACCCCTGTTTTAAGTTTTCAGTATCAGGGATGTGTTCCCTCCCTTGGACACTCTCATTTTTGGTTTAAGAAGCTTCTCTTTTCAGATGGTGGTAACCTTTGGATGACTCCAAAGGCAGTGTAAAGCAGGTTTACTGTATGCCTGCATGGATATTTGATGGTGCCATGAGGATAGACCATGGGTTGCAGTGGAGACCAAGTGGAGATGCTAGAACCATGATATAGCTGCTAAGGGGAGCTGCCAGCCCAGATGAACTTTTCCAGGACTGTGAGTAGCCTAGTTGGAGGGGCAGAATTAGAAGTCCAGAGACTTGTTGCTGGTTAGAATTATCAGCCTTGGAGATTGTCACTGACTAGAGTTGTTGTACTTGAAGCTACAGAATTTGATGTCTACCCTGTTTAAATCTTGTATTGGTTGAATATTTCTTTGCCATGCCCAATGTCACTTTTTGCAGTGTGAGTGTTTGTTCTGTGTCATTATAGGGTTTTTTTTTTGGGGGGGGGGACTATTTTGGTATTATGGCTCAGTTAAAAGACGTTGGACTATGAAAATGATTGAACATCATTACGATTGGTAAAAAAAAAAAAAAAAAAAGCTGGGGACTTTTAAAGATTGACAGAATGCATTGCATTTACATCGTGGATGGCTATCAATTTATGGGGACCAGGGGAGGGATGTGGTGGTTTGATTCAGGTGTCCAATATCTTATTATTGTTGGGTTCCTACCTGATGGAAATTTGGGAATTAATGCCCCCTTGATGCAGTGTATTTGGAGGTAGGCTTATGGGTGTTATAGCCAGTTTCCTCTTGCCAGTGTTTGGTACATTTTCCTGTTGCTAGGGCCCATCTGTTGTTGGCCAGGAGGTTGATATTCACCTTCTGCTCATGCCATCATTTTCCCCTGACATGATGGAGCTTTCCCCAAAGTCTGTAAGCCAAAATAAACCCATTTTTTTTCCCACAAACTGCTCTTGGTCAGTTGATTTCTACCAGTAATGCAAACCTGACGGCAACACAAGCAATTCTCAGAAAGGATCATAATCACTACAGAAAGATATGTACTCATGTCCAAAACCAAGCTCAGCAGAATAAGAATATTTTGGAGAACTGAGATAAAGCCTACCATACCTGTCTGATGTGTCTTATGATCAAAATTTCTTTAAATTACTTTTATAAAAAATATTTTCAGGCCTTGAGTCACAGAGGATTATGGTACTATTGCTGAGTGACCCCAGGGTATTCATTTGTTAAAAAATAACCAGTATTGTCCTGACTTGTTCAGATTTTCTGGGAAGACCAAAAAATAAAGATCTGTTATATAATAATTACTATGTGTGTACTGTCCTAGGTTTATGAGAATTCTCACAATCCTATTAAACAATTAAATTTTTTATCCCCTTTAAAATATTTATTCATTTACTTGCAAGCAGAGAGAAAGAGAAATAGAAGGGACACAGACAGAAAGAATGGGCATGTTCAGGTTTCCAGCCACTGTAAACAAACTCCAGACAAATATGCCATTTTGTGCATCTGGCTTTATGTGGGTACTGGCAAATGAAGCTTGGGTCATTAGACTTTGTAGGCAAAACCTTAACTACTGAACCATCTCTCAAGCTCTTTTTTATTCCCTTTTTACCAAGAAAATAAGGCACAAGAAGGTTGAGTAAGCAGCAGAACCAGGATTTGAACTTTGAGATTTTGTCATCAAAAACCAGGATGCTCTCTTCACTGACATATTACCTTATAGTAAAAGAAAATACAAACCCTTAGAAGATTAGGATCAACCTGATGCAAATCATTTACAAAAGGGGTGTAGGCACTGAATACCCAGAAAGTTCCCTTTGCTTCAACTTGAGTTGAGGGCATCGACCACAAACAGCAGGGTGGGGAGCAGTGTTTTGCCTGAGGTCACACCTGTGGCTCCAGTGAAGCTCTGAATACTCCTGTATGACGTCCCAGAATGAAATACCCTATATGTCCTCCCTGCTGAGAAAAAAAAAGGACTTTGTAAAACAGGAAAATCTGGGAAGAAAACAGAGGTGATTAGCAACACATATTTTTTCATGCTCATTATATTTTACTCCTGAATATGCCATTTCCTCACTAAGCCAGTCTCCTTCTGAACAACATCCATAGATATGAAAAATTGATTGAAATGCATGAAAGGACATTGCTTCTGTCTATCTGCTCCCTGTTTTTCATATGAAGCCTGAGGACTGTAGAAGATAAGATGCTTCCAGTCCAGCTTATGTATCAATGTGGGTGAAAGAGAGGAGAGAGTGTATGAGAATTAAGTATGGCTGAAGAAAGCTTTCTTGTTTGAATAATAAAAATCACACTTCTCCTGGAAACTTACGAAGAAGCTCTTGCACAGACTCTAGCACAGAACAACAATTAGAAGTATCTTTGTCCAACCGTGACTATGTCCTCTTGGCATTATAGTAAAGGAAACTCAGAATGCTGCCAAGGAGTAATATTTACACAATCTTACTGAAATGACATAAACTGAGATATCCTTTCACTAGGGGCTACATTCCGTTTGGCATTTTTCATGCAATGATACTAAAACTTTAAAGCACAGTTATCTCCATGAGTTAGGCAAGCTCCAAGGAGAAAGATAATCATTTGCTTTGGAAGCAAGCAGCTATTGGACTCCATGGACTAAATGGACAACTAAGTGACCTACATCTCCCCAAACCTTACTGAGCTCTCTGTGAAATGAGGTGACAGTTCTTAACAGCTGAACTTCCCAACTCTTAGCAAACAAACATACAGAAATCTTCTGGAGCTTCTTAAAATGTAAGCATAGACCAGAGATTTTGCATTAATAACACATCCCCCCTGAAATTCTCACCCTGCTAGTCTGTGAACAATACTTCAACAATCATAGATTCTCTGGTTGTCATGGTTAGAATATGAAAGGCTTCCTGATCTACACAGTGTCCTGATTTGAATTCTTGGTCCTCAGACGGTGGCTTTACTATGGGAAGTTCTGGAAACTTCAGGAAGTAGTACCTAGCTAGAAGAAGGTCACTGGATACAGGTACAAAGTCTCTTAGAGATATATTGTCCCTGGCCACTTCCTGTCTTACTCTGTGTTTCCTGGTTCATCACAATGTGAAGAAGGCTACTCAGCCATGCTTTCTCTGCCCCTCTGAAAACCATGAGCTTGGTACGTCCACGGCGACCTTGCCTGTGTAGCAAGCAGAGATGCTTCTGTACTAGATGAGAGCTGAGGACAGAGGGCCAGCACTCCTCGGAGGGATGCCCCCGGTGACCCCTTGGCAGTCGGTTACTGTAAAGGTTCCTGCTGCCCATGAAGTCACGACGACCTAATTGCCGGTGCCAATGAGCTGTATTCTGCGCTCTGTTTCTTTCCTGCTCCCTTCTAGTTGTTTGTCAAAGAACAGCTAGTTTCTACGCTACACTTACTATTAATCTTGCACGCAATCAGAGTACAAAAAACAATTTGAGTATTGAATGTGCCCCTCCTATGATTAGGGCAATGGAGGATATGTATAACTCTACTAGGAATAAAAGATTAACTCTAGAACAGTTTTTAGATGGTGTAGAGTAGAAACAGCTTATGATGTTTTAGAACAATACTGATCCTGAGAAAGTGAAAGTAGAAATGTTAATTGGTAATGTTCATTAGAAGTATGACAGTTCTACAGATAAGGAGTTGTAAAACTTAGGCTTTCCCACCAGGAAACTTCCTGGGGGGTATGTTCAGTACTTGATCAAGGGCTGATAGTAGACTCCCAGAGCTGGGAACTACCTAGATCCACTCCCCTATGAGGGAGGATATGATGAATTCGGTAATAGATGAATGAATTATGAAGGAATAAGGAGGCTATGGCATTCTCTTCCATTTATGAAATGCTTAGCAAGGACACGTAAGCCTTGGTACTTATACTCTAGACAAGAAAGAAAAGAATTCCTGGAAAACATTAAACCAGCCTTAAAATATTGGTGGTCTTTTGGATAGAAACACTTTTATAATGAATATGAGGATTATATAAATAATCTTATAAGTGGAAAGAGATGGCTCTCTGCTCGGTTTATAAAAAATAAATAACCTATTGTTCACCTTACATCCCTTACCCCAAGCTTCTATTCATGTAAAGCTGTGGTCAATGATACAAGGCGTCCTTCTTAAAAAATGGGTGCAGTTCCTGCCTGATCAACATTGCATGTATGCTTACAATAGAACAATACTTAAGATTGTTTAGATTAATGATTTCTGAGATCATTTGTTGGCTTGCTAAGTTTCCCTGTTCAATCTGTATAAAATCTTCATGAAACCTTCAGTAAATTGCAGCAGCATATTCTACCTAGAGTGTGTCTGTCTGTCATTTCCTCGTCGAATCCCGAGTTCTCCTTGAGCCTTCGCCCTTGTTCTCCCTCGGTCCTGATCTCCCCGAGAGTCAGTCCGCGGCAGAGCTCAAACAAATCTTTCCTGTTTTAACTTGTTTAAGGCAAGCATGCTGTAACAGCAATGAGAAAAGTAACTCATAACCCAGGATTTTTGTTGTAAGAGTTAAATGACATCATACACAGGTCCTGACAGAGAGTAAACATTCAGTAACTACTATTAGATCTTTTTGCTGTTGTCAATAACTAAATATTGGATAGCTCAAAGTTAGAAACTAAGTATTATTTGAAATCTCCTTTCTAATGTCCTAGAAAGTACTCTGAAGAATATAGACATTTGGAAAGGCATGTGACAGAACAAGAAGAGCAGAAAACCTGAAGTTGCATCCTACCAATACCCTTTGGGTTCATCTTGAAGTTTTTCTGTGAGATGTTTTGAGATAAGAATAACTTTCCTGCTTTGAGGATGGAATTGTTCTGAGAATAAAATATAAGAATATATGGAAAACGTGTCTAAGGTAAGAACTAGAGTGATGTGGTCAGAGGAAGTTCAGTAAGGATATCCCAGTTACTACTAAATTGTAACTTGACAATTAATCAGGCTAGGATGCCTTCAATCATAGGTAGAGACAGCCCCAAAATACCTCAACCCCCCCAAATTCAGCCTTCAGGTGAGTCTCACTCGGGGGCTTTCACCCTTTCCAGGTGTTCCTGCTTGTGATTAAGCTTGTCTGCTATTTCTGTCTTTGTCTAAGTTCTGATTCCCATACAATAAACCTTGATGCATACATACCTTATACTGACCTTATGTATATTCTTATGGTTCAGGAATGGCAATTCTTTGCTGCTCTCTGGGTAAGAATCCTTTCCAACATAGCTTACAAAGAACAGAGCTGCTATCACCCATTTCACTAATAATTATTAAAAACTCAACATGTAATGTTTATATACAAGGTTTTAGAGGCTGGTAGCCTTCCCAAATCAAACTGTTTGAGTTCAAATCCTTACTCAGTTGCTTTCTTTTTAAAAATTGTTTCATTAAGTAAAATCTTTGTACAGACACAATATGTGTTGGTTACTACTGTTTTTCTTCTCCCTGCCCCCATCCCAATGAGGGATCCTCTTCAGCAGGGTTGCTGATATTCAAGATGGGGTTCTAGGTTGTGAGAGTTGTGAGACCAGCAGACAGTTATTGTGGGGGGAAGGCAATGACTTGGGATATTGGCTCCCACTCTATGGCTTTTTCAATCTTATTACCCCTTCTCCCACAAAGTTTCCTGAGCTGAGGCGGGTGTGTTTTAAACTACTTTAGTATTGTGCTCTCAGCAGCTTCTGGGTTTCTGCTTTGATATGTTTTGAGTATCCTCAGTGTCTGTCTCCATCACCCTGGCACTGGCTGTCAGGCTCACTACTGAAGCAATATTATTGCTAATCTCATCAATTCCTTTGTGGTTTCACCTGAGCTCTAGCTGATGTGTTAGGCATGGTTTATTTCCTTGATTCTTGCTGATGTCTGAAAAAGAAAAAAAAGATTCTCCAATACAGACTGAGGTCAGTGTACTTTAAATAGGGTAAATATTGTTATTTAGGAGAAATTTTCATGTGTGTAACTCTGTTTTGTCCAAAAACTAGTGGAAGATTCTCACTGGAGCCCACTATCTTGGTTTTCATAGGATTCTGACTTGGTTACCAGTTCCAGCTATAGTTTCCTTCCCAATGAGCTGATCTCTTAGCCAATCAGAGAGCAATTAGTTTCCCATGTAGGCTGGGTGCCACTATTGCATAGACATGAACATCTTGTCAGGCTGGTCCTCTACTTGCTCACAAGGTTGTTGGCCATTTTCCCCCTATTCATGTAGCACTTTTAGTATATGGGTTAATCATCTGGTAAAGGGCTTCCTTCCAGATTCAGCTCAATCTCTCAGTGTTTAGGTCAGAAGCATGTGATGTCTTCAGCAATAGGATATTGCCTTTTACCTCAGGCAGGTAACCAAGTGCTTTGACAGAAGCCTGTCTTGTTTGGGGGACCTTATAGGTCTTTCCAAATCAACAGCTCAATGGGGATTATAAACACTTTCTGATACTGGGAGTTTCAAGCCAGGGCCAAATGTTTTGTGATTAGTATTCAACCCTCCTCCCCCCCCCCCCCCGCCCTTACAGGGCCCTTCTACACATACACCTATTGAGAATTATATCTTTTAGACTGCTATCCAGGTGGAATGTTTCTGTAGTACCAATTCCTTTTGAATTTAGTTTGCTATGTATCTCCCCTCCCTACCCTCCCATCCCTCTTTCCACAAACACTTCCATCTCTATTAGATGTCCCTCAAGTTGCCTAGTGGGTGTGTCTACAACTCAAGCTCTTCCAAGTTAGAAAGATGAGGGAGAACATGCAGCATGTATCTCTTTGTACTTGTGTGAGTTTGCTTAGTGTGATCTGTTCAAAGTCTGTCCATTTTCCTACAAATTTCATTATATCATTTTTCCTTACTGCTGAGTAGAATTCCATTTTGTATATGTACCACATCTTCAGTATCCAATCATCAAATGATGAACATCTGTTTTGATTCCAGTTCTTAGCTATTATGAGTTGAGCAGCTATAAGTATGGTTAAGCAAATATTACTGCAGTGAAGAGGGAAAACTTTAGGGTAGGTGCCCAATAAAGGGATAGCAGCATCAGTTGGATGTTCCATTTTCATCTTTCTCAAGAGTCTTCATATTGATGTCCACAGTGGTTGTAAAAGTTTGCACTCCCACTAGCAGTGAATGAGGCTTCCTCTTTCCTCATATCCTCACCAACATTTATTGTTGGATGATGTTTTAATGTTTGCATCCTGACTGGAATAAGGTGAAATCCCATAGTTGTTTTAATATGCATTTCCCTGATTGTTAAGGGTGTTAAGCATTTTTAAGTGAGTAATAGCCATTTGTATTTCTTCTATTGAGACTTCCCTATTCAGTACTCTGTCCCATTTTTGAGTTGGCTGCTTGATTGTTTCATTATTTTACTTATTTATTTATTTATTTGAGAGAGGGAAAGAGGCAGAGAGAGAGACAGAGAGAATGGGTATGCCAGGGCTGTCAGCCACTGCAAGCAAACTCCAGATACTTGTGCCACCGTGTACATCTGGCTTACATGGGTACTGGGGAATCAAAGTGAGATCCTTTTGCTTTGCAGACAAGTGCCTTAACTGCTAAGCCATCTCTCAGCCCATAATTGTTTATTTTTTTTATTTCTTTGTAGATTCTAGATATTAGGCCTCTGTGAGTATTGCTGGTAAAGATGAAAAGTGATATTTCTTCTTTCTTTCCCTCCATTCTCTTCTCTTTCTCCCTAATACCTCTTCCCTTAATACTTCTTCCTCTCATCTCATAGTAGCCCTTCTACTTTCATGTCATAAGTAAATATTTAAATTTACATTCCTCGGGCTGGAGAGATGACTTAGTGGTTAAGCGCTTGCCTGTGAAGCCTAAGGACCCCGGTTCAAGGCTCGGTTCCCCAGGTCCCACGTTAGCCAGATGCACAAGGGGGTGCATGCGTCTGGAGTTCGTTTGCAGAGGCTGGAAGCCCTGGTGTGCCCATTCTCTCTCTCTCCCTCTATCTGTCTTTCTCTCTGTGTCTGTCACTCTCAAATAAATAAATAAAAAATTAAAAAAAAAATTTACATTCCTCATATGAGAGAAAAAATGTTTGAAATTGATTTATTTCACCTAGCACAATTGTCTATAGTTCTGTCCATATTATAACTCTACTTTTAGTGTTTTCTGGAACCTTCCTACTGATTTCCATAGTGTTATGCTTATTTATATTTTCACCAGCAGTGTATAGGGTTCCTCTTTCCTCACAAGCATTTGCTGTTGTTTGTTTCCTTGATTTAGCCATTCTGAATGGGGTGAGATGGAATCTCAAAGCAATAGCTAAAGATGTTAAACATCGTTTTCAAATACCTACTGGCCACTTGTATTTTTTTCTTTTGAGAACTACCTGTTCATTTGCCCATTTATTGATTGGATAATTTGCTTTCATTATTTAATTTTTAGAGTTTTTGTATAGATTCTAGATATTCATACCCTGTCAGATAAAATAGACAAAGATTCTCCTAATCTGTAGGTTATCTCTTTGCTGTGCATACTGTTTCCTTTGTTGTGCAAAAGCTTTTAATTACATCTAATCCCATTTGTTAATTCTATGGGTTGTTCTCTATAATTTTAGAGTCCTCTTCAAAAAGTCCTTACCTGTGCCTATAGCTTGAAGTGTTTGCCTGTTTTCCTCTAAAACTTTTAGAGTTTCTGTGCTACATTAAGGTCTTTCATCATTTTCAAATTAATTTTTAGCAGGTTAAAGATATGGATCTAGCTTCATTCTTCTGTATGTGGATATTCCATTTTCCCAACACTTTTTATTACAGTTGCTGCCTTTACTCCAAAGTTTATTTTCACACTTTGATCAAAAATTAGGTTGTTGTGTTATGTGGGTTTCTGTCTGTGTTTTTCATTCCACTGGCCAAAATGTCTTTGTTTTTTTATTTAGTTAGTGAATATATAATAAATTAAATGTCCTAAATTTACATCCAGGCTGAGGATGAGACACCAAATATCTCACAGATTTCATGAAGAAGTACAAATATCATAAAATTTAAGTATACAGTATCATACATTTAACATGATGTTAAAGTATACTTAAAATTTTTTCTGGTTCTTTCTTATCTCTCAAAACAATATAATCTTTATCTTTTGAATCTTATTTTTTTTTTTTAAGGACAACTTTTTATTGCCACCAGACACTTATCAGTATGTGGTTCTGACTACAATACCCTCTCTTTCAGACTGAAGGGAGCTCAGGGGTCCAAAAGTCATTAACAGAAATACAGGTAGGTTGGAAGACAGAAGGAATAACTTGTTATCAAGAAAAATCCCAATAGCTTAACATAAAACTAGAATTCAGTTATTACAAGCTAGTCTCAAGTCATGGAGCTGCCCCCAGTATCTAGACAATTGCTCCTACTGATTATAAATGAGTTTAAAAACAGGTCAGTTACAAAAAATTACATGTTTCTTTGGTAAACAATTGGATATATTAACTTTTATCACAAATTATTTTATACAAATGTCAAAAGTGCTTTCAACTAGTCTAAGGACCTTAATTAAATACCATTTAACTAAAACCTGAACTGAGACACACATAATGTAATGAAAACTTTATCCCCTTTGATATATGAGATAATTTCAAAGTATTCTTCAGATTAACTAGATTAAACATGGCTGTCACATTAAAATTTTATTATTGAAAAAATTTTCATGGGTAGCCTACTCAGTGGAAGCCAAAAGAGACCAACATGCACAAAATTCATTATTGAATGGCAAAGAAAAAAACAACAAAAATAAATCAGGATGCTGGGAACAAGTTTTGCGAGCTGTAAACTGTGGAACCACTTTCCTAAACATTAAATGCTATTTCCCAACATGGGGCAAGCTGTTTTAACAGAGAAAAGAATGAAACTGACATATTACAAAGAAATTTTTTTCTTTTAAATATATTTTGGATTTTCTGGATGTGTATATATATGACTATATATTAATAATTAATTATAATTAGCTGCACAAATGAACAAGGGTGTTTTTTTTTTTTTGTTTCCCCAACCCACCCCTGGCTCACTTCAAATCAGTCTGATAAAATACATATCCTTCTCTATAGCCTTTTCTAGTTTAGTATGTTCTCACTCCCAGAGTACTCAACCTTAGTTTACACATGAAACTACATGACAGAAACAGGCTGCAAAGGTGGACAAGGGGAAGCATTTCCCTCTTGTCTTGATAAATCAGTGGCACACACAGAACCCACATTTTCTGAAGCATTATCTTCATTATAGAGCCGTTTGATTCCATCATAGAAATCATCCACTTCCATTTCCTCCACTTTACGTTTAGCAGAGGTATGCTTGCACCCAGTGGCAGCTGGGAGATGATGGTAAAAGGCTGTTGTACTTCTGACTGGCACTTCTGGCTTGCTGTTGTCCTTGGAGAAATCTGGGCCTGAGACAAAGGAGGGATGTACCTTGAACGCTCCTTTGTCACAGGTCACCAGGGTGTGCTTGAGGGGGCGGTAGACATAAACGGAATTTAGAGGCAGGGAAGACTGCAGAGTAGAAAGGTGATGTGCCACCAACTCCCGACAATGGATCAACTGGGAACTATCCATCTGTGCTTTCTGAAGCAGTTCAATTGTAAGAGGAAGCCAATCAGGAATGAGTTTTTCCATTTCCAAACTAACCATGGCCAGAGCAAGCATGGAGCCTTTGAATTGCAGGAGTTGGTTGCAGGCCATACAGTGAAGGAGTTGCTTGGTAAGGACTGCCAAATGTTGAGATGGGCTCAATCTGGGCAAACTGAAAAGTAATTGAGGCCGAGTTGACACTGCAATGGCATGGAAAATGTGAAGAAAATCCAATGGTGTGGCAGTGTGAAGGTCCCAATTCAATTTATCAAGAATAATTCTCTCCATTCTTAAAATTTCAGATGAAGAGCATCCACAGAAACTGTCTCTTGCCAATACCTTCAGAACTGGAATTTTCTCATCCTCTTCAACTGTCTTCGCAGCTAGAAAAAAACAGCTGATTGCAATACAACTCAAATATTTTGGATGGGCCTTTACAGTAGCTAAAAATCTGTCCAAAAGACTGCTAGCCAGAGCAAATGTTTCTGGGTATAGGTTGAACTGGTACTTCAGTTTGGCCAGCCACTGAATTACTTCATCTCTCTGGGATGGAGAAACATTCTGATTTGAAAGCATTTTCGGCAAATTAACCTTCCACATCTGGGCTTCCCTAGAGATTGACTTTTCCAATAGGAAAGACAATCTCTGGTTTTCCAAAGGTCCTGGAAACTTCATGATATCCTTTGGATCTGCTTGCCACCCAGCTTGATGTAGCTATCTCCTCCTCCTCTTCCTCCTCCTCCTCCTCCTCCCCGGCGGAGCTGTAGGCCTCACAGTGGTGACGCGGTGTCATCCGGGGGCCCGTTACCGCCTCATTTTCCTCTGCGCGCGGCGGCGTGGCGCGCTGGACGAGAACCGGGCCGACAACCGAGGGAGAAGAGGGTGAGCCGGGCCGGGGGCGCTCGAGCGGGACGCACAGCTGCGGAGAGGGTCAGTCAGTGAACTAGTTCCATGATGACCCCGGACCTGAGGCCGCCGCCGGTCCCGCTGCTCCCACCGCCGCCACTCGAGCCGGGGTGAGGAGGGGGCGCCCTCTCGCCATAGGGCGGCGGGGGCCGGGGAGAGGCGGGGGTTGAGGCCGGCTCTGCCCCTGCCCCGGGGAAGCGCCTCCGAGGGGAAATGGTGGAAGGGGAAAGGGGGGGGGGAGGAAGAAAAAAAACAGGAAAGGGAAAGGGGGTAAAATAAGAAAAAGCGAGACACAGGCGCCTAAGCGTCCGCTCGCGGGGAAGGCCGGGGGGAGGGGCTTGAATCTTATATTTTTATGATTAACTTTAAAGAAAATTTTAATGCATATAAGTAATTAACATATATTTTATGAAAAGTACAATTTGCATATATGCTTTTACATAACCACTTATCTTTTTATATCTGAAACTCATATCTTGACTTTTAGTATTATATATAAAACCTTTATGTTTTGTTTTCTTTATCTAGCCTTGTATCACTCTTTTTTAAAACTAATTTTTTTTATTAATTAGTTTTGTACTTAGGGAACACAGTCAAGATAGTACCATTGTCATGTTTGGATATGGTTCTGACTTGTTTCCCAGCTCCAGCTATGGGTCACGTTCCACTGAGTAGATCAATTAGCCAAATCAAGAGCAGTTGGTGTCCCATCATGGCTGAGAGCCACTATTGCACTTGCATGAGCATTATGACAGGTTACTAGCTGCTAAGTAGGTTAGACCATGAGTTTCTTGGACAGATATTGGTCATTTCCCCAAGTTGCCTATGTAGCACCTTATGGCACTAGATGCGCGGACTGTCTAGGGACTGACTCTCTTCCATCTTCCAACCATGTCATTCCATTTTACGTGTCAACCACATGTGGTGTCTTTAGCAGTAAGGTCTTACCAGTAACCTTTGGTTGGTCATCAAAAACTCTGACAGAAATCTGTCCTTCTTTTAGGAAACCTTATAGGGCTCTCTGATCAAAAGCTCCTTGTGGATGATAGCCACATGCTGGTGCTGGGAGTTACAGGTCAGTGCCCATTAAGAGTAGGGAGAAAAAGATAACTAATATAAAAGAGTTAGAGAGAGAGAGAGAGAGAGAGAGAGAGAGAGAGAGAGAGAGAGGGAGAGAGACAGAGAGAAGCTGTAGAAGACTAAGGTTGGTCTTCATTGTACGATCTCCAATTCCTTATGACTCAGGTGTTCCCTCTAAGAGTCTAATGAAGGCTCAACCAATTGGTCCGCCATTTAAGATATACAATTTGATGGTATGATTGCCATTTGGGTCTAGATTTGTGTCTAACAACGTTCCCTTTCTCTCCCCTCCCTCCCCACCCACACTATTGTCTAGTCCTCAAGATGCTTCCTATGTATGTCAGCATTTTGGGTAAATTCAGTTTAGGTGGTGTAGATGAGTGAGACTATGCAGAAATAATCTTTCTGTGATTGAGTAAGTTCACTGAGAATGATATGTTCCAGTTTCATTCATTTTTCTTCAAAATTCATTGTGTCATTTTTTTCTTACTGCTGTGTAGAATTCCATTGTGTATATATACCACATCTTAGTTATCCATTTTTCTAGTGGTGGACATCTGGGTTGATGCCATCATTTAGGCATTACAAATTGAGCCACTATGACATGGTTGAGCAAATCCCTCTGAACTGAGGTTTCATGGTTTTAGTGTACATGCCCAGTAAGGGAATAACTGGGTCTGTTGGTAACTCTATAGTCAGCTATTTTAGGAGTCTCCATATTGCTTTCCAAAGTGGTTGTACCATCTTATAATCCCACCAACTGTGGATAAGGGTTCCTATTTCTCCACATCCTCACTAGCATTCATTTTCATTTGAGTTTTTGATGTTTGCTATCCTTACTGGAGTAAGGTGGAATCTCTTAGTTGTTTTAATTTGCATTTCTCTGATGATTAGAGATGATGAACATTTTCTTAACTGTGTGTTTTCCATTTGTATTTCTTTCTCTGTGAACTGCCTATCCAGCTTTTTGCCCCATTTTGTGAGTGGGTTGTTTGACTTTTTATTGTTTAGGTCTTTGAGTTCTTTGTAGATTCTACAGATTAGGCCTCTGTCAATAGTATATTCAGCAAATGTTTTCTGCCCTTCTGTGGGTAATCTATTGGCTTTCTTATTTAGTGCTTGTCTATAAAGAAACTCTTCAGCTTCATGTGATCCCATTGGCTGAGTGACTGTTTATGATCCTGTGTTCCTGGGGTTTTGTTCAGGAAGTCTTTTCTATTTCTATATCATGTAAAGTTCTTCACACATTTTCTTCCAGTAGTAGCTGAGTTTCTGGTATTACGTTGAGGTCTTTGATCCACTTGGACTTGAGTGTTGTGCATAGCAAGATGTGTGGATCAAGTTTCAATTTCTTGCATATGGTTATCCAGTTTGTCCAGCACCATTTGTTGAAGATGCTGTCTTTTTTTCCAGCCTATATTGTTAAGGCCTTTGTCAAATATCAAGAAACTGTAGTTGCTTGACCCAAAGTCCGGATCCTCAATTCTATTCCATTGATCTATACTCCTATTTTTATGCCAGTACCATGCTGTTTTTATTACTATATCTTTGTAATATAGATTTAGACCAGATATGATGATGCCTCCAGAGGTATTTCTTTTGCTGAGGATATGCTTGGATATGTGAGGCCTTCTGCCTTTCCATATGAAATTTTAGATCAGTTTTCCTATCTCTATGAAGAACAATGTTGGGATTTCAATTGGAATTGCATTAAATCTATATAGAGCCTTTGGTAGGATTGCCATCTTTACAATGTTAATTTTGCCTATCCGGGAGCATGGGAGGGCTTTCTATTGTCCCAAGCCTTCCTTAATTTCTTTTTTGAGTGCTTTTATTGTATAGATCTTTCACTTCCTTGGTTAATGTTATTCCAAAGTATTTCATTTTACTTTTTGTTACTATTGAAAATTGGGCCATGCCCTTTATTTCTTCCTTTCTATCTTTGTCATTTGCATATAGAAAGGCTACTGATTTTTGTGCATTGATTTTGTATCCTGCTACTTTGCTATAGGAGTTAACCACCTTCAATGGAATCTCTCAGGTCTCTTACATATACAATCATGTCATCAGTGAATAGAGCTAACTTAACTTCTTCCTTTCCAAATTGTATCCCCTTAATTTCTTACTACTGTCTTATTGCTTCAGCTAGGACTTCCAGTACTATATTGAAGAGCATAGGTGAGAGTGGACACCCTTGTCTTGTTCCTGATCTCAATGGCCATTCTTCCAGTCTCTCTCCATTAAGTATTATTTGGGCTTTAGGAGGTTTCTATATTGCCTTTATTATGTTAAGATATGAACCAACCATACCAGTTCTCTCCAATGTTTTGATCTTGAAGTGATGCTGTTTTTTGTCTAAGGCTTTTTTCTGCATCTATCGAAATGATCATGTGGTTTTTGTGTTTAGCCTTGTTTATTAATGTTGTATATTACATTGATAGATTTGCATATGGTGAACCACCCTGCATTCCTTGGATGAATCCCACTTGGTCAAGTTGGATAATGCTTTTGATGTGTTGTTGGATTCAGTTTGGAAGGATTTTGTTCAGGATCTTTGCATCTAAGTTTATCAGGTAAATAGGCTGGTAGTTTTCTTTTCTTGTGGCATCTCTGCCTGGTTTTGGAATTAGGGTGATAGTGTGATAGTAGCTTCATAGAAGGAGTTGGTGAGCTTTCCCTGTTCTCCAATTGTGTAGCACAGCTTGAGAAATATTTGCTTGAGTTATTCCATGAAGGCTTGATATCATTCTGCTGTGAAGCCATATGGTCCTGGACTCTTCTTTTTGGGGAGGTTTTTTATTACTTTTTCAATCTCAATGAGTGTGATAGGTTTGTTTAGGATATTAATCTGTTCTGAGTTTAGCTTTCATAGATGGTATGTGTCCAGGATTTATCCATTTCCTCCACAATATCCACTTTTGTAGAGTAGAGGATTTTGAAATATGTCATGATGATTGTCCCAATTTCACTTTGTCCATTGTGATCTCTCCTTTCTTTTCAAATTTTGTTAATTTGAAGCCTTTTTTTTTTTTTTTTTGCTTGATCAAATTGCCCAGGGGCTTGTCAATCTTGTTATTTTTTCAAAGAACCAGATCCTTGTTTTGTCAATTTTCTTAATTGTAATCTTAGATTCCAATTCATTAATTTGTGTTCTGGTCATAATTATTTCTTTCCATCTGAATCTTTGCTGTTGGATTTTTCTTGCTTTTCCAGTGCCTTTTGGTGGTTGGTTAGGTTATTGATTTGGGATTGTCTGTCTTTGTTATGAAGGCATTTAGTGCTATGAATTTTCCTCTGAGGACTGCCTTCATTGTGTCCCATAACTTTTGGTACTATATGTTCTCATTGTCATTCATTTCTAGAAATTTCTGAATTTCACTTTTTATTTCATTCACTATCATTTTGTTGTTTAAAAGTATGCTGTTCAGTTTCCAGGTGCCAATGAGATTCTTGGTGGGTCTTTTGTTGTTAATTTCTAGCAATATGGAATTGTGATCTGATATCATGCAGGGAATTATGTCAATCTCCCTAAATATATGGAGACAGGATAGGTGACCCATTATATGGTCTATTTTAGAGAATGTTCCATGGGCTGCTGAAAAGAATGTGTAGTCTGTAGATGTAGGATGGAATGTTCTGTAGATGTCTGTTATGTCTAAGTGATCTATGCTTTTGTTGAGCTCTTACTTCCCTATTTAGTTTCTGTTTGGATGATCTATCTATTACTGATAATGGTGTGTTGAAGTCCCCAATTCTGATGGTGTTGGTGGTTATTTCTGTTTTATTGTCTAGTAGGTTTTGCTGTATGCACTGTGGTTCACCTGTGTTTGATGCATACAGATTTATTATTGTAATATCCTCTTGATGGGTTGTTCCCTTGATAAGTAGGAAGTGGCCTTTTTGTCTTTTTTTATTATTTTTGGTTTGAAGTCTATTTTATCCAATATTAATATAGCTATGCCTGCTTGTTTCTTCTTCCCATTTGATTGGAATTTTTTTTTTTTCACCCTTTCAGCCTGAGGAGGTGTCTGTCTTTAGTGGTGAGATGGGTTTCTTGAAGACAACTGATTGAGGGGTCTAATTTTCTCCTCCATCCTTTTAGCTTGTATCTCTTGATGGGTGAATGAATGTCATTAATATTTAGGGTAATGACTGTTAGGTTTGATTTGATCCTTGCCATATTGTGTTGGTACATGTGGTTTGGTGTTTTCAAGAACGTTGAAGTTTTTTGTGCCTTCTCTGAGTTTTGCCATTGTGGTCTGCTTCCTATAGACATTTGTGGTTGATTATTTGTTCCTCTGTGTGGAGGATTTCCTGAAATACTCTCTGTAGGTGTGGTTTTGTGTTCATATATTTGTAAAGTTGAGTTTTGTCATGGAAATTTTCTTTCACCATCTATTATTAGGTATACTTTTGCTGGATAAAGTAGTTTGGGTTGGAAGCCATATGTTCTTAGATTTTGCAGTTTCATACCAGGCCCTTCTAGCTTTCAGGGTTTCCATTGTGAAGTCTGAAGTAATTCTGATGGTGTTTCCTTAGCTGCTTTTTGGATGTTCTCTTTGGTATCAATGTTTAGAGTCTTAATGACAATATGTCTTGGAGAGTTTCTCCATTGTTCCAATCTGTTTGGAGTTCTGTTAGCTTCTTTATCTAGATGAGCCTTTCTTTTGAGAAAGTGTGAAAGTTTTTTTTTGATGAGCCAAAGCTGCCTGAGCTAGTGCTTGGAGGGACACTAAAGCACCAGGCACTGAAGCAGCCTAAACTCATGTGGCAGGACACTGGGACACAGAAGCAGTCAGAGTTCACACACAACAGAACACTTGTGGGTGGCTGGCATGGCAGACATGCATGGAATTGCACCTGAGCTGACGCTGGTGAACAGGCAGAGTGAGCCTGAGCTCATGAGGGCAGGTGGAATGGGCCTGAGCTCTCACGTGGATGGGCAGTGGGCAGAGCAGGCTAAGGTTTTACAAGTGGGGATTGGCAGTGTACATCAGGTGGGCAAATGGACCAACAGAGCCTGAGCTCCAGCAGGCCAGCAGGTGGAGCCTGCCCAAGGTCACACATAGGTGGGGATAGTAGGGCAATTACCCTTGTGCAGTGAGGCAAGTGGAACTATGTTGGCCTGGGTCCCCTTTCCTACAGTAAGTGAGGCTGGGACTGTGAGTACGATGGTTGCTTGGGGGGATTGGAGGAGTGGTGGGCTACCCGCAAGCGAGGGAATCAGCAATTCCCCTTTTTTCCCTCTGTGCCCTCCCACTGGTTATCTGTTAGAGATTTCTCTCCCCTAAAAGACCCAGTGAACCCTTAATGCCTGGACTTTCTTTCCCAGGGATGTGTGGTGCAGTTAGGCAGTTGCCATCTTGGCTGGAAGTCTTGAAATGTCTTTTTTTGTCCTAATTCCATGAATTTTGTGTGTAATATTATGGCCCTGTAGTATAGTTTGAGATGAGGTATTGTGATATTCCATCATTGCCTTTTCTGCTTAGGATTATTTTAAGTATTCAGGGTCTCTTGTACGTTAATATGAATTTTAGGACTTTTTTTGTGAAGATTGTCATGTAAATTTTGATGTGGATTGGGTTGCATTTTTATTACTTCTGATAACAGTGATTTTCACATTAATACTGTCAAAATGTGAGCACTGGAGGTCTCTCCATCTAACAGTGTATTTTTTTTAATGTCAGTGTTTTAAATTTTTCACTGTAGCAATCTTTCACTTGATTAATGAAATTTATTCCTAGGTTTGTTTTGTTTAGAAGCTATTAAGAATGGGATTTTTTTTCTGATTTCATTTTTTCCATATTTATTATTGGTATACAGAAGATCTACTGGTATTTCTATGTTGATTTTCTAACCTGCTGTTTGCTTAAAGTGTTTAAAATAGCTTTCTGGAAGAGTCTTCAGGGTCTTTTTAGTATAGAAGTATACCAAGCAAAATTCAAAAACATTATCCACCTTGATCAAGTAGGCTTCATCCCAGGAACACAGGGGTGGTTCAGCATACAGAAATCTGTCAAAGTAATACACCACAAAAATAAGCTTAAACACAAAAGTCACATGATAATTTGATAGATGCAGAAAAGGCCTTTGACAAAATGCATCACTTTATGATCAAAACATTGGAGATTATTGGCATGGTCAGTTTATATCTCAACATAATAAAAGCTATATATAAAGTGCCCAAAGCCCAAATAAAACTTAATGGAGAGAGACTGAAGGAATTCCCATTGAGATCAGGAACAAGACAGGGGTGTTTACTCTCACCTCTGCTCTTCAGTATAGAACTGGAAGTCGTAGCTTATGCAGTAAGACAGGAGAGAGAAATAAAAGAGATAAAAATTGGAAAGGAAGAAGTTAAGTTAGCTTTATTCACACACAGCATGATTCTGTACTAAAGAGATCTGCTTGCCTCCATCTTGAAAGTATTAAAGGTGATTAACTTCTTCAGCAAAGTAGCAGGATACAAAATCAATGCACAAAAGTCAGTAGCGTTTTTATGCAAATGACAAAGATACAGAGAAAGAAATAAGTGACAGTGTCCCATTTTTAATAGCAACAAAAATAAAATAAAATGCCTTGGCATAACATTATCCAAAGAAGTGAAAGATCTATACAATGAAAGCATAAAAACACTCAACAAAAAAGAAAGAAACTGAGGAAGACTTGAGATAATGGAAAGACTTCCCATGCTCCTGGATAGACAGAATTAACATTGTGAAATCCTACCATATACAACCTACAGATTTAATGCAATACCAATCAAAATCCCAACATCTTCACAGACAGAAAAATGGTCTTAAAATTCATATGGAATGGCAGAAGGCCTTGGATATCCAAGCATATCCTCAGCAAAAGAAACACCTCTGAAGGTATCACCATACATGATCTAAAGCTATATTACAAAGCTATAGTAATAAAACAGATGGTACTTGCATAAAAACAGGAGCGTAGACCAATGGAACAGAATAGAGGATCTGTACTTTGGGTCAAGTAACTACAGCAACTTCATTTGCAACTCTTTTATTTTTATTTCTCCCTCTCTCTTGCCCCAGTTTCCCAGTTTGATTCCAAGTACTATGTTAAAAAAAAAAAAAAAGTGGGGAAAAAGTGGACACATTTCAAGCCACACACTCCACAAGGGACTATTAGTGAACCCAGTCAGTTTTGGGTCTCATACAGGCAATGACAGATTGTTTGAGTTAAGCATGGAAATGGAGAACACAACAAAGTCTGACTCAAAATTGAAACACAAAACAAAACCATATGAATATGGCCATATGTAAAGCTTCCAAACAGATAACATATACATATTCAAACATATTCTATCTATGGGCCTAAGACTCCAGATGACATGCTCAGCCAGGCTTTTCATTGGTACTGGGGAAGGCAAAGGTACTTACAAGAGCTAGTTCATTACTCTAACAAGCCTGAGATAAAGCTGAGAAGGATCATTTTCCAATCAGTGTTATATCACTTGAGAGTATCCACTAAAAGTTCATGAGTCAGAAGTTTGGTGTGCAAGGCAGGAATGGAAAGATTGGGAATCTGGAAAATGATCCAGCCATGATAGCTCTGCCATCATGAATAGATTAATTCACTCATGGCTTAGTGGATGTTAAGTTGTCATGAGAGTGACTTTGTGTAGGAGAATTTGCTCGCTCTCTCTCTCTCTCTCTCTCTCTCTCTCTCTATCTATCTATCTATCTCTCTCATACACTTGGTCTGTTTCATTACATGATACCCTCCCCCATGTTATGCAACTAGAAGGCCCATACCAGATTATCACCAGATACAAGTAAAATGATCTTGGACTTCCCAGACTTCAGAACTGTGAAATAAATATAATCTATAAGACTCAGTTATAGCAACACCAAGTGGACAAAGACAACTAGTAAAAGTCATTTGGGTAGAGCAGAGAGGGGTGGTGGTTCAGTAGAATGTATCCCTGCAACAAAGGGCAGGCCTGTGAGTAACAATGCATGAGGAGGCAGGAGGTGATGTCCACCAGGGAACCTGGCATTATTGCATCTCTGTTGTATAGGATTTCTTACTAGTACTGAAAAGCTTGAATTTATGGGACTAGAGTATTTGGCAATTGTTTTTAAAGTTTGAAATGACCCTAGATATTCTTACTAGTCAAGAAGAAAATTTAATTTGCCAAGACTTCTGTAGCAGACAGCTTCAAGTTTACTGGGCTGAACTTCCAGACCAGGCAATTATGGAGTAAGGGACTTACTAAAGCTTACAGATTCAAGGGAAGTTCCATAATGTCAGAAGATGCTGGCCTGCCTTCACAGGTCCAAGCAGAGAGATATATAGAGAGAAGCACAAGACAAAAAGCCAAAAACCACACAGCACAACACACTTCAGGAACCCCAGCTAAGCACACTTTGCATATCTTTAGATTGAAAACTCAAACCCACCACCCAGTGACACTGCCTCCAGCCAAGTGGCTGCAGATGCAAACTAATAAAACACTGAATATATTGGAGGCCATCTATTCAAACTACCACAGCTTACAAGCCAGGATTTTTTTTTTACATTCACTCTGAGACCTCTAACACATGAAAATACTGTAATTTTGTTGGATTCCCATCCTATTATCTTCTTTTCCCCCTATCCCACCTTCATTTTACTGAGCACCTCCTTCCTAAGTAGTCCTCTTGGTTTGATGTTTCATTCCTTTCGTCCCTCTCCATCCATTATGTGAAAATGTTAATCAGCTCACAACTGTGAAGGTCTTGACAAGATAATGGAAACCACTGTGAGATAATAAATACACCGGTCAGTTCATGCCCAGAGGCAGTGCCCCAAAGATTTTCTTCTCATTCTGTGGTGCTTACAATTCTTCCTGCAACCCCTTTCACAATGTTTTCTGAACATTCTGTAATGATCCTTGAGAAATGTCTCATTTAGTATTCAGGCTCTTATTTTCAGCCTCCTCAGTATCAACCACCATATCCAATAGAGAAGTTTCTCTGGCTAGCAGTAAGGGAAACACTAATATTCTTTCTACCAATTTCTCTGTAGTGTTTTCTGAGCCCTGATGTGTGTGATAGAGATTATTCACACTAGGATTTCTCTTCTTGTTGTCACCTTGTTAAGACTTGGGTTTCTCCAGTACTGATTACCATCTGTACAAAGAAGTTTCTATAACCAAAGGTGACATTACCATTAACCAATAGGCGTAAACACAAGTTTATAGGCTTAACCTATTCTTTCAGCCAAAGAACAGTGGTAACTTCCTTCTAAAGTCTATGTACTTCCAAGCCATAGGCTTTTGACAGTTTTCAGTACCAGGCATAAATTCCCTTTCACTGTTGTACCCATGGATATATCTTACCTGACTACTCAATTGTGTAGTTTGAAGGCCCCATGCTTGTTAAGACTGTTGGTGACTTTTCTCCCCAACAGCCTGCATAGCACTTTCCAGAGCTATGACAGCTACCCAGAAAGTAGATGATTTCAAGTTCAGTTCCAGCTTGATTTCTCAATGTCCTGTGAGTATAGCATGTGGTGTCTACAACAATAGGGTCTTTCCATATAATTCTGGTAGGTAATATAGAGCAGTGCCAATAGCCTGCATTTGGGGGAGGCGGGCTCATGGATCTCTCTGACCAACTGCTCATTTGCTTGGGGTGGGAGGAAGTAATCTACCTGCAGCAAGGTATATCTGCCTAACCTCTCTTTCCTTCTCCCTTGCTGTCTCACTTTAATATATTTTTGTTTATTTGTTTATTTATTTAAGAGAGAGATACAGAAACAGGCAGGGAGGGAGAGAGAGAATGGGCATGGCAGGGCCTGTAGCCACTGTAAGCAAACTCCAGATGTGTGGGTCTTGAGGGGTTGAACCTGGGTCCTTTGGCTTTGCAGGCAAGCACCTTAACTGCTGAGTCATCTCTCCAGCACCTCTCAATTTAAATTATATTGTTTAATTAACTAATGAAGTAATTTTATATATAACTTATTCATAACATCTTTAGTTTTGTGTATCTTTACCCCTGCTCTCCTCCCTCCATGCCCTTAGACCTTTCCATCCCTGCACTCTGTCTCTCCACTTGCCTGCTTACTATCCCTTCCCCTAATCCCTCTCTGTTTCTCCTTCCATCAAGCCTCATTCTAGTTTTCTGGCCTCTACTACTGACCTTTGCTATAACTTACAAACAATGCTAAGTACTCAAGGCTAGAAGCAAAACTCAGATTAGATTTCCTGGCCTTAATTTTCTGGGTTGCATCAAATAACATCCTCCTTGAAGTCTGCCAAATTGATGATCCTGTCTTGGGAGATAAGGAAGTTTAGCTCTAACAAGTTTCTAAGTTCCTATAATGAAAGCCCTATTTCAAAATTAAATCACTTCTTTAGGCTACATCTCTTAATTGTTGTGAGTGATGTAAACAATGCAAATATCTTATGAGCTATAACTAGCAAGGAAGTTCAGCATAGTGTTTATAAACTATGCTAGTATTTTAAAAGGCCTTTTAAATTTACAAAGCAAGCAGTCAGTTACTCCCTACAAATAGCAGAGCTAGGTGTAATCATGATTTCATGGAATCATGGCTAGCAATCAGTCAAATTAAAACTTTTGATTTTTGGTTTTTCAAAGTAGGGCCTTTTGAGCAGGGCATGGTGGCACATGCCTTTAATCTCAGCACTTGTGAGGCACAGGTAGGAGGGTCACAGTGAGTTCAAGGCCATTCTGAGACTACATAGTAATTCCAGGTCAGCTTGAGTTAGAGTAAGACACTACCTAAAAATAAAATTAAAAAAAAAAAAAAAAGGAAAAGAAAGAAAAGAAAATATATTAAAAGATACAAGGCAAAAAATACAAATTGCCTACAATGTAGTAAACATGAAACAACAGAGAAAAATTAACATAACATCAGATCTCTCATCAGCAACCCAGAAAGCCAGAAAAGTATGGGATGACATATTCCCAAGTCCTGAAAAAAAAAAAAAAATCATCATCCAAGAATACTATGTTCAGAAGAGCTATCTTTTAAAATTAGCATAATAATAGTTTGTGAATCTGGCGTTACATGGGTACTGGAGAATTGGGCTAAAGCAATTGGGCTTTGGTATTAAGTGTCCTTAATTGCTGAGCCATCTCTTTAGTCTTAAATAGGATATTTCAAGACAAGCACAAATTAAGGCAATTCAGAACCAATGTGCTAGAATGGATAAAAATCCTAAAAGGTACAACACATAGAAAAGGAAGAAATATAATCTCAATTTCAAGAGAGAGTCCAGGAAAGATTAAAATACATGAGAGGAATAGATTAACAAAAGACAGCTAGAAAATAATTTGTCATGTCAAACACACTAAACCAGCAAACTTCTAATACTAATAAGAGAGAATGAAAAAAGAGAAAATAATTCAACCATCCAGAAAAAAATAGCTACTTAAAATATAGGAGGTAGTAAGTATCTCTTAGTTTTAACCTTTAAAGGTAAAGGGTTTAAACTCACCAATAAAGTGATGGAGACTAGATGGCTTTATTAAAAGTTAGATACAACTCTATGTGGCTTTCAACTGCACATTGATGACCTAAAAGGTGGTAATTGACATAAGTAACAGAAAACTAGTCTCTGTGCCTGTAACTTTTAGCTTGCTTGACTTTTTCCAGTGATAATTATGCATCTTTCTATGGCATAACTGAGGACATCAGGACATTCTCAAATTTTCAGTATATGGATGGAATAATGCAAAAAGTCGTTTTGTAAGTACCCACGTTATAAAAATTGTTCTCTCCTTTCCCTTAAAAGTTCATAATTCTCTCTGTATTTAACATACTTAAATTCTCACCAGAATAGCCCATAAAGCCCTGCTTACAGCACTGCAAGGATTCTCCAGTCCAAAGTACCAAGTCCTTCCACATTCCTCCTGCAAACATATTCCAAAAAAAAAAAAAAAAAAAGGTCATCACAGCAACAACCCCATTCTTGGTAACAATTATTGCTGTAATTACTTTTTCTATAATTGGACAAATAACTGGCCAGAAGCAGCTTATGAGAGGAAAGTGTTTATTTCAGGCTTATAGAGTATAGGAGAGGCTCTATCAAAGCTGAGGAACATGGCTCTTCCATAAGTCCATAGCAGGAAGGCGCTTGACTGCGGAGCTTAAGAACTCAGGTTCGACTTCCGGTTAAGATGGCAGTGTAGGTACCACATCAAAGCAGCCTGGGGGGAAAAAAGACCAAAAACACATAGTAAAATACACACTTTTGCTAAAAAGTGAGGTGTATAGTAAATTGAAGCAACAGCAGAGAACTAGAAGAGAGCCAGAGCATACAAAGCCCACACCGGCAGGCAAAAGTGGCCCCGGCAGCTCCATCAACCTTGGCGGCGACCTCAGTGCACCAGAAAGTGGCCAGACTTGGCTCCAGCTGCAGGAAAAGCCAGGTGTGGGGATTTTCCACTCACACCGGCGCTCTCCGCAACTCAGGAAACGTGAAGGGAGAGTGGCAGTGAGCAATGGCCGAGCAGACCACGAGGTAGAAAAACACGTGGAATAGTGAGAGAACCAGAGCAGCTGCAGCTCCCTCCCTTCCCCCACCACCTGAGCCCAGCTCCAGCGAAAGAGCAGCTTGGGCCAACAGTGGGACACAAGCAGGAGCAGAGTTTGGCAGCAACATCAGCGGCTCCAGCACTGGTAACAGTGGCCCCAGCAGTAGCAGATCCAGTAGCATCAGCAGCAGCAGACCCAGGAGCGGCAGCAGAGGCAGACCCAGCATCAGCAGTGGCAGTGGACCCAGCAGCAGCAGCTTCGGCAGCAACAGTGGCTCTAGAAGTGGCAGCAACAGCAGCAGCAGCAGAGGCAGCAACAGCGGTGGACCCAGCAGCAGCAGCTTCAGCTGCTGACAGACCCAACAGAGGCAGCTTAAGCAGCAGCTGTTCCAGCAGCAGGGGTGCTGATCTTCAGGGTCACGGATGCCAGGCTCGGTTTGCCCCACAGAAAAAGCCAGCACCCAGCTCCAGAAATCAGAACAGCAGCCCAATGACCCAGGCAGAAACGTGACTGAGACCAAAATCATCCAAAAAGGTAACTGGGATTGCACCAGGGAAGGTTCTCACTTGGTCACAAGCTGACTTGGATCCCTCAACAGACCAGAAATCTTAACCTCAATGTTGATAGAGGATCTGGTTGTTATAATAACTACTCTGGCATAAATACTAGGGGCTGTTTTTGATTGAATGGGTAGTGTTTAGTTAACTATTAGAATCTACTGGTGTTTTATTCCACTCAGCCTACTTGAATACTCCCATAGCAGGGAAACTCAACCCCTAGGAGCACCTTTGTAGATACTCTGAGAGTCTTAAGAGCCACACCTAACACCTTAAGCTCCTACCCTGAAAATATATTACATCAAATCAATTGATACAGCTAAGAATACTCAGCTAGCTAGAAAATCCAAGCATTAACTTAATCCAAGGTGCAAAAATATATACATTATAATACAAGAAACACTAAAAAGCAAGACAATATAAATCCACCTAAAAGTATTAATGCATCAGAAATGACCTCCAGTGAGAACGAGTTAGAGGAAATGCCTGAGAAAGATTTCCAAAGAATGATTGTAAATATGTTCAAAGAAGTCAGAGAACAAATCAAAGGAGTCAAAGAGGAACTTAAAGAGGAAATCAAAGGAATCAAAGAAGATGCAGGATACCAATTTCATGAAATAAAGAAGGCAATACAAGATATAAATAAAGAAATAGAAATAATAAAGAAAAACCAGTCAGAATTTCTAGCAATGAAGAACACAGTTAATGAAATAAAAAACTCTGTAGAAAATCTCACCAGTAGAGTGGATGAAGGAGAGGACAGAATATCTAAGCTAGAAGACCAGGTGGCAGATCTAATACATTCCAACAAAGAGAAAGACAAACTTATAGAAAAGTATGAGTGGGAATTTCAAGATATTCAGGACACTATGAAAAGATCAAATATAAGAATTCAGGGCATAGTACAAGGAGAAGAATTCCACTCCAAAGGCATAGTAGGTGTCTTCAACAAAATCATAGAAGAAAATTTCCTCCAAACTGGGAAAGAGGTGCCAATGCAGATACAGGAAGCCTTTAAAACCCCAGCCAGACAAAACATGGAAAAAACCTTTCCTCACCATATTATAATCAAACTTCCAAACACATACACCAAAGAAAAAATATTGAAAGCAGTTAGAGAGAAAAATCAAGTTACCTACAAAAGCAAGCCCATCAGGATATCAGCAGATTATTCAAAACAAACTTTTAAAGCCAGAAGGGCTTGGAGTGATATATTCCAAGTTCTGAAAGATAACTGTCAACAAACGTTACTTTATCCTACAAAGCTATCAATTCAAATAGACAGAGAAATAAGGATATTCCATGACAAAAGCAGGTTAAAGGAGTATTTGAAGACAAAACCAGCTCTACAGAAAATACTTGATAGAATCCTCCATGCTGAAGAAAAGGAAAATCACACATATAAGGAACCTAGAAAAAACAAGCAATACTCAAATACTAGTTAACACAAGAGAGCACTGGGAGAACTGGAACCACACACAAACAAAAAAAAAATAGCAAACATAAATACACACCTTTCAATAATATCTCTTAATATCAATGGCCTCAATGCCCCAAAGAAAAGACATAGGTTTGCAGACTGGGTTAAAAAACAGGACCCTACAATTTGTTGTCTCCAAGAAACTCACCTTTCTACAAAGGATAGACATTATCTTAGGGTGAAAGGTTGGAAGACGGTGTATAAAGCAAATGGGACTAGAAAACAAGCAGGGGTTGCTATACTAATATCTCACAAGGTAGACTTCAGTCCAATGTTAGTCAAGAAAGACAAGGAATGTCACTTTATATTGATTAAGGGCACACTCCAAGAGGAGGACATTGCAATCCTAAACATATATGCACCTAATATGGGGGCTCCCAAATTCATCAACCAAACAGTATTAGAACTAAGGTCACAGATAGCATCAATCACAATTAGTGAAACAAAGACTTGGTTCTTTGAAAGGATGAATAAGATTGATAAACCCTTAGCAAATCTGACCAAAAGAAAGAGAAAACAGACACAAATTAATAAACTCAGAGATGAAAAAGGTAGCATCACAACAGATTCTAGAGAAATTCAAAAAATCATAGGGACATACTATAAAAGCATATTGTTGCAGTCCGGTTCGCATTGCTGGTAGAAATCACCCAACCAAGAGTAGCTTCTGGGAAAAAGAGGTTTATTTGGCTTACAGGCTCGAGGGGAAGCTCCACAATGGCAGGGGAAAACAATGGTATGAGCAGAGGGTGGACATCACCCCCTGGCCAACAGAAGATGGACCACAGCAACAGGAGGGTGTGCCAAACACTGGCATGGGGAACCTGGCTGTAAAGCCCATAAGCCCACCCCCAACAATACACTCCCCCCAGGAGGCGTTAATTCCCAAATCTCCATCAGCTGGGAACCTAGCATTCAGAACACCTAAGTTTATGGGGGACACCTGAATCAAACCACCACACATATACTCCACAAAGTATGAAAATCTGAAAGAAATGGATTATTTCCTTGATTTATTTGACCTACATAAATTAAATCAAAATGAGATTAATCACTTAAATAGACCTATAACAAACATGGAGATCTGAACAGTTATCAATAATCTGTCAACTAAAAAAAGCCCAGGCCCAGATGGATTCACTGCTGAATTTTACCAGACCTTTAAGGAAGAGCTAACACCATTGCTTCTTAAGATTTTCCATAAAATAGAAAAAGAAGGAACTCTACTAAACTCCTTCTATGAGGCCAGCATCACGCTGATACCAAAGTCAGGCAAAGATAGAACAAAAAAAGAAAATTACAGACCAATGTCCCTCATGAACATAGATGCAAAAATTCTCAACAAAATATTGGCAAACAGAATACAAGAGCATATCAAAAAGATCATACACCCTGACCAAGTAGGCTTTATCCCAGAGATGCAGGGATGGTTCAATATATGCAAATCTATAAATGTAATACATTATATAAATGGGTTGAAGGACAAAAATAACATGATCATCTCATTGGATGCAGAGCAAGCATTTGACAAAATCCAACATCCCTTCATGATAAAAGTCCTACAGAGACTGGGAATAGAAGGAACATATCTCAAATAATAAAAGCTATTTATGACAAGCCTACAGCCAACATATTACTAAATGGGGAAAAACTGGAAACTTTTCCACTAAAATCAGGAACAAGACAAGGGTGTCCACTGTCCCCACTTTTATTTAATATAGTACTGGAAGTCTTAGCCATAGCAATAAGGCAAGAGACACACATAAAAGGGATACAAATTGGAAAGGAAGAGCTCAAGTTATCATTATTTGCAGATGACATGATTCTATACATAAAGGACCCTAAAAACTCTACTAGCAAGCTGTTAGAGCTGATCAAAACCTACAGCCATGTAGCAGGATACAAAATAAACACACAGAAATCAGTAGCCTTCATATATGCTAACAATAAACACACAGAGGATGAAATCAGAGAATCACTCTCATTCACTATTGCATAAAAAAAAATTAAGTGGGCTGGAGAGATGGCTTAGCTGTTAAGCACTTGCCTGTGAAGCCTAAGGACCCCGGTTTGAGGCTCGGTTCCCCAGGACCCACGTTAGCCAGATGCATGAGGGGGCGCACGCGTCTGGAGTTCGTTTGCAGTGGCTGGAGGCCCTGGCGCGCCCATTCTCTCTCCCTCTCTGCCTCTTTCTCACTCTGTCTGTTGCTCTCAAATAAATAAATAAACAAAAAATAAAAATTAAAAAAAATTAAGTACCTTGGAATAAACCTAACCAAGGAAGTAAAGAATCTCTACAATGAGAACTTTAAAACACTCAAGCGAGAAATTGCAGAAGACACTAGAAAGTGGAGAAACATCCCCTGTTCCTGGATTGGAAGAATCAATATTGTGAAAATGGCAATCTTACCAAAAGCAATCTACACATTTAATGCAATCCCTATCAAAATTCCAAAAGCATTCTTCACGGAAATAGAAAAAACAATCCAAAAATTCATTTGGAATCACAAAAAACCTCGAATATCTAAAATAATACTGAGCAACAAAAATGAGGCTGGTGGTATCACCATACCTGATTTTAACCTATACAACACAGCCATAGTAACAAAAACAGCATGGTACTGGCACAGAAACAAACATGTAGGTCAGTGAAACTGAATAGAGGACCCAGATGTAAGCCCAAGTAGCTATAGCTACTTGCTATTCGATAAAAATGCCCAAAATACTCATTGGAGAAGAGACAGCCTCTTCAGCAAATGGTGTTGGGAAAACTGGATATATATTTGCAGAAGGATGAAAATAGATTCTTCTCTCTCGCCATGCACAAGAATTAAGTCCAAATGGATTAAAGACCTTAACATCAGACCTGAAACTCTGAAACTGCTGGAGGAAAAAGTAGGGGAAACCCTTCAACATAGGCAAAGACTTTCTGAATACAACCCCAATTGCTCTGGCAATTGATTAATAAGCCACAGATTAATCACTGGGACCTCATGAAATTACAAAGATTTTGCTCTGCAAAGGACACAGTGAACAAAGCATAGAGGCAACCTACGGAATGGGAAAAAAATCTTCGTCAGCTATATATCTGATAGAGGATTAATATCTAGGATATAGAAAGAACTCAAAAAGTTAAATAATAAGGAATCAAACAAGCCAATCAAAAAATGGGCAATGGAGCTAAATAGAGCATTCTCAAAGGAAGAAATACGAATGGCATATAAGCAGCGAAAAAAATGTTCTACGTCACTAATCCTGGGATCCTGGTTTCCCAGCTCCCACTTCCCCTTTGGCTGGTGTGGCACGGGAGGCGGGGACACTGTGTGCCTGGGGTGTGAGTAAGCCTGGGCTCAAGGTTACTGCTTCCCACATTTCTGGTTCTCCATCTGCTGTTTCCCGTGCCACTGTTTTGAGATGGCTGAGACACTGCATGTGCGTGGCATACATACGCTTAGGCTCACAGTTCCCCAGATCCTGTTTCCCCAACTCCTAGTTCCCCTGAAACTGGCATGAGGCAGGTAGGACCCTGCATCCATGTGGTATGAGTAGGCCTGTTCTCCCAGCTCCCGGTTCCAATGGCTGCTGTGGGGTGGCTCAGACCCTGTATGCAACATGAATAGGCTGTGGCTCCTTCTTCCCCAACCCCAGGTTCCCCAGCTCTCCATTCCACAGACATGGGTTAGGTGGGATCCTGCAGCCATGTGCATCAAAAATAGGTTCCAATTACATGTTTCCCAGCTGCTTGGAGCATTTGGATATCCACACAAGATGTATTGTGGCAGGCTCACAAGCAGGTTTCTGCCTTCACTGTTCTCAACTCCAAACTCATGAATCAGGCATGCTCCATAACCACCTTGATTAAATTTAAGCCCCCAGGTGGGATCCCTGTTATCTCCTTGACCTGCCCCCCACCAGTTGCCACAGCCAAGCCCATTGCTAATGACCAGGAAATGAGTATCAGTCAATAGGTTCCTCTCTGGTCATTGAGTTGGCCAGGCACTCCAGAATGCCACCCAGAATTCTCAAAAGAGTGCATACAGGAGAAAGACCCTCTCAGGCTCAAAAGCACTCAGTCAAAACCTGTGAATACACCATCTTCTCACTCCTACCTTGACCAAACCTGAAAAAGACAATGAATGTACATTCCACAAGAGATACTAACTGCCACAGTCTTAGCAAAATAAGACAATGACCTCAAGATGGGCAAATTCCCACTCAAAGCAAAGAATGCAAGACACCAAGCCAAAATATCTTCACCTAGTTCACCCATAAAATATCTTCACCTAGTTCACCCATAATAGAAGCCTCCACTTCAAATACAGAAGAAAATCGAGACATAGAACCCTCAAATTAAGCTATGGCAAGTATATTAAACAAACCTAATGAGGCCACAAATAAAATGATAGAAGAATTGAGAACTAAATTAACAACTCACTAAAGATTTTAAAGCATGGTTTAATGAAGAAAATTAACAAAGAATTCAAGAATGAATTCAAAACATAGTTGAAGGAAACAAACAAGTGAGCAAAAAGAACTCAATAAATTTCTCAAAAAAATTGAGGACAATAATAAAGAACTCAATAGAATGATAAAGGAAATGAAGAAGAAACATCAAATAAATGATTTCAATAGGCAATGGGATAAACTCAATGAAGATATAATCAAATGCTGAATTAACTCTAAGAGAAAAAAACTAGCAAATCTAATCAAGAAATGAGAATAGAATTACACAAAGAGATGGAGATGCTGAAGAAAAGCAATAGATGGCAACAATTAATCTTTTTTTAAAAGACTCCCAAGAAAGCCTCACAAACAGAGTAGACCATATGGAAGATCGACTCTCAGAACTTGAGGACAAGACAGAGAAAATAGTCCAGCAGTCCAAAAACAATGATAAATTCCAAAAAAACACATGTACACTGAATATGAGGGAAATTTGGGACACCTTAAAGAGACCCAATATTTGGGTTACTGGCATACAAGAAAGGGAAAAATACAGATCAAAGGCATCTTCATCAAAATTATCATAGAAAAATTTCCTAGCTTCACAGAAGAGAGCCCCTTCAAAGTACAAGAGGCACACCAAATAGGGAGGACCAGAAAATCATTCTCTACATCATCTTATAGTTGAAACTGTAAACATTGCAAACAGAGTTCTAAAAGCCACAAGAGAAAAAACAGCTTCTGATATACAAAGGTAAATCCATCAGAATTACCTGTGATTTTTTTTTAATGGAAACTCTAACAGCCTGAAGGGATTGGAAGGCAGCACTTCAAGTCCTGAAAGACCATGGCTTCTAACCCAAAATGCTATACCCTGAAAAACTATCCTTCATAATTAAGGGTGGAAGAAAACTTTGAGTGATAAAACCCAGCTTTATGATTAGATGAACACTTAGCCAATCCTAAAGACAATATCATATAGAATAATCCAAACTGAAGAGATCAACAATAAAACTCAAGAGTCTATAAAAAAAAAAATTACAACCTTGAGTAGAAAAGATATGAAAATCTATAAAGGAAACACCAAGCTTCACAAAACCTCCAATTTTATGGGAATTAACTTGTATCTCACAGTTATATCTAAACATCAATGGTGTCAATGACCCATCCAAATGACACAAGCTTAAAAGCTGGATTGGAAAAGTTGACCCATCCATTTTCCATCCACAGTAAACTCATCTTGCCAATATAGATACCACCTCAGGGTGAAAGTATGGGAAAAGATATTCAAAGCTGATAGAAATATGAAATAGGCAGGAGTCTGGAGAAATGGCTTAGTGGTTAAAGTGATTGCCTGTGAAGTCTAAGGGCCCAGATTCAACTCCCCAGAACCCACATAAGTCAGATACATATGGTAGCATCTGCATCTAGAGTTCATTTGCAGTGGCTAGAGACCCCAGCATACCCATTCTCTCTCTCAATCACTCTCTCTCTCTCTCTCTCTCTCTCTCTCTCTCTCTCTCACACACACACACACACACACACACACACACACATTAAAAATATATATTTAGGGCTGGAGAGATGGCTTAGCGGTTAAGCGCTTGCCTATGAAGCCTAAGGACCCCGGTTCGAGGCTCGGTTCCCCAGGTCCCATGTTAGCCAGATGCACAAGGGGGTGCACGTGTCTGGAGTTCGTTTGCAGAGGCTGGAAGCCCTGGCGCGCCCATCTTCTCTCTCTCCTTCTATCTGTCTTTCTCCCTGTGTCTGTCACTCTCAAATAAATAAATAAAAAATGAAAAAAAAAAAAAATATATATATATATATTTAAACAAAAAGAAACCAGGCTGGAGAGAAGGCTTAACAGTTAAGGCACTTGCCTGTGAAGCCTAAGGATCAATGTTCAACTCTCTAGATCTCACATAAGCCAAATGAACAAAGGTGAGGCAAGTGCAAGGTCGCACATGCCCACTAGGTGGTGCAAGCATCTGGAGATTGATTGTAGTGGCTGAGGCCATAGCCCACCAACTCTAACTCTCTCTCTCTCTCTCTCTCTCTCTCTCTCTCTCTCTCTCTCTGTCTAAAAAAAAAGAAAGAAACAGGTAGGGATGGCTGTACTGATATCAGACAAAGTGGACTTCAAATCAAAAGAGATAAAGAAGGTTACTTCATATTTATCAAAAGAACAATATAAGAGGATATTATAATCATAAACCTACATGCACCAAACACAGGAGCACAACATTGTATAAAGCAAATTCTGTTGGACAATAAAACAGAAATAATCCCCAACACAATTACAGTAGGAGACTCTAGTATTTCATTGTCATAATTAGACAGATCGTCTCAGCAGAAAATTAACCATGATAGGGAAATTAAACAATACCATAGATCAACTGGACTTCACAAGAATCTATAGACTATTTCACAAAACATGCATTCTTCTCAGCAGCTCATGGAACCTTCTCTAAATTAGATCATATATTGGGGTATAAACATATCTCAACAAATTCAGAAGTATTGCTATAACTATGTGCATTATATCAGACCACAATCCAATAAAGCTAGTCATTAACAACAAGGAAAGCAACAGAAAATCCACCAGGCTGAACAACTGACTATTATATAGTGCATGGGTAGTACAGAAAATCAAAAAGAAAAATTTAAAAATGATGGAACTGAATGATAATGAATACATAACATACCAAAACTTATGGGACACAATAAAGATAGGCTGAAGAGGAAAGTTTATAGCATTAAATGCTTTCATTACAAAAACAGAGAGATCTCAAGTCAACAACTTTATTCAGCTGAAGGCTAAACAATCCAAAGGCAATAGTTCAAGATCTAAGAAAATAATCAAGATAGAGAAGAAATCAATGAATTGTAAATCAAAAGGAAGGGACTGGAGAGACTGCTTAGTGGTTAAGGTGCTTGCCTGCTAAGCCCATGGACCCAAGTTTGATTTCCCAGTAAGCACATAAGCTAGATACTTTTTAAAAAATTGAATTAAATGGATCTTTAAAAATTCAAGAATTCTAAAGATGGATATTGGCTGTGTCTATACAATATGACACATACTGAAAGTACAGAGTCATTGTCCACACAAAATGGACACTATGGAATATATATATTTGTTTTGTTTTGTTTTGTTTTGTTTTCAAGGTAGCGTCTCACTCTGGTCCAGGCTGACCTGGAATTAACTCTGTAGTCTCAGGGTGGCCTTGAACTCATGGCAATCCTCCTACCTCTGTCTCCTGAGTGCTGGGATTAAAGGCGTGTGCCACCATGCCCAGCTGAATTATATAGTTTTGACACAATAAAAGAAGTGAAATATATATATAGCAGAAGTGCCAGGCCAGCTATGTCCACAGCTGTAGTTTATTGAACCCTGAATTTATCCATATGTGTGAAGAGCCAGCATATGAGAGTTAGGATAGTGTAGGTTTGATGCAATAACCAACAATTTACCCCAAATCTCATTGGCTTACAACTCTGAATGCTGATGTTTCATACACATGTATGTCCAGTACAAACTGGCAAGTCAACTTCATTCTATCTGGTCCCTTCCATCTGTGTGGTCTCTTCTTCAATTTAAATCAATTACTTTGAAGTACTTGGCAAATTAGCTTAGGCTCATACTTCAAAAGTAGTCCATTAAAGACTAAATTTTATTGGGTTGGATATAAAACAACTGCTTGAGGTAGAAAGTCTTAATTTTATGAGTTTTAAAAATTAATTAAACAAATACATTCTGTTCTTTTTACCCTGTAATGATCCAGAATGACAAACCCACTTCTAACTTAATTTCCAACCCACTGAAGCTAAAGCTTGTACTATTGCTGTCATTGTAATATATTAGAACACACCCTGAAAACATTCCTTGGTGTTGCATGAAACCTTTATCCTAGGCACAGTAAAACACTCATCTCTTCAGTCCAGAGAGAGCACAAGACAGCAGAACAAAGCATGATTGCAATGAAATCAAATTTGGGTAAACAAATGAGTTGATTGCAGTAGAGGAGTGAGTGTTAATTACAGAAGGAGCATGAATTACTGGAAGGCAGCTGGGCCACTGTGAAATTCTACCTGGTACTGAATAGCAACTTAATGGAGTTTGTGCCTTGGCTCTCACTGAACCACTTGTGGCCAGCTCAAGGGGACAAAGGCTCTCCTCCCAACAGTTGTTCTCTGTTTCTATAATCTTGGGGAGGCGTCTTATGATTTTGTAAATTTTATGAGATTCCTGAGTCTTTATGAGCCTTCTGAATCTCAAGAGCTTTGCTATAGGATTAAATGTTTAAATATAAAGTAAATTGCTATTCAACACTTTCATATTTTGTTCCTGACTTGTCCAAATTCTATGGAAATCACACTCTAACAAGGCCAGTATCAAGACTTGGATTGTAGCTCAGTGGTAGACCCCTTTCATAAGGGCTGGAGAGATGGTTTAGTGGTTAAGGTGCTTGCCTGTAAAGGCAAAGGACCCATGTTAAATTCCCCAGAACTGGATAAAGCCAGAATCACAAGGTAATGCATCCATCTGGAGTTCATTTGCAGTGGCTGGAGACCCTGGCATGTCCATTCTCTCACTGCCTTTCTTTCTGCCTCTCTCTCTCTCTCTCTCTCTCTCTTTCTCTCTCTACCTCTATCTCCTTATTTCTGTTCTCTCTCTCAACTTAAAAATAAAACCAAACTTCAACATTCCTTTTCAAAACATATTATTTTCTACATTTATACTTTTGTATTCTTTTTCTTTTTTGTTTCACTCCTGCAGTGATTAACCCACCCTGCAACAACTACTACAGTTAATTGCCAAGGGCAGAGGGAAGAGCCCACATAACCCAAATACGTCTTTTTATTAAATTTTATTTTTAATTGGCATACAGAGATCTATGACTCATTCATTCTGACATTTTCAAATACAATTTGTTTTCATTGATTCTTCTCCCAATCCCCTTTCTCAGGGTAATTGGTACTCATATATGTATATAGACTAACCAAAGATGTACTAAAACACAAATGTTAACATTTTATGCTGTCTTGTCTTTTCCTGACATACATTTTTTAGTTCAAATCAATTGATTTAGAGTTGTTGGTAAAATGTTTTCCAGAGCAGTTAACATGTTCTGACTGTCCTTATAAGTGACAGGTACTTGAAAAAATAAATATGCTTGCTTTCTATGTTCCATATATGGCTTACACTGTCACCTGGCAACTAAACTTAAATGTTAATCAAAATAAATTTAAACTTTTGAGCCATTCTTTAACTAAATCTGTTTTGTTAACCAGATATGCTCTGTACTTGTTTTGTAAGATCTATTTTGCTAATCAGATGTGCTCTACATCCCCATTGTTCTTCAAAGTCTGGTATGGTCTTTCAAAGTGATAAATAACTATATGTAGAAGCCAAAGCCAGTTAGAGACATCATAGATAAAAAGGGCAATCAATGTTTTGGTTCTTCCTTCCAGGCAAAAATGTCCTTAGTATGAAATGGAGAGATTTCTCAGTGGTTAAAGTGCTTGCCTGTAAAGCCTAAGGATCCCCTGGTTCAATATTCCAGTACCCACATAAAGCCAGATGCATGAGGTGCTGCATTCATCTGGAATTCATTTTCAGTGGCTGAAGGTCCTCATGTGCCCATTCTCTACCCCCTCAAATAAGTAAATAAAATATTTTTTAAAAGAAGGCCACAGGAGATAACAAGACACTTCTAGTATGTCCTCCAACTCTAGTAAGTTACCTGTCTTCTTGACCAGGAATGAAACAGAGGTACAGAGATGGACTCTCAGTCAGTATATCTGCGAGAGAGAAGAGTCAAAACAAATGGTTGCAAAAGAAGCTACATGATCAGCATAGCCTTAATAGATAATACAATGCTAAGAGTCACGGAGTCCCTTAAAAACTACTAAAAGTCTCTTCTTCAGAGCCATTATTGACCTCTTAAAATACAATACAGCCAAGCATGGTGGTTCATGCCTTTAATTCCAGCATGGAGGAGGCAGAGGTAGGAGAATCAGTGTAAGTTCAAGGCTACTCTGAGTCTACATAATGAATTCCAGGCTATACTGAAAACCTACCACAAATAACAAAATAAATAAATAAAAATGCAATACGTAGTTAATGTTGGCTGCTTACATGGTCTTGAACACCCAGTTAGAGAGTTTAATGAGTAACAGCAGAACATAAGCAAAGATTCAGACTGACAGACTTCCCTATCTGATATGGGCTTACATTACTAAGCTCTTACATTGACTTATGCCTTCTGTCTCTGCCTTGCCCTGATTAGTCAGCTGTTTTACTTTAAATAAAAAGATCCAGTAAGTAGGAGAAAAGTCCAAATGACATGGACAGGGCCCTCACAGGAGATCAAGAACTCCACACAATGTTTACAGAGGCAATAGCTACTTGGGGACTTGACGGCCTTTCCCAGGGAAGCCCCTAACTGTACCTTCCTTATATATGTAGATAATTTGTTTCTGGCCAGGCCCACCTCAAAGGACTCCTGTATCTCTAGGGAATTGGGCTTATCCTTGTCAACCAAGAGCTATAGTATAGATTCATCATATCAGAGTTAAGAGGACAGAATACTTTGATCATGACAGGCTGGTGAGTTACTAGGGATCCAGACAGTCACCTCAGAGTCAAATTCCAGAAGATTTCAGCCAAAAAAAACCAGACCACAGAATTGCTCTTGTCACTCTGGAGGCTGACAAGTCCACACACAGGAGAAGCTTGTGGAGTCTGCAATCCTCCTCAAGTTGCAATTCTGGAAGCCAACTAGTCAGTGCAATGTAGAAGCATGAGGAATTCCTTGTGGAATACTGAGGAAAAATGATCACAATGTCCACTTGTCTCACTGAAACCAATAGTCTAACTAATCCTAATAGGGGTCCTGATTTAAAAAGGGTCATAAAATGGGTCATTCAATAAGAATGACTTGAACACATTCCTCATGTATTTGCTGTGCTTGTTTAGAGGAATTATCTGCTTGTGATAAGAGTTTGAGCCCTGTTAAACTCTAGAGTAACTGTGCAAATGTAGGACATCTAGTACTTCTACCATTTAACTTGGAGGTTCCTGGATGATGCCACCCACTGGGGTCCAAAAAGGGTCATCCAGTTCATACCTTCACTAATAAGATTGGGAATAACAGTTGGGACAGGCACTGATATAAAGAAAAATATATCTTATTCTAAACAAAGAACGTTTGTTTTTTAAATATTTTGTTTTTATTTATTTATTTGAGACAGAGAAGGAGGAGAAAGAGAGAGAGAGAATGGGTGCACCAGGACCTCCAGCTGCTGCAAACAAACTCTAGACACATGTTCCACCTTGTGCATCTGGCCTATGTGGGTCCTGGTGAATAGACCTGAGACCCTTTGGCTTTGTGGGCAAGCACCTTAACCACTGAGCAATTTCTTCAGCTAAAGAGTGCTTTTTTATGTAAACTAGTCAGAGACATGGTATAACAAGTCAAAGAGAGGATAATAACAGCAAAATAAAAAACTAAATGTGCTTAAAGTATTTAAAGTAACATTTGGAGATAAAAACCCTGGCTTCTTCCATTTACTGGCCCTCTTCTGATGCTCTTTATGGCCTTTCTGTTCATCCCTTTTATTCTCAACGTGATAACCAAGTTGGCTTCCTCACAATTATAGTCTATAAAATTCTAAATGCTGCTCCAGGGACATCAGAGAGTTAATATCTATGATGACACCAGAATAAGCTATGTCTTGATAATATCTACAAAAGACATCAAAAGGGGGAGTTTCATAAAAGAGATTTGACAGAGAAACCCAAATGATGGTCTAAGACCCAGTTTCTATTGTATAAGCCTTTAGCAGGGAAATAGCATGACCCTGAGTCTCTGCCCTATCTATACAGCTGCACCCTGCTTGTATGTTATCTGGTTAGTGCAGGCTTAGGCAAACTCCTTTATCACTATTACACTGCAATATAATTTGAGGTCAGCTACAGTGATATGTCTGGCTGTGGTTTTTCTCCTTAGAAAAATCATTTTTAGGTACAACATTCACATGTCTATATTACTGTATAGCCAACTTCTTCTGAATTGAAACATTCCCTTATAGGGGGAGGAAGGAAACACAGCAGTCTCAGGAAGTCAACAAGTCTGGGAAAAGGGCTTCAAGGCCTTGCCCTAAGGTTATTTGTAGGAAAAATAACTGTTTAGGGAGAGACTGCAAACCAATGCTTGCAGATTGTGCTTTGTGGTCCAGTGATGCAGCTTTTTGCCATATGCTGTTGTGGGCTTTTCACTGATACTGTTGCAGAAATTCTCTGGAAAGATCACTTCAATGCTAGTACGAGTGAAAGTAGAGGAGTTTATTTACATGGGGGCCGAAAAGCTGGGATAGCTCTGTTGCAGTCAGGTTCATATTGCTGGTAGAAATCACCCACCCAAAATCAACTTGTGGGAAAAAATATGTTTATTTTGGCTTACAGGCTCAAGGGGAAAGCTCCATGATGGCAGGGAAAATGATGGTATGAGTAGAGGGTAGACATCACCCCCTGGCCAACATAAGGTGGACCATAGCCAAGAGGAGAGTGTGCCAAACACTGGCATGGGGAAACTGCCTATAACACCCATAAGCCTACCCCCAACAATACACTCCTTCCAGGAGGTATTAGTCCTCAAGTCTCCATCAGCTGGGAATCTAGCATTCAGAACACCTAAGTTTATGGGGGACACCTGAATCGAACTACCACAAGCTCCCAAAAGAAACTCTGATCTTGAAATAAGATTTTACTTTCATTTTATAGTTTTCATAGCTGATGGGAGGGGTAAGTTAACAAACAAGATGTAGAAATTTGCATATTAATCATTTCTATAGTCAGACTACCCTAACTATAAATTCCATTTTACTTTATTTTAGCCTAGAGTGGCTGTCCTTCTTACTGTCCCTCTGGGCCCTTTCTGTACAGTTTTTACTTTGGGATATTTTTCATTCTACTGAGAAAGACAAATTTAGCTCCTCAGCAATTCACTCTTATAGTAACTCCATGAATCAGTTCAACTTTTGGCTTTTTTATTTTCTTTCTTTCTTTTTTTTTTTTTTTTTGGTATAACATTCCCACATTCCCTCCTCTTCATCTTCACAGTACCTTATGATTTTGCATGTAATGTCTGGTACTCCTGGCATATCTCCTATAATTTGTTTTCATCCTCTATTGGATGAACCTAGACACAGCACTTAGAACATAGAGTTTTAACATAAGTCCAAGCATTATTATGAGAGGCCCCATTAAAGAGCTAAGCAGGGTCCCTATGTAGTCCACATAGAGGGCAAGCCCAATGTCTGGGGTTCATAAACTGTAAGACCTCTGGAGTCTTGGGTAAGCATGATCTTGAGAGCCAAGTACAGGTCAATTGTCATTGGGAACACTGACACTGTTACCATTAAATTGTATTTAATTTAATTGTAAGGAGCAAGAACTGGTTCATGATTATTATCCTTGAAAATATCGATGGCAACATGAAGAAATCATTACAATAAGATAAAGCAAATTAAGAGAACCAGAAAGGCCTTCTCTGTACAAGATTAGTCAGCAGGAGCGACTGTGACTAACCCTATTGTGAGGAGAAGAGCACAGGGCATTCTTGCATTTACAGGGAGGAGGTTTTACCTCATTCCTGAAAAGGAAATAGATCTTCCTGTGGAAGGAAAAGGATATAATACAAAGCAATAGTAAAGAACTGTATTTGTTTGAAAGTGGCAGACATGAAAGTCCTTTGAGGCCAAATTTTCTCTGTGGATCCCATGAGGTTATCAATTGAGTGGGTTGGTCCAGAAAATGGAAGGAGTCACTATCCTTACCATATGTCTGATTATCTCTGACTTCCAGAGTTTAGTAGGGCACATTCTGCTATAAAAAGCAGATAGCCAGCCATGGTGACACATACCTTTAATCCCAGCACTTAGGAGGCAGAGGTAGGAGGATTTCCATGAGTTTGAGGCCAACCTGAGACTCCATAGTGAATTTCAGGTCAGCCTGGGCTAGAGTGAAACCCTACCTCGAAAAAACAAAAAAATAAAAGCAGATAATTTTTTTAAGTTTATTTATTTGAGAGAAATTCAGAGAGGAGAGAGAAAGAGAGAGAGATAATGGGTGCACCATGGCCTTAAGCCACTGCAAACAAACTCCAGATGCATGCACCATCTTGTGCATCTGGCTTATGTGGGTCCTGAGGAATCAAACCTGGGTCCTGTGGCTTTGCAGGTAAGTGCATTAACTGCTAGGCCTTCTCTCCAGCCCAGAAGAAGATAAGTTTTTAAATACTTTATTTATTTTCCAGGAAAGAGAGAGAGAGAGGCCAGGGGATAGAGAGAGAGAGAAAAAAAAAAAGAGAATGGGTCTACCAGGGTCATTTGTCACTAAAAACAAATTCCAGATGCATGCACCACTTTCTGGATCTGGCTTTACATGGGTACTGGGAAATTGAACCCAACCTGTCAGGCTTTGCAGGTACCTTCAACCACTAAGACAACTCTGCATCCCCAGATAATTTTTTAAACAAGTTTAGCAAACAATAGGAAGACTGGTGGACATCATGTCTATATATATACATTTTTTGGACCTTTTTGGCAACTCATGTTGAATTTCTCAGGCTTCTCTCATGCATTGACAAGTCAGCTTTTAGGATTGTGACTGGAGCAGAGCTGAAGTCTCCTTGGCAGGGGCAAGTAATCTCCATAACTTGACTTTGAGGAGAGTCCTTGGTGACCTGTTAGTTGTTACAATTGTCTGAGAACCACTGTCTTCTTGACTCTAGTGTGATGAGCTTGTATCTCTTGACTGGTAGATGTGGGCCCAATTTCCCAAGAATGTGTGGGTCCCCTTGTGTTACAAATTTTAAGGGATAATTATCAATGGCAGGAGAATTTTGTTTACCTCTATAATCTAAGCAAAGAGACACCATTAAACAACTAGCATCTCCAACATTAGCAAGTAAAAACGGTCAGAATTCTAACTTCTGTTTACATCTTAGGGCTAGGCTCTAGATTTGTCCCAAAATGTACATTAGGGCTCAGCTCTGAGACCTGTCTTTAGTGATATATCTTCTTTTAATAAGACATATCAAGGAGAGATTAGACTAATATTAATCAACAACTATAAGGTAGAATATGTGTGTGTGTTCGCAGAGAGAGATTTTATCATTTGTTGATTTTTGGAACATTTTATTTTTATCAACTTTCTGAAACACTTTTTTTTCTCAATTTTTATTAACATTTTCCATGATTATAAAAAGTATCCCATGGTAATACTCTCCCTCCCCCCCACAACTTTCGTCTTTGTAATTCCATTCTCTATCATATCCCCTCCCCATCTCAATCTCTCTTTTATTTTGATGTCATAGTCTTTTCCTCCTCTTATGTTGGTCTTGTGAAGGTAGTGTCAAGAACTATGAGGTCATGGATATACAGGCCATTTTGTGTCTGGAGGGAGCACATTGTACAGAGTCCTACCCTTCCTTTGGCTCTTACATTCTTTCCATCACCTCTTCTGCATTAGACCCTGAGCCTTGGAAGGTGTGATGGAGATGTTACTCAGTACTCCAGCCACTTCTTTCCAGCACTATGATACCTTCTGAGTCATCCCAAAGTCACTGCCATCTGAAAAGAGAAGATTCTGTACCCAAAGTGAGAGTAGCATTAATATAAGGGTATAAATATTAAGAGAAGTGCTTACTGGGAAGTTTGATAAGCATACTATATACATTTTTCCAGACATCAACAGATGTTACAACCCTAGGGCTCATGACTACCTCTGTTATAAGTTTTCAGTATCAGGGATGTGTTTCCCCCCATGGAGTGGGCCTCCAGTCCAATTGGAGGGCAGTTGGTTTCCACCATAACAGACGTGCCACTATTGCACCCGTTGGCTCATTTGGCCTGGCTGGACAATTATATGGCTTGCAGTGTCCACTGTTGAGTATCTTCACTGGTGGTATCTCTTTCTCACACTGAACTAAATGTAGAATTGCTTCTTCCAGCTTTCTGTCAGCTGGTCTACATGGAGGAGGTTATCAGCTTAGTTCCAGCAGGATTTCTCAGTGGCCTTGCAGCCCAAGTATGTGAAGTTTTAAGCAATAGGGTCTTAACATCTATTCCTGGTGGGAAACGAAGGGCCTCAGCAATGGCCTATAATGTTTTGGGGGCATCAAGGACCTCCCTGGTCAACAACTCACTGGAGGTATCCCATCCCTGGCACTGAAAATTTTCTAACAACGATCTATGGCTCCTGAGTGATACTTCACTAGTCATTGCCCCGGCCAGCAGGGAGTTGAACACGGACTCAAGGAGCAGCTAACCTGGGTGAAAGACAAACAGACACAAGAAGGAGACCATGCTAGGTGTTTGTCACGGCCTCAAGAGTTTATTCTTACATGTAGGTTTATATAGGGCTATAGGGGGAAGGGGAAGTGGTCAGGGCAAGGAGTTGTAGGGGGAAGGGTACGTGGTCAGGGCAAGGAGTTGTAGGGAGAAGGGGACAGAGTTAAGGCAAAGATCACAGAGTTACTGGTTAAACCACAATGCCTTTGTTTCTTCATTAGCTACAGACAGGATGGGGGAATGTTTGGCCAGGTGTATGATCCCATTGTTTCTGGTAGTTGAATATTAGGTGAGGAAGTAGAAACTTAACTTGCTATATGGCAGTCTCTGTTAACATGACCAAGGTTTGGTTCATGGCTCCCAACATCTCCTCCCTTCTTTTATACAAAAAGAGGGGAAGGGCCACTTTGCAGTGGTGGGCATTAACCAACTGGGGGAGTAGGGACCCGACTCCTCCCGTGGGATGTCTTTTTCTCACAATCTTTGGCCCTTGGTACCTTTTGGGGAGGGGAGGCAGGGTCTATGTGGCCGGAGAGCGAGGCACAGCCTTAGTGATAACAGTTATGGTACCAACCTCCATGCAAGCCAGGTATATCTCTCAGGGAATTCAGAAGTGGTCAGATAGGGACCTTCCCTTGCAGTGCTTTGCCTTGCACACACATTGGTGCCCATATCACACTCACTTTATTGTGAGCTGATATGTATAGGTCTGAATCCTATGCAGCTCCTAAAGGAGGGGTAGCTATTTGGCCAAGACAGGAAGACCGCAGTGATAGCAGAGGTGTCGAAGACAGTGGTATAGTAAATGAGTACAGAATGTACACAGTATAGAATGTAAGATCAAGGGAGAGTGACACCTGCAGGTGATAGGTCTTCAGTGGCAATGCCTTGATCCGCTAGCCCCAGTCTGTGATAATAGACCTGTAAAGGCCACATCTTAATGGATTCAATCTGTTGATGTACAAAAGACATGATTTTATTTATAATAACAGGTCCAATTGTGAGAATGAGGATTAAAATAAATAAAGATCCTAGTACCGATGGCAACCAGGAAAGGAAGGGGGACTTGGCCCAAAATTGAGAGGAGGAGGGATCATATCAGGAATGTAGCTCTCTACTGAGTTTTTGTAGGTTGTTTATGTTTTCCTCAATGATTTCAGATTCATTGACATAGAAACAGCACTCTTCTTAGAGAGCCATACATATTCCTCCTTTTTCTGCTGTAAGGAGGTCAAGAGTATGTTGATTTTGTAGGGCCATCTTGGCCAGGGAGGTGATCTGCCTCTGGAGGGATTCAAGACTATTAGTGGTGGAGTCAATCATCTGTTGTAGCTTTTCTGAAAACTCACTGGCAGAATACAAGGAGTGCCCCAATGCTCTGCCTGCCACCCCTGCAGAGACAACTGATGTGGCCAGGCTTGCACCTACCACTAATGGAAGGAAGGCTGCTTTTTTGAGAGTGGTGTGGAATAGCCATGCAAATTCATCGGGGTTATACATGGTGAGTTGGGGGACCACAGCTATCAGAATACAGGGTCCTGTGGTGGTGCTATTAATGTGAGAAAACAGGCTTTCATTGCACCTGAAATAAATCAGTGGGGGGTATATAAGTTCTGTAGTTACAGAGGTGTTTTGTGTGCAAGTCAAGTCAGTAGGTAGTGATTTGTTAGTAAGGAAGCAGTGCAACGTGAAAATGTTATTTAGATAATGAGAGAGTAGTGGGACTGGGGAGACAGGAGGGACGGCCTTATAGTGAGACTGGTTAAATGAAATGTTGAGGGTAGAAGAGGCATTTAGGGGAGTTGCAGCAAGGATTGAATGCAAAAGGGAGGCACAAAGCAAGCAAGAAGAGGCATTTACCTGGGAGGCATTAGGTAAATTGACAGCATATTGGAGATATATTGGCCAAGAGTCCTATTTTACCTTGTTATTATTTTGGAGGGCAGAGTGGAAGTTTTGTTTATTTTCTAAAATTATTTGATTTGCTTGATCCTTGGGGTCTGCAGGGACTAATTGCCTGGATATATATATATTTCCTGTAGGGTAGGAGGACCAGCCATCATTGTAAAGTTTGCCTGCGACTCCCTTTTCCCAGCGCTCATGCCAAGGGTCAGAGATAACAAGGATGAACTCATTTCCTTGGAGGTGGAGAATAACATTTTTAGCAAAGACATTATAAGTTCTGCAGCTCCAATATCTACAACCTCCATAGGTGGATTCGTAATCTAAACAACTGCCATTATTGTCATAAGAAAAGCAGGCAAAGGGCTATATGTAGTAGTAATTGTTTGGGGAGTGATTTTAAAGGTGAGGGCAGTCTGGCACCCTTTAAGGGGGCAGTGCCCTGAACCGATAAGGGTGGTGGAGTCCTGGTTGATGGGACTCTCCTTTACTTGAAATTCCCATTGAAAGACAGTAGCAGTAGTTAGGGAGACGATGGGCACCAAGGAGCAGAGGAACAGTAGATGTTGAGGGTTGGCTGTTTTCATCTTGAATCTTGGGTATTGGAAACCTGGAAAAGAAAAAAAAAGGGAGTTGCCTCAGGAACAGGGTGTTCTTGGGTGGATATTACTGAGAACTTATAGGTTCGTTGACTTGTTTGACTAAACGTGCTGGTAGCCATCTTGCGGCATCATTTTGAGCATCGAACATACAGACTGACCCGCAGCCCCAAATGAGGACTGGGTTGGGGCTGTTCCATGATAGAGTTAAAGGGTCTTTCCACATAGCTTTGGCAAAAGTATTTTTTTGTGTTTGTGTGCCAAAAGCGATCAGCTGCTGACTTTCCTTGAGCGTCAAGAGTTAAAAAGTTTAGGACAAACAATGCATGATGGAGAATGTTTTGGGAGGAGCCTTTTGTGGGGTATAAATCCCCCATTTTTAATTTTTGGAGGGTATGTTTAATAGTTTGATGGGCTCACTCAACAATTTCTTGACCCTGGGGATTGTATGGCATGCCTGTAATATGTTTAATTTGTAATTGATGACAGAAATTTTGGAATTTTTTTCCAGTATATCCAGGACCATTATCAGTTTTAATAATTTGGGGCTTTCCCATGACACCAAGGCAATTGAGTACATGAGCAATGACATTTTTTGAAGCTTCTCCGGCATGGAGGCTGGCGAAAATGAATCCACTAAAGGTATCCACAGTAACATGGAGGTACTTAAGATTACCAAGTGAGGGAACATGTGTTACATCCATTTGCCAGATCTCATTGGGAATTAAACCTCTAGGATTCACGCCTAAGTGGGGAATTGGTGGTAGGGTGACACAGTTTGTGCATTGTTTGACTATCTGGTGAGCTTGTTCCCTAGTGATTTTAAAAAGAAGAAGTAAGGTTTGAGCGTTAAGGTGATGTACAGAGTGAGCTGCTTTGGTCTGGGCCACAGGATTGAGCTCAACAAGGAAGGCAAGCTGGGTGGCTTTATCAGTCATAGCATTGCCTGTGGCTAGAGGCCCAGGGAGTCCAGAATGAGCACGAATATGGCCTATATAAAAAGGGTGTTGTATAGAATGTATATATTGCTGAATGGAGAAAAACATAGGGGTAGCATTTGTAGTGGGTTTTATGTATGGCACAGTTTCTAAATGGGGGATGGATTGAGCAATATAAGCGCTATCAGTATACAGATTAAAGGAGGTATTTGGAAGTTGTTGAAAAACCTGTAAAACAGCAAAAACTCCAACAATTGAGCAGAGTGGAAGGGGGATTGTAGGGAAGTGGTTTGATTGTTTATAGTGAAGGCTGACACTCCATTAGAGGAGCCATCAGTGAAAACTAGAGGGACAAGGGGAAGAGGTCGGGGAGCAGTTAATGTAGGAAAAACAAATGGTTGAGTTCTCAGAAAGTGGAGAAGCTTGTTAGCAGGGTAGTGGTTATCAAGGAAACCCTGAAAAGAGGTGCAAGATATTGCCCAGTCATCATCATTCTGTATTAACCACTGTATTGGGGTAGTGGAATAGGGTAGAATGATTTTATCAGGGTCCTTACCAAATATTTTTCTGCTTTGGTCATGTCCAATTTTTATTAACTCTTCCACCCATGAGGTGTAAAGGGTAAAGACTCTGGGTGGTGAAGCGAGTAAATAGACCCAGAAGAGGGGCCCCTCTTGCCAGTACACCCTGGTGGGTGTAAAGTCAGTGGCACAAATGACCAGGAGACGAGGCTTTTCATAAGAGATAAAAGTGACCCTTTGGCTCAGAATTGTAGCCTTCACTATCTTTAGGGATTCTAGGGCAGGGGCTGTTAATGAGCAGCCTGAAGCAGGATCTGGGTCTCTTTTTAGGATGTCAAACAAGGGTTTAAGCTCTCCAATAGTTAGCTTAAGATAAGGCCTGAGCCAATTGATATCTCCTATGGGTTTTTGAAAATCATTTAAAGTTTTTAGATGGTTAGTCCTAAGTTGAATCTTTTGTGAAAGAATTTTGTTATGAAAAAGTTCAAAGCCTAAGAATAAGTAAGGAGGTTTTAATTGAATTTTATCAGGAGCTATCTGAAGACCAGCTCTGGTAAGGGCCTCAGAAAGCTCTTGAGAGCAAATAAGGAGTTCAGTGGGATCAGGACCAGCCAAGAGGATGTCATCCATATAATGAATGATATACAAAGAAGGCCATTTATGTCTAAATGGATCTATAATTTGGGCCACAAATTTTTGACACAGCATAGGACTGTTAGCCATCCCTTGGGGCAACACTTTCCATTGGAATCTCTGCATGGGGCCTCTAAAATTTACCGCAGATAAACTAAATGCAAAATGCTGTCGATCTTCAGGGTGCAGGGGAATTGTAAAAAAACAATCCTTTAGGTCAATAATGATTTTACAATATCCTGCAGGAATTGCTACTGGAGTGGGGAGGCCTGGTTGTAGGGCCCCCATAGGTACCATGGCCTTATTAATTTCTCTGAGGTCCTGGAGCAATCTCCATTTTCCAGACTTTTTCTTCATAATGAGGATAGGAGTATTCCAAGGAGAGGTAGTAGGTTCAATACGGCCTGCAGCAAGTTGTTCCTACACTAACATCGTGGCTGCAGTTAATTTTTCAGAAGCCAGAGGCCATTGAGCAACCCAAACAGGTTCTGTTGTTTTCCAAGATATTTTATCTGCATGGGGTACAGGCATGTCAACAGCCATTAGGATAAATTTTTATAGCCTATTCCAGCATGATCAGTCTTTATAGTACTGGGATTGGCTCTTTTGTTCCCTGTGAATGTTTGCCCAATCCCTGTCCCAGGCAGAAGCCTTGGTTAAGCATTTGGTAAACTAATTAGAGCTGCACATAATAAGTTTCATTTGAGAGAGGATGTCTCAGCCCCAGAGACTAATGGGCAGGCCTGTGACCACATGAGGCTGAAAAGTGCCTCAGTTTCCTTCCTCATCCTCCCATTGAATGAGTTCAGAGCTTTGTAAGGGGTTAGAGGCCTGATTCCATTGAGATGAGTCATGGAAGCAGTGAGAGGCCAAGATGCAGGCCAATTTTTACTGGAAATAATTGTGGCATCTGCACCAGTGTCTATAAGACCTTCAAATGTTTTTCCTTTTAACTTTAATTTAAGAAGGGGCATTGCTTGAGTGACCTCTTATGCCCAGTAAATGTCTGATGACCCAAACCCATAGGGACCTCTCTTTTGTTTCTGGCAGGGTGCTTTATTATTGAGGGGCAATAGTATTAACTGAGCAATTTGTTGTCCAGGAAGAATGGTAATAGGCCCCTGAAGGGCAGTGGCCATGCGTTTAATTTCCCCAGTATAATCATTATCAATGACCCCTAGAGAAATGGTGAGGCCCTGAATGGTTGAACTAGCATGTCCCAAGATAAGGCCAAAAGTGTTTTTTGGCAAGGGACCAAAAACTCCTGTGGCCAGGACCTGAGTCCCCTCCTCTGGCATTAGTATTGTTCTGGAGGCGGAACAGAGGTCCAGTCCTGCACTGCCAGTGGTTGCCTGGGAGAGGACAGAGATGTCACACTTTGGGTAGACTGGGGGATGAACCTGATAGCCCCAGGGTTCTGTCTGGGGATCATCCTGGGGCCCTGGGGTAGGACCTGTGTTAAGTTTCCCTGCTTTTTTGGTAAGTGGTTTTCCTGGATATTTGTTTTAGAATGACACTCAGAGGCCCAATGTTTGCCACGCTTACAACATGGACAGAGAGAGGAAGGAGGTGGGCATGTAGCCCTAGGGGTGGTACATTCTCTGGAAAAATGACCTGGTAAGTTTTATTGTTGTTTCCCTGTGTGAAACCTTTCAGGGCAGCTCCTATCACTAACCCAATGCTGTGAGAAGTAAGGTCCACATCTGCACATAATTGGATAAAGTCAGAGATACTTTTACCATGGCGAGAGGGGTGGATGGCTGCTTGGCAGGCTCAATTGGCATTTTCAAAGGCGAGATGTCTTATGAATTCATTATCTGTTTCTCCCCTTCCCATAAGCCATTCTGTAGCCTCAGTGAGCCTCCTGACAAAGTCATTATATGGCTCATTAGCTCCTTGTTTTACTCTGGTCAAGGAAGTCATAGTTCCTTTAGATGGGAGTTTTGCCATGCCTTAAGGGCAGCATGTTGGATTTGTGAGAGTAACCCAGGGGAGAATTTTGCCTGGTCCTGATTAGTACCATAAGGAGCATTGCCCAAAAGTTTATCTAGCCTCCAAGACTTAGAATAGGATCCAGCAGACACATTGCTGTGGGTGGTATCCCGACATCTCTCAGTATAATCAGCCTGCCACAGGAGGAAATCTCCTCATGTCAGGATGGCCTAGGCAAGCATTTTCCAATCATTTACCGAAAGCCAATCATCACTAAGGGCCTCTAATAAGGACATGGTAAAGGGAGCAGTAGGTCCATAAGAGGAAACAGCATTTTTTAGTTCCTTGATATGTTTAAATTTTAAAGAGTGATACTGTTGGGGCTTAATAACAATATTTTTGCCAGTAGGCAGCTCACTGTCCTCATCCAAACAGGAGGATTGTTCAGAGGGTTCCTCCTTTTCAGATTCTTTTTCGTCTGGTCCAGATTTAGCCCCGCTTGATTCAGGTGGTAGGCTGGCTAAGGAATCAGTTTTAGTTTTAGCTTGAACAAGCGTTATAGGAAATGCATGAAGGGTCTTAGGAGGTTTGATTTTAGTCTTTGTATGTCAGATCGGGTCAGGTGCAGGGGAGCAGATTTCTAAGTCATGGAGTTGTTTAAGTAAGGTGGCCTTTTCTTTTTTCACTGCAAGGAGGGTTTTTAGTGATTGGGCTTCCCGGGAGAGTTGGCAGATCGCCTGTCGAGTTATTGCTTCTAAATCACAGTCAAGGGTTACAGGGGCACAAGACTGATGTGGCTCGGGTATGCGAAGATGAGGTGGGGGGGTCTGCTATGGGGGCTGTAGCAGGTGACCAGTCAGAGTTATGATATTTGGTGGCTTCACCCTCTGACTCTGATTCCTCATCTGGGGAAGGAGGGGCACTGGGGGGGGGGTTATATTAGATTTGGAGGGAATAGGATAAATAGATTTAGGGGCAGGTGGGTCATCCTTGGACGTAGGAACAATGGCAGAAGGACTCTGTGTAGGGGGACCATTTGTCCTGCCCAGCACCTTTGCCTCAGGGCTGCTTCTGCAACCATCACGAAGTCCACCTGGCAGGCAGGGCATTTCAGGGGAGGGAGCTGTAGCCACTAAGGCTGCAGCCACATGGGGATCCTGATGGCTAGGAGTTAGTTCATGAATGGGAGGGATCTGGCTAGGTTTAAGGTTATTTTTAAGAAAGAATTCTCCATCCCTAACAACTTTTGAAACATCCGGTTGGCTCCGGTGAATTTGTAGGACATCATTTATTAAATTCCAATAGGAGAATATCTGAACTGGAACTTTCTCAGGGCCAAAAGTCTTATAGTAGTCTTTTATACAATCCCCCACTCTCCCCCATCTTTTTTCATCAATGGTACCTTCCTGGGGAAACCATGGACATAAATCTTCTAAGAAGAGAAAAAAATTAATGAGATCTTTTTTCTTAACTTTTGCCCCATGAGTCTTGAGGGAGTCTTTAAGTCCCCGGATAAAAAGTTCCTGCTTACTTAGGGTCTGTCCCATGATAGAAAAGGAAAGAGGAGAAATGGCAAGACCAAAGGGCAATGTTTCCGGCCGGAGAACCGGCACAGGGGATTCCCTGGTGGGCCTATCATGAGCCTAACTGCAATGTTAAGAGCGGGCAGCTGCTCTAAGAGCATTTACTGGCTGTTGCATAACAAGTTTTGTTGATAGGAAGAGAGGCTAGATCGGAGGTTTTTGCCAATGCCCGAATGGGCTGTCAGAATTAGCACAGGGAGCTAGGGGCCTTCAGCCAATGCCAGAGGGTAGCCCTGGCCAAGAGGCTTCAGTTACCCTGTTGCTATGTTGCAATTCCATGTGATGGCACCAACCGAAAGTAAAAGGAGGAGAAGTGCATAAAGGAAGTCCTGCAGTTCTTGTGCCTTGAAAAAAAATGACTCAATAGTCTTTACTTTAATTGCCTAAAATTCATCACTTACCTCAAACGGATCAGTTTTGCAGGCAGGTTTTTCTGCGTTGATCAAGGTGCAGGTCTGTATTACAGGTATATTGCCTGTAGTGACCTCTATGCAGACCTTCACTCACCCCTCCAGTGGGGTGGTGGTCTAATGGCTGGGATGGCCATCCACTCAAGCGACGCCCAGGTCACACTTCCTACCTTGGGCCTCATGTTCTTGGGCACCACTTACCCTGGCCAGCTGGGAGTTGAACACAGACTCAAGGAGAAGCTAACCTGGGTGAAAGACAGACACAAGAAGGAGACCATGCTAGGTGTTTGTCACAGCCTCAAGAGTTTATTCTTACATGTAGGTTTATATAGGATTGTAGGGGGAAGGGGAAGTGGTCAGGGCAAGGAGTTGTAGGGGGAAGGGGACATAGTTAAGGCAAAGATCACAGAGTTATTGGTTAAACCACAATGCCTTTGTTTCTTCATTAGCTACCGGCAGGATGGGGGAATGTTTGGCCAGGTGTATGATCCCATTGTTTCTGGTAGTTGAATATTAGGTGAGGAAGTAGAAACTTAACTTGCTATATGGCAGTCTTTGTTTGTGGTAGTTGAGTATTAAGTGAGGAAGTAAAAACTTAACTTGCTATATGGCAGTCTCTGTTAACATGGCCGAGGTTTGGTTCATGGCTCCCAACAAGTCATCAGGGAAATGCAGTTTAAAACTACATTGAAATTCCATCTCACTCCTGTCAGATTAGCTACCATCATGAAAACAAATGATCATAAATGCTGGTGGGGATGTGGAAAAAGAGGAACTCTTCTACACTGTTGGTGGGAATGCAATCTGGCCCAGCCATTGTGGAAATCAGTGTGGAGGTTCTTAAGACAGCTAAAAATTGATCTACCATATGACCCAACTATAGCACTCTGAGGCATATATCCTAAAGACTCATCCCATTTCCTTAGAAGTACATGCTCAACCATGCTTATTGCTGCTCAATTCATAATAGCTGGGAAATGGAACCAGCCTAGATGTCCCTCAACTGATGAGTGGATAATGAAGATGTGGCACATTTATACAATGGAGTTCTAGTGCGGTAAAGAAAACTGAAGTTATGAAATTTGCAGGAAAATGGATGGATCTGGAAAGGATTATACTAAGTGAGGTAACCCAGGCCCAGAAAGCCAAGTGCCACATGTTCTCCCTCATATGTGGATCCTAGTTAAAGATGATTGGGCTTCTGTGTGAGAAGGAAAAATCTCAGTAGAAGAGGCCAGTAAGTTGAAAGGGAAGAGAAAGGAAGGGAGAAGGGTACTTAATAGGTTGGTATTGTATGTATGCAAGCAGACAAATAGATCAATGGGGGTGAAAAGGCCCAAAGTGAAGTCAGGGGACGAGATTGAGTAAAGGAAAGGTGGAGGGAGGGCTAATCAAAATCTAAGAGTTTGCAAATAAATCATATGGAATCCTCTGGTTTCGGATAATGAAACACTTTTTTTTTTTTTTTTTTTTGAGGTACGGTCTCACTCTAACTCAGGCTGACCTGGAATTCACTATGGAGTCTCAAGGTGGCCTCAAACACATGACAATCCTCCTTTCTCTTCCTTCTGAGTGCTGGGATTAAAAGCATGCACCACCATGCCTGGCTATTAAACACACATTTTTAAAAAAAATTAAAAGCAGGACAAGTTCAATATTGAGTAGTTCTGAACACAAACATAAATCTTGAGGCTTTTGTCTATTAGCAGTTCCATAGAAGCATAGAGAGATAAAGTAAACTTAGAAACAATTACAAATTTCTTATAGGAAGTCCCAATCTGTCTGCAGCAACTTTGGACTCACCCATCATCATATTAGGGCCAGGACCTTGAGATTTCCTGTGTCTGCAGATCCCCCTAGCTCTACAAAGCAGGGAATCCAAGAAGGCAGAGCCATCAGGGATTCTCCTCTGGATTAGCATTAACCCAGAGAGGTCTGTGTTTTGGCTTCCCCACCCAACAATTAGACTTGTGTGTCAGGTTCCAAGGGCTGCCTGACCATTGTACATACCAAGCTCTTCAGAGGAAAGAACTGACACATTGCAGGTGTCTGTCCATGTGTAGTACCCCACTTTCATCTTTGCCCTGGAGAGCCACCCCAACTGCAGCATGTAAGAGCAAGACAGAAGAGTTTGCCCAGGTTTCTAGAATTTGCCTGAGACTGGCCCCAGAATTTTGCTATTCCTGTTTGAGCTTTTGCCCCTGGGTAACACTGCAGGACAGCATAACCCTTCTTTGCAAGATTGTATGGTAGATATGTGGTTGGGTTTAGGGCTTGAGTTACTTCCATTAGCATTCACTTAGCTTAGAGGCCTTGGTAAAATTTTGCAGTGAGACTTTTATCTTGGTTTTCTTTTCCATAGTTTAATTTCTTCCTCAGTATTAGATTTTGGAGTGGTGAAATTCCCCAGTAGCCCAGACAGCATTATCACCTTCTACCCTCCTTTCTGTAGCCTTGGGTTTAGCAATTTTTAAACTATGCCAGCCAATACCCCTTATTACTGGAGAGTGTGTTAGGAGGCAGCTCTGTGGGGGAGGGGGGATGATCTCTGGCCTTGAAACTTCTGATGTGACTCTAGCTGAGCTTTCCCCTGACCCCCAGGGAGAGTTTTGGATTTCTCTCAGGGCTACAAGGCAACTCCCTGGTCTTGTCATTTTATAACTTTTAAGGTTAGGAGAACCTTGCACTTTTTGTCTCGTCTATACTCTTAGTTACTTTCAGTGTTTCTTCTGTGAGCCATTCAGAATTAAAAGCTGACCATCCTAAGTTACAGAGGCCTTGAATTTTCCTGGTGTCATGTTAGGAGTTATAAGGGTTAATAAGTCTGAGATCCCAGCAATCATTACAGTCACAGAAACCACTGAGATATTCTGGTCCTGGAACAGACTTTTACACAGAGGAAATTCTTAACTCTTTGGGGTTATAAATAACTTCCCAAACCACAGTCTGATAAGGTCACCTGTAGCATAAGAGCCATGCAAACCCACTGTCATCAAAGAACTAATCAAACCCTAAGAGTCCTACCTGAGAAAAAAGTCAACAAAGGAAATGGCCCTGTTACATCCCTTTTGCCTCTCTTGTCCCCCATTATCTGCCCTGCCGGCCCCTTCCCTTTAACTATCCTCTGAGAGAAGCAGTTTCAAACCCATGGAAGGCTTGCCATCCTTCACTATTCACCTGCTCTCCAAAAAGGAATAGTCTGATATTGAGGAAGTATATTCTCTTTCTTTATTTCCACGATGCTCTAGTTGGTTCAGTCCCACCTGTGATCCAATAACTAGTGTCAATACCCAGTCAGGTTTCAGGGACCTTGGGCCCCAGCCCTCTCCTCTGGGCTATCTTTTCTCTATCACAGTCTGTAGGCTGCATGAGGCTGGCTTCTTGCCTGAGGAAACTGCAGAAATTCTGGTCATGGCCACTCTCTGGTTTCATTCCAAAATCCCTTATTTAGTTCAGCCCAGTCTCTGACCACCCATCTGGGGAGTTCCAGAAAGCCATGATTTCTTTTAACCTTTCCTCCTTCCCTTTCATACTGGGTTCCATCAAGAACTCAAACATCTGTCCACTGTGCTTACTATTCAGGCTTAATGGTGGGAATACACTACCAGAAGCTTTGGCTTTCACAACTTTTGTCACCATAAGCAGTACAGACCCTAGAATTAGGTTCTTATTTATTGTCATATGCTTTTCTTTCTGCTTTTTTTATTTTTTTCTTTTTTATTAGATATGGACATATTTTGTATGTAAACATCACATGTTGGTACCATCCTTTCCCTCCTCCTTGCCCTTTTCCTGAAGAGGCCTTCCTCATTGGGGATGCAGGTCAACCCCATGGGATTGTGGGTCATGCATTGTGGGGGCAGCATCAGTTATGGAAAGAGGCAATGTGTCTGTGCAAAATGTCCAAACTTATGGCTCTAACAATCTTTCCACCTCCTCTTCCACAAAAGTCTCTGAGCCATGGTGGGAGCATTTTAAGCCTACTTCAGATAAACTTAGGAGAATCTATATGTCTGTTTTGGTAGGTGTTCAGTGTGTTCAGTATCTTCCTCCATCACCCTTGTGCTGATATTGGATTAACTAAGAGAGCAGCATTCTTGCTTAATTCTCTAATTCCTCTGTGGTTTCAGCTGGGGACAGGGTGAAGCACACTGGGTCATTTATCTCCTCAAGTCCAGTTCCCATCTGAAAAAGAGAGGCAGATTCTCCAACACAGTGTGAAGTCAGTGGCCAGTTAAATGGGATAACAATTATTAATTTAGACAGAATTATAAGGGTTTAGATACTTGTATAGTGTAAGGTTAGTGGGAGCTTGACAATGGAAAGCAGAATCATTATCTGGGCATGATTCTGATTTATTTCTAAGTTCCAGATATGGTTTTCTTTCCACTGAGTGGATCTGTTAGCCAATACAAGAGCAGGTGTTTACCCACCGTGGCTGTGTGCCACTATTGCATTTATATGAGCATCATGTCAGGTTGTTTGCTTCTGAGTTGCTTAGACTTTGAGTTGCTTGGACAGATGTTGGCCATTTTCCCTTGGTAGCTCATGCAGCACCTTCCAGCACTAGATGGACTAATTATCTAAGGAAAGGCTCTCTGGATTACAATCAGGTCTCTCCATGGTCCATGATGACAGCAATTGATGTCTTCACCAGTTGGGTGGGTAATCAAGTGCTCTGACAAAGTCTGTCTTATTTGTTTTGGGAGATCTAGTAGGTCTCTTTCATCAAAAGCTCATTGTGTATATCGACCACATACTGGTACAGGGAATTATAGACCAGCACCAAGGGAAAAGACAAAAGAAAAATCAAGAGGAGAAAGAGAGACAGGAGAATTTGAGGTTAGGTTTCATCTCACTCTCTCCAGGGCCCTTTGATTCAGGTGCTCCCTCTAGGGTTTGCTTGAGGGTTCCATCTTTTAGTGTGATTTCCAGGATATAGGATTCTATGGTACCAGTTCAATTTGGGTTCAGATTTTGTGCCTCCCCACCCTTTCTCTTTCTCCAAACCCTGCCCTCCCTATTGTCCAAGCCTCCAGATGCTATTCAGTTATGTCAGCAACTTGGGCTGATCCAGTTTAGGAATTGCAGATGAGTGAGGTCATGTGATGGTTGTCTTTCTGTGATTTTGTGAGTTCACTTAAGATGATCTGTTCCAAGTTATCTGCCTGACTTACAGAGTGGGTTGTTTGATTTTTTATTATTTAGTTTTTTGAGTTTTTTGTAGATTCTAGATATTAGGCTTCTGTCAGTGTTATAGCTGGCCATGATTTTCTCCCATTCAGTGGGTAATCTATTGGCTCTGATTATGGTATGTTTGTCTATGCCAAAAGCTTTTTAACTTCATGAGATCTCATTGGAGGAGTGCTTCTTTAATTTCCTTGGCTATTGGGGTTTTGTTCAGGAAGATTTTCCCAGTCCTATATCATGGAGCATGCTTCCTATTTTTTTTTATGCTAGTAGTTAAAGAGTGTCAGGTCTTATATTGAGGTCTTGAATCCATTTGGACTTGATTTTTGTGTATGGCAAAATGAGTGGATTTAATTCAATTTTTCTACATATGGTCATCCAATTTGTCCAGCACCATTTGTTGAAGATGCTGTCTATTCTCCAGTCTACATTATTGGCACCTTTGTCAAAGATCAAGCAGCTGTAGTTGCTTGCCTTAAAGTCTGGGTCTTCAATTCTGTTCCATTGGTCTATGTTTCTGTTTTTATTCCAGTACCATGCTGTTTTATCACTATGGCTTTGGAATATAGCTTTAAATCAGGTATGGTGATACCACCAGAGGCATTTCTTTTGCTGAGGATGTTTGGATAACCAAAGCTTTCTGCCACTCCATATAAATTTTGAGGTCATTTTTTTTAAGTCTCAGTGAAGAATGATGCTGGTGTTTTTTTTTTTGTTGTTTGTTTTTTGTTTTTGATATTGCATTAAACCTGCATATTGCTTTTGGTAGAATTGTCATTTTTACAATATTAATTCTACCTATTCAGGAACACGGGATGTCCTTCCATCTTCTTAAGTCCTCCTCTATTTCTTTTGTGAGTGTTGTTATATTTTCATTATATAGTTCCTTCAAATACTTTGTTAGTATTATTCCAAGATATTTAATTTATTTTATTGTTATTGAAAATGGGATGGTCTCACTGATTCCTTTCTCTGTATATTTGTCCTTTGCATATAGAAAAGCTACTGATTATTGTGCATTGATTTCATGTCCTGTCACTTTGCTGAAGGAATTTATCACCTTTAGAAGTTTTGTGATGGAGACTTTTGGGTCACTTATATATAGGATTATGTCATCTGCAAATAGGGCTAAATTGACTTATTCTTTTCCAGTTTGAATCTCTTTTGATTTCTTTCACCTGTTTTAGTGTTTGGGCTAGTACTTCTAGTTCTATGTTGAAGAGCATGGCAAGAGTGGCCACCCCTGTCTTGTTCCCAAACTCAGTGGGAACTCCTTGAGTTTTTCCACATTAAGAATTATTTGGGCTTTAGGAGCTTTATAGCATTTATTGTGTTGAAATATAATCCCTCCATGCCTTTTCTTTCCAGTGTTTTGACCATGAAGTGGTGTTATATTTTTGTCAAAGGCCTCCCCTGCATCAATTGAGATGATCATGCTATCCTTATGGTTCAGTTTACTTATGTGGTATACTACATTGACTGATTTCTATATGTTTAACCATCCCTGGGATAAAGCCTACTTGATTAAGGTGGATAATGCTTTTGATGTGTTGTTGAATTCAGTTTGCAAGGATTTTGTTCAGGATCTTTGTGTCTAAGTTCATTAGGGATATATGTCTATAATTTTTGTTTATTGTTACATCTATGTCTGGCTTTAGTATTAGGGTGATGCTAGCTTCATAAAAGGAGTCAGGGAGGATTCCCTGCTCTCCAATTATGCAGAATAGTTTAAGAAAATTTGGATTCAGTTCTTCTATGAAAGTTTGATAGAATTCAGCTGAGAAGCCATCCAGTCTTGGACTTTGCTTTTAGGGGAGGTTTTTGATTATTGTTTCAATCTCCATGGATGTGATAGGTTTGTTTAGGAGATTAATATGTTCTGAGTTTAGTTTTGGTAGTTTGTATGTGTCCATTTCTTCCAGATTATTTAATTTTATGGAGTAGAGGTTTTGGAAGTATGACCTGATGATTCTTCCAATTTCATTGGCGACTGTAGTAATCTCTCCTTTTTCATATCTGATTTTGTTAATTTGAGACTTCTTTTTTGTGCTTGATCACTTTGGCCAGGGGTTTGTCAATCTTGTTTATTTTTTCAAGCAACCAGCTCTTTGTTCATTGATTTTTTTAAATTGCTTCCCTAATTTCCAATTCATGAATTTCTGCTCTAATCTTGATTATTTCTTTCTGTCTGGATCTCTTTGGGTTGGATACTTCTTGTTTTTCAAGTGCCTTTAGGTGGACAGTAAGGCTATTGATTTATGATCTCTCTGTATTTGTAATGAAGGCATTTAGGGCTATAAATTTTTCACTTATGATAGCCTTCATTGAGTCCCCTAAGTTTTGGTAGGTTGTGTTTTCATTCTCATTCAAATCTAGGAATTTTACAATTTCTTTTTTGATTTCTTCCATGACCAATTTATTGCTTAAAAGTGTGTTGTTTAGTCTCCAGGAGTTGGTGAAATTCTTGATTTGTGTCTTGCTGTTAATTTCTAGCTTTAAAGCCTTGTGATCTGACATGCTGCAGGAAGTTATTTCAATTGTGTTGACTATGAAGGCATGTTTTATAGCCTAATATGTGGTCACTTTTGGAGAAGGTTCCATGGGCCGCTGAGAAGAATGTGTATTCTGTAGAGTTGGGGTGGAAAATTCTGTAGATATCCTTTAGGTCTAGTTGATCTATGATGTTGTTGGACTCTATTATTTCCCTGTTGATTTTATGCTTTGATGGTCTGTCTATTGAGGATAGAGGAGTACTGAAGTCTTCAACTCTAATGGGGTTGGGATTTTTTCTGTTTTATTGTCAAGTACATTTTGTTTTATAAGCTGTGGTGTTCCTGTGTTTGGGGCATACATATTTATGATTGTGATGTGCTCATGTTGGACCATTCCCTTGATGAGTAAGAAGTGACTTTCAGGCTGGAGAGATGGCTTAGCAGTTATGCGCTTGCCTGTGAAGCCTAAGGACCCTAGTTCAAGGCTTGATTCCCCAGGACCCATGTTAGCCAGATGCACAAGGGGGCACATGCATCTGGAATTCATCTACAGAGACTAGATGCCTCGGCACACCCATTCTCTCTCTCTCTCTCTCTGCCTCTTCCTCTGTCTGTCGCTGTCAAATAAATAAATAAAAATAAACAATTTTTTTAAATTTAAAAAAAAGAAGTGACTTTCTTTGTCCTTTTTGATTGCTTTTGGATTGAAGTCTATTTTATCAGATATATAGCAACACCCCCTTGTTTTTTATTTCCATTTGCTTTGAATATCATTTCCAACCTTTCCCCCTGAGGAGCTGTCTATATTTAGTGGTGAAGTGGGTTTCTTCAAGACAGCAGAGAGAAGGGTCCAGTTTTTTGATCCATCCTGATGGCCTGTGTCTTTTGATGGGTGAGTTAAGACCATTAAAATTTAAAGTTTTTACTGTGAGGTGCCGGAGCCTGCCGGCTAAAAGGGTTCAAGCCTGATGGGGAGTGAGGATTAAGGAAAGACAGAAGAAAGAGTGAAAGCATGGACCCCAGTCCAGGGATGAAGCCAAGACTGAAGACATGGTTTATTTCACAGCATTCCTTTTTATATCTTTTTTACAAACAGTTTTTCCATGGACAAAGATTTTATGAGCTTTACAAGTTCCTATCAAAAACCCTCCTGTTACAGAGTTTTTGCATTTCAATCATTTCTCAGTACAAAGGACCAGCCAAATGGCTGAAGATACTAATCTTGCTTACAGGTAGGCTGCTATAGTTTTGCTAATGCCTTGCTGCCAGACAGCTTCCTGACACTGAAGATACACAATCTTACTTGCAGGAAGGCTGCTATAGTTTTGCTAATGTCTTGCTGCCAGAAGCCCAGAGCTATGGATACAAGTCCAGCCAGAATGGCTCCCGACAGTGAGGTTTGTATTATTTCCTGCCATAATGAGGTGTTTTATTGGGTTGGGTGCTTACTTGTGTTATATACTGTTTTGAGCATGGTCTATTTTGATTATTGTAATCTTTTTCTTGTTGGTTTCTAAGATCGATTGTTTGACTATTCTGTGTGGAGTATTCCCTCAAGTATTCTCTGTAGGCTTGGCTTTGTGTTCATATAATTATAGAATTGACTGTTTTCATGGAAAGTTTTTCTTTCACCTTCTATTATGAGAAATATTTTTGGTGGGTAGAGTTTGGAACTCATAGATTTTCAGACTTTGAAGTGTTCCATTCCATGCCCTTCTGGCTTTCAGGGTTTCCATTGCAAAATCTGATGTTATTCTAATGGAATTGCCTTTGCAAGTTATGAATTGCTTCTCTCTCGCTTCTTTTAACCGCTCTCTTTGTTTTCACTGTTAAGGGTTTTAACTATGTGTCTTGGGGAGTTTCTTCATTGGTCCTGCCTGTTTGCTGTTCTTCGGCATTCTGTTATCTGGATAGGCCTTTGTTTTGCAAGATTTGGAAAGTTTTCTTCAATAATCTTGTTGAATATATTTTCTCTGTCTCTGGTCTGGATATCCTCTCTTTCCTGGTATGCCCATGATCTGGATGTTTTGTCATTTTAGAGTGTCTCACAGTTCCCTCATATTCTGTTCACTTGATTTTTTGAACTTAGCAAAGTTTTTAGCCTCATGATCAATTTCTTCTGTCCTATCTTCCAGGTCAGAGGTTCTGTCTTCCACATGAGCAACTCTGTTAGTGAGTGGTTCTAGAGAGGTTTTCATAAATTCTATTTGATTTTTGTTTTGTGTTATATTTTTTTGTATAATGTCCATCTCATTTTTGAGGTATGACTTTAATTCGAATTCTAATTTTCTTGATACTTCTTGTAGTTTATTCTTGCATTTGATCAATTATTCATTAAACTTAACCAACTGGTTGTTGTGGGTTTTTATTTCTTGACTTACCTTCAATTTATTCATATCTCTGGAGGGTTCTAACAGTTTCCTTCCATCAAGCTAAGCCTACTCTCAAACATGAGTGCTCTAGGAAACAATTCTCTTCAATTCATTGATACAATTGTTGGTTCTTTGATAGTTTGCTTCAAGTTCAGCAGGTTTTTTTGTTTTGTTTTGTTTTTTAAATCAGGGTCTTATTGATTGTTCTGTTTTCATTTTGGGAATGAATTTCTGTTGATTTCTCCATGACTTAATTGGAGGCTTCCCTAGTATAACTAGTCATCCTTAATGGAGATCTCTCAGTTTTCTGACTTTTTTTTTTTTTTTTTTTTTGCTCTCTACCCATTTTAGGAAGACTCTTTATTTTATTAAGGAGAAAGCAATTTTCAATTTTCTGTTCTTTGTTCCATTCATCCTCTGACTCAGGTGAACAGGGATGTTGGTAATTAGTGTCCAGTCAAGATACCAGAGAAAAGGACAGATTCCACAGGGCGCACAGGATCTCAACCTCCATGAGCAAGACACAGTGGGACCTACCAGGACCAGGGTATCAGGAAGATTAAGGGAACAGGGATATGTCCTACTTCATGCTGAGCCCTCCAGGACATAGACTAGTTCAGGCAACCTAGACTGGGGAGGTCAGAGGAGACCAGATACAGGGATCTGGTCTGCTTACTCCAGAGGGCTGTGGCAACCAGCATACTCATGTACAAGGAACACAGACCCTGGCAGTGGTAGGGGACCAGAAATTGGTCCAGCCTACTCACTCCAGACCACTGCATCCACCCACAAACTGACTGCATAGGAAACTCAGGCCCAGACTCTAGGAGGGGACCAGAAATGGGTCTGGCCTACTCACTCCAGAATGCAGCTCCTGCCCACACACTGACCATACAAGGAACTCAGACCCAGGCTGTGGGAGGGGATCAGAAGTGAGTTCAACCTACTCACTTCAGACCACAATACCCACAACTGTCTTCACAAGGAATTCAGACCCAGGAGGAGGTGGGAGGCGCCTGGATATGGGTCTGGCCTATTCCCTCCAGACTGCTGTGCCCATCCATGCACTGACCTCATGGGGAACTCAAACCTGGACTGTGGGAGGGGACCAGAAATGGGTCGGGCCTACTCACTCCAGGCTGCTGTGCCCACCCACTGAGTTCTATTTTTAAAAATAAACATATTTTAATATTTTATTAGAGAGAGAGAGAAAGAGACTGAGAGATAGAGAATGGGTGCAGTAGGGCTTCCAGCCACTGCAAACAACTCCAGACTCATGAGCCCCTTTGTGCATGTGGCTTACATGGGTTTTAGGAAATTGAACATGGGTCCTTTGGCTCTTCAGGCAAATGACTTAACTGCTATGCCATCTCTCCAGCCCATGGAAATGGGGTCTTATTGATGATTTTGAGTAAACTCAGCCTCCAGTCTATTAGCCCTTTCTGGGCCCAGTGCTCACTTTCCTGTCCATAGTGACCTCTACCAGGGGCCTCTTGACATTTAATCCTCCAACATGCTGTCAAAATTTATTAAGGTAAGGCCTCAGACTTAGTGTAGCGGTGCCTTAGGCTACTGTTCTTTTGGCCCAGTGGCCTCCAGTTGTTAAGGCTCCAGTGGGCAGGGACAGGGGATGCCTTCTCACTGTACCCTGGTACCTGGCTTTTCTCTGGTATCAGATGCCAGAGTCTAACTTTCCACTCCAGCTTTTCCTTTGCCCCAGGTGCAAAAGTCTAGCCTTCTATTCTGGCTGTACTTTGTTACTTGGTGGTGACCTACTACCTGAATCTAGCCTCTGGCTCTATTTTGGTACTAAGGAATGACTTACTGCCAAAATCTTGCCTGTGTCTTACCTTCCAAAATTTTATCTCTTTTTCAAAAATGGGATCTGAAACTCCACCTCCCCCCCCCCCACACACACACCACAAAGAATATGTGCGAGGTTGCCTTTAAGGTCTTAAAGAACAGGGATGATGAGGCTAAACATGAAAAGGAAAAAGAGAGACATACAAAGTATTAACTCCTCACCTCTATCCTCAATAAAAACTGCCAGCCTCCAAGCCTTTCACCCTTCAACAAAGCTTACAGCCTGCAAAACCAACCATGGCCTGCTTCAGATGTTACCAGCCAAGACACTGGGCTACGGTCTGCCCCAATCCCAAGCCACACACAAGAGTCTGTCCTAACTTTTGGCAATGGGGTCACTTGAAATGGGATTTCCCTCAGGAACACTCTGGTGCCCCTACTAGGACCTCAATACCAGACCCCAACCCCTCCTTACAGCTGGTGCAATGAAGGGGCCTGGGTTTGCCATTCCCAGTTGGCAATCTCAACTTGTCCATCAAACCCAGGGTGATTGGGACAGTGGCTGGGCACAAAGTTTGTTTCATCCTGGACACTGAGTCATCAATTTCTATCTTCACCTATTGGAGAGGACCAACAATAAGATCCAACATCATGGTCATGGGGATCTTAAGTGTCTCCTTCACTCCCAAAGTCACACACCCATTATTTTGCCAGTTTAGACCTGTACACTTTATACACTCCTGTTTAGTCATGCCTGAATGACCTATGCCTCCCCTTGGTAGGTATATCTCTTCAAAACTCAACATTTTGATCCACATTCCTACAAATACCATGTTTTTTTCTCCAGTTGAATCTAGATGGGAGTGCTACCAAAACACAATCCCTCTCTATTCCCCACCATTGCTATTAATCCATCAATATGGGACATTGAATATCCCTCAATAGCTCAAAGCCACAAAGCTGTTAACATTACTTTTTAAAGTGCCCACTATTATGTGACCCAGGAACAATATCCCCTGTCACTCTTGGGGGACTCAAGTCCATAATTACCTGCCTCCAAAAAGCTCAACTTTTAATTCCTATTAACTCTCCCTACAACATCACCATCTTCTGTTAAAAACCTAATGTGACTTTTCATTTAGTTCAGGACTTCAGAAAAGTAAATAAGGCAACTATACCCATATATCCAGTTGTCCCTAACCCTTAAACTATCCTCTCCTCCATCGTGCCTATTGCAACATACTTTACTATCTTAGACCTTAAAGATGCCTTTTATTTTTTCCTACCATTCCCCTACACCCAAATTCAACTAACCTAAAGAGTCCTACCACAAGGTTTAAGGAACAGTCCTCACTTCTTTGGCCAAGCCTTCCAATGAGATCACTCCTCGCTAAACTTTCATAGAGGTCATTCCCTGCAGTATGTCAATGATGTCCTTCTATGCACACCCTCTTAGGAAATCTGTTTAACATACACCCTCCTCTATGCCTAAGCCTGGGATTACTGGGTCTCAAAGGATAAACCCCAGATCTGTCATCCTGCTGTAACTTATCTTTCAGAGAAAACCTAAGACATTCCACTGGACTGAATGCCTACCTCCAAGACAGAACTCCTATCTTTGCTGGGTCTTTTTAACTTTTCCCATATGTGGATACCTAACTTTTCTCTTAGCACTCAGCCTTTCTATGATGTCACCAGAGGCTCCCTTGAAAAACCCCTCCTTACTGCTTCTGCAATAACTGCCCCTATCAAAACCCTAAGAAGAACTCTAGCTAGAGCTTCTTCCCTATGATTCTGGTCAGTGTAAGCTACTTTTTGTATTTCTACATGCTAACCAGGGCCATGGCCTAGCACTCCTCTACCAGAGGGCAGGAGACACCTATGACCCTGTGGTGTTCCCATCCAAACAGCTGGACCTGGTCACCAGGGGCTGGCTTCTCTACATATAGGTTCTGGCAGCCACTGCTCTAAATACACCAGAAACTAAAAAAATCTCTTAACATAATCCCTTAAATGTCTACTCTCATTCCCTCAAAGACATCCTCAACCATCATCTTTCTTAGCTTTACCACTTTCTTGAATCCAGATCCTACATGCCTATCTTCTTGATCCTAACCTGCCTTTCAGCCTTGCCCAGACCTCAATCTTACTCCCTTACTCCCCACATCCACTAGCACTACCCCGCCAAGCACTCCTTCATTAATGCTTTGAGATATTAGACCTCTCTCCTTTACACACCAATGACTACCTCATTCTGGAGCCATACGACTCCTGCCTCATATATAGATGGTAGCTCCCTAAAACTTTCCACATATTCATTGGGCTATGTCATCTTCCAGGGTCACCATAACCCCCTTAAAGCCTACACACAGATAGAGGCTGAGCCCCTGGCCTTTGGCACCACCTCCCAATAAGCTGAGCTAATATCCCTTACTTGAGCCCTACCGTGGCCAGGGATCTCTCTGTGAACATACTCAAAATATGGAGTTCTGGCCAAGATGGTGACTGCCTAACTGTGCCACACATCCCTGGGAAAGAAAGGCAAGGTATTAAGGGTTCACTGAATCTTTTAGGGGAGAGCCATCTCTAATATATCACCAGTGGGAAGGCATAGAGGGGAAAGAAAAGGGAATCACTGATTCCCTTGCTCACAGGTAGACCACCAGTCACCCAATCCCCCCCCTCCAGCAGCCACCGTACCCACAGTCCCAGCTTCAGGATATTCCTGCACTTCCTGTAGGAAAGGAGACCCAGGCCAACATAGTTCCACTTGCCTCACTGCACAGGGGAGTTTTCCCTGCTACTCCAGTCCACATGTGACCTTAAGGAGGCTCTGCCCACTGTCCAGCTAATGCTCAGGCTCCATTGGTCCATCTACTTACCACATGTGTGCCCCCCATCTCCACATGTGCAAGCTTAGTCTGCACTGCCCATTGGCCCACTTAGTGCTCTGGCTGCCACCTATGCATATACGAGCTCAGGCCTATTCCACCTGCCCATGCTATCTCAGGCTGACTCTGCCTGTCCTCCTGTGCCAGCTCAGTTGCAATACCCTGCCTGCCTGCCACACCAGCCACCTACCAGTGTCCTGTTGCATGCAAGCTCAGACTGCTTCCCTGTCAAGTGTCCCACCATATGTAAGGCTAGGCTACTTCAGTGCTTGGTGCTTCAGCATCCCTCTGAGTGCAAGCTCAGGCTGCTTTGTCACATCAATACATGAGAGCTCAGGCAACACTGGCACCCCTGCCATGCAGGAGCTCAGACTACTTTGGCATTCTGCCAAGTGAGAGCTCAGTCTGTTTTGGCATCTGACCTCACCCCGCTTCAGCTTCCTGCAGTGCTTGACCTGAGGCTGATCCACCCACCCCTGTGTTAGCTCAGGACCACTCTGCCATCTGCTTGCCTACTGGCCATCTCAGGCCAGCTCACCCAAGAGGAATCACTTCCCCAACCCATCAAGACCACAGTCCTACTCTCCCTGCCCATACACTGTGATGGGAAGACCAAGGAGCAAAAGAAATAACATGAGAAATCAAATGCAAGAAAATCTAGTAAAACCACCCAGTACTACAATGAATATCTCTAATTAGAACATAGAGGATATATTAGGATAAGAACACCAAAAGGAAGCTATGAGCAATTCAACCCTGACCAAGCTTCTGGTAGAACTTGCAGAAAAGCAACAAAGGACAGATAATGATGTGGATGCTGCCATCACTAGACTAGACCTAATAGATAAGAAAATGGGAGGAGTTCAAAGACATATGAAGGAGAGTGAAAAACAAAGAGGACTGTAAAAATCAGCTGGCAATGCTAAATGAAGACATAAAGTAGTGCAGGATGAAGTCCAAGAAGCATCAAGAAAATCAGAAAATGATGTGAAAAGGGAGCTGGACAGAGGGATGGAAACTATATAGAAAAGTAGTCAAAAATGCAAACCTAATTGAACAAGTCCAAAACTGTCTAGAAGCTCTCAAGAATAGAGTCAGCCACGTGAAGGATAGAAACTCCAATCTCTAAGACAAGACAGAAGAAACAGTTTGAGAATTCAAAAGTTTCAATAAGTTCAAAATTTTCTGTGAACAGAACATGAGGGAATTGTGAGATATCCTTAAACATCCTAATATCTGGATAATTGGAATACCAGATGGAGAAGAAATTCAGAGCAAAGGCATGGAGAAATTATTTAACAAAATAATCAAAGAAAACTTTCCAACTCTCTCAAAAGAAAGGCCCATCAAGATATAAGAAGTTAACAGAACTCCAAACAGATTAGACCAAAGGAGAAACTCTCCCAGATATTGTCATTAAGACTAAATATTGACACCAAGGAGAAAATCCTAAAAGCAGCTAGGGGAAAACAGCATATCACTTCTAAATGTAACCCCATCAGAGGAACTTCAGACTTCTTAATGGAAACCCTGAAAGCCAGAAGGGCCTGGAATGAAACACTGCAAAATATAAGAACCTATGGCTTCCAACCCAAGCTACTTTACCCAGCAAAGGAATCCTGCATAATAGATGGTGAATGAAAAACTTTCCATGGCAAAACTCAGCTTCACAATTTTATGAACAAAAAACCAAACCTACAGAGAGTATTTCAGGAAATTCTCCATACAGAAAAATCAAATAGTAAACCTCAAATGCCTTCAAAAAACATATCACAATAACCAAACTCAGAAGGCACAAAACATTCAAAGTCCATGAAAACACCAAACCACATATACCATCACAATATGACAGGGATCAAATCAAACCAGTCATTACCCTAAATTTAATGACTTTAATACACCCATCAAGAGACACAAGCTAACAGGATGGATGAGAAAATTAGACCCTTCAATTTGTTGTATTCTAGAAATCCATCCCACCACTAGAGACAGACACCTCCTCAAGATGAAAGGATGGAAAACATTCCAAGCAAACAGGAATAAGAAACAAGCAGGCATAACTCTATTAATATCTAATAAAATAGACTTCAAACCAAAATAATCAAAAAAGACAAAGAAGGCCACTTCCTACTTATCAAGGGAATGATCCATCAAGAGGATATCACAATCATAAATCTTAATGCACCCAACATAGGGGCACCACAGTTCATAAAACAAAACCTACTTGACAATAAAACAGAAATAACAACCAACACCATCAGAGTTGGGGACTTCAATACACCATTACCAGTAAAAGTTAGATCATCCAAACAGAAACTAAACAGGGAAGTAAGAGAGCACAATAAAAGCATAGATCACTTAGAACTAACAGACATCTACAGAACATTCCATCCCAAATCCACAGACTACACATACTTCTCAGCATCCCATGGAACATTCTCTAAAATAGATCACATACTGGGTCACCTAGCCTGCCTCCATATATTTAGGGAGATTGACATAACTCCCTGCATGATATCAGATCACAATGCTACATTGCTAAAAATTAACAACAGAAGACTAACCAAGAATCCCATGGGTGCTTGGAAACTGAAGAGTACACTCTTAAACAATAAATGGACAGTGGACAAAATAAAAAATGAAACTGCAAAATTTCTAGAAATGGATGACGATGAGAACACATCATACCAAAACTTATGGGACACAATGAAGGTGGTCCTCAGGGGAAAATTCATAGCACTAAATGCCTTCACAAAAAAGACAAACAGACCTCAAATCAATAACCTAACCATCCACCAAAAGGCACTGGAAAAGCAAGAAAAATCCAACCACAAAAGCTCCAGAAGGAAAAATAATTAGGATTAGAGCAGAAATTAATGAGTTGGAAACTAAGAAAACAAGGAAATTAACAAAACAAAGATCTGGTTCTTTGAAAAAATAAATAAGATTGACAAACCCCTGACCAATATGATCAAGCAAAAAAAAGAGAGACACTTCAAATTAACAAAATTCAAAATGAAAAAGGAGACATCACAATGGACATAAGTGAAATTGGGAGAATCATCAAGACTTATTTCAAAAACCTCTATTCCACAAAGCTGGATAATATGGAGTAAATGGATAAATTTCTGGACACATACCATCTATGAAAGCTAAACTCAAAGTAGATTAATCTCCTAAACACACATATCACACTCATTGAGTTTGAAAACCTAGCAAAAAAATAAACCTCCCCAAGGAGTCCAGGACCAGATCACTTGTCAGCTGAATTCTATCAAACCTTCATGGAAGAACTCCAACCAATCTTTCTCAAACTGTGCCACACAAATGGAGAACAGGGAAAGTTCCCCAACTCCTTCTATGCAGCTAGTATCACCCTAATTCCAAAGCCAGGCAGAGATGCCACAAGAGAAGAAAACTACCTGCCTATTTCCCTGATGAACTTAGATACAAACATACTGAACAAAATCTTCACAAACAAAATCTAAGAACACATCAAAATCATTATCCACCTGATCAAGTGGGATTCATCCCAGGAACGCAGGGGTGGTTCACTACACAGATATCTGTCAATGTAATACACCACATGAACAAGGCTAAACACAAAAATCACAAGATCATTTCAGTAGACATAGAAAAAGCCTTTTACAAAATGCAACATCACTTCATTATCAAAACATTGGAGAGAACTGGCATGGTTGATTCATATCTTAAAATAATAAAGACATTTATCTTACCCATAACTGTGGACTAATTCCATAATGCATGACCCATATACCTCAACAAGGAGGGGGGGCCAAGGGGAGGGGGTAGGTCACAGATGAGCCTAATAATGGTACCAAACTGACTGTATCTACTGAACACAAAACTATTTAATTAACTAAAAAAATTTTAAATAATAATAAAGGCAGTATACAAAGCTCCTGAGCCCCAAATAATACTTAATGGAGAAAGACTGCACGAATTCCCATTGAGATCAGGAACAAGACAGGGTTGTCCACTCTCACCTCTGCTCTTCAACATAGGACTGGAAGTCCTAGCTCAAGCAATAAGACAGGAGAAAGAAATGAAAAGGGATACAATTTGGAAAGGAAAAACTTAAGTTAGCTCTATTCCCTGACAACATGATTATATACAGAAGAGACTCAACTCAAGAGATTCCATCCCAAAACTCTTGAAGGTGATTAACTCCTATAGCAAAGTAGCAGGATACAAAATCAATGCACAAAAATTAGTACCCTTTCTCTAAGGAAATAACAAAGATACAGAGAAAGAAATAAGGGATATGGTCCCATTTTCAATAGCAACCATAAAAAGTAAAATACCTTGAAATAACATTACCCAAGGTAGTGAAAGATCTATACAATGAAAACATAAAAACGCTCAAAAAAGAAATTTAGGAAGACTTGAGACAATGGAAAGACCTCCCATGCTCCTGGATAGGCAAAATTAACATTGTGAAGATGGCAATCCTACCAAAGGCAATATACAGATTTAAGGCATTTCCAGTTAAAATACCAACATTGTTCTTCACAGAAATAGAAAAACTGATTTCAAATTTCATATGGAAAGGTAGAAAGGCCTCACATATCCAAGCATATCCTTAGCAAAAGAAATACCTCTGGAGGCATCACCATACCTGATCTAAAGCTATATTAAAAAGACATAGTAATAAAAACAGCATGCTACTGGCATAAAAATAGGAGTATAGACCAAAGTATTAGAACTGAGGACCCGGACTTTGGGTCAAGCAACTATAGCTACTTGATATTTGGCAAAGGCCCTAACAATATAGACTGGAAAAAAGACAGAATCTTCAACAAATTGTGCTAAAGGATCTTGATAACCATATGCAGGAAATTGAAACTTTATAAACACACCTTGCTGTGCACAACACTCAAGTCCAAATGGATCAAAGACTTCAATATAAGACTACAAACTCATCTACTACTAGAAGAAAATATAAAAGGAACTTTTCATGACATAGGAATGGAAAAAGCCTTTCTGAACAAAACCCCAGTAGCACATGATTTTAAATAGTCACTCAATCAATGGGATCACATGAAGCTGAAGAGTTTCTTTACAAACATACAATAAACAAAGCCAATAGATTACCCACAGAATGGGAGAAAATATTTGCAGGTTATCCAACTGACAGAGGCATAACTCTAGAATCTACAAAGAATTTACAGACCTGAACATTAAAAAGTCAAGCCACTCACACACAAAATGGAGCAAAGAGCTGGGCAGGTAGTTCACAGAGAATGGAAGACACACACTTTAGAAAATGTTCATCATCCCTAATCATGAGAGAAATGCAAATTAAAACAACTATGAGATTCCACCTTACCCCAATAAGGATAGCAAACATCAAATAATCAAATGAAAATAAATGCTGGCAAGGATGTGGTGAAATAGGAACCCTCATCCATTGTTGGTGGGAATGTTAGATGGTACAACCACTTTGGAAAGCAATATGAATACTCCTGAAAAAGCTGACTACAGAGATACCAACAGACCCAGTTATACCCTTTCTGAGCATGTACCCTAAAACCTTTAAACCTCAGTCCAGAGAGATTTGCTCAACCATGTTCATAGAGGCTCAATTTGTAATAGCTAAGAGCTGGAATCAACCCAAATGTCCATCAATAGAAGAATGGATAACTAAGTTTTGGTATACCTATACAATGGAATTCTACATAGCAGTAAGAAAAAAATGACACAATGAAATTTGAGGAAAAATGGTTGAACCTGCAACAGATCATTCTCAGTGAACTTACCCAATCACAGAAAGATAATCTCCTCATAGTCTCACTCATCTACAGCACCTAACCTGAATCTACCCAAGATGCCAACATACCCAGTAAGCATCTCAAGGACTAGACAATATTGTGGGTGGGGAGGGAGGGGCAAGGGAGGGGGTGGGACACACAAATATAGACCCAAATGGCAATGGTACCATAAAATTGTACATCCTAAAAGGCTGAAAAAATGGTTGAACCTTCACCAGGCCCTTAGAGGGAACACCTGAGCCACAGGTATTGGAGAGGGTATGATGAAGACTGACTTTAATCTTCTAAAGTTTCTCTCTTTCTCTCTCTTCTCTATAACTATTCTATATTAGTTATCTTTTTTTTTCCTTCTCTTCATGGGCACTGACCTGTAACTACCAGTACCAGAATGTGGCTATCATCCACAATGAGGTTTTGATCATAGAGACCTACAAGTTTACCTAAAACAAAGACAGATTTTAGTCAGAGTACTTTATGACCCACAAATGTTACTGGTAAGACCCTAATACTGAAGACGCCATATGCAGTTGACACATAAAATGGAATGACATGGCTAGAAGCTGGAAGAGAGTCAGTCCCCAGACAGAGAGCATGTCTAGTGCCAGAAGGTGCTACATGGGCAACTTGGAGAAAATGACCAATATCTGTTCAAACAACTCATGGTCTAACCTACTTCACAGCAAATAACCTGTCATGATGGTCACACAAGTGCAATAGTCATGTACAGCCATGGTGGGAAACCAACTGCTCTTGATTTGGCTAATTCATCTACTCAGTGGAACATGACCCATAGATAGAGCTGGGAAACAAGTCAGAAGCCTATCCAAACATGAGCCTGCTCTCCATTATCAAGCTATCCCAATCGTGTGCTATAAGAGGGCCTACACCTATTAAATTCTCTACAAAAAAATAAGTGTTATCCCATTTGTCTGGTGCTAACTTTACTCTCTGTTGGAGAGTCTGCTTCTCTTTTTCAGACACAGATCCTCAGGAGAGAACCACCCCATGATACCTCAAAAGGCCACAGCTGAAACTAAGAATAATTGGCAAAACAAGCAAGGGTGCTGTTTTCTTGGTGAACCTGGTACCAGCACAAGGGTGAAGGAGATCAACACAGAGAACAATCAACTCCTACCAAATCAGATATCCAGAGGCACAGAGGCTCCCAACACCTCAAAACTGAAGCAGACCCAAAATGAACCCAACATGGCTCAGGGAACTTTTATGGAAGAGGGGGCAGAAAGAATGTCAGAGCCACATGTTGGGTCATGATAGGCAGAGACATTTATCCTACCCATAACTGTGGGCTAACTCCACAATGCATGACACATATACCTCAACAAGGAGGGGTCAGGGGAGGGTGGAGGACATGGATGAGCCTAATGATGGTACCAACTTGACTGCATTCACTGAGTGAAAAGCTAATTAATAAAAATAAATAAATTTTAAAAAATGGTAAATAGGATAAAGCATTCCTGGTATGCTACCACATAGTAAGGTAACTTGATAACAAACCATATATATTTTAAAGAACTGCCAGAATAAATGTTTTCATCATAGAGAAAAGTGAAGTGTCATAGTATATAGATATGCTTAACTTGATATGACCATTGCATAATGTGTACATATATCAAAATATCCCATGTGTTTTTGTTTTGGTTATGGTTTTGATTTTTAGGTTTATGAATCAGTTCAGGATACATTTATTTGAAATAAAAATATATGCTTATGATGTTATCCACACAAGTAACCAGATTTGGAGAGAAAGGGGCTTCATCACCCAAAAAGGGACCCCAATTATCAGTGATCCCTAGTTCAGGACATTCTAGATGTTTCTCTTTTCCCCTGTAAGGCAGAAATCATTTTACAGCTGTGGTCATCTGAGACAGACAGTACATTTCTCTTTGAAGCAATCACACTGTCAATCTGGCCCATAAAATACCCTTTCCCCTCCCCTTTCTTGACATACCCAGCCTCCCCTATCCCCACTTCTCTCACTTGAGAGATTCTGTCTTACCTACATTCATCCTTCTAATCAACTGTATTTTCCTTCCAACAAATCCACACCCTCCTTCAACCTTCAAGTAGACAATTCCTCAAAGCTCTCACAAATTCCTGCGATATCTATCAAAAAACACATCCTGACTCCAATATCTGGCCCCAACAATTTCATACATACCAAATGTGCTTCCACTTACCAGCTATGGCTTGGCAAATAGACTTTACCCCTAGCCCTCCTGTCAAATGACACAAATATCTGTTGGCAATAGTTGAACTTTTTTCTTGATGGGTAGAGGCCTTGCTCACCACAAACAAGAGTTAACACAGTGGCTTATATCTTAACTACAGAAATAGTTCCCCGATTTGGCCTGCCATCCTCCACCCAATCAGATAATGGCCCAGAATTTGTTTACTCTATCTCCCAAAACATTGCCAACTACTTACAGATTCCCTAGAAGTTTCACATTCCCTACCATACCCAGTCTTCAAGCAAGGTTGAGAGAACAAACCCTACCATCAAAGAAACTCTCACAAAGCTAACCCTGGAGCTAAAATGAGATTGGATCAAACTTTTACCTCTAGCACTGCTTAAACTGAGAGCTTTACCAGAAAAACTTTCCATGATTTGTCCCTTTGAGTTCATGTGTAGGAGTTCTATAGTACCCCTGTCTTGTCTCCTGATTCTCCTCTACTCCCTCCAATGTTGTCTACTGGTCTCCCATTGCTCAGATCAGAGCTGTGGAAACACAATGCCTTCATCAGAATGCTTCTCTTCCTAACTTAGGGATAGGGAACCTGGATTATATCTTTAATCCCCCCCCCAAAATCTTTATCCTCAAAGTGGCAGGGGTCCCCCAAGGTTTTCCAGCTGACACTCACTGCAGCCAAACTCCAGGGCTTCACATCCTGGATTCATCTCTCCTATCTGAAAAGAGCCCCATTTTCAACTTCCTCTCCTCCTCCCCATTTCCATATAATGCCCATGCCCCCCCCCCTTTAAAGACTACTAAACTTCCTCCTATACATGAACAGGACCACCTTGAAACAGACCTGCCAGATTGTACTCACCCCCCAACTATTTAATCTGTTCCTGAGTCATATACAGAAGGACCTATGATTGATGCCCCAGCTGATCTCCACATCTGACAACCTTGTGAATGCCACAGAAGAATTCTGGTTACATGTAATCTTCATTTCCTTCATGCTGGAACAGATACAGTTCTTTACCATTGCCTTATACTGCCTCCTCTTCCCCTAGGAGCCTAGGGGACACCCTGATAACTCCTTTTCTCACAGCAACTCTTTAGTAAGGCCCCTTCTCTCTCCTAATACTTTCCTTAACTCCTCCTAAAGATGCAACATAATATGTTCAATGCCTCATTGTCCTATCATCCTTATGATGCTTATTATCATGCATGATTATTCAGATACAGGTATCCTCTCTGTGGCCCAAATAGGACCTGTAATCATAGGATCTCCCCTAATACTAAGTTGTACATTTACATGCCCTAATACTATAATTGGTCCTATTAGATGGCATAAAGATGATGAAGAGATATTCAGTGAGGGATTTACACAGGGATCATGGAAAAACTTATAGACCAGTCCAAAAAAGACAACATAAACTTTAGAATTTATAAGACTTCAGCACACACTCAAGCTTCAGGACAACACTCTTGTAGGAACCTTAAGTAAGGAGTCCCTACAGACACTGTCTACCTGAGGGCTGTGTTGAATGTAAGCATTCCTAGGGGCTCCCTGGAGTCTTCAAATACTCACAATTTCTGGGTATGATTGGCTGTTGATACTATGAACAAACTTTTGCATACAAAAAGGAGAAAAAGGAAGTTATGAAATTTGCAATAAAATGGGTAGATCTGGGAAGGATTATACTAAGTGAGGTAACCCAGGTCCAGAAAACCAAACATCATATGGTCTCTCTCACATGTGAGTCCTAGCTGCAAATGATTGGACTTCTGTGTGAGTAGGAATAAACTCAGTAGTAGAGGCCAGTAAAGGAGATACAAAAGGAACAGAAAGAGAGGGAGGGGGATCTTAATAGGATGGTATTATATATATGTAAGTACAAGAACAGATTAGTAGGGGTGACAAGGCCTAAGTGAGGTCAGGGGAAGAGATTGAGTAAAGGAAAGTTGGAGTGAGGGCTAATAAAAATCTAAGAGGATATAAATAGGTCATATGGAAACCTAATTTTTTGTATATTTGAACATACAGTAACCATAGATCGTTATTAGAAAAATTTCAGTGCCAGGGATGGGATACCTTCCAGGGAATTGTTGGCCAGAGAGGTCCCTGATACCTTCAAAACATTACAGATCACTGTTGAGGCCCTTGGTTTCCTACCAGGAATAGATGGTAAGACCCTATTGCTGAAGACTCCACATACTTGGGCTGTGAGGTCACTGAGAAATTCTGTTGGAGCTGAACTGAAAACCTCCTACATGTAGCTCAGCTGACAGAAAGCTGGAAAAAGCTATGTTGCATGCATAGGAGAGAGAGAAATCACCAGTGGAGATACTCAGCAGTGGACACTGCAAGCCTTATATGTGGCCAGCCATGCCAAATGAGCCAACGGGTGCTATAGTGGCATGTCTATTATGGGGGAAACCAGCCACCATCTAATGTGACTGGAGGCCCACTCCATGGGACGGGATACATTCCTGATACTGAAAGCCTACCACAGGGGTAGGCATGAGCCCTAAGAGTGTAATGTCTGCTGATGTCTGGCTAAATGTATATACTGTACTCACCAAACTTCCCAGTATGAACTTCTCTTAATGTTTATACCCATATATTAATGCTCCTCTCACTGTTGGTTAGAGAATCTTCTCTTTTCAACTGGCAGTGACCTTGGGATGACTCAGAAGGCACCATAGTCCTGAGAGTAAGTGACAGAGCAAGGCTCAGCCTGGAAATAACTCTATAACATTTTCCAAGGCTCAGGATCCATTGCCAAAGAGGTGGTGGAAAAAATGTAAGGGCCAAAGGAAGGGTAGGGCTCCTTACAACATGCTCCTCCAGACACAAAATGTCCTGAATATCCATGACCTCACAGAGCCTGACACTACCTACTCAATACAATCATAATAGGAGGAAATGATCATGACATCAAAATAAAATATTGAGAGGGGGAGGGGATAATGGATATTGGAGTTTCAAAGGCGAAAAAGGGAGGAGGGAGGGAATTACCATGGGATATTTTTTACAATCATGAAGGTTGTTAATAATAAATAAACAAGTAAAACCCACAAAAGGAAGGCAATCCATTCCATCAACTATTAGCTAACAATCTTATGGGTTTGTCCATTAAATATAATAATATGTTAATGTTACTGGAGACAAAATAACAAAACAAGACCATCCTGTACACCACACAGAATCAGCACTCCTAATCTCCTTAGTCATCCAACAACATTGCCTATGCATCCACTTTACCCCCTCTCAACCATCTCTTAACCCCCTTCAATCACCTTTGAATGGTTGAACAAAACATCTCCCCTCCCACCAGTAAGTAATTACCCCCAGAATGGGTCTTTTTCTGCAATAAGATTGCCTTTCAAGCTTTGCCTGTCAATTTCTCTGGGATCTGTTCCATTGGCTATATCCTTCCTGTGCTACAATCTCTCATGTTCCCTTGCCAGATAACCCAGAGCTTGCCCTCAGCCTGTGGTGACTATTTAATCTTCCTAGGTCCTGTACACATGAAAGTTGTGGCAGCTTTTCTTTTGCCCACACCAGGCTGTGTAGTGGGTATTCAAAAGGAAATCTTCAAGTCGGCCTGCATTTTTAGCAAAACCACCAATCTTACTGCATGAGTTTTGGTAGAAATTAATGAAAAAAATAAAATAAAAGAGCTCTGTACCACAATATTAGCAAAGAGAGTCACTATTGATTTCTTACTATTAAAACATCAGATGGACACAGAACCTGAGGAGAGATTCAGCCCATCATACCTCACTAGGGCCCCAGCTGAAGCAGAGTAATTGGGAAAATGAGCAAGAGGGCTGCTTTCTTGGTGAATCTGGTACCAGCACAAGGGTGAAGGACATAGAAACAAGAACACTGAACTCCTACCAAACCAGATATCCAGAGACTCAGAGGTTCCCAAGATCTCATCACTGAAATAGACCTAAAAGGAAGCCAACATGGCTCAGGGAAATTCATGGAAGAGGGGGCAGAAAGATTGTTAGAGCCACAAGTTGGGGCATTATGCACAGAGACATTGCCTCTTACCCATAACTTACATCTACCCCTATAATGCACAACCCACAATCCACAAGGAGTAGGGTCCCTTCTGAGGAGGTAGGACAGGGAGGAGGCTAACAATGGTACCAACATGACTACTTACACAATGAGTATGTACATAACTAATAAAGAAAAAAAAAATGAAATGTCAAAAAAAACCCATCATATTGGCTATCAGCAATTCCCTGAAATGTGTTGCTTCAATATCAGACAATTCCAATATCATCCAACAACAAACAGAACAAACAGAGAAGAAATGAAAGGAGTTAAAGAGGAACTTAAAGAGGAAATCAAAGGAATCAAAAAAGATGTAGGACACCAATTTCATGAAATAAAGAAGGCAATAAAAGACATAAATAAAGAAATAGAAATAATACAGAAAAACCAGTCAGAATTACTAGCAATGAAGAACACAGTTAATGAACTAAAAAACTCTGTAGAAAATCTCACCAGTAAAATGGATGAAGGAGAAGACAGAATATCTAAGCTAGAAGACCAGGTGGCAGACTAATACAGGCCAACAAAGAGAAAGACAAACTTATAGAAATGTATGAGTGGGAATTTCAACATATTTGGGACACTATGAAAAGATCAAGTGTTAGAATTCAGGGCATAGTGGAAGGAGAAGAATTTCACTCCAAAGGCATAGTAGGTGTCTTCAACAAAATCATAGAAGAAAATTTCCCCCAAATTGGGAAAGAGGTGCCAAAACAGATGCAGGAAGCCTTTAGAACCCCAGCCAGACAAAACCTGGGAAGAAACTTTCCTCCCCATATTATAATCAAACTTCCAAACACACACACCAAAGAAAAAATATTGAAAGCAGTTAGAGAGAAAAATCAAATTACCTATAAAAGTAAGCCCATCAGGATTATAGCAGATTATTCAACACAAACTTTTAAAGCCAGAAGGGCTTGGAGTGATGTATTCCAGGTTCTGAAAGATAACAGCTGTCAACTAAGGTTACTTTATCCTGCAAAGTTATCCATTCAAATAGACAGAGAAATAAGGACATTCCGTGACAAAAGTAGGTTAAAGAAGTATTTGAACACAAAACCAGCTCTACAGAAAACACTTCATAGAATCCTCCATGCTGAAGAAAAGGAAAAGCACAAATATAAGGAACCTAGAAAAAACAAGCAGTACTCAAATACTTGTTAAAAGAGCACAAGTAGAACCAGACCAACACACACACACACACACAAATATGTCAAATATAAATACACACCTTTCAATAATATCTCTTAATATCACCGGCCTCAATGCCCCAATGAAAAGACATAGATTTGCAGACTGGGTTAAAAAGCAGGATCCTACAAGTTGTTGTCTCCAAGAAACTCACCTTTCTACAAAGGATAGACATTATCTTAGGGTGAAAGGTTGGAAGATGGTGCTTCGAGCAAATGGGCCTAGAAAACAAGCAGGGGTTGCAATCCTAATATCTGACAAGGTAGACTTCAGTCCAATGTTACTGAAGAAAGATAAGAAAGGTCACTTTATATTGATTAAGGGCACACTCCAACAGGAGGACATTACAATCCTAAACATATACGCACCTAACATGGGGGCTCCCAAATTCATCAAACAAACACTATCAGACTAAGGTCACAGATAACAACAAACACAGTGGTAGTGGGTGACTTTAACACCCCACTCTCATCATTTGAAAGGTCATCGTGGGACAAATTATACAGAGAGGCATCTGGATTAAATGAGGTCATAGACGGAATGGACCTAACAGATATGTACAGGACATTTTATCCAAAGGCTGCATAATATACATTCTTTTCAGCAGCACATGGAACATACTCTAAAATAGACTATATATTAGGACACAAAGCAAATCTTAACAAATTCAGGAAAATTGAAATAATTCCTTGCATTCTATCTGACAACAATGGAATCAAACTACAAATTAGTAGCAAGAAAGGCTATAGAGCATATACAAAATCATGGAAACTAAACAACACACTACTAAATGATGATTGGGTCAATGAAGAAATCAAGAAAGAAATCAAAAAATTCATACAGTGAAATGATAATGAGAACACAACATACTAAAATCTCTGCAACACAATGAAGGCAGTTCTAAGTGGTAAATTTATAGCCTTAAATGCCTATATTAAGATATTAGAAGGTCACAGGTAAACGACCTAATGATTCACCTTAAAGGCTTGGAAAAATAAGAACAAGGCAAACCAAAAATCAGTAGGCGGGAAGAAATAATAAAGATTAGGGCAGAAATTAATGAAATAGAAACAAACAAACAAAAAAAAAAAATCCAAAGAATTAATGAAACAAAGAGTTGATTCTTTGAAAGGATAAACAAGATTGATAAACCCTTAGCAAATCTGACCAAAAGATAGACAGAAGAGAGACAAATTAATAAAATAAGAGATGAACAAGGTAACATCACAACAGATTCCAGAGAAATTCAAAAAATCACAGGGACATATTATAAAAACATATACTTCACAAAGTTTGAAATTATGAAAGAAATGGAGGATCTCCTTGATTTATTTGACCTACATAAATTAAATCAAAATGAGATAGATCACTTAAATAGACCTATAACAAACATGGAGATCTGAACAGTTATCAATAATCTCCCATTTAAAAAAAGCCCAGGCCCAGATGGATTCACTGCTGAATTTTACCTGACCTTTAAGGAAGACCTAACACCATTGCTTCTTAAGATTTTCCAGGAAATAGAAAAAGAAGGAATTCTACCAAACTCCTTCTATGAGGCCAGCATCACCCTGATACCAAAACCAGGCAAAGATAGAATAAAAAAAAGAAAATTACAGATCAATCTCCCCCATGAACATAGATGAAAAATTCTCAATAAAATATTGGCAAACAGAATACTAGAGTATATCAAAAAGATCATTCACCCTGACCAAGTAGGCTTTATCCCAGAGATGCAAGGATTGTTCAACATACGCAAATCTATAAATGTAATTATATAAATGGGTTGAAGGACAAAAATCACATGATCATCTCTTTGGAGGCAGAGAAAGCATTTGACAAAATCCAACATCCCTTCATGATAAAATTCCTACAGAGACTGGGAATAGAAGGAACATATCTCAATATAATAAAAGCTATTTATAACAAACCTACAGCCAACATATTACTAAACGGGGAAAACCTGGAAGCTTTTCCACTAAAATCAGGAACAAGACAAGGGTTTCCCCTGTCCCCACTTTTATTTAGTATAGTTTTGGAAGCCTTAGCCATAGCAATAAGGCAAGAGACATACATAAAAGGGATACAAATTGGAAAGGAAGAGATCAAGTTATCATCATTTGCAGATGACATGATTCTAAACATAAATGACCCTAAAAACTCTACTAGCAAACTGTTAGAGCTGATCAAAACCTACAGCCATGTAGCAGGATACAAAATAAACACACAGAAATCAGTAGCCTTCATATATGCTAACAACAAACACACAGAGGATGAAATCAGAGAATCACTCCCATTCACAATTGCATCCAAAAAAATAAAGTACCTTGGAATAAACCTAACCAAGGAAGTAAAGAATCTCTACAATGAGAACTTTCAAACACTCAAGCGAGAAATTGCAGGAGACACTAGAAAGTGGAGAAACATCCCCTGTTTCTGGATTGGAAGCATCAATATTGTGAAAATGGCAATCTTACCAAAAGCAATCTACATATTTAATGCAATCCCTATCAATATTCCAAAAGCATTCTTCATGGAAATAGAAAAAACAATCCAAAAATTCATTTGGAATCACAAAAAACCTCGAATATCTAAAATAATATTGAGCAACAAAAATGAGGCTGGTGGTATCACAATACCTGATTTTAACCTATACTACAGAGCCATAGTAACAAAAACAGTGTGGTAATGGCACAAAACCAGATATGTAGATCAGTGGAACAGAGTAAAGGTCCCAGATGTAAGCCCAAGTAGCTATAGCCACCTGACATTCAATAAAAATGCCCCAAATTCTCACTGGAGAAAAGACAACCTCTTCAGCAAATGGTGCTGGGAAAAGTGGATATATATCTGTAGAAGGATGAAAATAGATTCTTCTCTGTGTCAATGCACAAGAATTAAGTCCGAATGGATTAAAGACCTTAACATCAGACCTGAAACTCTGAAACTGCTAGAGGAAAAAGTAGTGGAAACCTTCAACATGTTTGTCTTGGCAAAGACTTTATGAATACAACCCCAATTGCTCAGGCAATAAAACCACAGATTAATCACTGGGACCTCATGAAATTACAAAGATTTTGCACTGCAAAGGACACAGTGAACAAAGCAAAGAGGCAACCTACAGAATGGGAAATAAATCTTCGCCAGCTATATATCTGATAGAGGATTAATATTTAGGATATACAAAGAACTCAAAAAGTTAAATAATAAGGAATCAAACAAGCCAATCAACAAATGGGCTATGGAGCTAAATAGAGCATTCTCAAAGGAAGAAATATGAATGGCATATAAGCATCTAAAAAAATATTCCATGTCTCTAGCCCTCAGGGAAATGCAGATTAAAACTATATTGAGATCCCATCTCACTCCTGTCAGATTGGCCACCATCATAAAAACAAATGATCATAAATGTTGGTGGGGATGTGGAAAAAGAGGAACCCTTCTACACTGCTGGTGCGAATGCAATCTGATCCAGCCATTGTGGAAGTCAGTGTGTAGGTTCCTAAAACAGCTAAAGATTGATCTACCATATGACCCAGCTATACCACTCCTAGGCATATATCCAAAGGACTCATCTCATTTCCTTAGAAGTACGTGCTCAACCATGTTTATTGCTGCTCAATTTATAATAGCTGGGAAATGGAACCAGCCTAGATGTCCCTCAACTGATGAGTGGTAAAGAAAAATGAAGTAATGAAATTTGCAGAAAAATGGATGGACCTGGAAAGGATTATACGAAGTGAGGTAACTCAGGCCCAGAAAGCCAAGCACCACATGTTCTCTCTCATATGTGGATACTAGCTACAGATGACTGGGCTTCTGCATGAGAATGAAAATACTTAGTTGCAGAGGCCAGTAAGTTAAAAAAGAGACATAAAGGGAAGAGAAAGGAAGGGAGGAGGGTACTTAATAGGTTAATATTGTATATATGTAATTACAATGATTGTGATGGGGAAGTAATATAATGGAGAATGAAATTTCAAAGGGGAACATGTGGTGGGTGGGGAGGGAGGGAATTACCATGGGATTTTTTTTTATAATCATGGAAAATGCTAATAAAAATTTTAAAAATTAAAAACAAAAAAACAAAACAATAAAAAAAAACTAGTCAAAACCTAGGAGTTCTACATGGGGAAGCAAGTCAAGAAAGGAAATGGACCTGTTATATCCCCTTTTCCTCTCCTTTCCCTCATTATCTTCCCTACCTGTCTCTTCCCTTTAAATATCCAGCTCAGAAGGCTCAGTGTAGCAGCCTGTCTCCCACCTCCTATCCTTTTGAACTAGCATCAACCAAAAGATCAAAACATCATGCCAGAATGCCTACTCAAATGAGATTCCACCCTGATCTGGACCCTAGGGAAATGAATACCCTACCCCAACTCTGTCTTATTGGTCATCAGGAAGCAGTTCAGAAACCTGATTCATTGACCTTTCTCATTTTACTTGTCCTCAGAATCTGGAATGTAAGGGTTAATAAGTCATTACAGTCACAGAAATCACTGTGACATGCTAACCCAGGAACAGGTTTTAATACAGAGGAAATTCTTAAATTCTTTGGGGTTGTAAATAACTTCCCAAACTACAACCTGATAAAGTCACCTGCTGAAGGAGCTATGCAAACTGACTGTCCATCAAAAAACTAGTCAAAACCTAGGAGTCCTACATGGGGAAACAACTCATGAAAGGAAATGGATCTGTTATATCCCCTTTCCCTCTCCTTCCCTCATTATCTTCCCTACCTGTCTCTTCCCTTTAAATATCCAGCTCAGATGGCTCAGTGTAGCAGCTTCAAATCTGTTCCTGCCATCATTATTTGCCCACTCTTCAATAAAGAATATCCTGATGTTGAGGTGGTAAATTTTCTCTACTTTCACATCATTCTAGTTGGTTTAGTCTCACCTCTGATCCAACAGTGGCAAAGGAAAATCTTACTAGGGCCTCCAGAGATGTTGCAAAAATTCTATGGAAAGATCACTTCAAATGCCAGAATGAGTGAAAGTAGAAGTTATTTATTGGGGGCCAAAGAGCTTGAATAGCTTCCAAAAGAAGCTCTGGCCTCAAGCTGAGATGTTACTTTGATTTTTTAGTTTTCATAGCTGGGGATGGGGAGGTTAGTGACAAACAAGATTAGTCAATTGGATACCAATCATTTCTGTAGTCAGGCAACTCTAACAATGGAGTCCACTTGACTTTGCTTAAGCCAAAACTGTAGTTCCTTCTTATTGTCCCTCTGAGCCCTTTCTGGACAGTTCTGTCTTTGGGATTTTTTTTCATCTGTTGACAAAGATAAGTTTAGCTCCTTAGCAATTAACTCTTTCAGTAACTCAATGAATCAGTTCAACTTTTACTTCTGTAAGGCACCCCTCACCTTGTTCTGTAAGTAATCTCATTAAACTCATTGGTTCACCAAATTGGTTTTGTTGTTATTGTACTTTAGTTTGTTATCTGTATCCTGTCTGGGAACAAACAGACATGGGTTCCCATTGCCATAGGGAAAACATTTCCCAAAATACCTATATATTACAATTGAGTCTGAAACTATTTTGTATTTTGTATTTTTCTAATTATTCTCTAATCCCTTATTAGGAAATCAAGAAAGCTCTTAAAACAAGCCACTGAACAATGGGAACATAAACATTTTAGTCCTATTTTGTGGAGGGTGTTCTGACCAAGAGTCAAAGGCTACCTTTTCCTCTTTCTTTTTCCCCCTCCCTCCTTCCCTGTCCCTCAGGTGAATACTCAGAAGAGGATGTTGCATAATGTTGCAAATGGTGTAGAGTGACAGGTGATGACTCTTAGAATACCACTTATTGTACTCACTGCTCATCTCTTGAAAATCCTTACACAAAAAGATTCCTTCCCTTAGTGGAATAAGGCACACTGGGGACAGTGAACAAAAGTGCATCATCTGCGCCAAGATGGTGACCACCTAGCTGCACTGCAAATACCAGGGAAAGAAAGGCAAATATTAAGGGTTATCAGGGTCTTCTTGCCAGTGGGAGGGCACAGAGTGGGGAGAAAAAGGGAATTGCGGATCTCCTCTCAGGTGGGTAGTCTACCCCCCCATACAGCCACCGAGCCCCGAGCCCCAAGTGGCTGTGCTCCAATCGCGTGCCCCAGACTAATATGCTGTGCTCTGATCGCACACCCACGGGAACCTCCACCTCTGTGCTCCGTTCATACACCCACCAGGACCTCCACTGCTGTACTCCATTCGCACACCCATGGGGATATCCCCACCCCCGGGGACCTCCACCGTTGTGCTCTGATCGTGCGCGCCGACCTGCTGTGCTGTGCTCGGTTCGCACACCTATGGGAAAAATGCCACTGTGATCAGGCGGCTGCCAGACCACCCCCTGCTGTGTTCCGATCACTGGCCACCCTCAGCTGTGCCCTGATCCTGTGCCCGCAGCAGCTGCTTCTGCACTACAATTTCATGTGCAGCGTGCCCAGTCCCACAGCAAGGGCCACACAAGCCCACACTGAGTCACTAGCTCCATCTCAGGTGCCATCACCTTCCTGTCCATCGCCGCCCATCCCCCACTCCCCCGTGGCAGGAGAACGCAGACTGTTTGCAGGTCCCAGTGTTCCCAGCCAGAGTTTGGGCAGCTTCAGGGCTTGCTACCTCAGTCCCCTTCCAAGGCCGGAGGAAGGCAGGTTTTGTGCATTACTGGGTGAGAATTCAGGCAACTTTGGTGCCCCTGTCAGATAGGTGGCTTTGGCAAGAGAGAGCAAAAACCCAGACTGATTGGCAACTGCCCCAGGCTACCTTGTATTCTCATTGAGCTTGAGCCCAGTCTGGTCCACCCACCTACCTGTTCATACACTGTCATGGGTAGACCACAGTACAAAAGAAATAACATGAAAAATAAAATGCAAGAAAATCCAGATAGATCACCCAGTCCAACAAGGATTACATCTAACCAAAACATAGAAGAGTTTTTAGGATCAGAACATCAAGTTGAAGCTAAGAGCAATGCAACCCTGACCAACGTACTGGTAGAACTTGCAGGAAAGCAACAAAGGACCAATAATCATGTGGATGCTACGATCACTAAGCTAGAGCAATATGATAAGACATTGGAAGGAATTCAAAGAGAGCTAAGAGAGTTGATGGAGAGTGAAAAAAAAGAGGACCTTAAAAATCAGCTGGCCACACTAAATGAAAACATAAAGAAATGCAAGGATGAATTCCAAGAATCATCAAGAAAATCAGAAAATGAGGTGAAAAGGGGGCTGGACAGAACGATGGAAGTGATAAATAGGAAAGTAGTAGAAAATGCAAACTTAATTGAACAAGTACAAAACTCTCTAGAAGCTCTCAAGAATAGAGTCAGCGAAGTGGAGGATAGAAACAATGATCTGGAATACATGATGGAAGAAATAGTTTGAGAGTTCAAAAATTTCAGTAAGTTCAAAAGTTCCTGTGAACAGAGCATGAGGGAACTATGGGATACATATAACGTCCTAATATCAGAATCATTGAAATACCAGATGGAGAAGAATTTCAGACCAAAGGCATGGAGAACTTATTTAACACAATAATTGAAGAAAACTTCCCCCCGTCTCTTAAAAGAAAGGCCCATCAAGAAACAAGAAGTGAACAGAACTCCAAACAGACTGGACCAAAGGAGAAACTCCCCAAAACATATTATCATTAAGACTCTAAACATTGACACCAAAGAGAAAATCCTAAAATCAGCTAGGGAAAAATGGGCACCACTTTCAAAGGAAACCCCATAAGAAATACTTCATATTTCTCAATGGAAACCCTGACAGCTAGAAGGGCCTGGAATGAAACTCTCAAAACTCTAATAAACTATGGCTTCCAACCCAAACTACTCTACCCAGCAAAAGTCTCCCTCATAATAGATGTTGAAGGAAAAACTTGCCATGACAAAACTCAGCTTTACAATTATATGAACACAAAACCAAAACTACAGAAAGTATTCCAGGAAATTCTCCACAGAGAAGAAACAAATAACCAAACACAAATGCCTACAAGAAGCAGATCACAACACCCAAACCCACAGTAGACACAAAAAATTTCAAATTTCATGAAAATACCAACACACCTCTACCAACACAACATGACAGGGATCAAATCAAATCTCACAGTCATTACCCTAAATATTACTGGCCTTAATTCACCCATCAAGAGACACAAGCTGGGCTGGAGAGATGGCTTAGTGGTTAAGTGCTTGCCTGAGAAGCCTAAGGACCCCGGTTCGAGGCTCAGTTCCCCAGGTCCCACGTTAGCCAGATGCACAAGGGGGCGCATGCGTCTGGAGTTCGTTTGCAGAAGCCAGAAGCCCTGGCACGCCGATTCTCTCTCTCCATCTGTCTTTCTCTTTGTGTCTGTCACTCTCAAATAAATAAATAAATAAATAAATAAATAAATAAATAAATAAATAAAATTTTAAAAAAAAAGAGACACAACCTAACAGGGTGGATCAAAAAATTAGACCCCTCAATCTGCTGCCTTCAAGAAACCCACCTTATCACTAAAGACAGAAACCTCCTCAGGGTGAAAGGGTGGCAAACAATATTCCAAGCAAATGGGAATAAGAAACAAGTAGGTATAGCTATATTAATATCAGATAAAATTGACTTCAAACCAAAAATAATCAAAAAAGACATAGAAGGCCTCTTCCTACTTATCAAGGGAACAATCCATCAAGAGGATATTACAATCATAAATCTGTATGCACCAAACACAGGGGCACCACAGTTCATAAAACAAAACCTACTTGACAATAAAACAGAAATAACCACCAATACCATTATAGCTGGGGACTTCAATGCACCATTATCAGTAATAGACAGATCATTCAAACAGAATCTCAACAGGGAAGTACGAGAGCTCAACAAAACCATAGAACACTTAGACCTAACTGACATCTACAGAACTTTCCATCCCAAATCCACAGACTACACATTCTTCTCAGCACCCCATGGAACATTCTCTAAAATAGACCATATACTGGGTCACAAAGACTGCCTCCACCTATTTAGGAAAATTGATATAATTCCCTGCATGATATCAGATCATAATGCCATGTTCCTAAAAATCAACAAAAAACCCACCAAGAATTCCAATGGCAACTGGAACCTGAATAGTACACTCTTAAACAATAAATGGATAGTTGATGAAATAAAAAATGAAATTCCTAAATTCCTGGAATTGAATGACAGTGAGAACACACACCAAAACTTATGGGACACAATGAAGGCAGTCCTCAGGGGAAAATTCATAGCACTCAATGCCTTCATAAAAAAAGACAGAAAGATCCCTAATCAATAGCCTAACCATCCACCTAAAGGCATTGGACAAACAAAAAAATCCAACCCAAAGAGCTCCAGAAGGAAAGAAATAATTAAAATCAGAGCAGAAATTAATGAATTGGAAAGCAAGGAAACAATTAAGGCAATTGACAAAACAAAGAGCTGGTTCTTTGAAAAAATAAACAAGATTGACAAACCTCTGGCCAATTTGATCAAGCAAAAAAAAGAGAGGCTCCAAATTAACAAAATTCAAAACAAAAAAGGAGAGATCACAACAGACATCAGTGAAATTGTGAGAATCATCAGGACTTATTTCAAAAATCTCTACTCCACAAAACTGGAAAATGTGGAGGAGATGGATAAATTCCTGGATGCATATCATCTACCAAAGCTAAACTCAGAGCAGAATAATCACCTCCATGAACCCATTACACTCATGGAGATTGACAAAGTAATGAAAAACCTCCCCAAAAAGAAGAGTCCAGGACCATATGGATTCCCAGCCAAATTTTACCAAACCTTCATGAAGAACTCAAATCAATCTTTCTAAAACTGTGCCACACAATTGAAGAACATGGAAAGCTACCCAACTCCTTCTATGAAGCTAGTATCACCCTAATCCCAAAACTAGGCAGAGATGCCACAAGAAAAGAAAACTACTGGCCTATTTCTCTAATGAACCTAGATGCAAAGATCCTGAACAAAATACTCGCAAACCTAATCCAACAACACATCAAAAGCATTATCCTCTTTGACCAAGTGGGATTTATCCTAGTAACAAAAGGGTGGTTCAACATACGAAAATCTGTCAATGTAATACACCACATAAACAAGCTTAAACATAAAAACCACATGATCATTTTGATAGATGCAGAAAAGGCCTTTGACAAGATACAACATCACTTCATGATCAAAATATTGGAGAGCATTGGCATGGATGGTTCAAATCTTAACATAATAAAGGCAATATACAAAGCTCCAAAGGCCCAAATAATACTTAATGGAGATACACTGGAGGAATTCCCATTAATATCAGGAACAAGACAGGGATGTCCTCTCTTACCACTGCTTTGCAATATAGTTCTGGAAGTCCTAGCTCAAGCAATAAGACAGGAGAAGGATATAAAAGGGATACAATTTGGAAAGGAAGAAGTTAAGTTAGTTCTATTCTCTGATGACATGATTGTATATGTAAGAGACCTGAGAGACTCCATCCCAAAACTCCTGAAGGTGATTAACTCTTATAGCAAAGTAGCAGGATACAAAATCAATGCACAAAAATCGGTAGTATTTCTGTATGCAAATGACCAAGATACAGAAAAAGAAATAAAGGACATAGTCCCATTTTTAATAACAACAAAAAAAAAAATTAAATACCTTGGAATAATGTTAACCAAGGAAGTAAAAGATCTATACAACAAAAATATAAAAACTCTCAAGAACGAAATTGAGGAGGACTTGAGAAGAGGGAAAGACCTCCCATGCTCCTGGATAGGCAGAATTAACATTGTGAAGATGACAATCCTACCAAAGGCAATATATAGATTTAATGCAATCCAATTAAAATCCCTAAGGGTTTCTTCACAGAGATAGAAAAAATAATCTCAAATTTCACATGGAAAAACAGAAGGCCTCGCATATCCAAACATAAACATATCCTCAGCAAAAGAAATACCTCTGGTGGCATCACCATACCTGATCTAAAGCTATACTACAAAGCCATAGTAATAAAAAAAAAACAGCATGGTACTGGCTTTAAAACAGGAGTATAGACCAATGAAATAGACTTGAGGACCTGGATTTTGGGTCAAGCAACTATAGTTACTTGATATTCGACAAAGGCCTGAACAATATAGGTTGCAAAAAAGATGGCATCTTCAACAAATGGTGCTGGAGAAACTGGATAAGCACATTCAGGAAACTAAAACTTGATCCACACATTTCACCATGCACTACACACAAATCCAAATGGATCAAACATCTCAACATAAGACCAGAAACTCGAAAACTACCAGAAGAAAATTTAGGAAGTACTTTCCATGATATAAGAATGGAAAAAGACTTCCTGAACAAAACCCCAGTGGCTCACGTTCTTAAACAGTCACTCAACCAATGGGATCATATGAAGCTGAAGAGTTTCTTTACAGACAAGCATATAATAAGCAAAGCCAATAGAATACCCACAGAATGGGAGGAAATATTTGCAGGTTATTCAACTGATAGAGGCCTAATCTCTAGAATCTACAAACAACTCAAAAGTCTAAACAATAACAAGACAAACACCCCACTCACAAAACGGGGCCCAGAGTTGAACAGGCAGTTCACAGAGGAAGAGATACAAATGGCAAACACACACTTAAGAAAATGTTCAGCATCCCTAATCATCAGAGAAGTGCAAATTAAAACAACTATGAGATTCCACCTTACCCCAATAAGGATAGCAAACATCAAAAAATCAAATGAAAATAAATGCTGGCGAGGATGTAGAGAAGCAGGAACACTCATTCACTGTTGGTGGGAATGCAGGATGGTACAACCACTTTGGAAAGCAATATGGAGACTCCTGAAAAAGCTGACTATAGAAATACCAAAAGACCCAGTTATACCCTTACTGGGCATCTACCCTAAAATCTTCAAACCACAGGCCAGCGAGATTTGCTGAACCATGTTTGTAGCAGCTGAATTCATAATAGCTACAAGCTGGAATAAACCCAGATGTCCATCATTAGAAGAATGGATAACAAAGTTGTGGTATATCTACACAGTGGAATTCTATACAGCAGTAAGAAAAAATAACACAAAGAAATTTAAGGAAAAATGGTTGAACCTGGAACAGATCATTCTCAGTGAACTTACCCAATCACAGAAAAAAAATCGACACATAGTCTCACTCATCTACAACACCTAACCTGAATCTACCCAAGATACCTTACATACCCAGCTGCACTTCATGGACTACACAATAGTATGGATGGGGATGGCGGGGAAGGCATCGAAGGGTAGAAAACAGTGTTCTGGACCTAAATGGCAATGGTACCATAAAATTCTACGTCCTAAAAGACAGACCAAATGGCTGAACCTTCACTAGACCCTTACAGGAAACACCTGGACGACAAGACACTGGAAAAGGTAGGATCAAGACTATCCTAAATCTTCTACATCTTCCCTCCCTCCCTCTCCTCCTTGCCCCCCTCTCTCTCTCCTCTCTAACTCTTGTATATTAGTTATGTTTTTCCTCAATTTCTTAGTGGGCACTGAACTGTAACCCCCACTTCCAGCTTGGGGCTACCATCCACAATGAGCCTTTGATCAGCGAAACCTACAAGGTTTCCCAAAACAATGACAGACTTCTGTCAGAGTACTTGATGACCCACCAAAGGCCAGTGGTAAGACCCTATTGCTGAAGACTCCATATGCAGCTGACACGAAAAATGGAATGGCATGGCTGGAAGCCAGGAGAGAGTCAGTCCCCAGACTGTCAGCATGTCTAGTGCCAGAAGGTGCTACATGGGCGACTGAGGGCAATGACCAATATCTGTCCAAGCAACTCATGGTCTAACCTACTTAGCAACAAATAACCTGTTGTGATGCCCACACAAGTGCAATAGCAGCACACATCCATGGTTGGGAACCAACTGCTCTTGATTTGGCTAACTGATCCTCTCAGTGGTATGAGATCCATAGCTGGAGCTGGAAACAAGTCAGAACCATACCCAAACATAAACCCACTCTCCAATATCAAGCTACCATCAATCATGGGATACAAGAGAGCCTACATCTATCAAACTCTCTATCAAAAAAGTAATTTTTATCTCAATTGTCCAGGTGCTAACTTACTCTCCGTTGGAGAATCTGCTTCTCTTTTTCAGATAGATTCAGATAGATTCAGATCCTAAGGAGAGAGCTGCCAAACAAACCTCAAAAGGGGCCCGACTGAAACTAAGGACAATTGGCGAAACAAGCAAGGGTGATATTTTCCTGATGAACTGGATACCAGCACAAAGGGGAAGGAGACCAACACAGAGAACAATCAACTCCTACCAAATCAGATCTAGAGCCTCAGAGGCCCCCAACACCTCAGCACTGAAGCAGACCAAAATTAAACCCAATATGGCTCAGGGAAATTTTGCGGAAGTGGGGACGGAAAGAATGTCAGAGTCACATGTTGGGTCATGATATGCAGAGACATTTATCATACCAATAACTGTGTGCTAACTCCACAATGCACAACCCATTTACATCAACAAGCAGGGCCCAATGGGAGGGGGTAGATCATGGATGAGCCTGAACAATGGTACCAAACTGCCTGTATTTGTTGAAAAGAAAACTAATAAATTAAAAAAAAAAATAGAAATAGTATAAAGTTAACTGGTCATTACTGGTCTGTGAATAAATGTCCACTTGGTTTTCCAATTCCAACATCATATATAAGTTGGCTGAGTAATCCTCACACTTTCTAAATATGTTGCCTATTGGAGTTTCATTAATCATTTATTTATTTCAATTTATTTAATGTGACATCAAAAATGAGATCTTTTCTAAACTTCAAACAAATGTATTTCTGATAATTTATATTTGAGTTTATATGAGTTCACACACATTGACCTTTAATTCACTATTGTAATAGTAAACTTTCTTGTATTTATCCCAACATGAATTTTACATTTAAAAAGAAATCCATTCTCTTTACAATTCAGTAAAGAACAAAATGCTTTCTTCAATAGAGATTTTTTTCATGAGACACTTTAGAATACCAAATGGAGTCTTAGACTGGTTTGTAGATCATTTGTTGAAATGGATTGCTTATTGATTATTGATATTTTTCCTTACAACATTCTTAACACCAAATTAATTGTTTTATGACACCAAATACTTAATATTACTTCATTGTTTTTTCCAAGGTGGAGTCTCACTCTAGCCCAGGCTGACCTGGAATTCAATATGTAATCTCAAATTGGCCTCAAACTCATAGCGATCCTCCTACCTCTGCCTCCCAAGCGCTCTTCATTTCTCTTCACATTTTCTTCCTTCTGTGCAAGAATATCAGTATCTTTTCCCCTTATAAGCATAATAATTTTATTGGGTTAAGAGCCCATTATTCTCTAGTATGACCTCATCTTAACTACTTCCTAGCTATATCTACAAAAAGCTTATTTCCAAATAAGAAGCCCCATTTATAGTTTTCAATGATTAGGACTTTATTTTTAGAGACACAATTAATATCAGTATCTATGTGGGGAGGGCTAGTTAGTTAGGAAGACCAACCCTGAATACCAAGCAGGGGACTTCAGATGTGCTAATGGGAACCATACAGACTTCAGAAGGCATTCTTCTGTAAAGGGAGTGATATGCTTAAAGCATAGACATCTTAATCTTCTGGCTATTGTTGGCAAAACAGGAAGGACAGATGATTCCTCAGGGGAGATGGTATTATTAGAGTTAGTAGGGAACTGATACATAAAGGAGAATCTCTACTTACAGATGAATAACTATCTAGTAAACAATGATATGAAGGTGGCTGATGGAACCTGAATTGCCAGGACTTGTCTTCACTGTCTCCACTCCAGTTCTCACCAGGAGCCCCTCAACAGCCAATTACCAGTACTCACAGCTACTAGGACTGATGTTAGGGGGTCTAGCCTCATACAGAAGGGCTCAACATCAAGTCTGTTGCTAACCTTGGGTTCTAGCCATAATAACCAGGCTTCTGCTTTGCGTGCAGTTTCTTGTTTGGTGTTGGTTCCTGAGTCCACATCCCCAAGTCTGGCTTCTAAATCTTGTTGGGCACATTCTCAGAATGCACCTTACTCCTGAGCCCCACAATTTACTAAGATACTGAACAACATGGGTTGCTCTGTATGAGTGCACTTGAGCATTTCTTCTCCTGACTGGATCCATATCTATTGCTCTGTACATACATGCAGCCCAAGTGCTGCCAAGTTTTCTTTTGAGGTGTTTTTTGGCTCTACTCTCTGGATAGAACTTATTATACCTCTGTTTGCATGCTGCTAACATGTTGCAGAAAGTGACCATGTTTGATCCAGACACAAAGTGGTGCATGTATCTGTGATCGCAAGATACCTACACCAATGGGAGGCAGAGCCAGCAGAATCGGAAGCTCACAGACCAGCTAGACAGGCATTCATTTGAAGAGCTAGTAGTGAATTAAAAAGCAGCTCCTAACCTGAAAGTTTTTCAATTAAATTTAATACACTTACTGAATACAGTCACAAGCTCACACTGGGGAAGACCTAGGAGGCCTGGTTCACTGTCTTGCCTGAGAAAGACAGGCACACAGGAAAAGCAGGATCCAAATTCTCTTAGTCACATTTCTGAAATCCTAAAACTAGTCCATTAAATTATTTAATCCATAACTCATCTGGCAGCAAAATCTAAAATAATGTGAGTCGATTTATATATACCTTTTATTTATCCCAGTTGGTGTGAATTTCATATACTGTACCTGATGAAGATTAATAGGGTATTGGTCATAATACCCTTAGGGAAATTAAATAATGTTGATTTTTTGCTCCAGACTTCTTTTTGAAAATTCCCTCAATTCAAAACTTTAAGTAACAGCTTGTGACAAGGGATTGGAGCTGAGATATTTGATCTAGTGTTTGTTTAAGAACTTTGTTTTCTGCATGAGAGACTGCTTGAGAACACCCAGTATCTTCCAGGATATAGACTTAGGCACTATGCTATTCACAAGAATTTTACTAAGAATCTCACTCAACCTAGCCATCTTTTGTGTTGAGTCCTTCCTTTCCTGTCATAACCTTATACTTTCCTGAGGCTTTTGAGTAAATTACTTATTTTACTAAGAGTCTTACTTTTCCAAGAACTTACTCCTTTTTCCTATTAGAAACATTAATCCCTCCCACATTTGTCATTAGAGGGATTATTTAGTCCTGGCATACTTGATTGCTCCCCTCAGAGCTCTAATTAGACTATGTCCTGCTTAAGTTGCAGTAGATGCCATTGGAAACACCACATTTGGCAGCCCCAGGAGTCTGCTGAGACCTGTGGAGGTCTCATTCTCAGACAGAATAGCATTCTACAGTTGGAATACAAAAGTTTTTTTTATTCCTTTTGGTTTCCATTCATCTCTCCTTACTATCCCTTCCATGTGGTATAACTTTGGCTGCTGAAAGTTTTACCTTAATAGGGACCACATACTTTTTTTGTGAATGCAAAACCAACCTCACATCAGGAGACCCTGTAGAACTAATTATTTCATATGAGTGGGACAGAATGACCTAAGATGGTCACCATCCTAGTGAACTCTGAAGAGACTGAAAAATGGGAAGGAGAGTCCATTTTAGCATTTCTCTGGCATTTGAGATGCAAATCACTCACTTGGATTACATGGGCTCTGGGACTAGAACTCAGATCCTAATGCTTGAGGTAGAACTCACATCCTCTCCTGTATGTTACACAATCAGCCAGCCAGGTGAGATATGCCCATGAGTACAATATTAGCACATAAATTATGGGGATACTCAACTATTCTCTGTATATGAGGCCCACTCAGTGGAAAGGAATTTATCTTTAAATTGAACTTTCACTGCTAGTCAGAGAAGCTTGTCTGTGGAGATGGCAATTGACACTGAGGAGACTCAAAACACATCAAAGCTGAAAATAAGAAGTTTTCAAGGGCTCAAAACTAAATGAGATATCTATCCATATCTATTTCCTTCAAGGCTCAGGGAACATTGTCAAAGAGGGACCAAGAAGAATGTATGAGCCATGTGAACCATATCCCCACAGTGGTTACTGAGACCCACACAAGACTTGCACTGTTCTGAGCCCATCAGCATTTTAACATGGAGAACTGAGGAAAACAAAGCAGAATAATGGCTTCTTAGAAAGTGGAGGGTTCTCAGTGGATTTGGAGGTAGGAGGCAGAGGAAAAAAAGATGGTAACAAGCTGGGAATATAATCAAATTACATATGTTTGTATGTATTGTATATATTCATATATTAAAGTTCTTCATAAAAAAAATCATAAAACAGGGGCTGGAGATATGGCTTAGTGGTTAAGTGCTTACCTGTGGAGCCTAAGGACCCTGGTTCGAGGTTCAGTTCCTGCCAGGCTCCTCCCCAGTGGTGCTGAGGAGGGACCAGGCCCGCTGGTTCCTCCCAAGGGGTTGAGGAAGAAGGGATGAACATCGGATGACAGAGAACCTCTCCTAGTCACCGGTGAAAAACCACACTGAGTCGGGAGTCTTGTCGAAGCAGGAATTTGCTTTATTGTTACAAGTAGTTGCATATATAATGTTGAGAATGAAGACAGGGATTTTAGGACGAGGGGAGAGGTAAGGGCCAATAGTAAACTGTGACTATTGAAATGATAATTCAAAGTCCTGTGTAGAAGTAGCAGGCCAGAAGCCATTAGGCGTCTTGCTGAGTCCTAGCTGGCCAGAAACAGGTTGACAAACTTTAGCGAGGCTCAGGAAGTTCCACTAGACCTTGTATCTGGGCCTCTCAAGGCCCAACAGTTTCCCCAGGACCCACATAAGCCAGATGCACAATGTGGCACAGGCATCTGGAGTTTGTTTGCAGTGGCTAGAGGCCTTGGTGTGCCCATTCTCTCTCCCTCCCCCCTTTCTCTCTCTGTCTGTTGTTCTTGAATAAATAAATAAAGATAAACAAAAAATTGAAAAAAAATCATAAAACAAATAAAAACTAAGAGAACTCAGGACCTGCTTCTCCAGTGCTTCTTGCAAGAGAGACTTTCTCTGGTCCAGAAGAGGACTCAGGAATTAGAATGGATCCTCTACAGAAACCAAAGAAAAGAAGAGAAAGGCTTAAGTTTTTAAAGAAACATCAAGGGAAAAAGACCAGGATTAAACACACAAATAAACTTGAAATATTTCATGTTAAATTCATCTTTTCCCCACTTCAGTGGTTATAATAAAATCCAATAAAAAGAAAGTAAAAAAGCTGATGCGATTATATTTAGGGGTCACAAATATGTTTGTCATTTTCCTGCAAAAATATCTGTGAGATTAATTTAAAGGAGGAAAAACTTACTTCAGCTCATGATTCCAAAGGAGAGATAGTGAGCAGAATCCCAACTAAACTTGACAGAGGCACATCCCTAGTGACCTCAGTTCCTTCTTTCTGCAGTAGGCCTCTTAAAGAATCATTAGCGCCACAGGTTGGGAAGCAAAACTTCAATCAATGAGCATGTGGAATCTCCCCTTTCCTCCACTTCAGTTTTTTTTTCCCTAAAATGCACTTATTCATAGAAAAATTTGAAAATACTATTTAACCATTAAAAAAGGTTGTGGTACTTTGCTGGGTGAGATGACCAGTTTATTTTTCTTTAATTTTGGCATACACCCTCATTGACATTTTCCTATGCTTATTTTTACTTAATGCACTATCATTTAGAGCTTATGAAATGTTTACTTTTTTCTCTTTTCCTTTCCTTGCCTTGCCTTTCCTGGCCTGCCCTGTCATTCACAGAAGACCTTTCTCTGAACAATGGGAGCTAATTCTGAGATATGCATGCCAAGTAATTTTAAAGTTAGAGGAAGAAGGACCTCCCCTCCCCCCTAGTAATTTCACATTTATTGCTTTGTGTTGCTTGGCCACTTACTAAAATCAGCAAGGGGCACCCTGGGGGGTGCTTTCAGCATGTGTGTGAGGGAGCATGGGGGAAGTGATGGCTATTTTGAAACCACTGCAAGGATGGTCCTGGGCAGAGTTAAGCTGGCTCCCCTCAAAGACTATGGAATTGGGGCACATCACACTTGCTCCAGTACCCATGCAGCACCCTCAGTGGAAGCAGAAATCAACTATTGCCTATTTTTGAGACCAACTCTTTTTTGTGTATTGCATGAGTGTGAGCACATTCATTCTGTTGTGCCTTGGGAAGGTACTAATTGAATCGAGTAAAGCCATGTTAAAGAGTGTGTGACTTTTAGCATCATTTGAGCTTAGAATGGGAACAGCTTATATTAATAAGTCCCTATGAGGGGACTTATTAAAATCACATCACCACTGTGAAATTACATTGAGATGATCCTCTGATTAGTTTATTTCCCTTTCCTTAACATTTATTTTATATCTCAGATAACCAAAAACACATTGTGATAAGACAAATGGTATGATTTTTCTTCCTGTTTATTCTGGAGGGTGTGAAAACTTATTATGAAGGAATTTGAGAAACTTTCAGGGGAAAACTACATGCTATTGATAGAGGACTTGGGGTATCTTTAAGAGTGAAAGAGCTTTTATCAGCTCTTGGTTGGGCTGTAACTCAGGAGTTATTATGTCAGACATTCATGGTCACACAAAACTTCCACTGTGTTAGTGGCTTCTAGGTTCCTGTCTTATGCATTTCAATGAATAAAATCCACAGACCATGGAGGGTGAAGTTTAAAAAGATTTTATTATAGAGGTTAAGAAAAGGAGAGATGGTTTAGCATCTTATATATCTTATATAGCTTATATGCTATGGATTCTTCCACATTCAAGATTTACTCACAGTGTGTTGGATGATATATGCATACATACATACATATTATTTATATAAATTATACATAAAATTTTAAATGCAAAAAAGTAAAATATTTATAACAAGTATACAAGCATACATATAAACACACACACACACACATATATATAAATTTGTGCATATATATTCTATAATAATACAATTAATATAAAATGCATTTTTCCCATAAAGCATTGATTTGGCTTGAAGCTTTTGAAAATTGCCCCTCTAAATATCTGCAAAGAACTAATTTGCACATAGATTTATAATCAGACTGGTTTCTAATCATGCTCTCAATTTGACATGCATTTTCCCACACTCTGTAGCTAGCAGAGTGGGCTAAAGAAGAAATGGTTTCTCTTGACAACTGTGCTTTCACAGATGTGAGTCAAATTAGGGTTTCTTAAATCATCCTGGTTAGTTAAATACTGTTGCCAGTGAGCAGTTCTTCATTTTCTCTGGGGTTTCAGGATTGTTCAGAGGCTCACTGAATATCCATACCTGGAATGTTTTTACTTCATAAGAATGAGAATAAAGCCGGGCGTGGTGGCGCACACCTTTAATCCTAGCACTCGGGAGGCAGAGGTAGGAGGATCGCCGAGTGTTCGAGGCCACCCTGAGACTACATAGTGAATTCCAGGTCAGCCTGAGCCAGAGTGAGACCCTACTTCGAAAAACAAAACAAAAAAAAAAAAAAAAAAAAAAAAAGAATGAGAATAAACTCACTTTAGAGTCTTATCTTGCAAGGTGAAATTTCTCAGCTAATTATTTTTTAATAAATATTTTTATTCATCTAACATAGAGAGAGAGAGAGAGAGACAGACAGACACACTATGGACATGTATGTTCCACTTGCCATGACAAACTCCAGATGCATGTGCCACTTTTTGCATCTGGCTGTACATGGGGATTGGAGAATCAAATCTGGACCTGCAGGCTCTGCAAGCAAGCACCTTTAACCACTGATTATTTCCCAAACCCAGCTGATGATTAGTTTTGAGATACTAGACAAAAGTTAAATTTTAGCAAATTCCTAGAATTGAAATATTTTAAATCTTTTCCCAATAAAAGTTTATAATGGTTTTTTTTTTTTAATCTGAAAAGGGTAGAATTTGATTCTGTGTAAAAATATCCTCCAGAAAGTTCTTTGTGTTTGGTATTCTCTTAGGACTGTGATTATAGGCTGGTGTTTCTGAACCTTTACAAAATGTAGCCAGGGCTGACCAATTAAGATTTTAATTTTAACCAAATTGATTGTTCTTCTTCATTTAAAAATGCTTGTGCTAAAGGAAATATGTTTAGTCTCTTGGGCATCTATTGAATGTATCAAGAGATTACATTAGCTCAGGAAACTTAATTTTTTTTTTTTTTTTTGTAGAGAGAGAGACTGAGAACTCCAGATGCATGTGCCACCTAGTGTGCATCTATGACCTTGTACTTACACACATCTTTATGCATCTGGCTTACATGGGATCTGGAGAGAGATCCAACATGGGCCTTTAGGCTTTGCAGGCAAGCATCTTAACTGCTAAACCATCTCTCCAGCCCTCGTGAACTTACTTTATTATTATAGTATAAATTTTCTCTAAAATTTATTGATGATCATTTGTATGCCATAGGTGTCTAGTATTTCTTATAAAAGAAATACCTACTATTATTTGTCTTTTTATACTTTAATTTTTATTTATTAGAAATGTTGTTGTATGGACAGATAATAAGTTGGTCCTATTGCCCTCCACACCATTCCACTGAGGACCCTCTTCAGTGGGGTTACTATTTTTGGTATTCACCATGGAGTTATTACACGTTATGAGTTCTGAAAGCAACAGTCAGTAATTGTGTGTAAGAGGTGTCCAATGCCTCTAGATATTCATTCCCACCCTGTGGCTCTTACAATATTTCTAGCCCCTCTTCTGCAATTTTCTCTATGCTTTGGTGGGTGGGTTATAAGTCTGCTTCAGTGTTACACTGTCAGCAACCTATAGATTTCTGCTTTGATATATTTTGAGTGTCCTTAGTGTCTACCACCATCTCCCTGGTGCAGATTGTCAGGCATGCTGTGAGAGAAGCATTCATGCTTAACTCACAATTCCTCTGTGGTTTCACCTGGACTCTGGATGAAGTGCAAGAGGTGGCTCATCTCATGATAGGGAATCAGCTGTCTTTTCTTGTCCTTTTGGTGGATTTGGTTTGGTTGCCTTCTGTAAAAGAGAAAACAGATTATCCAACAGAGTGAGAGAAACAATGTGTTAAAGGGGTTAAACATAGTTAATTAAGAGAGATTTTGAGGGGGCTGGAGAGATTTCGCAGGGGTTAAGATACTTTCATGCAAAGCCTAATCCCCATATGTGATTCTCCAATACCCTCATAAAGCCAGATGTACAAGGTGGCATATATGTCTGGAATTTGCAGCATCAAGAGGCCCTTGGGTGCCCATTCTCTCTCACTTTCTCCCCATCTCTTTTCTATCTATGCTTGCAAATAGATAATTAAAAAAAAAAAAAAAAGAAAGAGTTATTTTGGTAAGTGTAGCCTCTTTTTGGCCAAAGACTTACTGAGATCTTCTCAATGGAGTTGATGATCATGATCTCCATAGGATTATGACTTGATTCCTAGCAGCATATATGATTTTCTTCCCCTTGAGCAGGTCTCTTTTCTAATCACAGGGTCACTGATTACCCATGTAGCCTGAGTGCCACTATTGCACAGGTGTGCACATCTTGTCCAGCTGGCTGATTTTGTGTCTAGCAGGATCCCCTGCATAGTTACAACAGCTGGTGGCCATTTTCCACCAGCAGCTCATGTAGCACTTTCCAGCAGTATGAGGGGTAGAAATTGGAGGGCTTGTTTCCTGCCATGTTCCAGCATTATCTCTTAATGTCCTGAATGTCTTCAGCAATAGGATCTTACTTGTTTGCTCTGATGGATAATCAAGTGCTTTGAAAAAAGCTTGCCTTATTTTGGGGACCTGACAGGTATCTCTGACCAACATCTCACTGTGAGGTGTAACCCATTTCTGGCACTGGGAATTACAAGACAGAGCCCATGGTTTTGGAATTAAGCTTCCTCCCATCCTCTCTGAGGTCCTTCTTCCCAGAGGACTCTCCAATCTTAAACACACACTCCTATTAAGGATTATATGTTTTAGTTTTCTATCCAGGAGAAAGGTTTCTATGGTTCATGTTGACTTTAGTTTTGTGTATATCTCCTCCACTCTTTTCCTCTCCCCCCACCAAGGCCTTCCAAGCCTATTAATTGTCCTTTGAATTGCCTGTCAAGTAGTCCTGTAACTGAAGCTGATCTAGGTTAGGAACCACATATAAAGAAGCACATGCCACCTTTGTTTTTCTTTGCTTGTGTGAGATTATTTAGCGATTTTTTTTCCAAGTCTTCATTTTCTTGCAAATTTTATTATTTTATTTTTCCTTACTGCTGAGTAGAATTCCATTGTGTATATATGCCACATCTTCATTATCCATTCTTATGTTGATGGATCTCTGAACTGATTCCAGTTCCTAGCTATTGTGAATAGAACAGCTTTTGGGCCTTGAGAGGCCTGGACATGAGGCCTAGTGGAACTTCCTGAGCCTAGCTAAAGTTTGGCCACCTGTATCTGGCCAGCTATGACTCAGCAGGGCGACAAATTGCCTCTGGCCTGCTATTTCTGCAAAAAAGTTAGAATTCCCGCGCGCACTTAGAAACGAATCATTTCAAAAGTCATGATATGCTGTTGGCCCTTACACCCCATCCTTTCCTGAGATCCCTGCCTTTGTTCTCAACACTATATAAGCATCTGCCTGTCACAATAAAGCGAGATCCTGCTTTGATAAGTCTCCTGACTCAGTGTGGTTTTTCTCCAGTGACTAGGAGAGGTTCTGAGTCATCATCGACACTCACCATCCCACTGAGCCTCAGGAAGAGACTGGTGGGACTGGCTCTCCTAAGCCCTACCTGCCAGTGAGCCTGGCAAACAGCTGACTAAAATGGCTGAACAAGTGTCTCTGTAGAAAAGGGGCATCATTAGGTTGCATGTCCAGGAGTAGTATAGGTAAATTATATGTTAGGCGTATTTTCACCTTTGAAAAATATCTTATGTAAGGAAAGGTGAAGGGAGGGCTAATCAAAATCTAAGAGGATATAAATAAGTCATATGGAAACCTACTTTTTTGGGCAATGGAACATTCAGGAACCATAGATTATTATCAGAAAATTTTCAGTGTCAGGGATGGGATACCTTCCAGTGAGTTGTTGGTCAGGAAGGTTCCTGGTGCCCCCAAAACATTACAGACCATTGCTGAGGCCCTTGGTTTCCCACCAGGAATAAATGGTAAGACCTTATTGCTGAAAATGCCACATACTTGGGCTGCAAGGTCACTGAGAAATCCTGCTGGAGCTGAACTAAAAGCCTCCTCCTGTAGACCAGCTGACAGGAAGCTAGTAAAAACCATGCTGCATACAGTTCAATGAGAGAGATAGAAATAACCACTGAAAATACTCAACAATGGACACTGCAAGCCTTATATTTGGCCAGCCATGCCAAATGAGCCAACAGGTACAATAGTAGCATGTCTGTTATGGGGAAAACCAACCACCATCTAATTGCTCCATGGGAGGGAATACATCCCTGATACTGAAAACCTACAAAACCTATAAAAGGGGTAGTCATGAGCCCTAGGGGTGTAACATCTGCTGCTGTCTGGCTAAAAGTATATACTGTGCTCAACAAAATTCCCAATAAGTCCTTCTCTTATTAATGTTCATACCCATATATTAATGCTATCTCACTAGTGGTTAGAGAAGCTTCTCTTTTCAGATAGCAATGACATTTTGATGACTCAGAAGGCATCATGGTGCAGAAAAGAAGGGACAGAGGAGTGCTCAGCACTGAAATATCTCTATCGCACCTTCCAAGGCTCAAGGCTCATTGCGGAAGAGATAGCAGAAAGAATGTAAGAGCCAAGGACAGATTAGACTCCTTAAAAGGTGCTCCTCAAGACACAAAATGGCCTGGATATCCATGACCTCACAGTGCCTGACACTACATACACAAGACCATCATAACAGGAGGAAAAGATGCTGACATCAAAATAAAAGAGAGACTGATTGAGAGGGGGAGAAGATATGATGGTGAGTGGAGTTTCAAAATGGAAAGTGTGGGGAGGGAGGGAATTACTATATTATATTGTTCACAATTATGGAAGTTGTCAATAAAAATAATGATAAAATATTTTATTTATTTTAGTGGGGGAGACAAAGAGATTGTGAGGAGTATGGGCATGCCAGGGCTTTCTGCCACTGCAAAAAAACTCCAGACACATGTGTCACTTTGTGCATCAGGCTTTATGTGGGTACTGGGAATCAAACTCAGGCTGCCATGCTTTGCATGCAAGCACTTTTAACCACTGAGCCATCTCATATTTTCAGCTTTATTGAAATCTCCATACTGATTTTTATAGAGGTTGTACAAGTTTGCACTCCCACCAGCAGTGGATAAGGGGCTTCTTTTTCTCCACATTCCTGCCAGCATTTGTTGTCATTTGATTTTTTGGTGGTTGCCTTTTTGACTAGGGTGAGGTGGTGTGGTGTTTTGATTCAGGTGTCCCCCATAAACTTAGGTGTTTTGAATGCTAGGTTCCCAGCTGATGGAGATTTGGGAATTAATGCCTCCTGGAGGGAGTGTATTGTTGGGGGCGGGCTTATAGGTGTTACAGCCAGTTTCCCCTTGCCAGTGTTTGGCACACTCTCCTGTTGCTGTGGTCCCCCTTATGTTGGCCAGAGGGTGATTTCCACCCTCTACTCATGCCATCGTTTTGCCCTGCCTTTGTGGAGCTTCCCCTCAAGCCTGTAATCCAAAATAAATCTCTTTTTCCCAGAAACTACTCTTGGTTGGGTGATTTCTACCAGCAATGTGAACCGGACTGCAACAGTAAAGTGGATAGAACGGTGGAATGGCCTTTTGAAGAAACAGCTACAGCACCAACTAGGTGCCAACAGTTTGGAGGGCTGAGAGAGTGTCCTCCAGCAGGCTCTGAATCAGCGTCCTACATATGGTACTATTTCTCCTATAGCCCGGATTCACGGGTCCAGAAATCAAGGGGTGGAAATGGGAATGGTCCCACTTACCATCACCCCAAGTGACCCATTAGCTAGATTTTTGCTTCCTGTTCCCACAACCTTATGCTCTGCTGGACTACAAGTCTTGGTCCCAGAGGGAGGAATGCTTTTGCCAGGAGACACAATGAACATTCCATTGAACTGGAAGCTAAGACTTCCCCCTGGTCACTTTGGGCTCCTAATGCCCTTGAGTGAACAGGCTGAGAAAGGAGTTACAGTGACAGCAGGGGTGATTGATTCAGATTACCAGGGGGAAATTGGATTGTTCCTCCACAACGGAGGTAAGGAAGAGTATGCCTGGAGTGCAGGAGATCCTTTAGGGCATTTTTTAGTGTTATCATATCCTGTTGTCAAAGTCAATGGACAACTGCAACAACCCAATAGAAGTAGTGTGATAAATGGCCCAGATCCTTCAGGAATGAAGGTATGGTTTACCCCTCCAGGTAAAGAAACAAGACCTGCTGAGGTGCTTGCTGAAGTTGGAGGAAATACAGAATGGGTAGTAGAAGAAGGCAGTTACAAATACCAGCTAAGGCCACATGACCAGTTACAGAAACGAGGACAGTGATTGCAATATTTCTGTCCTGCCTTGATAACAGAGTGTTTGTATGTGTCTACACCAATATTACAATTATATCATTAGCTATCTGTTGAATTTATGTTAGACCCATTATATTAGAGACTAAGCTTTGTGTTGGGGGAAAGATTTTGCGGTTGCTGTTTTACATGGGATAGTTATGTGATGTTAGGCAGAATTATGAGCTTGTTACTATTTTCATTTGGAAATTAAGTATGATGTAAGGAGACATGATTTGATGCCAAGTTGACAAGGGGTGGACTTGTGATAGTTAAGGTGTTGTCAACTTGATCTGTTTAGTAATCCACAGGTTGCTTCTAGGAAGGATCAACTAAAGGAGGAAGTCTTTCCCCCAGGGTGAGACCTTTCCCAGAGTGGGTGGCCCTGCTCAGAGGGTCTTGATATAAGGAAGCTCTGGGTAAAAGAGTTCTTTTCCTTCCTTCCTCCCTTCCACTTGGCTGCCAGAGCTTCTTGCTACCTTCCAGCATGGATTGAAGACCAGTGCAGACTAAAGACCAGCATCAACTGAAGACCCGTGTGGATTGAAACCCAGCAGCTCTTCAGGAATCCTCCAGGCTTTCTGGCACCATCTGCCGAGCCAGGTTGAGACTGCTGAGGCATCTGACCACATGGACTAAGCAGCTACCAGGTTCAGTGATTCTTGGGCCTGCAACTGCTATTGGAGTACTGTAAGCTGATCCAATAAATCCCCTTTTTAAAATAATTCATTCTGGCAGTTCTGTTCTTCTAGAGAACCCTAACTAATACAGGTGGGATCTCAGTCATTTTAATCTGCATTCCCTGATTGCTAGGGATATTGAATAACTCTTTAGGTGTTTATTAGCCCCTTGAATTTCTTCCTTTGAGACCTCTGTTCAATTACATTTCCAATTTTTAAGTGTGTTGCCTCACTTATAATTTCTTAGTTTTTTAAAGTTATTTATAATTTCTAGACATTAGGCCACTGTCATGTACACAGCTGACAAAGATTTTCTACAATTCTGTAGGTTTTCTCTTGATTATATTGATGGATTGCTTGCCTGTACAATAGCATTTGAGTTTCATGAGATCCTACTAGTTAAGTGTTTGTTTAATTGCCTAGTCTACTGGGGTCTTATTCAGAAAGTCCTTCCCTATGCCTATATGTTGGAGTGTTCTGCTTATTTTCACTTCAGTCACTTTAGAGTTTCAGGTCTTATATTGAGGTTCTTGATCAATTTGAAGTTGATTTTTGTGAAGGGTGTGAAAAGAGGGTCCAGTTTCATTCTTCCACATGTGGCTATCCAGTTTTTCTAGAACCATTTGGTGAAAATTCTGACTTTACTCTAGCATTCATTTTTGGTCATTTTGTCAAAGATTAGGTAACTGTAGTTGGAGGAACTTATACTGGGATCTTCTAATCTTGATTTAATGTGTTTTTGTGCTAGTACCAAGTTGAGCTGTTTTTATTTCTATGGTTTATAGTGTGTCTAGAAATCAGGTATGGTGATGCCACCAAAGGGTTTTTTGTTTTGTTTTTTTTTTTTTCCTTTTGCACTTCTGAATTTTTGTACCTATTTTTTTCTAATTCTGTGAAAAATGCTGCTGATATTTGATTGAAATTACATTGAATCTGTATATTGCTTTTGGTGGGATGGCCATTTTCATGAAATTAATTTTGATATATGAACATTGGAGGTCTTTCCATCATCTCATATTTTCTTCTATTTATTTCTTCACAGTTATTATATTTTCATTATATTTTTAATGTTTTCATTCTTTTACCTCTTTGTCTAGGGGTATTTCAAGATATATAATTTTTGTGGCTGTTGTGAATGAGACTGCTCCTCTGACTTCTTCCTCTATGTTTTTGGCATTGGTATATATGAAGGCTACTGACTTTTGTGTTCACTTTATATCCTGCCCCTTTGCTGAAAGAGTTTATCACTTCTGTGAGCTTTTAGGTGGAGTTTTTTAGATCACTTATGAAAAGAATCATGTCATATGAAATAGGGCTAGTTTGACTTCTTCCTTTTCAATTTGTATCCCTTTTATTTCTTTTTCTTGCCTTATTGCTTAAGCTATTTCAAGCATGATGTTGAAAAGCAGTAGCAAGGGCTGGAGAGATGGCTTAGCGGTTAAGCGCTTGCCTGTGAAGCCTAAGGACCCCGGTTCGAGGCTCGGTTCCCCAGGTCCCACGTTAGCCAGATGCACAAGGGGGCGCACGCGTCTGGAGTTCGTTTGCAGAGGCTGGAAGCCCTGGCGCGCCCATTCTCTCTCTCCCTCTATCTGTCTTTCTCTCTGTGTCTGTCGCTCTCAAATAAATTAATAAATAAATAATTTAAAAAAAAAAAGAAAGAAAAAAGAAAAGCAGTAGCAAAAGTGAGCATCCTGTACTGATCCAGACCCCTTAGTTGGAAATCTTTAGGACTTTCCCCATTTAGAATGATAATATGGGTCTTAGACATTGTGTTGTGTTGAGATATGGACCATCCATCCCTAGTGTCTTTAGTGTTTTCTTAAATTAATTAATTCATTTTATTTATTTTTTTTTCTGCTTTTCAAAGTAGGGTCTCATTCTAGCCCAGGCTGATCTGGAATTCACTAATTCACTATGTAGTCTCAGAGTGGCCTCTAGCTCATAATTTTCCTCCTACCTCTGCCTCCCATGTGCTGGGATTAAAGGCATGCACCACCACATCTGGTCTCTCCTGTGCTTAATCATGAAGGAATGTTGTGTTTTGGCAAAGTCCTTTTCTGAATTAATTGAGATGATCATGTGAGTTCTGCCTTTATGTCAGTTTATGTGCTGTATTATATTTATTGATTTCCATATGTTGAACCATCTTTGTGTCCCTTGTGATTAAATCTACTTGATCAAAGTGGATGACACTTTAATTGTGTTCTTGGCTCTGATTGGTAAAAATTTTATTGAGAAATTCTGTGTCTAAGTTCATCAGGGATATTATTTTCTTTCCATGTTCGGTCTCTGGTTTAAGTATTATTGTAATGCTGATTTCATAGAAAGAACCAATGAGCATTCCTTCCTTTACAATTGCAAGTAACTTGAGAAATCATGGTTTCAGTTTGTCACTAAAGATTTTCTAGAATTCAGAAGGGAAATCATCTGAGCCTTGACCTTTTTTTTTTTTTTTTTTTTATACTGGAAGGCTTTTGATTACCTTTTCAATATCATTTGATGCTATAGCTTTATTTGAGTAATTAATCTCTTCTGTGTTTAATTTTAGTAGGCAGTAAGTGTCAAGGAATTGATCCCTTTGTTATTTTCTGGTTTTGTAGAATACATTTTTTTTTAGCATAAAATATTTTATTAAGATTGAAATATAATGAAGATGAAATAGTCTGGAGATGAGTTACAGGAGAAGGTATTCAGTTGATCTTTCACTGGTTATTATTTAAGAAAGAGTCTTGTGAGATCAAGAAGCATAAGTGGAACTTAAAGGGGAAAAGATTTCTCAGGCAGAGCTAATATATAGAAAACAATTATATAAATTCACCAAATTAAAAAACTTAGCTGCTGGAAAAATAGTTACTAAAATAAAACAGAAATGGATAAAAAACTAAAGCAATGGTAAAAGAGAACTTATATAAAGATGGAATGCTTAATTTAAATATACTTGCACATTGAAACAATAGCACCACAATCATTTTCCATTATAGTAATTGAAAATTATTATAAATGAAATTAGAATGTGACAAGTGTATATTAGTAAAATACAGGAAAATTAAATAATAAATCAATAAATAATAAATCAATCAGTTATATTTATTGAATATCCAATAAAGAATATGTATCATGATATGCCATCCAATATGCCAGTTTTTGTAAGGATCATGTATTTATCCATGTAACAACTTCAAATTTATGAAGTATAGTCATTGTTCCTAATGTATTCTCAAACTTATAAAATGAGAAGCATTATTTAAACTCACTCATGCTCTGGAAATTAAGAAGTTGAATTCTAAATATTACTGTGTCAAAGAATTATTCAGCCTCAAAGAGGAAATAAGTTCTTAGTATTTGCCACAATAAGAATTTGCCTGGAAGACACCATGCTTAGCAGAGAAAACCAGATAAAGTATAAGACATGATTTCATTTATATGCAGAGTCTCCAAAAAATCAAATGAATTTAGATAAAGCACAAAACATGTTATCAGGATATGGGCTGGAGGGGAAGGGATGTGAAGATCCGAAGATATAAAGTAGCTGATGGTTTGGTTAATTAAGAAAGACAAGAGATCTCTAAGACACACTGTGAAGACTGTGGGGAACAAACATTACTATATATGAGGCACAGGTGAAATGAGTCAATTATAGCTGCTTTTGCCACAAATCCAGAAAAGGCATTATGTAAAATAATGGATATGTTAATTAAATGCACTATAATAACTGCCTTATTATCTATATATCTCCCACAATATTTATGGTTTTTGTATTTATAAATTCAAATTCATTAAAGTGAGAAACAAATTACACATTATCTAGAAGACAATGAAAAGGTGTAAATGACTTATCAGAACTTATAGCACATAGAAAAATATACTTTTGGGATGCAAAGAAGGCTCAGAGGTTAAAGGCACTTGCCTGCAAAGACTAAAGACCTGTACCCACATAAAGCAAATTGGGCAAAGTGGCACATGCAACTGGAGATCATTTAAAGCTGCTGAAGGCCCTGCCATGATTTATTTATTTGCAAGTTGAGAGAGTGAATGGGAGTGCCAAAGCTTCTAGCTGCTGCATATGTTGACAGATGCATGCACCATTGTGCATCTGGATTTTTGTGGGTCCTGGGACATGAACCCTGGTCCTTAGGCTTTGCTAGCAAGCACCTTAACTGCTGGGCCATCTCCCCAAACCCCAAAAGATATTTTATTTTATTTTATTGATTAGCTTTGTACTCAGCAAATACAGTCAATTTAGTACCATTATTAGGCTCATCCATTACCTACTCCCTCCCCTTGGCCCCTCCTTGTTGAGGTATATGGGTAATGCATTCTAGAGTCAACCCACAGTTATGGGTAAGATAAATGTCTGCATATCATGACCCAACATGTGGCTCTGACATTGTGTTCAGAGTTTTAAATATAATAGGATGTGGAGAATTTATTTTCTATTCCTGTCTGGTATTCTGTGTGCTTTTGAACCTGGATGGGTCTCTCTTTTATGAGACTAGAAAATTTTTCTTCAATAATTTTGTTAAAGATAGTCCTAATGCCTTTGGTTTGAATTTTTTCGTCCTGTAAGCTCATGATTCAGATATTTGTTCTTAATTTTTATTTTTTAAGGTGTGTCCTCCATTTCCTGTGTATTCTGTTCACATATTTTTTGAACTTGTCATTATTTTTGGACTCCTGATCCATTTTCTCCAACTTTTCCTGGAGTTCTTTTATTCTGTCCTCTGAATTTTTGTTTGTTTGTTTGTTTTGTTTTTCAAGGTAGGGTCTCACCCTAGTCTAGGCTGACCTGGAATTCACTCTGCATTCTCAGGATGGCCTTGAACTCATGGCAATCCTCCTACCTCTGCCTCCCAAGCGCTGGGATTAAAGGCATGCGCCACCACGCCTGGCTTCTCTGCATTTTTGTTGTTGTTGTTTGCTTGCTTGTTTTTCTTTTCTTTTCTTTTTCTTTTCTGTTGGAGAGGATTTCTTGAGAGTCTTTTAAAAGAGATATTTCAGGCTGGAGAGATGGCTTAGTGGGTAAGCGCTTGCCTGTGAAGCCTAAGGACCCTGGTTCTAGGCTCAATGCCCCAGGACCCACGTTAGCCAGATGCACAAGGGGGCGCACGCAGCTGGAGTTCATTTGCAGTGGCTGGAGGCCCTGGCATGCCCATTCTCCCTCTCTCTATCTGCCTCTTTCTCTCTCTGTCTGTTGCTCTCAAATAAATAAATAAAAACAAAAAATTTAAGATATTTCATTATCTTTATTATCCATTATGATTTAAAAAAATTTTTGAACTTTTTATTGACAATTTCTATACATATAGAAAATAAACCATGATAATTTCCTCCCCCACTTTCCCATTAAGAACTCTGCTCGCCATTATATCCCCTCCCTCTCTCTGTTAGTCTTATATTTTGATATTGTTATCTTTTCCTCCTCTTATGAGGGTCTTGTGAAGGCATTGCTAGGCACTGCAAGGTCTTGGATATCAAGGCCAATTTCTGTCTTGAGAATTGCTTTGTAAGGAATGGTACTCTTCCTTTGGCTCTTGAATTCTTTCTATTACCTCTTCTGCAATGGACCCTGAGCCTTGGAGGGCATGACAGAGTTGTTTCAGTGCTGTACACTCCTTTGTCACATTTTCTCAGCACTATGTTCCCTTTTGGGTCTTCCCAGTGGTGCTGCCACTTGAAAAGAGAAGTTTCTTTAACCAGATGTGAGAATAGCATTAACATATGCATATAAAGTGTAGTGCTTTCAGGGCAGTTTAGTGAGAATAATACATGCATTTAGCCAGACAAGAGCAGGCTTTATACCCCAAAGGCTCATGACCTCCCTTGCCATAGGCTTTTGGTTAGGTTTTCCGTACCAGGTATGCATTCCTTTCTGAATAGTGGGCTTCAGGTCCAGTTAGAGAGTAGTTGGTTTCCCTCAGAGTAGACATGGAAATATTGCACCCATTTGGTCATTTGGCCTCTCTGGAAAAACTTGAATCTTCCAGTGTCCACTATTTCCCTCTGCTGATGATTTGACTTCTATCTCCTATAGGGCTGTATACAGTGCAGCTTTTTCCAGATTTCTGTTGTCTGGTATACAGGGATAATGTTTTTAGCTCAACACCAGCTTGACTTCTTAGTGATTTTGCCACTCAGGCATGTGAAGTCAATTGTAATAGAGTCTTACCATCTGTTACTTAGGAGAAACCATGGGCCTTGTCAATAGCCTGTAATGTTTGGGAGGCAACAGGAACCTCCCTGGCCAAAAACTTACTGGAAGGTATCCCATCCCTGGTACTTAAAGGTTTCTAGTAGCAATATATGGCTTCTGGATGTGCCATTATCTAAAAATGTAGGCTTTCATAAATATGTCTTGAATTTTTATTTACCCTCTCCACACCCTTCTCTTACACAGTCTCTTTGCCGGGCCTCACTTAGACCTTTCCCCTCCCAGTAATATGTGTTTCTACTTACATATATACAATATCATCACCTAAAGTCCTTCCCTCTCTTCCCTCCCTTATAGGCTTTTTCTACCTTACTGGCCTCTGCTACTGATATTTGGTTCCAGCTCACACACAAGTGTAAACATTTGTACCTAGGATCCACATATGAGAGAGAACATGTGATGTTTGGCTTTTGGGGCCTGGGTTACCTCACTTAGTACAATCCTTTTTAGATCTATCCATTTTCCTGCAAATTTCATAATTTCATTTTTCTTTACCACTGAATAGAACTCCATTGTTTAAAGGTAGTACATCTTTATTATCCATTCACCTGTTGAGGTTCATCTAGGCTGGTTCCATTTCCTAGCTATTGTGAATAGAGCAGAATTGAGAAGAGTTGTGCAAGTATCTCTAAGGTAGTGAGAAGAGTCATTAAGATATATGTTTAGCAGTGCTATAGCTGGATCATATGATAAATATATTTTTATCTGTCTCAAGAACCTACACAATGGTTGTACCAGACTACATTCCCACAAACAGTATAGAAGCATTCCCCCTTTGTGGCATCTGTTGGGCCTTGAGAGGCCCAGGCATGAGGCCTAGTGGAACTTCCTGAGCCTAGCTAAAGTTTGGTGACCTGCCTCGGGCCAGCTACACCTAATGGCTTCTGGCCTGCTACTTCCGTGTAGGAGTTGAAATTCCCATGCGTACGCTTGGGACCAATCATCTCAAAGGTCACAGTTTACTATTGGTCCTTACCTCTCCCCCTGTCCTTAGATCCCCACCCTCATTCTCAACATTATATAGGCAACTGCTTTTAACAATAAAGCAAGTTCCTGCTTCGACAAGACTCCCAACTCAGTGTGGTTTTTCTCTGGTGACTAGGAGAGGCTCTGAGTTGTCCAACGCTCATCCTCCTCCTTAACCCCTTGGGAGAAACCAGCGGACCTGGTCCCTCCTCAGCACTACCTACTCACTGGGGAGGAACCTGGCCTCTGGTGCCTAATGTGGGGCTCTGGGAACCTAGCAGACTATTGCCCCATGTGAGGTATTCTCATTCAGGAGGTCAATTGGTATACTTGTGCAGGTGAGTGTACCCACATAAGTTATGAGGCAATCTTCATATTTAATATGCTAAACTTTGCTTCTATAACCTGTACTTGCTTGTCAACATCTCTTCATTCCCTTTCTCTTTCCTTTCACTTTTGGTCCCAGCAAGCTGCAATCTGCAACTTTTGTATTTTTGAACGGGCCATATGCCCCTAGTGGACACACTGTGTGGATTTTGACCTTTAGGCTTGTGCTTCTCTCTCTCTCTCTCTCTGCTTGGGCCTGTGAAGGCAGGCCAGCTTTTTTTGCCATTATGGAACTTCCCCTGGATCTGTAAGCTTCAATAAATATCCTTTCCTCTGTAAGTGTTCCTGGTCTGGAAGTTTATCTCAGTGAACCTGAAGCTGTCTGGTACCGAGAATTGGACTGAGATAAACCTGACCATGTGGATGTTGATCTTCTGGAACCTTTGGTTTGGAGGAATAGGCATGGACTTGGTGCCTGCAGCTGAAGTTGTCTTCTGGAGTGGTAATCCAAATTTTATGGGCTAGTCTAATGAGAATCTAAAAATGCTAAATTCAAACAGCATTGAACTTCAAGGCTTGGCTTGTGAGCTTTCTAAGGGAAAGAAAAGACTACAGAGGACTTTGTTGGAACTGGGCTACTGGCATAAGGGCTGGCTGTGTCCTGCTGCCCAGGCCCAGAGAGTTTAATCAAGGTTAAATTTATAATGGACTGATGTACATATTTAGGAAAGAATTTTCAGGCTAATTCTAAACACCATGACTAAAGTTAGAAACTTTTCAACTGTTTATAGACTCTTAAGGATACTCTAAAAGTTTTATATAGGGACATAGTCTTCATCTAAATTCATCTTACATTACACACAGGTGATGCCTATACTAGGTGGGTCACAAAGTCATAAGTACAGATGTAATTGAAGGTTTAACCAGGTTAAACATAGACAAGAGTCTATCACCTTGTGTTTTGCAAGTGATTAAATTTACTATATAAAAATAAACAACTTCAAAATAAGATAAAAAAAAAATGTCATGATGCTTATCTCTCTGCTCTGTAATTTCACTTTGCTCTTGCATTCCAAAATAGGCTACTTGAATTAATGGAAAGCTGGACTCTAAAAAAAAATGGGTAAAACCCCATTTATCTCAGACCCCATACAAGTTGAAGCCACGTGTTCCCCAGACTCTGACTAGAGACAAAATGGCCAATTGTCTCTGACAAAGAAAAAGGAGTACAATATATAACTGTGGTTCTCTTTAGTTATTCTCTTTTAAACACCTAAAGTCAGTCACATCTGTTAGATAAAATTTCTCACTAGACAAAATGTTAAATAGGGGCTGGAGAGATGGCTTAGCGGTTAAGCGCTTGCCTGTGAAGCCTAAGGACCCCGGTTCGAGGCTTGGTTCCCCAGGTCCCACGTTAGCCAGATGCACAAGGGGGCGCACGCGTCTGGAGTTCGTTTGCAGAGGCTGGAAGCCCTGGCGCGCCCATTCTCTCTCTCTCCCTCTCTCTGTCCTTCTCTCTGTGTCTGTCGCTCTCAAATAAATAAATAAATAAATAATTAAAAAAAAATGTTAAATAGGTCAACTGAGTCAAGGTATTTGACCAGGTTACAAACTCCTTACAAAAGATAAACATTAGATTTACCTAATGTGTATGTCAGGGGAAGGGCCCCTTCGTTAAAACATTTAATTGGATTAAATCTAATGTTTACCTGATGCCAAGTTTTAGTCAATGGAGAAACTGAGTCTTATGATAAGACCTCACTCATTAACAGATCACTGATGCAAATTTGTTATGATTTAAGGGTTATAAAACTGGCTTTAAGACTCTCTCAGTAAAGTAAATTAGGTTCCTCTTTTCATCAAGGCTCGCATAGAAGTGGTTATTTTCCAAAGGTGAAATACTCATACCTAAAGACATTATAACTTTAAAAATAAGCCAGGCATGGTAGCGCACACCTTTAATCCAGCACTTGGGAGGCAGAGGTAGGAGGATTGCCATGAGTTAAAGGCCACCCTGAGATGACAGAGTTAATTCCAGGTCAGCCTGGACCAGAGTGAGACCCTACCTCGAAAAACAAAAACAAACAAATAATAAAAAAAAAAAAAAAAGTTTTTGTAATACATAAAATCAACAGCTGTCAAGCTTAAGCCAAAATCATGGGTTGTCAAGTAATGTTTTTTCTTTCAAAAAGATTTATCAAGGGTTATAATAAAATTTAACTAGCTGTTTTGGTTAAAACAAAATTCTTTTTTTTTTTTTGTTTTTTTTTTTTTGTTTTTTGAGGTAGGGTCTCACTCTGGTCCAGGCTGACCTGGAATTAACTCTGTCATCTCAGGGTGGCCTTGAACTCATGGCAATCCTCCTACCTCTGCCTCCCAAGTACTGGATTAAAAGCGTGCACCACCACGCCAGGCTAAAAAAAAAAAATTCTTAAACTCTATAGTCGTGTTTCTAAGTTCTCTGGGTAATTTGTACCAACACAGGTATCTAAATTAATCAGAGATGTTTTCAAACACAGGTGCTAAAAATTTCTAGGTTAAATGAGTTAGTCTATAAATCAATTGGTATTGTTTTCAAGACTGGTGACAAGTTCTGCCTGTGTTTATAAATGTTAAATATTTAAAATGTGAGATATTTATAAGTATTAGATATTTAAAATATGAGATGTGTCTACTTTCTATGCCTCATATATAAGGCTTATACTACCATAGTACAACTAAAATTTTAAAGATAGGATAATCAGACTCTCAAGTCTCAATTACAAAAACAAAAGGGGGAATCCTTACCCCCACATGACCAACTAAAAAAGGCATTATTTACCCTAAATATTTTAAATTTTTATAAATAAGATAAACAATTATCCCCTTTTCAAAAACATTGGTCCTCATCCATTACCTACAGTTCTATCTGTGTAAGATGGAGGGACCCATTGTCTGGGGTCTGGAGAGGACCTGAGCTGTTCCTCACAGCAGGGAGAGGGTTTGGATGTGTCTTCCATCAAGATAAAGAAAGACCCATTTGGGTACCAGCGAGAGGCCTAAAATATTTGTCCCAACAAGAGGAAACTGACAATCACTTCTCCAGTGAGTGTCCCACCCCTGAGGACTGTTCCTAAAATGGTCTTCACCCTGCTCTGGCTTTGCCTCCAATCTGGGCCTCCCTGGCTGCTTGCAGTATAGTCGCCCATATGACCTTAAACAATTCTCTCCATTGTAGAGGATTGTTGGCTTTGCCTCCAATCTGGGCCTCTCCAGCTGCTTGCAGTACAATTGCCCATACAACCTTAAAACATTGCTCAGCCACCTTCCCCATCCCCGTCCAGCTTTTCCCAATGTTTCCTCTGGAACTTGCATTTGGGCCCTGCCTTCCCCTAATAATTCCAGTATAGATGTGGGATACATTCATCCTTCCTTCTGTACTTTTAACACAACTGAGCCCAGTGTTCAATGCTGCCCACCTTCTGGAATGGTTTATGTTTGTGGAGGTGGGATGGCCTATGACTTTCTGCCCAACAATTGGATGGGCCTTTGTGCACCAGCCACCTTAATCCCAGATGTGGATATCATTCCTGGAAGCTAGATTCCCTGGCTGAGGTAGTCCTACAAAACAGGAAGGGACTAGACTTACTAGTGGGCAAAAAGGGAGACATATGCTTGATTTTACAGGAAAAATGCTGCTTTTACACCGATAAATTGGGAATCATCCAGGACAAGATTAAGAAACTTTAAAAGGACCTAGAGAAGAAACGGCAGGACCTCCAGGACAGCCCAATGTGGACGGGCTTACATGGCTTCTTACCCTACCTTCTCCTTCTACTTGGGCCTCTCCTTCTCCTTCTGCTTCTCCTCAATGTTGGGCCTTATGTAATTAACAAAATTACACAATTCACCAATGGTTTGAGGCAATAAAAATCTATCAGGTTGAGATACATTATCACAGGCTGGCAACTCAGGAATTAAGTTCCTCAGATGACCCACTGCCACCTCCTCTGCTTTCCAATAGACCAATGACGGGTAAGATCTCAGACTGACTGAGATAACCTAAGACAGGCCATGGAGTGGGTTCTCAGTGAGCTAAACACATGGTACCCACTGACGGGTATGATCCCCAGAGGGGGACAACCTAAGACAGGGGCCATGGTGACTAATACTCTTACAAAAACAAAAGGGGGAGATGTTGGGCCTTGAGAGGCCCAGACATGAGGCCTAGTAGAACTTCCTGAGCCTAGCTAAAGTTTGGTGATCTGCCTCAAGCCAGCTATGCCTCATGGCTTCTGGCCTGCTACTTCTGCGCAGCAGTTGGAATTATCATTTCAATAGTCACACTTTACTATTGGCCCTTACCTCTCCTCCCATCCTAAAATCCCTGCCTTAGTTCTCAACATTATATAGTCAACTGCTTATAACAATAAAGTGAGTTCCTGCTTTGACAAGACTCCTGACTCAGTGTGGTTTTTCACAGGTGACTAGGAGAGGTTCTGAGTCATCCAATGCTCATCATCCTCCTCAGCCCATTGGGAGGAACCAGCAGGCCTGGTCCCTTCTCAGCACTACCTCCCCACCAGGGAGGAGCCTGGAAGGCATCCTCAACAATATTTATTGTCATTTATTTTCTTGATGATAGCCATTCTGACAGGAGTGAAATGGAATCTCAGAGTAGTTTTAATGTGCATTTCCCTGATAGCTACGGATGAAGAACAATTTTTTAGATGTTTGTATACCATCTGTATTTCTTCCTTTGAGAACTCCCTATTTACTTCAATAGCCCATTTTTAATTGTGATGTTTGACTTCTTATTGTTTTGTTTTATAAATTCTTTGTTTATACTGGATATTAATCCTCTGTCAAATGTACAGCTGGCAAAGATTTTCTCCTATTTTGTAGGATGTTTCTTTGTTCTATTCACAGCTTCCTTTATGGTATACAAGCTTTGTAATTTCATGAGTTTCCAGTTGTTGATTAGTGGTTTATTTTCTGAGACATTGGGGTTATATTCAGAAAGTCAATGCCCATGACAATATGTTGAAGTGTTTTCCCTACCTTTTCCTGTAGCAATTTCTGAGTTTTAGGTCTGCTATTAAGATCCCTGATCCATTTGGACTTGATTCTTGTGCATGGAGAAAGACAAGGATGTATTTTCATCCTTCTACACATAGATATCCAAGTTGTGTAGCACCACTTATTGAAGAGGCTGTCTTTTCTGCAGTGAATCTTTTTAGCAACTTTTTCAAAAATCAGATGGCTGTAGCTTCCATGATGAACATCTGGGTTCACTATTCTGTTCCATTGATCTACATGTCTGTCTTTGTGCCAGTAATATGCTGATTTTTTGTCATTAATATGCCAATTTATTGTTACTGATTTTATCTTTTTTTTTTCTTTTCACAATTTTTATTAACATTTTCAATGATTATAAAAAATATCCCATGGTAATACACTCCCCACCCATACTTTCCCCTTTGAAATTCCATCCTCCATCATATTACCTACCCATCTCAATCATTGTACTTACATATATATAAAATACCAACCTAGTAAGTACCCTCCTCCCTTCCTTTATCCTCCCCTTATATCTCCTTTTTAACTTACTGGCCTCTGCTACTAAGTATTTTCCTTCTCACACAGAGGTCCAATCATCTGTAGCTAGGATCCACATATGAGGGAGAACATGTGGAGCTTGGCTTTCTGTGCCTGGGTTACCTCACTTAGTATAATCCTTTCCAGATCCATCCATTTTTTCTGCAAATTTCATAATTTCATCTTTCTTTACTGCTGAATAGAACTCCATTGTATAGATGTGCCACATCTTCATTATCCACTCATCTGTTGAGGGACATCTGGGCTGGTTCCATTTCCCAGCTATTATAAATTGAGCAGCAATAAACATGGCTGAGCACATACTTCTAAGGAAATGAGATGATTCCTTCGGATATATGCCTAGGAGTGCTATAGCTGGGTCATATGGTATATCAAGCTTTAGCTGTTTGAGGAACTTCAACACTGATTTCCACAATGGCTGGACCAGATTGCATTTGCACTAGCAGTGTAGAGAAGTTCCTCTTTTTCCCCATCCCTGCCAACATTTATGATCATTTGTTTTCATGATAGTAGCCAATCTGACAGGAGTGAGATGGTATCTCAATGTAGTTTTAATCTGCATTTCCCTGATGGCTAGTGATGTGGAATATTTTTTTAGATGCTTATATGCCATTCGTATTTCTTCCTTTGAGAATGCTCTATTTAGCTCCATAGCCCATTTTTTGATTGGCTTGTTTGATTCCTTATTATTTAATTTTTTGAGTTCTTTGTATATCCTAGATATTAATTCTCTATCAGATATATTGCTGGCAAAGATTTTTTGCCATTCTGTAGGTTGCCTCTTTGCTTTTTTCACTGTGTCCTTTGCAGTGCAAAATCTTTGTAATTTCATGAGGTCCCAGTGATTAATCTGTGGCTTTATTGCCTGAGCAATTGGGGTTGTATTCAGAAAGTCTTTGCCAAGACCAATATGTTGTAGGGTTTCCCCTACTTTTTCCTCTAGCAGTTTTAGAGTTTCAAGTCTGATGTTAAGGTATTTAATCCATTTGGACTTAATTCTTGTGCATGGAGAGAGAGAAGAATCTATTTTCATCTTTCTACAGATATATATCCAGTTTTCCCAACACCATTTGCTGAAGAGGCTGACTTTTCTCCAATGAGTATTTTGGGCTTTTTTTTTTTTTTTTTTTTTTTGAATATCAGGTTGCTATAGCTACCTGGACTTACATCTGGGTCCTCTATTCTGTTCCACTGATGTACATGTCTGTTTTTGTGCCAGTACCACATTGTTTTTGTTACTATGGCTTTGTAGTATAGGTTAAAATCAGGTATTGTGATACCACCAGCCTTATTTTTCTTGCTCAGTATTATTTTAGATATTCGAGGTTTTTGGTGATTCCAAATGAATTTTTGATTGTTTTTTCTATTTCCATGAAGAATGCCTTTGGAATTTTGATAGGGATTGCATTAAATGTGTAGATTTCTTTTCGTAAGATTGCCATTTTTCACAATATTGATTCTTCCAATCCAGGAATCCACTTTCTAGTATCTTCTGCCATTTCTTGCTTGAGTGTTTTAAAGTTCTCAATGTAGAGATCTTTAACTTCCTTGGCTAGGTTTATTCCAAGGTACTTTACTTTTTTTGATGCAATTGTGAATGAGAGTGATTCTCTGATTTCATCCTGTGTGTGTTTGTTGTTAGCATATATGAAGACTACTGATTTCTGTGTATTTATTTTGTACCCTGCTACATGGCTGGAGGTTTTGATCAGTTCTACCATTTTGCTAGTAGAGTCTTTACGGTTCTTTATGTATAGAAGCATGTCATCTGCAAATAATGATAACTTGATCTCTTCCTTTCCAATTTGTATCCCTTTTATGTGTGTCTCTTGCCTTATTGCTATGGCTAAAACTTCCAAAACTATATTAAATTAAAGTGGGGACAGTGGACACCATTGTCTTGTTCTTGATTTTAGTGGAAAAGCTTCCAGTTTTTCCCCATTTAGTAATATGTTGGCTGTAGGCTTGTCATAAATTGCTTTTATTATATTAAGATATATTCCTTCTATTCCCAGTCTCTGTAAGACTTTTATCTTGAACGGATGTTGGATTTTGTCCAATGCTTTCTCTGTGTCTAATGAGATAATCATGTGATTTTTGTCCTTCAATCCATTTATACAATATATTACATTTATAGATTTGCATATATTGAACCATCCCTGCATCTCTGGGATAAAGCCTACTTGGTCAGGGTGAATTATCTTTTTGATATATTCTTGCATTCTGTTTGCCAATATTTTGTTGAGAATTAATCCATCTATGCTCATGAGGGAGGTTGTTCTGTAATTTTCCTTTTTTGTTCTATCTGTGCCTGGTTTTGGTATCAGGGTGATGCTGGCTTCATAGAAGGAGTTTGGTAGAATTCCTTCTTTTTGTGTTTGCTGGAAAAGCTGAAGAAGCAATGGTGTTAGCTCTTCCTTGATGGTCTGGTAAAATTCAGCAGTGAATCCATCTGGGCCTGGGCTTTTTTCATTTGGGAGATTTTTGATAACTGTTCAGATCTCCATGTCTATTTAAGTGATTAATCTCATCTTGATTTAATTAAGGTAGGTCATATAAATCAAGGAAATCATCCATTTCTTTCAGATTTTCATACTTGTGGAGTATAGGCTTTTATAGTATGTACCTGTGATTTTTTTGAATTACTCTGGAATCTGTTGTGATGTTAGCTTTTTCATGTCTGATTTTATTAATTTGTGTCTCCTCTCTTTCTTTTTGTCAGATTTGCTAAGGGTTTATCAATCTTATTTATCCTTTCAAAGACCCAACTCTTTGTTTCGTTAATTCTTTGGATTGTTTGTTTTTTTTTTGTTTCTATTTCATGAATTTCTGCCCTAATCTTTGTTATTTCTTCCTGTCTACTGATTTTTGGTTTGCCTTGTTCTTCTTTCCCAAAGCTTTAAGGTGAAGCATTAGGTCGTTACTTGCAACCTTTCTAATTCCTTAATATAGGCACTTATGGCTATAAATTTACCTCTTAGAACTGCCTTCATTGTGTCCCAGAGATTTTGGTATGTTGTGTACTCATTATTGTTTGACTCTATAAATGTTTTGATTTCCTTCTTGATTTCTTCATTGACTCATTCATCATTTAGTAGCGCATTGTTTAGTTTCCGTAATTTTGTGTATGCTCTATAGCCTTTCATGCTACTGATTTGTAGCTTAATTCCATTGTGGTCGGATAATATGCAAGGAATTATTTCAATTTTCCTGAAGTTGGTAAGATTTGCTTTGTGTCGTAATATATGGTCTATTTTAGAGAATGTTCCATGTGCTGCTGTAAAGAATCTATATTCTGCAGCTTTTGGATGAAATGTCCTATATATATATATATGTTAGGCCCATTCCTTCTAAGACCACATTTAGTCCAGATTCCGCTCTGTTCATTTTTTCCTGGCATGATCTGTCAATTGATGAGAGTGGGGTGTGAAAGTCACCCACCACCACTGTGTTTGGTGTTATCTGTGACCTTATTTCTAATAGTGTTTGTTTGATGAATTTGGGATCCCCCATGTTAGGTGCATATATGTGTAGGATTGTAATGTCCTCCTGTTGGAGTGTGCCCTTAATAAATATAAAGTGACCTTCCTTATCTTTCTTGACTAACCTTGGACTGAAGTCTACCTTGTCAGATATTAAGATAGCAACCCCGGCTTGTTTTCTAGGCCCATTTGCTTGAAATACCATTTTCCAACCTTTCACCCTAAGATAATGTCTATCCTTTGTGAAAGGTGAGTTTCTTGGAGACAACAAATTGTAGGATCCTGCTTTTTAACCCAGTCTGCAAACCTATGTCTTTTGGTTGGGGAAACTGAGGCTGTTGATAATAAGAGATATTATTGCAAGGTGTGTATTTATGTTTGCAAGGTTTTTTTTTTTTTTTTGTGGTTCCTGTTCTCCCTGTGCTCTTGTGTGTTAACTAGTATTTGAGTATTGCTTTTTTTTTTTTTTTTTTTTTTTTTCTAGGTCCCTTATATGTGTGCTTTTCCTTTTCTTCAGCATGGAGGATTCTATCAAGTATTTTCTGTAGAGGTGGTTTTGTTTTCACATACTCCTTTAACCTGCTTTTGTCATGGAATGTCCTTATTTCTCTGTCTATTTCAATGGTTAACTTTGCAAGATAAAGTAACCTTGGTTGACAGTTGTGATCTTTCAGAACTTGGAATATATCACTCTAAGCCCTCCTGGCTTTTAAATTTTGTGTTGAATAATCTGCTGTAATCCTGATGGGCTTGCCGTTATAGGTAACTTGATTTTTCTCTCTAACTGCTTTCAATATTTTTTCCTTGGTTTGTGTATTTGGAAGTTTGATTATAATATGGTGAGGAGAGGTTCTTTCCAGGTTTTGTCTGGCTGGGGTTCTAAAGGCTTCCTGTATCTGCATTAGTACCTCTTTCTCAATTTGGGGGAAATTTTCTTCTATGATTTTGTTGAAGATGCCTACTCTGCCTTTGGAGTGGAATTCTTCTCCTTCTACTATGCCTGAATTCTTATATTTGACTTTTTCATAGTGTCTCAAATATATTGAAATTCCCACTCATACTTTTTTATTACTTTGTCTTTCTCTTTGTTGGACTGTAGTAGATCTGCCACCTGATCTTCTAGCTCATATATTCTGTCCTCTCCTTAGTTCATTCTACTGGTGAGATTTTTCTACAGAGTTTATTTCATTAACTCTGTTCTTCATTGCTAGTAATTCTGACTGCTTCTTCTTTATTATTTCTATTTCCTTATTTATGTCTTGTTTGCCTTCTTTATTTCATTAAGTTGGTGTCCTGCATCTTGTTTGATTTCCTCTTAGATTCCTTTTATTTCCCCTTTGATTTCTTCTTTGATTCCTTTGATTTGTTCTTTGACCTCTTTGAACATATTTACAATCATTCTTTTGAAATCTTTCTCAGGCATTTCCTCTAACTCATTCTCACTGGAGGTCATTTCTGATGCATTGATACTTTTAGGTGGATTTATATCATCTTGCTTTTTAGCGTTTCTTGTGTTATAATGTATATATTTTTGCATCTTGGATTAAGTTAAAGCTTGGATTTTCTAGCTAGCTGGGTATTCTTAGCTGTATCAATTGATTTGATGTAATATATTTTCAGGGTAGGAGCTTAAGGTGTTAGGTGTGGCTCTTAAGACTATCAGAGTATCTACAAAGGTGTTCCTATGGGTTGATTTTCCCTGCTATGGGAGTATTCAAGTATGCTGAGTGGAATAAAATTAAGGTAGATTCTAAAACTTAACTAAACACTGTACACATTCAATTAAAAACAGCCCCAAGTATGTATGCAAGAGTAGTTATGATAACAACCAGATCCTCTATCAATGAAGAGGTTAAGATTTCTGGTCTGGTGAGGGATGCACTTCAGCTTGTGACCAAGTGAGACTCTTCCCTGTTACCAGTTACCGTGGATGATTTTCGTCTCAGTCAAGTTGCTGCCTGGGTCGTTGGGCTGCTGTTCTGATTTCTGGAGCTGGGCAATGGCTTTTTCTGTGGGGCAAACCAAGCCTCGCAACTGTGTCCCTGCAGATCAGCACCCCCACTGCTGGAACTGCTGCTGCTAAAGCTGCTCCTGGTGGATCTGTCACCACTGGTGCTAAAGCTGCTGCTGCTGGGTCTTTCACCACTGCTGCTGAAGCTGCTGTTGCTGGGTCCACCGCTGTTGCTTCCTCTGCTGCTGCTGCTGTAGCTGTCACCGCTGCTGCTGAAGCTGCTGTTGCTGCTGCTTGATCTTCCACTGCTGCCTGTGAAGCTGCTTCTGGATCTGCTGTTCTTCTGCTGCTGGATCTGCTGCTGCTGGGGCCGCTGTTTCCAGTGCCAGAGCCGCTGATGTTGCTGCTGGACTCTGCTCCTGCATGGGTCCTGCTGTTGGCTCAAATTGGCATGGCCAGGTCCCGGGACCACTGCTCTGTTTGCTGGAGCTGGTCACAGGTGGTGGGGGAGGGGAGGGAGCCACATCTGCTCTAGTTGTCTCGCTGTTCCACTTGTTCTTCTACCTTGTGATCTGCTCCTCCATTGTTCACTGCCACTCTCCCTTCAGGTTTCTTGAGTTGCGGAGAGCTCTGGTGTGAGTGGAAGCTCCCCGTACCTGGCTTTTCCTGTGGCTTGAGCCAAGTCTGGCGGCTTTCTGGTGTGCTGCCACTGCCGCGGTTGGCGGTCCTGCCGGGGCCGCTTTTGCCAGCCTGTGCGGGCTCTGGATGCTCTGGATCTCTTCTACTTCTCTGCTGCCCTTCAATTTCCTATACACCCCACTTTTTAGTAAAAGTGTGTATTTTGCTGAGTTTTTTTGGTCTTTTTCCCCCCTAGGCTGCTTTGGAGTGGTACCTATGCCACCATCTTTACCGGAAGTCTCCTCTACCATGCTGTTTTTATTACTATGACCTTGTAATATAGCTTAAAATTTAGTAGTATGGTGATACCACCAGCCTTATTTTTGTTGCTCAAAATTGTTTTGGCTATTTGAGGTTTTTGTGCTTTCCATGAATTTTAGGCTGTTTTTTTTTAAACTATTCTTTGTGAAGAATGCCATTAGAATTTTAATGAAGATGGCATTAAATGTGGAGATTGCTTTCAGTAAGATTGAAATTTCACAATATTGATTCTTCCAATCTAAGAACTAAGAATATTTGATGTCTTTTCATTTCCTAGTGTCTTCTATCAGTTCTCACTTGACTGTTTTAAAGTTCTCATTGTAGAGTTCCTTCACTTCCTAGGTTATGTTTATTATAAGGTACTTTATTTTATTTTTTTAATCAATTGTGAATTGGAGAGATTCCTTGATTTTATCCACGTGTTTGTTATTATTGTATAGGAAAGCTATGAATTTCTGAGTGTTATTTTGTATCCTACTACATTGCTAAAAGTGTTTATCAGCTCTAACACTTTGTTTGTAGAGTCTTTAGGATCCTTTATGTATAGAATTATAGCATTCGCAAATAATGATAATCTGATCTCTTCCTTTCCAATTTGTGTCACTTCTATGAGTGTCTCTTGCCTTATTGCTATAGCTAAGAATTCCAGTATTATATTAAATAAAAGTGGGGACACTGGACACCCTTGTCTTATTCTTGAATTTGATGGAAAAGCTTCAAGTTTTTCCCCATTTAGTATTATGTTGGCTGTAGGTTTGTCATTAGTACCTTTCATTATGTTTAGATATTCCTTCTGTTTGCAGTTTCTTTAGAACTTTTACCATGAAGGTATGTCAGATTTTTCTGCATCTATTGAGATGATTATGCAATTTTTTTGTCCATCAGTCTATTTATATAGAGTATTACATTTATTGATTTGCATATGTTGAAGTATCCCTGCATCTCTGGAATAAAGCCTACTTGGTTGGGGTGAATAATATATCTAATGTTTTCTTGTATTATGTTTGCCAATATTTTGTTCAGAATTTTTGTATCTATGTTCATGAGGGAGATTGATCTGTAATTTTCTTTCCTTGTTCTGTAATTGTCTGGTTTTGTATCAAGGTAATGCTGGCATTGTAGGAGTTCAGTAGAATTCTTTCTTTTTGCAGTTTATAGAAAAGTTTGAGAAGCAGTGGTGTTTGTTCTTCCATGAAGGTCTGGTGAAATTCCCCAGTGAATCCATCTGGGCCTGGACTTTTTTTCATTGGGAGGCTTTTTATAAGTGCTTGGATGTCCTTACTTGTTATAAGTATATCTAATTTTTTTAAATCTCATCTTAATTTAATTTTGGTATGTCACACGAATGAATGAAATCATCCATTTCTTTCAGGTTTTCAATCTTAGAAACATATATATCCTAAAGTATGTCCTTATGATTTTCTAAATTTCCTTTACATCTGTTGTAATGGTGCCTTTTTCATCTTTAATTTTATTAACTTTTGTCTCTTCTCTCTTTCTTCTGATCAGACTTGCTAAGGGCTTATCAATATTACTTATCCTTTCAAAGAACAAACTCTTTGTTTCATTGAATTTTTGAAAGATTTTTGGTTTCTAGTTCATTAATTTCTGCCCTAATATTTATTAATTCTTCCCAGGTACTGTTTTCTGGTTTGCCTACTTCTTTTTTTCCTTAAGGCAGTAAGGTGAAGCAAAGTAAGGTGAAGCAATAAACTGTTAACTTGTGAACTCTCTAATTTCTTAATATAGGCACTTAGAGCTATAAATTTGCCTCTTAGGACTGCCTTCATTGTGTCCCAAAGGTTTTGATATGTTGTATTCTCATCATAGTTTCATTCTATGAATTTATTGATTTCCTTTTTGATGTGTTCAATGACCAATTCATCATTCAATAGTGTACTGTTTAGTCTCCATGAATTTCTGTATGGTCTGTAGTTTTTCTTGTGGCTAATTTGTAGTTTAATCCCAATGTGGTCAGATAGAGTACATGGGATTATGTCAGTTTTCCTGTGTTTGTTAAGATTTGATTTGTATCCTAATATATGATCTATTTTAGAGAATGTTCCATGTGCTGCTGAGAAAAAAATGTATATTCTGTAGCATTTGGATGGAATATTATGTAGGTATCTATTAAGTCCATTTGTTACATGACATCATTTAATACAGATGTCTCTCTGTTTATTTTTTGCCAGGATGACCTGTCAGTTGATGAGAGTGGGGTATTGAAGACATCCAGTACAATTATGTTTGGTGTTATCTGTGACCTTAAGTGTAATAGTGTTTATTTGAGGAAATTGGGAGCCCCAATGTTAGGTCATATACATTTAGGGTTGCATTTTCCTCCTATTGGAGTGTTCCTTTAGTCAGTATAAAGTGACCTTCTTTATCTTTCCTCACTACTGTTGGTTTGAAGTTCATCTTGTCAGATATTAGGATAGCAACCCCTTCTTGTTTCCTAGGCCCTTTTGCTTGAAATTCTGTTTCCCATCCTTTCACCCTAAGACTGTCTATCTTTTATTGAGAGATGACGTTCCTGAAGGGAACAAATGGAAGAATCTTGCCTTTTAATGCAGTCTGCAAGCCTGTGTCTTTCAATTTGTGCATTGTGGCTATTGATACTAAGAATTATTATTGAAAGTATGCGTTTATTCTCACCATTCTTCTTATTTTGTAGTGTTTCCTGTTTTCTCTTTACTCATTTGTTTTAACTGTTATTTGAGTGTGGTTTATTTTTTTTTTCTATTTCCTCCTGTGTGTGCTTTGCTTTCTCTTCAGCATTAATAATTTCTTCAAATATTTTTCGTAGAGCTGGTTTAGTTGTCATAAATTTCTTTAGCCTGTTTTTGTTGTGGAATGTGCTTATTTCTTCATCAATTTGGATAGATAGCTTTGCAGGATAAAGTAATCTTGGTTGATTGTTATCTTTCAGAACTTGGAATACATCATTTCAAGCCCTTCTGGCTTATAAAGTTTGTGTTCAGTAATCTGCTGTGACCCTAATGGCTTGCCTTTATTAGTGACCTGCTTTTTTTCTCTAACTGCTTTTAATATATCTTTGGTTTGTGTGTTTAGTAGTTTAATTATAACATGGAGAGGAAAAGTTCTTTCCAGGTATTCACTTTTGGGTGTTCTGAACACCTCTTATCTCTGCATTGGTATTTCTTTCTCAATTTGGGGAAATTTTTCTTCTATGATTTTGTTGAAAATGTCCACTAAGCCTGTGGACTGAAATTCTTCTCATTCTACTATACCCTGAATTCTTACGTTTTATCTTTTCATAGTGCCCCACATATCTGGAAATTCCCATTCATACTATTAGCTTGTATTTTTCTTTGGTGAAGACTGCATGAGATCTGCATTAGATCTGCCACCTTGTCTTCTAGTTGAGATATTCTGTGTTCTCCTACTTCCATTCTACTGGTGAGACTTTCCACAGAGCTTTTTATTTGACTGACTGTGTTTTTCAGTGCTAGAATTTCTGCCTGGTTTTTCTTCATTATTTCTCTTTCCTTACTCATATATTGTGGTGACCTCAATATTTTTTTAAGCTGGTTTCTTATGTTCTCTTAGGATTCCTTCAGAAGTATTTTCTTCTTTAACTCCTTTGTTTTCTTCTTTGATTCCTTTGGTTTTTTTCTTTGTTTTCTTTGAGTATCGATAAAATATATATATATTTGAAATCTTTGTCAGGCATTTCATCCAAAACAGTCTCTTTGTGGGCTATTTCTGGTGGGTGGGTTTATAATTTTTTGTGGGATTGCATTGTCTTGATTCTTTGTGTTTCCTGTGTTATAATGTGATTTTTGCATCCTGAGTTGATTTGATGCTTTGGTTTTATAATTATCTGTGGTACTTTTAGATTTGGAAATCCAACTTTATATACCTTCAGAGAAGGAGTTTAAAGTGCCAAGTATAGCTCTTGTACTCTAATCCAAGCACATAAGTAATCCTAGGTATTGAGTATGCCTGTGATTCAAGTATTCTAGTGGGCTTGGTGGGGTAATTTACTGGTAAATGCTAAAATTCAACTAAGTAATATACATATTCAAGAAAAACCAGCACATAGTATGTATATGTGTGGATGGATTGAAAAAAACAGATAACCTTATAAAACCCATACCTCTAAGGGTTTGTGTTGCTCTACACCCTTAATCCTGTCAGCTGGGAGGTAGAGATATCTATTCTTAAATGGATTCCAGTTCAGCCTGGGTCTGAATCAGACCCTGCCCTCAATAATGACAGAAGAAAAAGACAAAAGCCCTATGAAGCTGAAAGCATCAAAGGCAACAATAGTCAACCCCAGAATACAGTTTTATTGAGAATGGTAAAGCCAACCATGAATATGTAACGCATAACCTGCCCTGTCATGAAAAGAGAGGTTATCACTTTCAGTTTAGACTTATGTCTCTGCTTTTTTTTTTTTTTTTTTTTTTTTTTTTTTGTCAGTCAGCCTCATTACCTTTTGGGGTGGTTTCAAATCTCACCAATGCTGAGTGCCCACCCTGATCCCTCTGTGTTTTGCTGTGAATTTGGTGTTCTGATCAGCTGTGCTGGATGCCCTGTCACTGGAAGGTGAATGCGTTCTCTGGGGGGTTGTGGTTCTGTTAGTTGGGGAATGGGAGAGTGCAGGAAGCATGGCCTGGAGTTGTACTGGAACTGCTCAGCTAGTCCCACCTTTGTCCTCTTCAGCAGCTCCTCTGCAGGTTTCTTGACTTTGCAAAGAAGCTGATGAGGTTGTAAAATCCCCTTGTTTGGTCTCTGCTCCTGCAACTGGGCACTAGGTGGGCATGTGGATCCACAGGGTCCATGTGGATTGGGTCCAGGTCTGCAAGTTCCTCAGTGGGATTCTGGACAATTTCCTCCCTTTTTTTCATGATAGATTTTAGTCTCTCCTGCTTCTCTGCTGTGGTCATTAAAAGCCCATACACCTCCACTTTTCAGAAGAGTGTATTTTGCTCTGGCTTTGCTCAAATCCCTCACTAAGCTGGACTGGTGTGACTCCCATGCAGCCATCTTACTTGGAAGATGAAAAGAGTTTTTCAGAAACTAAGGAAAATTGGCGAAACAAGCAAGGGTGCTGTTTTTCTGATGAACTGGATACCAGCACAAGGGGGAAAGAGACCAACACAGAGAAAAATCAACTCCTACCAAATCAGAAAGCCAGAGCCTTTGAGGCCCCCAACACCTCATCACTGAAGCAGACCAAAAATGAACCCAACACAGCTCAGGAAAATTTTGCAGAAGAGGGGGCGGAAAGAATGTCAGAGTCCCATGTTGGGTTATGATATGCAGAGACATTTATTGTACCAATAACTGTGGGCTAACCCCACAATGCACGACCCATATACCTCAACAAGGAGGGGCCAATGGGTAGGGGGTAAGCCAGGGATGAGCCTAATAATGGTACCAAACTGCCTGTATTTGCTGAATACAAAACTTTTATATATATATATATATATATATATATATACATATATATATATATATATATATATGTGTGTGTGTGTGTGTGTGTGTGTGTAAAGAGATTTTCTATTATGTTTTTCTTGACCATCTCCATCTCTTTATTGAACTCCATTCTTTTTTTTTTTTTTTGGTTTTTCGAGGTAGGGTCTCACTCTTGTCCAGGCTGACCTGGAATTCACTATGGAGTCTCAGGGTGGCCTTGAACTCACGGCAATCCTCCTACCTCTGCCTCCCGAGTGCTGGGATTAAAGGCGTGCGCCACCACGCCCGGCTTGAACTCCATTCTTATTGCCTGGTTTGACTTTCCTGTTTGTTCTTTGATTCCATTTTTGCATTTGATCATGTCCTCATTGAGCTTTTTCCACTGACAATTGAGTCCTTTTGTGTTGATTCTCCTCCATTTCATTAATTTGTCTGCTAAGTTCCTTTTGATTCTCTTAAATTTTATGCAGTATCTGTTAAGAATATTTTGTTGGTTCTCTTCCCATTTGGTCAGGCATATTGAATTCTTCTCATTGATTTTCTTGCATTTCCTTCATCTATGCTTTGAGCTCTTTTTGTTGGTTTTCTTTATTCATCCCTACTTTAAATTCCATTTTACATTCTTTTGAATATTCTTTTCCATTTAATCCAGCTGCTTGTTCACAGTCTAATTAAATTAGTTTAATATGCTTATCATAGTTTTAGTTTGGAGATCCTGGAGTTTCCTCTATGATTTCAACGGAGGTTGCAATAATGGGACTACTCATTCTTGGTAAATATCTCTTGGATCCATGACTTGCATTATTTGTTTTGCACTGGGGTTTGTCCATCTTGAAGTAGTCCACTTATTTTGGTTACAATGCAGCAATTGTAGCTCTTACGGTACCTGTTGTGTGGCTAGGACAACTTTGGTAAAGGTGTGATTGGGAGGGTGATCTGTCTACCTGCTTGGGCAAGGTGCATTTGAGTCTGAGCAGGGTCCTACTTTGTGTAGCCTCCATGTGTGTCTGGAAGTGTCAGAGCAGGGCCTTATGTTTCCAGTGCCAATCACTACCTGGGATTTTGGAGTGATCAGCAGTGGGACCCTATGTGTCTCAGTGTTGGTGTTAGCTGCTGAGCAGGTCAAGAGCTCTGGTATTTCCAGGCTGAAGGATGAGTGTTCTTTGTTAGCATGGCAAAATTGCTGCTCACAGCATTTACCAGCCACACATTGGTGTGTGTAGGGGGGTGGAGTTCACATGGATTTGATCCAGTTTTACCCAACCACTACCTGGACTTTGGTGTGTGATGTGCCCCCAGACCTTGTGTGCTGCTGTGCTGGAGTAACTGAATGGGAGAGAGAGAAATTCTGTCCTGTGTTTAAGAGATTAGCTTTAGTGTGGCAGCTGTCTTCTCACAGCGATTGTCAGATGAGGCACAGGTGGGGTATGAAGCTTTCCTGGGCTTGAGTGCTCAGTGCTTCTGCCTTCCGGTCCTTTGGTGTCTGCTAAGACCCAGGACTCTGTGGGTCACAGTGGTGGTGCAGCAGCACTAGATAGCAGAGAGGGAAGGTAATTCCCTGCTGCCTTGGCAGCTGCCTGGTCAGGGTAAGTGCAGACCAGGTGCGCATGAAATGAGTGAAAAGAAGCTTTCCTGGGCTTGAGTACCCAGGAAATCCCCAGTCTGACCTTTGATGTGTGATTGGTCCCAGAACCCTGTGGGGAACAGTGCTGGTGCTATCAGAAAAGGTGCAGCATGCTGTGGGTCAGATATTCAGCTCTAGAGTACCAGTTCCCTGCTTTGAGTACCTTCCATGTGCAGAGGAGGAGTAAGAACCCACCTGCATAGGAACACTCAAACTTACCTGGCTGCTAGCTGCCTTTTCATGCATTATCAGTCCAGGGACCTTGTGGGCCATAGTGCTTGCTGGTGATGCCCGACTGGGGTTGAGAGGGCATTCTGACCAGTGTGCAGGGTAATGCTGCTCTAAAGTGATGGCTTCTGGCTCCCATCTCCCAAATCTTTCAGGACCCAAGGCTCACAGGGGGCGGAAAGTGTGAAGCCCATCTGTGCTTGAATGCCCAGCATCACTCACTGCCTGGTGTCTAGAGGTAGGAACGTCCAGGGATCCCTCCTGTGAGCTGAGGTGGAGACTGGAACTTGGGGGTAAGATCTGTTCAAAGGACTTTCTTGAAGGCTAACACCGCATCTTTTTGCTCTCTTCATGAACCCTTCTTCTGAATTTTTCATTTTTTACATGTGGGGCTTCCTTCCCAGTAGATATGCTGATGTTCTCTGTAAGGCAAGGCCTGGCCTCAATCATCATCAAGGCTGGTAAGAGTACTTCCCAAGCAGGGCTTTGAGATCCCTGGCTGTAACTCCCAGCTGCAGGGGATTCCTGGCTATGGATGTCTGCAACCTACCTATCTCAATGGTAATGTGGTTGCTGGGCATTGTTTTCTCACTCCACCTTCTGTGCTGGGGGGGCTCCCCAAGGCAAAAAAAAATTACAGCACACCTTTCCTTTTTGACAGAAGAGTGTGTTATGTATTTTCTTGGATCTTTTTTCCTCCTAGTTTTTGTTGTTGTTGGTTGTTTTGTTTTTGTTTTTTGAGGTAGGGTTTCACTCTAGCTCAGGCTGATCTGGAATTCACTATGTACTCTCAGGGTGGCCTCAAACTCATTGATCTTTCTACCTCTGCTTCTAGAATGCTGGGATTAAAGGCATGCACCATCATGCCTGGCCCTTCTAGTTTTTCTTCACCTGGATCCTAGTCTGACAGCTAGAAGTCCTTATTTTTCTTTTTTATTATTATATAGAAATACTACCAATTTTATATTTTATTAATTCTATAACTTCACAATATTAACTTATCAGCTCCAATAGATTCTATCTCTTTCTTTCTCTCCCTCTCTACTTTAAACTTTTCTATGTAGGATCATGATAGAATTTTCTGAATAAGATATAAAACATAGTATTTATCTTTCCTTTTAGATCGGATACCATGTTTTAGGGGGCTAGTTTCTCTGAATAAGTCTTTCATAACTATATTGAATCTAGTGACAAGTTGGGCATCCTTATCTTATTGCTTAAGTTGGTTTCACTTTTTGCCTATTAAGATTAGTTTGGCTATCAGCATTACACATCAGTTTTGTGTGGATATGAAATTTCATTTCCCATGAGTGGATGCGTAGGACTGGAAATTTTCATTTACATGGCAACTTTGTATTTAACTTTTTGAGGAAATTCCAGATTGTTTCCCAAAGCAACTGTACAATTTTACAATCTCCCTTGTAGCATGTTAGCATTTCCATTTCTCCACATACTCATGATGCCTGGTATTATTTGTCTTGTTTATAGACTTCCAGGTGGGTATGAAATGGTATCTCATTTTGGTTTGGATTTGTTTTTCCTTGGTGGATAATAATGTTGTCTACCTTCAGATGAATCTATTGGCCATTATTGTAGCTACTTTAGAAAACTGTGTATTTACCTCATTTTTGCAATTGTTAATTGTGCTATTTTTATTTTACTATTTGGTTGTAAGAGCTCTTTGCATAGTCTCAATTAAATCTCTTATGCGATACAATTTGCAAGCATTTCTTCCATTACAATGAGTGGTATTTTTACTTTCCTGAGCACGTACTCTGTAACACAAAAGATGTTAACTCAATGAAGTCTAATTTGTCCTTTTTTTCTTTATGGCTTTTGCTTTTGGCATTTTATTTTAATGTAAATGTGTAGTTTATGTTGTAGTGTAACAGCATTAGAGGAAAGACTTCTTGTTTGTTTAATAATTAGTTATTTGTGTGAGATTTAAAATAAATCTTAGCACTGACTTTACCAAAAATTCTGACATAGGGCTGGGGAGATGGCTGATTGATTAAGGTGCTTGCCTGAGAAGCCTAAGGATGCAAGTTCAGTTCCCCAGTATCCAAGTATGCCAGATGCACAAGGTGGCACATGCATTTGGAGTGTGTTTGTAGTGGCTGGAAGCTCTGGCATACCCAATCTCGCTCTCTACCTCATTCTCTCTCTCTCTCTCTCTGAAATAAATAAAATAAAATTTAAAAATTCTGATGTAGATGATGCTCAAAAATACTTAATCTTCATCTCCATTCTCCTATCATTGAGGAGATACTTTAGGGTGTTTCACACCACATTCTCTTGCTCACCCTTGATTCCAGCTATAATATTTCTGTGGGAGGTCAGGTGCCCCTAGCATCCCACATTCTTTTAATTTTCTTTCAAGTGCCTTCTATGGGTAAAGAAGCCCACAAGTACATTTAGAAGTGCAGAGTGGTTATTACTTTAGGAAAATGCTTATCCAACAGTTTATGGGTTCTTTTGGAAAGTTCATCACTCTATCTTTAGGCAGAAACAGTTCTGGAAGTGTATTGCTACTTGTGTATCTTGGCTCCCTCATCACTCCTTTGTTTCTGCAATTAGAAGAGCCTTTTACATATATTTGCTGTTCTCACATTCTTATATCAGGCAAAATAGTTAAATGGTTCCTCCAGAGAGTCCACTCTGCATGCTTGTAGTACTTAAGCCCCTTCAGTGCCAGGGCAGTATTCAGTGGGAAGTAAATGGTAACTCATGTGAAGCACCATCTCCATTTTGAACCATCCCTCTGCCACCAGCTGTCTGTTCTATTCGGTTCTCAAGTGGACTGCTGAATTTAGCAAATAAAACACAGGGCAAACAGTTCAATCTGAATTTCAGAAAAATAAATGAACTTTAAAAAAAATAACTTATTTCCATCCATCCTATATTTTATCTGACAACCTTATTCCCGTATTTCTTTGTCTCCTTCAAATCTCACATAGAAGAGAGATTAGCACAGTTAACCAATAAGGGAATAAAATTCCAATGTCTCCTGCATTTGAGCAAGCACAATGTTTCTTTAGATTAATGACTTGGTAAACATGAATGCAGGAAAAAGAAGAAAAACTCCTTTTAAATATTTGTGCTTCTATTGATTGTTCTCTTCAATGGTCCTAGTAATTCACTGATCTGCATTCATGGGCTCAAAGAACAATGGACCTTGAATTTAGGGGATGTATATATGAGGATATCTGGTGATTTTGTATATTATGTGATTTTTTTTTTTTGGCTTTATTTGGAGTGGAAATCTCCAGATATGAATAAATAAGAAAATTTGCTGTCACACCTTATACAGATGGTAGCACAGTTCTATTAGTTTGTGGGCTTGTAGGTTATTGGAATTTCCCCATGGCAAAAATGAATAATGTTATCTTAATTAGTTTCCTTCCTTTTCTTATTCAAATAGTATATAACACTTTTTTATAAAAAATATTTTTTGCTACTCTTTTGTGAACTTGTGTCTTCATTCAGATGATGATCTTGAGTTGCTGATGATACTGGAATTGAGAACAATGAAGATGTCAAGGTCAGCTTCACATTACTAGGATGAACTTACAGACAAGACACAGTTTATAGGAGGAATGGAATTTATTGAAGCTTACAGATTCAGGGGAAGTTCTATAATGGCAAATAAAGCTGGCCCCTTTCACAGGTCCAAGCAGAGAGAAAAAAGCAACCACCACCAACATAGGCAAGCACACTCCAGGAATCTCAGCCCAAACTCAAGCAATCTGCATATCTTAGGTTGGGATTCCAAAGTAATCCACACACCTTAGGGCTGTACCCTAGGATCTGTCTACTGTGATACCTCTTCTAGTCAGGCAGCTAAAGATTGAAGAAACTGTACTAAAACTGAATCTATTGGTAATATCCATTCAAACTATGACATTCCACCTCAGGACCCCAATAGATTCATAACTATCTGGTATTATAAATTGTGTTGAGTCCAAATTCAAAGGTCCCCATAGTCTTTAATAACTTTAAATTGTTCTGAAGCCTCAAGTCTCATCTAATATTTAGGACTGTCTCTTTAACTGTGAGTCCCATAAAATCAAAAAAGTTATATACCTTCAACATATAATGGCACAGAATAAATATTTACATTGCTATAAGGTATAATAAGGAGAGACTGGAGCAATGCAAACTAGATTACCATCAATCAAACATCAAACATCTGCAGTTCTGTCCTGTCCCACGGGACCTAGTTATTCATGGGGGCGAGGAGGACCCTAACCTAAAATCAGACGGGCGAGAGAGAGGAAGAGACTCAAGCAAATGTACACTTGTCAAGAGTCCAATTTTATTGAGCCGGAGTGGCCTTTTTAAGGGTTAGGGTTAGGGTTAGGGTTTTGGGGGGGGGGCTGGAGGAGGCAGGTGGTGGAAAGTTACAGAATCTTCTTGGCCTTTGGCCTAGGACAGTTTGCGGTTATTCCAAAAATTCACAGTACAGTTCTCACATCTCTGCAGTTGCCAGGCAGGGTGTTAATTAGTTAGGTGTAGCGGAGTGGGGGATGGAATCAGTTAGGTGTGGCAGGGTGGGGGGATGAGGAAAGGTCAGAAGTTGCTCAGGGCAGAAGTTGCTCAGGACAGAGGTTATCTCAGGGCAAAGGTCTGTTCAGGGCTCATCTCTTCGTCTCCAACATCTCCCCCTCTTCTGTATACAAGGACCAGGATAGGGAGGTTACCGCGACCCCTTAATGATGTCCCAAAGAAGGGCTTGTTTTGGTGGCCGATTATTTTTGTTTAAGAGTAGAAATGGATCCAGAGGAGCAACCTGACAGCAAGCTGACATTAGAGAGGCGAGCGAGCGTTCCCCAGAGTAGGTTGAGCGCTGTTACTCATAGGTCATTGATTTCAATAAAGTCATTTGGATTGACCTTAGAACAAGGGGCACAAATGGGGTCTGAGCCTGTTAGAAGAGCAGTGCTGGACCCTTACCTGTCATTGGATCGGCCTCCTCTCGGCGAGGTCGTCCTGTCTTAGGCAGGTCGAGACTTAGCCACCTGTTCTGTCGCTGACTTACCAGACCACTCACTTTGTGGAAATGTAATGCATTTTGCTCTCAACAAGACCGTCAAAGCCCCATAAGGATCCTGGAGGAAATATGTTTGGTAGCCAATTAGTATGAGGGGTCGCGGAGACCTGAGTTATTATTTGGAGGGGCGGGACCAAAATTTCCACCCCAGAGTGGATCTTTGCAGGGAGGTAAAGTCTAAGGGTCGAGATGGGGGGTTGTCTTGTTTTTTTGGCGGGTCAGTGGTAAATGTTTCTTCTGTGGTGAGGCGATGGTAATGGACTTCCACCGGCTTGATTGTAGAATCTACCTGACTCCTAATGAAACTTGTTAATAGTTTAAAGGCACAGGGGCCAAAAGAGAGAAGTAAAAGGAAACCTACAAAAGGTCCTAGCAGACTGAGAAGCAGAGTGGTTAGCCATGAAGATGTGGAAAACCAATTTTTGTACCATGACTCTTGTTGTTCTCGAGTCCTTTTTCTATCCTCTAGATTTCTTTTAACTTTATCAAGGCTATTTTGTACTAGCCCAGTCTTATCTGAGTAGAAACAGCATTCTTCTTTGAGGGCTACACAGAATCCCCCTTCTTTAAGGAAGACTAGATCTAATCCTCTCTGATTTTGAAGAACTACCTCAGAAAGGGAAGCTAATGAATCTTTAAGATCTTGTATTCCCTCCTGAATGAGGCTGAGATCTCTATCCACTAAGGCACTGAGATGGGAAAAATGTTGTTGGGAGGTAACCATTGAGGCAATACTTGTCCCGGCCCCTGCAGCACTAAGCCCCAGGAGCACAGTCAGGGTAATAGCAGTTAAAGGCTCTCTTTTTTTTCTGATGTAGATACCCTGATCCAGAGTGGATAAAAATTCTTCTGGATTATGGACAGGGAATCGCGGTAGCACAATAACTACAACGCAGTAATCTTTATTATTAATAAAATCCTTATTGACTATAAAAGGAGTCAGACCCAAGGAGCAAGCAAAGTAGGTGTTATTAGGGGCTTTAGTATAGGTGGAAGTTTCATTGACAATAGCAGTCTGATTACAGACCGATATGAGTGAATGGGGGGGGGGGCAACATTTTAGGGCCAACAAGACAGAGTCCAATACCTGAAATGGAACTAAGAGTAAGGCCTCCATCTGGGGCATGCCAGGATAGGCCATCTGTATCATTGGTGAATATAGGGGCCATAAGCATCGCAACACCCTCATAAAAGGGAGGTGTAGGAGAAAAGCAAATCCAGCATTCTTGATAATCGGGATTGCTAGTATTATGAATAGCTTCTAGGGAGGCGTTTACTAAAGAAACAATGAGATCAGCTGAACTTGGGGGTCCCTCAGGGATGGTGAGTTGGAACAAGGTATATTTTTGAGATAACTGAGTGACAATAGGGGGTGTGGTAGACCCAATAGTTAATTTGGGTCTGGCTGGTTTGAGTAAGACGGGGTTTGGTCCCATGGCTGCAGAATTTTATTGGGAATAGCTTTGAGTAATTTGATTTTAAAAGTGAGCCCAAAGTCTTTTATTTCTCTATAGATTCGGAGTCCCCATTCAAATCCTTGGCCGGTCCAATCTTGTTGTCTGGCTCAGGAATTGAATTGGATCAATAAGGGACTACACCAGCCACATGTAGGGGACTGGTTGGGATCACAGAGTCTTACTAAGTCCCGAGGGGAGTGGTTGGGTGTTGCTTTAGGGTGTACCCATTTTCTTTTTACCGAGATATAATCCCAGGAGGAGGAGGGCTTCCAATAGGCGTCCCCAGTAGTTTTGCAACCCCAGGAGGCACAAAAATAATCACCAGCCCATCCACACTTGTAATTAAGGGACTTATCTCGGTGGGCTCCTGGGCAGACATAAATACCTTCCACTGCACCATGAAGATGGCTTCTTTTGCCAGTGTTTCTACAGCTGGGGGAATCAAGGCTACGTCTGGCCAATTCAGGTGTCTTGTTGTTGGGCTGAGGCCAGAATACCTCCTCAAGACCCCAATCAGGGTGTGCTCCAAGGCCAAGGGCACAGAGATCTATTTCTAGATCAGGCCATTGGGGCTGGGATCTGACCAAAGAGCTAGAGTTAACAATATCTCCGGCCTGGTTTTCAATGATCCAAGTGTAGTTATAAATTTGATAAGGGGGGGGGCACTTACCACCAGCCGGGTTACAAGTAGAAATGAGAGAATGGCAAGGCCGAGCATCTTTCTGTAATTAAGCACAATTAAAATCTTTCTCAGGGGTTTCCCTGGGAGAATTAATTAATTTTATTAGCCTCTCTGGGAGCCATCTAGCATTTTGTTCTTTAGAGTCATATATGCAAGCATGTCCTTTCCCCCAGATTAACACAGGATCTGGGCCAGACCACTTGTGAGTTATTGGATCCTTCCATAGAGCTTGAGCATAATTATTTGATGTGGAGGGGTGCCAGAACCTATCTGCTGCAGCTTTACCTTCTTTATCTAAAGTTAAGAAATTTAAGACAAGCAGGGCATGGTTTAATAATGTTTTTGGGTTTCTTGCTGGGCAGTATAATATTCCCCCAGAATGTTGCAACTTAAAGAGCATGTTTTTAAGAGTTTGATGTGCTCTTTCAACTATACCTTGTCCCTGTGGGTTATAGGGAATACCAGTAAGATGTTTTATTTTTAATTGAGCACAGAATTGTTTAAAGCTAGTGCTGGTATACCCAGGGCCATTGTCTGTTTTGATGACTTTTGGCAATTGCATAAAGGCAGAGCAAGCAAATATATGATTAATAACATTTTTAGTAGCTTCTCCCGTATGAAGGGAAGCACAAATAAATCCACTAAAGGTATCTATAGACACATGAATATATTTTAATTTGCCAAAAGGCGAATAATGGGTAACATCCATTTGCCATAATTCCCCTGGTGTAAGACCACGAGGATTAACTCCCAAGTGTGGCTCAGGCAAAAATGTTATACAGCCCTGGCACTGGCGGACTATGTGTCAGGCCTGTTCTTGGGTGATAGAAAACATCTGTCAGAGTGTTTGGGCATTAAGATGGTGTAACTGATGTGTGTCTTGTGCCTGAATTATGGGGTCAGGTGGGGCGACCATGCCAGTTAGGACAACAGAACTATTTTGAGTTGCCTGATCCACAAGGTCATTTCCTTTACTTAAGGGTCCAGGAAGACCAGAATGTGCTTGAATATGTCCTACAAAGAAGGAGTGAGTTCTGGCTAGGATTAGTTGTTGAAGTTTAGCAAAAAGAGGGGAAGCATTGGTAGAGGGACGTATGTAAGGGACTGTCTCGAGCAAAGGGACTGAGCTGGCTATATAGGCGCTGTCAGTATAAAGGTTAAATGGGTGATTGGAGAGAGTCTCAAAGACCTGTATAACAGCAACCAATTCCACAAGCTGTGCCGAAGAAAGTCTAGTTTGGACCTTGGAGATTTTTCCATTGATGTTAAAGGCTGCAATTCCAGATGAAGAACCATCAGTAAAAACTAACATGGCTCCAGGAATGGGAGAGCTTTTAGTCTGTTTTGGGAAAACAATGGACTGTCTATAAAGGAATTGAATTAGTCTGTCTGAAGGATAATGATTATATATTTTGCCTTGGAAGGAAACACAATCAACAGCCCATTCATCAGAAGACTGTACTAGCCATTGAACCCGAGAGGCGCTATAAGGCACACTAATGGTGTCTGGGTCTTTTCCAAAAAGTTTAAGGGAACTTTCTCTCCCAAGTTTTAAAACCTGGGCAACCAGGGAGGGGTAGGTAGGCAGAATTTGGGGGGGGGTGGGTAGCAGGTAAATGGATCCAATATAAAGGCTTAGTTTGCCATAAAAGACCAGTGGGTGTAAAAGTTGTAGGGAGAATAAGTAACCATAACGGGGAGGTGGGAGAGAAGTATCCAATCTTTTGTGCCTGAATGGCCTTTTCAACAATTTGTAAGGAATTTTTAGCCGCTGTAGTAAGCTCTCAAGCCGAGGAAGGGTCAGAATCCCCTCGCAAAATATCAAACAAGGGTTTAAGTTCTCCAGTAGATAATTTTAAATAAGGTCGTAACCAATTAATGTCCCCCAAGAGCCGCTGGAAATCGTTAAGTGTTTTTAAAGAATCTTTTCTTAACTGGATTTTTTGAGATAGGATTTTATTGGAGTGTAATTCAAATCCAAGGAAAAGGTGGGGAGGATGGACCTGAACCTTCTCTGGGGCTATTTGTTGTCCAAATTTTTGGAGTATACGGATTAATCCTTGTCCCACCTCATATAATTTTGTTGTCTCTGGTCCTGCTAATAAAATATCATCCATGTAATGAATGATATATAAATTAGGATATTTAAGCCGAAAGGGATCTACTGCTTGGGCGACAAATTTTTGACAGAGGGTAGGGCTATTGGCCATCCCCTGCGGCAAAACTTTCCATTGGAAGTGGGGAGATGGACCGATACAATTAACAATAGGGAGGCTGAAGGCAAAACGTTTGCAATCCTCTGGGTGGAGGGGAATGCAAAAGAAGCAATCTTTAAGATCTATGACTAATTTAGTATAGCCCTTAGGAATGGCTACTGGTGATGGGAGGCCAGGCTGAAGGGCCCCCATTGGAACCATGGTCTTGTTAATTTCTCTTAGATCTTGCAGTAATCTCCATTTCCCCCCTTTTTTTTTGTATAACAAAGATGGGTATATTCCAGGGGAGGTGGAGGGTTCAATATGACGAGCCACTAATTGTTCCTGCACCAACTGTATGGCTGTTAACTTATGTTGAGGAAGGGGCCATTGATCTACCCAGACAGGGGAATTATTTTTCCAGGTTATTTTATCTGCCTGGTGTGCAGGAGGAGCAATGGCCCTTAGGAAAAATGTGAGTCATAGCCAAGACCTGTCCGTGTTGTTTTTGGAGTAACCGAGACAGGGTCTGGTATTCCTTAGCCAGAGTCCTACAGCTCGACCCAAGCAGCCTGCCATGAAAGGAATTGTCCTCTAGTTAAGACCGACTGTACAACGGTGAGCCACTCATTAGGAGTCAGATAACCTCCCCTGCCAAGGCTTTCCAATAAGGAAGGGGTAAAAGGGGCATTAGGTCCATAGTCCTTGACTGCTAAGTTAAGTTTTTCTAGGTTTTTAAAGCGGAGTCGGCGATAAACAGTCTCCTCACCTTGACTATCTTGGCCTGTGGTGGGCATATTGTGGCGTGGTATACTCTGACTCTCTTCCTCCTCATTTTCATTTTCACTTTGAGAATCATCCTCATCAGAGGAAGACAAGAGAACAGAGACTGCGGGAAGATGGCATGAAGAGGATGGGGCATCGTGATTAAGGACAGAGGAGGAAGGCCCGAGGGGGTTGGACCCAGATCTCTGATTGGGAGCGTGTCTAGTTTGTGAGCAGATAACAGGAAAAGCCAAACAAGGAGATGACGAGGGGTGAAGGGGCTGGGGTAGGGGAGGGGAGAGTTCGGCAGAACAGTGAGCAGAGAGACGAGAAAGTTGTTGTTGAAGTTGGTGAATTTCAGTGAGATCTCGAACTTGAGAGGAGAGGTGAAGCTTGGTCTCAGAAAGGGAATTAGGCGGAACAATAGGAAAGGAGGGTAAGGTCAAAAGAGGAGCAGAGGGGAGAGTTTGGGGGGAAAGAGTTGGGGCAGTGGGGGCAAGGGGTGGCCAATCAGGATTGTGACAATGGGCGGCCTCACCTTCTAAGGTGGTTGCATCGCCAGGATCGAGAGGGTCATCTGGAGGGGAGGAAGAGGATGAGGGACCAGTAGGAAGAGGCTGAGGTTTAGTGGTAGGTTGCTTCTTTAGAACAGGATTGATTAGGTTAGGCGATTGGTTATAGGGGCAGGGGTTTAGAAATGTCAATTGGGGGTAGTGGAGGGTAAAGTTGGGGAAGATTCGAAGGATCAGAAGTGTGAGAGTCAGAAACATCAATGAGAGAAAGGGAGTCTGAAACTCGAGAGGGGGGACGCGAAGGGCAGCGGGAGCCAGGCTGTGAAGACGAGAGACAATATTTGGCCACAGAGAGAAGGTCGCGTTTACCAGAGTCATTATTTGCTTCCTCGACAATGTCTCGAATTAAGCCCTAGAAAGAGAAAATAGTTGGGGATAGTGAGTCATTGCCTTCCTCAGTGAGCTTCTGATTTAATTCTCGACCTACTCTTTGCCACTTTTTGGGATGAATATTAGGTCCATCAATCATCAACCATGGACATGTCTTATCAACAAAAATAAAAAACTCTAAAAGATCCTTTTTCTTTACCCGTATTCCTCACTCTCTGAGAGAGGCTTTTAAATCCTTTATGAAAGAAGCCTCTTTAGACAATGAATGGCCCATCTCGATGGGACGGAATGAAGAGGGAAAACTTACCAGGTCTTGCCGTCTTCTTGGGCGGAGAAGTGGTGACCACTTAACAAATCCTCCAGAGGTCGCTGAATTAGGGGTCTCCATCCGGTAGGGGTCCGTGCCTCGAGCCCCCACTTTGGGCGCCACATGTCCCGTCCCGCAGGACCTAGTTATTCATGGGGGCGAGGAGGACCCTAACCTGAAATAAGATGGGCAAATGAGAGGAAGAGACTCAAGCAAATGTACACTTGTCAAGAGTCCAATTTTATTGAGCCAGAGTGGCCTTTTTAAGGGTCAGGGTTAGGGTTAGGGTTTTGGGTAAGGGGGGGGCTGGAGGAGGCAGGTGGTGGAAAGTTACAGAATCTTCTTGGCCTTTGGCCTAGGACAGTTTGTGGTTATTCCAAAAATTCATGGTACGGTTCTCACGTCTCTGCAGTTGCCAGGCAGGGTGTTAATTAGTTAGGTGTGGTGAAGTGGGGGAATGGAATCAGTTAGGTGTGGCAGGGTGGGGGGATAAGGAAAGGTCAGAAGTTGCTCAGGGCAGAAGTTGCTCAGGACAGAGGTTATCTCAGGGCAAAGGTCTGTTCAGGGCTCATCTCCTCGTCTCCAACACAGTTCAAGTCCAATATGATTAATCGGTGACTGGTGGTCTCCAGTTCTACACCTCTAGTTGAGCTGAATAGCCAGGGAAAATTTTCATAACCAGCCAATGGTGCTACATGGTAGCCCTTTCATGGGCCTGGTATGTCCCAAACATCTTTGAGTTACCATGCAAACCATGGTCCATCTTCAACTCTATACACTGGCATTTCTAGCCTTTAAAACAAGAATATCACCGGATGTGGTGGTGCATGTCTGTAACCCAGCACTCGGGAGGCAGAGGTAGGAGGGTCATCATGCGTTTGAGGCCACCCTAAGACTACATAGTGAATTCCAGGTCAACCTGAGCTAGAGTAAGACTCTATCTTGAAAACACACACACACACACACACACACACACACACAAAGCCCCCAGGAATATCATCTCAGCAGAGGCTCCTAGAATCATATGCACTTTATGACCCATTCTATACACTTTTTATGCTTCCAAAACTAATACCAGGTATCTAGAACACAATCATATTCTTATTCAGTGATGAAATAAATCAGAAACTTTGAAGAGCAAATTCCTTCCTTCCAAAAGAGTTTGCAGTTCTATCAATCAGTCTTTACTGGGTATTCCCTCAGTCTTCTTTTCCATTGGTTCAATATAAAGCAACTGTGCCATCTTTCTTCCAAATGCTAATGTGCTTGACAATAACAGCTTAAGCAAACAGTCTCAGTGCCAGTGATTTTACACTTGCTTGAATTTTTCCAACTTTAAATATTAAATTTCTCAATTCCATATCATTAGCCAAGTACATCAGTCCACTACAAATTTAATTTGATCAAATTCCCTGGGCATGGGCAACAGAACACAGCCAGCTCTTATGCCAGTATCCCAGTTTCCAAAAGTTTTCTGCAAACTTTCCTTCCCCTTAAAAAGTTCATAAGCAAAGCTTACAAATACAATTCTTCCTTCACTTAGCATTTTCAAACTCTCACAAGAATAGCTCAAAAAACTTGGTTTACCACTCTGGAGGGTGTCTTTAAATAACAAGTACCAGTTCCACTTCCATTCTTCAAAAATAAACATTACAAAAGACCAAAATCTACATTGTCAGATTCATCTCAGCATCTCTACCCCATTGCTCCATACCAATTTTATTGCAGTCAACTTCATGTTGCTGAGGTGAACCCCCAGACAAGACAGATTTTGTGGGAGGAATGGCGTTTATTTGAAGCTTATAGATTAAGGGGAAGTTCCTGAATAGCAGAAAAATCTGGCTCCCTTTCACAGATCCATGCAGAAAAAAAGGCAACCATCACCAACACAAGCAAACACACTTCAGGAACCCCAGTCAGAAACCAAGAATTCTCCATATCTTAGGCTAGAATTCCAAATCCATGCTCATAACTTGGGGATGGACCCTGGGATCTGCCCACTGTGACACCTCTCCCAGCCAGGCAGCTGGAGATCTATGGGTGTGTAATAAAAATGAATCTATTGAGGAATAGACATTTAAACAACCAGAGAAGCCTCTCACAGCTCATGGTTGGGTAATATCTCAGGAGCTAGGGTGCTAGACAGTATGGGTCACATACCACTTGTATTGCATTAATCACCTATAGGTTCCTGTCTTATGAATTTTAATAATGAAATCTATATCAAAGGATAAAGTTTAGAAAGATTTTATTATACAAATTGCAGAACCTAAGAGAAGGAAGGAATGCAGAGCTCTTGACTAAACGGAGGCATGAGGGGCTTTTGGAAATTGGAAAAGGCCACCTAGATACTGAGATTGAGTCTTTTATTATAGTCACTGAACTGGTTAGCCCAGCCCAACACAAGGTATCTATGTACCTTCAAATTTTCTGAAAGGAGAATGAGCTCATATATTAATTTTTCTGGAAAAAAGGAGATAAGAAAAATCCAGATTCTCCTCTTACATTCCTGGCCTCTAGCATAGTGGAGGCAGTAAGGACATCTTTAGAGGGAAGGAGATAAAAATAACTCGGATTTTTCTCTTGCAGGTGCAATGATACTCCTTGCTTTTACATTGATGGCCCTGTCTTGCCTAAACTGTAGCAGGCATTGTTAGGCTCTGATGTACCTGAACTTCTCTATATGGTCCCACATTTCTTCCTAAATCCTGCAAATTTATTTATGTTGCTCTTTGGTGAAATATTGCTAAGAACTACTTCCAGTCAATCCAAAGCTTTACCTTACTCATGGCTTACCTCCTGCCATGAAGAATACCTTGGACTAAAGGGAACTGCCTTATTCAAGTTTGTGCCCCACCCATGAGATCATCTATATATAGAAAGATGAAAATGACTCCTTATTTTTCTCCATGCATAAGAATCAACTCCAAATGGGTCAAACACCTCAAACTCTGAAACTGCTGGATGAAACAGTAGTGGAAACAGTTCAAAAGCTAGGCATAGGCAAAGACTTCCTCAGTAGAATTCCAGTTTCTCAGGGACTAAAATAACTAATCAGCCATTTGTACCTCACAAAATTACAAAACTTTTATAAAGCAAAGGACACTGCATAGAACAAAAAGGCAGTCTACAGACTGGGGAAAATCTTTGCCAGTGAGATATATGATAGAGGATTTTCTTTGTATATCTCGGGATATAAAAAGAACTCAAGAACTAAATAATAAGAAACCAACCAATCCAGTGGGGGAAAAAAATAGCTATAGCTGCACTGTAACCACTGCCACCTGTATGGATCCTATGATCTGGGCAATGAGTAGTGCTGGTTGACGAGGACCCAAGTGAGCTTCTCCTATACCTGACTTCGCCACTTTCTGAGATTAGTTATCAGTCATACTATGTGTGAAATTCCTTCCCCACCTTGTTCCTTCCTTCCGAAGCTTTGCTGATGCTGTCACCATTATGGACCTGGGGGCTGATCTCACTCCAATGCACTAAGCAGTGAGCAGCCCTGAGACAACAGGGTCTGGGAAAATATCCCCTATACTCCTGTACATATAATACCTCACTTCCTGTTCTGCGTGCTGGCATCTCTTTGAGTATGGTCTCCCCAGCTGATCACATTCTACAACTTGGACATTTTGTAGGCCAGGCTTCTCAGGATTGAGTGCTGACCTTTCCAAGACTGCAGACACAAGACAGAGCATGGCAATTTGAATGTCTCCCAATAGACTTAAGTGTCTTTATTAAAGTTTGTATTTAAAGCTGCCTGGATTTAAGAGGTGTCACTAGGGGAAGATCCTAGGATCAAGCCCAAAGTTGTGTTTGGTTAAAGATTTGATTTTCCAGACTAAAAGTAAGCAGAGGGTTTTAGCCCTGCCTTGGTTTCTTGCTGTTTGGCAGTATTTTCCTTCTTGCTTATTTGTAGTACTCATATGTGGTTGTTTCTCTCTCTGTGTTTTGATCTGTTAATGGGGGCCAACCTCTTTTGCTATTATGGAACTTCCTCTGGATCCATTAGCTTCAAATAAATCCTTTATCCCATAAACTGCATCTGGTTTGGAAGCTCATCCCAGCAATGTGGATCTGACTGCAACAAATATTTCTACCAGAGGAGTAGCATGATATTTCTGAGATGAATCTGATCATATGGACATTTTTGGAACTTTTGTGCTAGGGGAATGGGACAGAACTTAGTACTTGCAACTCAAGATACCTTCCAGAATATAGAGGCAAGTTTTGTGGACTATTCTGTTGAGAGTTTGAAAATGCTAACTACAGAGATTGTGGTAACTCTGGAACTTAGACAGGATAAACACATAAAAGGGATACAAATTTGAAAGGAAGAAGACAAGTTAGCCTTATTTGCAGATGACATGATTCTATAATTTACCCAAAAGTCTCCATTTCAAAATTTCTAAAGGTGACTAATTCCTTCAGTAAAGTTGGAGGACAAAAAATCAACACACAAAACCCAGTAACTTTTCTATATGCAAAGGACAAATATACAGAGAAAGAAATCACTGAGGCTGTCCCATGTTCAATAGCAACAAAAAATTAAATACCTCGAATCACACTAAGGAAGTGAAAGACATATATATTGGAAGCATAAAAACACTCAAGAAAGAAATTGAGGAGGACTTGAGAAAAAAAAGTCTTTCCATTTTCTCAAGTTCTCTTATGTTCCTCAATAGGTAGAAATAAAAATGTCAAAATGGCAATACTACTGAAAGGTCCAAGAATCCAGAAGCCCAGAAATACTATCACGCTCCAAAAGGAGCTTAAGCGGGCCCCTGCATACTTCAAATTCCAGGCCCTACTCTCTGTTGGAAGTAAGTAAAGAATCCCTCTTCTCATTATATCAGAGCCTGCTCCCAATATAAAATTAGGTAAAAAGGGCATGAGATAGCCCTCAAGGATGGGGAATGAGTAATGGAGTAAACCGTTTTTTTGGTTTCTGTAAATAGCCCGCACCGTAAGCCTTAATAGCCCACACTGTAAGCCTTAGTAGCCCACACCATAAGCCATAGCAGCCTGCCTTAAACCACACTTTGCCACCCCCACCCAAGGACCCGTGCAAATGCTGACCACCGAGGTCATAGGAAACTGACTGGTCCACAGGGCAGGGGCTTGAGTAGTTTAAACTAATTGGCTTAGAAACTATGGAGTGGCATAAACTGACTGGCTCGCACCGCATGGGCTCCTGATGTTAAGAAATGATTGGTTTAATGCACAGGTTTTGTTAGAAATCCTATAAAAACTGTTCCATTCCTGCATTTGGGGCTCTGCAGTCCTCTACCCCTGCGTGGTGTACGACTGTGGGCCTCTTGCAGTTTGCACCAAGATTGTTTCTCCTGAGTGATCTGGGGTGTCACCATATCCGGGCAGAGCATGGGGTCCCTGTTTTGGGGGTCCTACACTACCAAAAGCATTATACAGATTTCATGGAATTCTAATAAATCTTCCAGTATCATTCTTATAGAATGACACCAGGTCTCAGATGTCCAAACATAAACTCAGCAACATAAACACCTCTGGAAATATCACTATTCCTGATTTAAAGCTATATTCCAAAGCTATAGTAACAAAATCATCATGATACTGACATAAAACCAGAAATATATACTGTAGAAGACAGCTTCAGGTTCACTGAGATGAACTTCCAGACCAGGCACAGTTATGGAAGAAGGGATATTTATTGAAGCCTACAGATCCAGGGGAAGTTTCATAATGGCAGAAGAAGCTGGCCTGCCTTCACAGGACCAAGCAGAGAGAGAAGAGCACCAGCCAAAATGCCAAAAGCCACAGCACAGTTCAGGAATTCCAGCTAGGCACACTTTGCATATCTTTAGATTGAAATCTAAACCCACCACCACACCTAAAGATCCACCCAGTGACATTGCCACCAGCCAGGTAGCTAGCACATGCAAACTACAAACAACTGAATATATTGGGGACCATATATTCTATTCAAACCACCACATATGCCAGTGGAACAGAACTGAAGAGCTTGATTTTAGGCCAAGTGTCTATATCTACTTGGTCTTTGACAAGATGCCAATAACCTTGACTGGAGAAAAGATAGCATCTTTAACAACTGGTGCTGGACAAATTGATCAACCATAGGTAGAAAAATGAAACTAGACCCACATATCTCACCAAACACAAAAATCAACTCAAAATGGATTACAGACCACAATGTGAGACCTGAAACTCTTCTCCTACTGGAAGAAAAATATTAGAAAATCCCCATGATATAGGAGTGGAGAAAGACTTCTTAGGGATAAAAAAAAACCAAAATAGTAGCCTAGGAAATTAAACAATCACACATTCAATGGGATCTCATGAAGCACAGACAAACATACTATAGTCAGAGCCAGTAGATTACCCACAGAATGGGAGAAAATTTTTCTAGTTATACCATTGATAGAATCCTAATGCCTGTAATCAATAAAGAATTCAGAAAATAAAACACCAAAAAAAAAAAAATCAAACAACCCACTAATATAATGTTGCAGAGAACTAAATAAGAAGAAATACAAATAGCTAACACACACTTAAGAAAATGTCCAACATTCCTAACCAACAGGAAGTGCAAATTAAAACAACTATGAGATTCCACATTACTGCAATAAGGATGACGATAATTTTAAAAAATCAAATGAAAACAAATATTGAGGATGTGGACAAAGAGGAATCCTTAATCACCATTGGCATGTAATAAGCTTGTGCAACAGTATGGAAATCAATATGGAGATTCCTGAAAAGGATGAATATAGATCTGCCAACAGACCCAGTTATTCCATTACTGGGCATTTACCCTAAATGTTCCATGCTTCACTACAGAGATATTTGCTCAGTTATGTTTATAGATGTTCAATTCATAATGGCTAAGAACTATAATCAACCCAGGTACTCATCATTAGAAGAACAGATAATGAAGTTGTGATACATTTACATAATTAAAATCTACCCAGCATTAAGAAAAAGTCACACAATAAAATGGACAGACTTGAAACAGTCCATACTCAGCTAACTCACACAATCACAGAAAGACAATCGCCACATGTTTTCACTCATTTGCTGTTCCTAACCTGCATTAACTTGAGTCTCTTACATACCTGATAGGCAACTTGAGGCCCAGGCAATGGAGATTGAAGGGCTTGTGGGGAGGAGAAAGGGAGAGTGGTGGAAACAGGTAGAAAACTAAACCCAAAATAAACTGGCACCACAGAAACCTTTATCTTTGAAGATAGACTAAAAGATTGAATCCTCAACAGGAACATGGGGGGAAGACTTGAAAAGAAGAACCTTAGAGAGGATGGGATGAAGTCTAACCTTAATTCATTTTTGGTTCTTTCCTGTACTAGTACCAGAATGTGGTTGCTACCCACAGTGAAATGATAGGAGAGACCTATGCAGTTCCAAATATAAGACAGGCTTTTGTCAAAGCACTTGATTACCTGCCTGAAGCAAAAGGAAATACCCCATTGCTGAAGACACCATACACTGCCCCCATAGAACACAAAGAGACCTGGGTTGAATCCAGAAGGGAGCCAGTCCCCAGACAGCCCATCTAGTGCTGGAAAGCCCTACACCAGCTACTGGAGAAACGTGGCCAATAATCATCTGAGAAACCAGGGTTCTAAGCTACTCAGAACCAAACATCCTGACAAGATGTAGCCACAAGTGCAATAGTGCCACACAGCCTTGGTGGTTAAGCAATAGCTTTGTGATTGGCTAAGAGATTTTCTCAGTGGAAAGGAACCCATATCTAGAAGTGGGAACTAGGGCAGAATCCTGTGGAGACAGAGATTATGCTCTCCAATTTAAAGCTTTCACTAGACTTTGGCTAAAATGGGGACTAAAGCCATTAAATGCTCCCTAAATTAATAAGGCTTATTCCATTTAACCTGTGCTGACTTCACTCTTTGCTAGAGAATCTGTTTTTCTTTTTCAGAAGATAGTGAGACTTGAGTAGATAAACTACACCTAACCCCTCAGTCAAGCCCCAGCTGAACCCACAGAGGAATTGGGGAAATAAGCAAGAATGCAGCTTCCATGGTGAGTTTGACAATCAGTGTCATGGTGAAGGAGACATGCTGAGGATACTAAATATTTACCAAAGCAGAGATCCATAGGCTCCTAACGGCACATAGGCTGAAGTAGACTTAAAACACACTCAACATGGTTCAGGAAATTTTGCAAAAGAAGGGGTAGAAATAGTGTAAAAGCCACAGGTTAGGATATTATTCCCAGAGACATTGCCTCCCCTCAACAAGTGAATGCTGCTCCCACAATGAATAACTACAGCTTCATGGAGAATACCTACATCCCCACTGAGAAAGGTCCCTGACAGAATGGAGGCAGGAGCAAGGGAAAGGATAGTATCAACACGTTATGTATCCATACTAAGTATGACTATAATTAATAAATAAATTGAAAAAGTGAAATACATAATATATGCACACATATTATGTGCTTTACTTTTCATATGCATTTTTATCACAAGATAAAATTTATTTGGTTCATAAAAAAATATTAGAACAGATGTGAAAGCATATTAAGATAAAGAAAACACAGAACTCCACAAAGTCTTCAACCTGACATGGATTAACTCACACCTCTCTATTATAACCCTGAACATTAATGGGCTCAACACCCCAATCAAATGTCATAGATTAACAGGCTAGATCAGAAAGCTCAACCCATCCATTCGCTATCTCCAAGAAACCCACCTTGTCATTTACAATATATACAAAATTAGGGCTAAAGAATATTAAAAGATATTCCAAGTAAAATAGAAATAGGAAACAGATGTAGCTATAATAATATCTGCCAAAACAGACTTTAATCCAAAAGTAATCAAAAGAGATGAAAAAGGCCATTTTGTATTTACCAGGTGAACAGTTCAACAAGAGGATATTACAATCTAGACAGTTACATTCCAGCTTGGGTACCCCAAAATTTTTAGCCCAAAATCTACTAGACATTCAATCAGTAATAAATTCCAGCACAATAATATAGGAGACACTAATACCCCAATATCATCAATAGGTAAATCATCTAAACAAACAATAAACACAATTATTGAAGCTAAACAACACATAGACATAATGAACTTAACAGACATATATAGAATATTCCAGTCTAATTCACCAGAATACATATTCTTCTCAACAACTTGCAGAGCATTGTCTAAAATAGAGTACATATTAGGATATGAACCAAGTCTAAAATATTCAGGATAATTGGCAATAGTCCCTTCATTATATCAGACAATAGAATCATGCTTGAAACCAGTTAATGTGAAAAAAACAGAAAATACACCAACTCTTGCAGACTTAATAACTCATTGTTACACACTGAATGAGTCACTGAAGAAATCAAAAAATTTCTAGAACTGAATGACAATGAAAGCACAACATATAAAACTTACACGACACAACAAAGGCAGTCCTAAGAGGGATGTTTCTAGTACTAAATGCCTACATTACAAAAATAGAGAAATCTCAACTAATTAACATAACTATCCTTCTGAAGGTTTTGGAAAATCTAGGATAATAAAACCCCAAAAGTACCAATGTAAAGAAATAATTAATCTCAGAATAGAAATTAATGAATTAAAAGTAAAGAAAACAGTTTTTATAAGTGAGGATGTTAAGAGCTGATTCTTTGAAAAAAATGGACAATACTTATAAACCCGTGACAAAATTATCAAAAAAATAAGAGAGAAGACTGAAATCAAAATATTAAAAATGAAAAGGAGATGTTAGAATAGATACTACTAAATTGGGAAAACCACCAGAACATATTTCAAAAACATATATTAGACTTCCAGGTAAAATGGTGGCTTAGGAGCCATGCCAAACTAGCCTAGGGAGAGATTTAAGCAAAACCCCAGAAAAATACACTCTTCTTCTGAAAAGTGAAGGAGTATAGGTTATTCTTAGACACAACAGAGAAGCTGGAGAGACCAATACCCACCAGAAAGGAAGAAAATAACCAGAGTCCCACTGAGGTGATTGCAGCCCTCGATCATGTGTACCTGCTTGATGCAGTCCTGCCAGGCAAGCCAGGTCATGGTAGCAGCAGCAGAGACCAAGCAACAGATTTTTCAACTCCACCAGCACTCTTGCAAAGTGAAGAATTCTGAAGGAAAGATATCTGAGATCAACTAAATAACTACTGCAAGCAACTCAAGAAGACTGAACTCTCCCATCCCTTACCAGCAGAACTGTGAACCTCCAGCATTCATCCCCCAGTAGCAGTGCAGTCAGCAGAGCTTATCATCTGCACAGCCATAACATGAAGGGAGTGAGGTGGGCATTAAGCATTGGTGAGCTTGAAATCAACCCCAAAGGATGATGAAGCTGACTGACAAAACCAAAAACCAAAACACAAAACCAAAACAAAACAGGTACACAGTTCTGCAAGATATAATCTCTCTTTTCTCATCAAGGCAGGTTATGGGGTATATATTCTTTGTCACCTTAACCACTTTCAAATAACCTTTATTGGGGGATTGAATTTTATTGCCTTTGGTGCTTTCATATATATATGGCTTTTGTTTTTTGCTTTTGTCATTATTGGGGCAGGGTCTGATCCAGATCCAGGTTGATCTGGAACCCAACTCAGAACAGAAATCTCTACCTTCCAGCTGATAAGATTAAGGGTTTAAAACAACACACGCCCTTAGGAATTTTAGCTTTATATGCCTGTTTGTTTTAATCCCCACAATTCCATACTTTGTGCTGGTTTTTATTGATTGTGTATGTTACTTAGTTGAAGTTTGGAATTTTCCAGTAAATCTTTCCTCCCAGTCCACAAGAATAATTGCTTAGCAAGCATACTCAACACCTAGGATTACCTGTGTGGCTTGATTGGTGGACAAGAGCTACACCTGGTAAGTTGAGTTCATATCCTGAGTGTATATAGAGGTAGATTGCCATGTCTGGGAACACTGCAGATAAGTGGAAAATCCAAGCAGTAAATCAACTCAGGATGCAAAAGTCACTGCACTATAATACAAGAAACTCAGAGAATCAAGACAATGCACTCCCACACAAACGATAATTTGATCAGAAATTATCACCAATGACATTATTTTAGATGAAATGCCTGACAAAGATTTTGAGAAAATGATGGTATGCTCAAAGAAATCAAAGAAGAAATGAAGGGAATCAAAGAAGAAAACAAAGGAACTAAGAAGAAAACAAACTTCTGAAAAAGAAAACAGGGAACCAGCTTAATGAAATAAAGAGGTCATTAGAAGACACGAGTAAGGAAATAGAAAAACTAAGGGAAAAACAGGCTGAAATCCTGGCTCTGAAGAATACAGTCATTGAAAAAACAAACAAACAAACAAACAAAACCTCTCTGGAAACTTTCACCAGTGGAATGCATGAAGGAGAGAACAGAATACCTAAACCAGAAGACCAGGTGGCAGACCTAATACAGTCCAACAGAGAAAAAGACAAGCTAGTAGCAAGGTATGAATAGAAATTTCAAGATACTGGGATACTATGAAAAGACCAAACATAAGAATTCAGGGTATAATAGAAGGAGAAGAATTTCAATCCAGAGGCTTAGTAAGTGTTTTCAACAAATTGGGAAAGAAATGCCAATGCAGATTAAAGAAGCTTTCAGAACACCAAACAGACAAAATCTGGAAAGAAACTCTCCTTGTCATGTTATTAAACTACTATATTAAACTACTAAACACACAAACCAAAGAAAGTACATTGAAAGCAGTTAGAGAGAAGAAGCAAGTCACTACAAAGGCAAGCCCATCAGAATAACTGCAGATTATTCAACACAAACTTTAAAAGCCAGAAGGGCTTGGAATGATGTATTCCAAGTACTGCAAGATAACAACTATCAACCAAGATTATTTTATCCTGCAAAGCTATCTATCCAAATTGATGGAGAAATAAGGACATTCCAAAACAAAAACAGGCTAAAGGAATTTATGACAACTAAACCAACTCTACAGAAAATACTGAAAGGAATTCTTCACACTGCAGAGAAAGCAAAACACACACAGTTGGAAATAGGAAAAAATAAACCACACTCAAATAACAGTCAAAAGAAGTGAATAAAGGGAAAATAGGAAACACTCTAAAATAATAAGAATGGAGAAAATAAATGCATACCTTCAAATAATAACTCTTAATATCAGTGGCCTCAATGCATCAACTGAAAGACACAGGCTTGCAGAGTGGATTAAAAGGTGGCATCCTGCCATTTGTTGCCTCTAGGAAACTCATCTCTCAATAACAGATAGACACCACCTTAGGGTGAAAGGTTGGAAAATGGCATTTCAAGGAAATAGGCCTCAGAAAAAAGCAGGGGTGGCTATCCTAATATCTGACAGGATAGACTTCAAACCAATGTTAGTGAGGAAAGATAAAGGTCATTTTATACTGATTAAAGGAAATCTCCAGCAGGAGGACATTAAAATCCTAAAAATATATCCACCTAACATGGGGGCTCCCAGTTTCATCAAACACGATTAGACTTAAGGTCATAGATAACATCAAACACAATTGTAGTGGGAGACTTCAATACTCCCGTGACATCAATTGACAGGTTATCCTGACAACAAATAAACACAGAGACATCTGAATTAAATGATGTAACAGAACAAATGGACCAAACAGATATCTACAGAACATTCCATCCAAATGTTGCAGAATATACATTTTTCTCAGCAGCACATGGAAAAATCTCTAAAATAGACTATATATTAGGACACAAAGCAAATCTCTACAAATATAGGAAAATTGAAATAATCCCTTGTATTCTATCTGAGCACAATGAGATTAAACTGCAAATCAGCAACAAGAAAAGCTACAGAGTATACAGAAATTCATGGAGATTAATAGTACACTATTGAATGATCAGTGGGTCATTGAAGAAATCAAAAAGGAAATCAATAAATTCATAGAATCAAATTATGATGATAATACAACATACCAAAAATTTTGGGACACAATGAAGGCAGTCCTTAGAAGAAAATGTATAGCTCTAAATGTCTATGTTAGCAAGGGTGCTGTTTTCCTGATGAACCGGATACCAGCACAAGGGGGAAGGAGACCAACACAGAGAAAAATCAAGTCCTACCAAATCAGAGAGCCAGAGCCTCAGAGGCCCCCAACACCTCATCACTGAAGCAAACCAAAAACAAATCCAACATGGAGAAATTTTGCAGAAGAGGGAGCAGAAAGAATGTCAGAGCCACATGTTGAGTCATGATATGCGGAGACATTTATTGTACCAATAACTGTGGGCTAACTCCACGATGCACGACCCATTTACCTCAACAAGGAAGGGCCAATGAGGAGGGGGTAGGCCACAAATGAGCCTAATAATGGTAGCAAACTGCCTGTATTTGTTGAATACAAAACTAATTTAAAAAAAAGGAAATTAGAAAGTTCAAAAATAAACAATTTAATACTCCATCTTAACATCTTGGGAAAAGAAGAACTAGGCCAACCAAAAAGCAGTAGAGGAGAAGAAATCATAAAGATTAGGGCAGAAATTAATGAAATAGAGACCAGAAAGAAAAGAAAAGAAATCCAAAGAATCAACAAAACAAAGAGTTGGTTCTTTGAAAGGATAAACAAAATTGATAAACCCTTAGCAAATATGTCCAGAAGCAAGAGGGAAAAGACAAAAATTAATAAAATTAGAGGTGAAAAGGCACCATTACAATAGATACCAAAGAAATTCAGACAATTATAAGGACATACTTTAAGAATATATATGCATCTAAGATTGAAAACTGGAGAAATGGATGATTTACTTGATTCATATAATCTACCAAATTAAATCAAAATGAGATAAACCATTTAAATGGACCTATAACAAGTACAGAGATCTAAGTAGTTATAAAAAGTCTCCCAAATAAAATTGTCCAGGCCCAGATGAATATACTGGTGAATTTTACCAAACCTTCATAGAAGAACTAAGACCAATGCTTCTCCAACTTTTCCATGAAATATAAAAGGAAGGAATTCTAAAAACCTCACTCTATGAAGCCTGCATCACCCTCATAACAAAACCAGGCAAAAACAGAAAAACAACAGCAACAAAATTGCAGACCAATCTCCCTATGAACATAGATACAAAAATTCTGAACTAAATTCTTAGCTATAGCAATAAGGCAAGAGACACTCATAAAAAGATACAAATTGACAAGGAAGAGATCAAATTACCTCTATTTGCAGTTGATATGATTCTATACATAAAATAACCTAAAATCTCTACCAACAAACTGATAGAGCTAATAAACACTTTTAGCAATGTAGCAGGATAAAAAATAAATACACAGAAATCAGTAGCTTTCCTATACACTAACAAAACATATGTGGAGAATGAAATCAGAGACACTCTCCCATTCACAAATATCTTTAAAAAAAATGAAGTACCTTGTAATAAACGTAACTAAGGAAGTGAAGGAGCTCTACAATGAGAACTTTAAAATACTCAAGAGAGAAATTTCTGAAGACACAAAGAAAAAGGAAGATACCCCATATTCTTGGAATGGAAGAATCAATATTGTGAAAATATCAATCTTACCAACACCAATCTACACATTTAATGCAATCCCTACTAAAATCTCAATGGCATTCCTCACAGGAATAGAAAAAAAAATCCTAAATTTCATTTGGAGGCAGAAAATCCTCAAACAGCCAAAATGATTTTGAGCAACAAAATTAAGGCTGGTGGGATCACCATACCTGATTTTAAGCCATATTACAAAGCCACAATAACAAAACACCATGGTATTGGCACAAAGACAGACATGTAGATCAATGAAACAGAATAGAGGACCCAGATGTTAATCTCAGGAGCTACACTCATTTGATTTTTGACAAAAATGCCAAAAACATTCATCAGAGAAAAGACAGTCTCTTCAACAAATGGTGCTGGGAAAACTGGATATCTATATGAAGAAAGATGGAAAATAGATTCTTGCCTTTCTCCATGCACAAGAATCAAATCCAAGTGGATCAGGGACCTTAATATCATACCTGAAAATCTGAAATTGCTAGAGGAAAATGTGGGGGAAGCCCTTCAACATATTGACATAGGTAATGACTTTCTGAATATAACTCCAATTGCTCAGAAAATAAAACCACCAGTCAACCACTGGGATCTCATGAAATCACAAAGATTTTGTACAGCAAAGGACACTGTGAATAGAGCAAGGAGACAAGCTACAGAATGGGACAAAATCTTTGCCAGTTACTCTTATAACAGAGGATTAATATCCAGAACTTGCAAAGAGCTCAAAAAAACAGAACAATGCTGGGTGTGGTGGCATACACCTTTAATCCCAGCACTCAGAGGTAGGGGTAGGATGATCAACATGAGTTCAAGCCCACCCCAAGACTCCGTAGTGAATTCCAGGCCAGCCTGGCCTAGAGTAAAACTCTACCTTGAGAAACAAAACCAAAAGCAAAGGCAATAACAACAACAACAAGACAGAACAATAAGAAATCCAACAACCAGTTAAAAAATGGGCTAAAGAACTAAACAGAGCACCAGAAGAAATACAGATGGCATATAACCATCTAAAAAAAGTGTTCTACATCCTTAGCCATCAGAGAAATGAAAATTAAAACTATCTTGAAATTCCATCTCTCTCTCATTTATATTCTTGATAGCTACCATCAAGAATATAAATGACAATAAGTGTTGGCGAGGATGTGGTAAAAGGGGAACCCTTCTGCAATGTTGGTTGGAATGTAATTTGGTACAGCCATTGTGAAAATAAGTGTGGAGGTTCTTGAGACACCTAAAAATAGATTGGCCATATGACCCAGTTATAGCACTCTTAGGCATATCTCTTAATGACTCTTCACACTACCTTAGAGATACACACATGTTTATTGCTGCTCAATTCACAATAGCTAGGAAATGGAGCCAGCCTAGATGTCCATCCACAGATTAATGGATAATAAAGATGTGGTACATCTACACAGTGGAATTCTATTCAGTGATAAAGAAAAATGAAATTTGCAGGGAGATGGATGGATCTGGAGAGGATTATACTAAGTGAGGTGACCCAAGCCCAGAAAGCCAAACTTCACATGATCTCTCTCATTTGCAGATCTTAGTTACAAATGTATAGACTTGTGTGTGATCTGGAACCAAAAATCAGTATCAGAGGCCCATGAGCTAGAAAAAGCTATAAAGGAGGGAGGAGAGGGAAGGTCTTAAGAGGATGGTATTGCATATATGTAAGTAGAAGAACAAATTACAGGGATGGGAAAGACCTAAGCGAGGTCAGGGGAAAATCTACACATTTAATGCAATCCCTATCAAAATTCCAAAGGCTTTCTTCATGGAAATAGAAAAAACAATCCAAAAATTCATTTGGAATCACAAAAAACCTTGAATATCTAAAACAATACTGAGCAACAAAAATGAGGGTGGTGGTATCACCATACCTGATTTTAACCTATACTACAGAGCCATAGTAACAAAAACAGCATGGTACTGGCACAAAAACAGACATGTAGATCAGTGGAACAGAATAGAGGATCCAGATGTAAGCCCAAGTAGCTATAGCCACCTGATATTTGATAAAAATTCCAAAAATACTCATTGGAGAAGAGACAGTCTCTTCAGCAAATGGTGTTGGGAAAACTGGATATATATCTGCAGAAGGATGAAAATAGATTCTTCTCTCTCGCCATGCACAAGAATTAAGTCCAAATGGATTAAAGACCTTAACATCAGACCTGAAACTCTGAAACTGCTAGAGGAAAAAGAGGGAAACCCTTCAACATGTTGGTCTTGGCAAAGACTTTCTGAATACAACCCCAATTGCTCAGGCAATAAAGCCACAGATTAATCACTGGGACCTCATGAAATTACAAAGATTTTGCACTGCAAAGGACACAGTGAAAAAAGCAAAGAGGCAACCTACAGAATGGGAAAAAATCTTCGCCAGCTATATATCTGATAGAGTATTAATATCTGGTATATACAAAGAACTCAAAAAGTTAAATAATAAGGAATCAAACAAGCCAATCAAAAAATGGGCTATGGAGCTAAATAGAGAGTTCTCAAAGGAAGAAATACGAATGGCAAATAAGCATCTAAAAAAATGTTCTATGTCACTAGTCATCAGGGATATGCAGATTAAAACTACATTGAGATTCCACCTCACTCCTGTCAGATTGGCCACCATCATGAAAACAAATGAGCATAAATGTTGGCGGGGATGTGGAAAAAGAGGAACCCTTCTACACTGCTAGTTGGAATGCAATCTGGTCCAGCCATTGTGGAAAACAGTGTGGAGGTTCCTAAAACAGCTAAAGATTGATCTACCATATGACCCAGCTATACCACTCCTAGGCATATATCCAAAGGACTCATCTCATTTCCTTAGAAGTACATGCTCAACTATGTTTATTGCTGCTCAATTTATAATAGCTGGGAAATGGAACCAGCCTAGATGTCCCTCAACAGATGAATGGATAATGAAGATGTGGCACATTTATATAATGGAGTTCTACTCAGCGATAAAGAAAAATGAAGTTACGAAATTTGCAGAAAAATGGATGGACCTGGAAAGTATTATACTAAGTGAGGTAACCCATGCTCAGAAAGCCAAGTGCCACATGTTCTCTCTCATATGTGGATCCTAGCTACAGATGATTGGGCTTCTGCATGAGAATGAAAATACTTAGTAGCAAAGGCCAGTAAAGTAAAAAGGAGACATAAAAGGTAGAGAAAGGAAGGGAGGAGGATACTTAATAGGTTTATATTGCATATATGTAATTACAATGATTGTAATGGGGAGGTAATATGATGGAGAATGGAATTTCAAATGGGAAAGTGTGGGGGTGGGGAGGGAGGGAATTACCATGGGATATATTTTATAATCATGGAAAATGTTAATAAAATTTTTTTTAAAAAAAGGATAGAACAACAAGAAAAAAAAAAAAGAAACTGAGGAATCTCCACTTCAAGGACAATGGAGATTACTTCATCTACCTGGAATGCCCCTAGCTCCTGCCCCCAGCTTTGTCTGCTGAAACCCCAAGCCAATCAGAACTGTTTAAATCAACCAATCATGTACCTATCCCCTACTTCTTTGTTCGAATTCCTATATGAACCCCTTCCCCCAAAAGAAAGGGGCTCTCTTCCTCACTACCGCTGTGCCGGACTGTGGGGACAGAGCCCAGGCCTAGGCTTGCAATAAAGAAACCTGTTGCTTTTGCATTCGAGTGTCTCAGCTTCTGTGGCGGTACTCTGGATGACTCCTGGTGACGGGGGACTTGGCTCCTGGCCAGGGGTCTTGGTACAACAACACAACTATAAAATCAGGAAAACTCCTTTAGCATTCTGCCAGCCTACTTTCAAAATAGTTCTCACTCTTCCTGCTGTCTCAATGGGAAGAGCTGCCTGAATTTCAATGGTGGTAATATCTCAAATAATTGCAGGTGAATGTGGATATAGTCTCCAGCCTGACTTTCATTTCTTTCTGTGCCATATTACTCTGTTCAAACCAGTCCATTTCTTCTAAATCCAGCACAGTACAAGTTCACAGGACCGAAGAAGAGCACAGCTATCTTCTCAGACAAACTTTCTCTAGCCCAGTCTGGACAAAGCTTTCTTCCTTTCAAACCAAGCCTGCAGAGTCCATGGTTTTTTCTGCATTTGGATCTCAAACTCTGACCAGAATGTCTCATCATACTCTGCCGTCAGCACTGTAAAGTCTCAAGTCCTTCAGCATCCTCCTGCAAACCACATAGGAGATGGCAAGATGAGCAAGAGTGCTGCTTACAAGGCAAGTGTAGTAGATAGCTACAGGTTGCTGAGATGAAATGCCAGACCAGGAACAATTATGGAGGAAGGGATGTTTACTTGAAGCTTACAGATCCAGGGGATGTTCCATAATGGCAGAAGACACTAACTAGCCTGCTTTCACAGGCCCAAGCACACAAACAGAAAGAGAAGCCTCAATCCAAATCCCTAAAACCACAGCACAAACAAGCACACTTCAGGAACTCAAGGCAGACTAGGCACTTTGCATATCTTTAGATTGGAATTTAAAATCCACTGCAACACCTTAGGGCTGGACCCTAAGTTCAGCCCAGTGACACCTTCTCCACTCCAGTGGCTACAGATCTAAATTACAAATTGTAATAAACCACTGAATATATTGGGGGCCATCTATTCACACTAACACATTCAAACCCTGGCCCCCAATAGATTCATAACAATTTCACGTGGTAAATTGTATTCAGTCCAATTTCTAAGGTTGCCACAGTCTTTACAAATATAAGATAGTTCTAAAGTCCCAAGTCTCCTCTGAAATTTAAGATTGTCTCTTAGCTATGAGTCCTGTAAAATCAAGCAAGTTACAAACTTTCAACATATCATAGCACAGAGTAAATATTTTCAACTGCTATAAGGAATAGCAAGGAGAGACTACAATAATACAAACTCAACAACCATTAAACAAACATCAAACTACTGCAGTTCAAGTTCAAATCATAACCAGTGACTGACAGTCTCTGGATTTTCCAATTCCACACCTCCAGCTGGGCTGAGTAGCAAGGAAAAACTTCCATATCTAGCTAACAGCCTCCATGGTAGTCCTTGCAGAGACCTAGTATATCCAAAACATCTTTGGGTCTCCATGCAAACCACCATCCACGTTCCAACAGCTTTGCCAACCTATCAGGGTCATCATGCCCTGCCTCATATCATATCTCACCAGTGGATCCAGTAACTGTGTGTGAACTTCTTGATGCACTCTATGCATTCTTTTCATGCTTCTGAAAGCAATACCAAGTATGCAGGACACAGCCATGTTCTTAATTCAGGAACAAAATAAATCATGACCTTGAAAAACACTTTCTCCAGTCAACTCTTTTTCAAAAGAGTTTGCTTCAGTGATGAGGTCTTGGGATCCTCTGTATCACTGGATATCTGGTTTGGTAGGAGTTGAGTGTTCTCTGTGTCTATGCCCTTCACCTTGTGCTGGTACCAGGTTCACCAAGGAATCAGCACTCTTGCTCATTTCCCCAATTACTCTATCGTTTCAGCTGGGGTCCTTGTGAGGTATGATGGGATGATTCTCTTCTCAGGATCTGCATCCATCTAAAAAAGAAGCAAATTCTCCAACAGAGAGTGAAATAAGAATCAGATAAATGGGATAGCCATTATTATTTTAGAGAGACTTTAATAGGTGTAGGCCCACTTGTAGCCCATAATTGGTGGGAACTTGATAATAGAGAGTGGGCTAATATTTTGTGTATGATTCTGACTTGTTTCCCAGATCCAGCTATGGGTCTGTTCCACTGAGCAGATCTATTAGCCAAATCAAGAGCAGTTGGTTATCCACCATGGCTGTGTGCCACTGTTGCACTTATAAGAGCATCACACCAGCTTGTTTGTTGCTGAGTAGCTTGGACCATGACTTGCTTGGACACATGTTGGTCATTTTTCCTCCATTGCTCATGTAGCACCTTCTGGAACCAGCTAAGTTAACTCTCTGGAGACTAACTCTCTTCCAGATTACAGCCAGGTCACTCTATGTTTCATACTAACAGTATGTGGTGTCTTTGGCAGTAGGGTCTTACCATTAAACTTTGGTGGATCATCAAGTATTCTGACAGAAATCTGTCTTCTGGTGGATTTCTGGGTAAGATGGCAGCATAGCAGCCTTTCCAAACCAGCCTAGGGAGGGATTTAAGCAAAACCCCAGCAAAATACAGTCTTCTGAAAAGTGAAGGAGTTTAGGTTATTCTTAGACACAGCGAAGAAGCAGGACACACCAAGATCCACCAGAAAGTAAGAATGTGGCCTGAATCCCACTGAGGCTCTTGTGGCCTGACAATCTGCACAATACACAGACATGGACACACACACACACCACTGCCCCACCAGGCTCACCAAGCAGCAGCAGCAGCAGAGACCAAAAAGGGGTATTTTTTTTACTTCATCAGCCTTCTTGCAAAGTTAAGAAATTGGAAGATCAGCTAAGGAGCTACTGAAAAGGTTACAGATGAGACTGCATGAGCAACTCCAGATGTCTGAACTCTCCCTTCCCCCACCATCAGAACTATGAACCTCCAGCATTCAGCTGCCAGTGGCAGTACATCCACCACAGCTGATCAGAACTCCAGCTCTACAGCACAACATGGAGGGATTGAGGTAGGCACTCAGCATTGGTGAGATTGGAAGCCACCCCAAAAGATAACAAGGCTGACTGACAAAAAATAAACAAACAGCTGGGCGTGGTGGTGCACGCCTTTAATCCCAGTACTCGCGAGGCAGAGGTAGGAGGATTGCCATGAGTTCAAGGCCAAGGCCACCCTGAGATGACAGAGTTAATTCCAGTTCAGCCTGGACCAGAGTTAGACCCTACCTCGAAAAACCAAAAAAAAAAAAAAAAAACAAGTGCAGAGGCCTGCATTGGAAGAGCTAATCTCTTTTCTTGTCAGGGAAGATTATGGGTTATATATTCTTGGTTGGCTTTACCACTTAAAATAACCTGTATTTGGGGGTTGAATATTGTAGCCTTTGATTCTTTTGTTTCTTTCATATTTATAAGGCCCTTGTCTTTTGCTTCTGTCATTATTGGGAGCATGGTCTGCTCCAGATCCAGTCTGACCTGGAACCAAATTCAGAACAGAAATCTCTATCTCCCAGCTGACAAAATTAAGAGTGTAGAACAACATACACCCTTAGAGATTTTGGCTTTATAAGACTATCTGTTTGTTCTAATCCCCACAATAGCATACTTTGTGCTGGTTTTTTACTGAATGTGCATATTGCTCAGTTGAAGTTTAGAATTTTCCAGTAAATTGTTCCACCCAGGGCTGGAGAGATGGCTTAGTGGTTAAGCGCTTGCCTATGAAGCCTAAGGACCCCGGTTCGAGGCTCGGTTCCCCAGGTCCCACGTTAGCCAGATGCACAAGGGGGCGCACGCGTCTGGAGTTCGTTTGCAGAGGCTGGAAGCCCTGGCGCACCCATTCTCTCTCTCTCCCTCTATCTGTCTTTCTCTCTGTGTCTGTCGCTCTCAAACAAATAAATTAAAAAAAAAAATTAAAAAAAAAAATTGTTCCACCCAGTCCACTAGAATACTTGCTTAGCAAGCAAACTCAGCATGTAGGATTACTTCTGCACCTGGATTGGGGTATAAGATTTAAACCTGGCACCTTAAACTCAGAGCCTAAAAGTATATAAAGGCAGTTTGCCACCTCTGGGAACACAGCAGATTAGTAGAAAACCCAAGCATTAAATCAATTTAGGATGCAAAAATCACTGCATAATAATACAAAAAAAAAAAAAAACTCAAAGAATCAAGACGATAGAGTCCCCCCCCAAAAAATTATAAATCTATCAGAGATTATCACCAATGAGACTGTTTTAAATGAAATGCCTGACAATGATTTCAGAAATTAATGGTATCTAAACTCAAAGAAATCAAAGAAGAAATGAAAGAAGAAAACAAGGGAACTAAAGAAATAAACAAAATCCTGAAAGAGAACACAGGGACCCACCATGAAATAAGGACATCAGTACAAGACATGAGTAAGGAAATAGAAACACTGAACAAAAACCTGGCTGAAATCCTAGCTCTGAAGAATAGAGTTGGTGAAATAAAAAACTCTGTGGAAAGTCTCACCAGTAGAATGAATGAAGGAGAGAAAAGAATATCTAAACTAGAAGACCAGGTAGCAGACCTAATACAGTCCAACAAAGAGAAAGACAAGCTAATAGCAAGGTATGAATGGAAATTTCAAGATACTGGGACACTATGAAAAGACCAAGCAAAAGAATTCAGGGTATAATAGAAGGAGAAGAATTTCAGTCCAGAGGCATAGTATGTATTTTAAGCAAAATTATAGAAGAAAATATTCCCCAAATTGGGAAAGAAACATCAATGCAGATACAATAAGCTTTTAAAACACCAAACAGACAAAACCTGGAAAGAACCTCTCCTTGCCATATTATAATTAAACTACTAAATACACAAACCAAAGAAAAATATATTGAAAGCACTCAGAGAGGAAAAAGCAAGTCACCTACAAAAGCAAGGCCATCAGAATAACTGCAGATTACTCAACACAAACATTAAATGCCAGAAGGGCTTGGAATGATGTATTTCAAGTTCTGAAAGATAACAACAGTCAACCAAGATTACTTTATCTTGCAAAGCTATTTGTCCAAATTGATGGAGAAATAAGGACATTACGCACACACACACACACACACACAAAACAGGCTAAAGGAGTTTATGACAACTAAACTAGCTCTACAGAAAATACTTGAATGAATTCTTCATACTGCAGGGAAAGCAAAACACACACCGGAGGAAATAGAAAAAAAAAACAAAACCATACTCAAATAACAGTTAAAACAAATGTCTAAAGGGAAAACAGGAAACATTGCAAACTAAGAAGACTATACCCCTTTCAATAATAACTCATAATATTGATGGCCTCAATGTACCAACCAATACACACAGGCTAGCAGACTGGATTCAAAGACTGAATCCTGCCATTTGTTGACTCCAAGTAACTTGTCTCTCAATAAAAGATAGACACTGTATCAGGGTGAAAGGATATAAAGTGGTATTTAAAGCAAACAGGCCTAGGAAACAAGAACAGGTTGCTATGCTAATATCTGCCAGGATAAACCTCAAACCAACATTAATGAAGAAAGATAAAGAAGGTCATTTTGTACTGATTAAAGGAACACTCCAACAGTAGGACATTACAATTCTAAACATATATGTACCTAACATGGGGGCTCCCAGTTTCATCAAAGAAACAGTATTAGACTTAGGGATAAGATCAGAAACCATTGTAATTGAAGGGCCATCCCAGCAAAAAAATAAACAGAGAGAAATCTGAATTAAATGATGTCATGGACAAATGGGCCTAGCAAGTATCTACAAAACATTTCATCCAAATGCTGCAGAACATACATTTTTCTCAGCACCACATGGAAAACTCTAAAATAGACCATATATTAGGACACAAAGCAAATACCTACAAATACAGGAAAATTTAAATAATCCCTTGTTCTCTATCAGACCACAATGGGAATGAACTGCAAATGAGCAACAAGAAAAGCTACAGACTATACAGAAATTCATGGAGACTAAACAGTACACTATTGAATGATGAATGGGTCATTGAAGAAATCAAAAAGGAAATCAATAAGTTCAGAAAATAAATTATGATGATAATGCAACATACCAAAAACTTTGGGACACAAAGAAGGCAGTTGTAAGAGGGAAATTTATAGCTCTAGGTGCCTATATTAAAAAGCTAGTGAGTCCACAAACAAAGACATTAATGCTTAACTTAAAGGCCTTGGAAAAAGAAGAATAAAGCAAACGAACAATCAGTAGACAAGAAGAAATAACAAATATTAGTGCAGAAATTAATGAAATAGAAGGAAACAAACAAAAAATATCTAATTAAATAAAGAGTTGGTTCTTTGAAAGGATAAACAAGACTGATAAACCATTAGTAAATCTGACCAGAAGAAACAAAGCAAAGACTAAAATTCATAAAATTAGAGATGAAAAAAAGCACCATTACAACAGATACCAAAGAAATTAAGAAAATTATAAGGACATACTTTAAGAAGATATATGCCTCTAAGTTTGAAAATATGTAAGAAATAGATGATTTCCTTGATTGATATGATGTATCAAAATTAAATCAAGATGAGATAAGCCATTTAAATATACCTATATCAAGTAGGGTGATCCACACAGTTATAAAAAGTCTCCCAACTAAAAAAAGTACAGGCCCAGTTGAATTCACTGGTGAATTTTACCAGACCTTCAAGGGAGAACTAACACCACTGCTTCTCAACATTTTCCATAAAATAGAAAGGGAAGTAATTCTACCAAACTCCTTCTATGAAGACAGCATCACCCTCATACCAAAATGAGATGAAGACAGAACCAAAACTGAAAATTATACACCAATCTCCATCATGAACATGGGTGCAAAAATTCTGAACAAAATATTGGCAAAAAGAATACAAAAATATATCAAAAAGATTATTCACCCTGACCAAGTCGGCTTTATCCCAGAGATGCAGTGATGCTTCAGCATACACAAATCACTAAGTATAATATGTCATATAAATTGTCTGAAGGACAAAAGCCTCATAATCATCTCAATAGATGCAGAAAAAGTATGACAAAATCCAAAATCCTTTCATTGTAAAAATATTACAGAAACTGGGACTAGAAGGAACATATCTCAACATAATAAAATCTATTTATGACAAACTTACAGCCAACATAGTACTAAATGGAGAAAAACTTGAAGCTTTTCCACTAAATTCAGGAACAAAACAAGGGGTGTACACTGTCCCCACTTTTATTTAATATAGTGCTGGAAGTCATAGCTTTAGCAATAAGGCAAGAGACACTCATAAAAAGATACAAATTGGAAAGGGAGAGATAAAATTATCACTATTTGCAAATGATATGATTCTATACATAAAAGGCCCTAAAAACTCCACCAGCAAACTATTACAGCTGATAAACACTTTTAGCAACCTAACAGGAGAAAAAAATAAATGCACAGAAGTTAGTAGCTTTCTTATATACTAATAACAAACATGTGGAGGATGAAATCATGGAAACTCTCCCAATCACAATTTCCTCAAAATGAATAAGTAAGTAAATACAGTACCTTGGAATAAACTTAACCAAGGAAAGGAAGTGAAGGATCTCTACAATGAGAACTTTAAAACACTCAAGCAAGATATTGCAGAAGACACAAGGAAATGGAAAGACAGCCCATGTTCTTGGAATGGAAGAATTAATATTGTGAAAATTTCGATCTTATAAAAAGCAATCTACATTTTGAATGCAATCCCCAGTGGAATTCTCCACAGAAATATAAAAAAAAATATCCTAAAACTCATTTGTAAGAACATGCAACCTTGAATAGCCAAAACAATTTTGAGCAACAAAAATAAGGCTGCTGGTATCATAGTAACTAAAACAGCATGGTAATGGCACAGAAACAGACATGTAGATCAATGAAACAGAATAGAGGACCCAGATTTTAATCTCAGGAGCTACAGTCATCTGATTTTTGACAAAAATGCCAAAAACATTCATCAGAGAAAAGACAGTCTCATCAACAAGTGGTGCGAGGAAAACTGGATATCTATATGTAGAAAGATGAAAATACATCCTTGTCTTTCTCCATGCACAAGAATCAAATCCAAGTGGATTAGGGACCTTAATATCAGACCTGAAACTCTGAAATTGCTAGAAGGAAAGGTAAAGGGAACCCTTCAACATATTGGCATAGGTAATGACTTTCTGAATATAACCCCAATTGCTCAGAAAATAAAACTACTAATCAATTATTGGATAGCATAAAATTACAAAGCTTTTGTACAGCAAAAAGAGCAAAGAGACAACATACAGAATGGGAGAAAATCTTTGCCAGTTACACATTTGAAAGTGGATGAATATACAGAATATACAAAGAACTCAAAAAACAGAACAATAGAAACCAAACAACCAACCAAAAAATGGGTTAAGGAACTAAACAGAGAGTTCTCACCAGAAGAAATACAGATGGTATATAAACATCTAAAAAAAGTGTTCTACATCCTTAGCCATCAGGGAAATGAAAATTAAAAATACCTTGAGATTCCATCTCTCTCCTGTCACAATGGCTACCATCAAGAATATAAATGACAAGAAATGTTTCCAAGGATGAAAACAGCTAAAAATAGATTTTCCGTATGATCCAGCTATAACACTTCTAGGCATATATCCTAATGACTCTTCTCACTACCTTAGAGATACATGCACAACCATGTTTATTGTTGCTCTATTCACAACAGATAGGAAATGGAACCAGCCTAGATGTCCATCCACAGATGAATGGATAATAAAGATGTGATACATATACACAGTGGAATTCTATTCAGTGGTAAAGAAAAATGAAATTATGAAATTTGCAGGGAGATGGATGGGCCCGGAAAGATTATACTAAGAGAGGTAACCCAGGCCCAGAAAGCCAAATTTCACATGATCTCTCTCGTTTGCAGATCTTAGCTACAAATGTATACACTTGTGTGTGATCTGGAACCAAAAATCAGTATCAGAGGCCCATGAGCTAGAAAAAGCTATAAAGGAGGGAGGAGAGGGAAGGTCTTAAGAGGATGGTATTGCATATATGTAAGTAGAAGAACAAATTACAGGGATGGGAAAGACCTAAGCGAGGTCAGGGGAAAAGATTGTATAAAAGAAGGGTGGTCAATCAAAATTCAATATATTCTGAAAAGGACATATGAAAATCTACTTTCTTAAATAATGGTAATCCAGAAGCCATAGACTGTTACTTGAAAATTTTCAGTGCCTGGGATGAGATACCTTCCAGTGAGTCATTGGCCAGGAAGGTCCCTGTTGCCTCCAAAACACTACAGGCTATTGCCAAGGCCCTTGGTTCCCCATGAGAAAGAGATGGTAAGACCCTATTGCTGAAGATTTCAAATGCCTGAAAGGAGAAGTCATTGAGAAATCAAGTTTCTGCTGAGCAGAAAACCTTCTCCCTCTAGCCCAGACAACTGAAACCTGGAGAAAGTTGCACTGTATGCATTCTTATGGGAGACAGATTTCATCAGTGGTGAAAACAATGGACACTGGAAACCTAAAGTTTGGCCAGACAGTCCAAATGACTGAACGAGTACAATAGTGGCATGTCTGCTCTGGGGAAAACCAACTGCTCTCTAATTGGACTGAATGCCCACCCTATTAAAGGAATACATACCTGGTACTGAAAACCTAATCAAAAGCCTATGGCAAGGGAGGCCATGAGCCTTAGGGGTATAAAGCCTGCTCTTGTCTGGATAAATGCATACCAAATTGCCCTGAAAGCACTACACTTAATGTTCATACTCAAATATTAATGCTACTCTCACTTCTTCTTAGAGAAGCTTCTCTTTTCAGATGGCAATGACCACTGGGATGACCCAAAATGCAACATTGTGCTAAGAAGAAGGGATGGAGGAGTGTCCAGCACTGAAACATTTTACACCCTCCAAGCCACAGGGTCCATTGCAGAAGAGGAAGGGTAGCACTCCTTACATACAACTGTCTGGACAGAATTTGGCTCGACATCCAAGACCTCGCATTGCCTAGAAATACCCACACAAGACCCTCGTAACAGGAGAAAAATGTGATGACATCAAATTAAAAGAGAGACTAATGGAGAGAGAGGGAGGGGATGTGACAGAGAGCAGAGTTATGAAGGCAAAAGTGGGGGAGGGGACGAGAGAAAGTTACCATGGTTTATTTGTAAGTATAGTGTAGTTGTCAATAATAATAATGATAATAATAATAATAAATAAATATATATATGTATATATATATAAAATCATATATTATGCAAATTGGAAAATCTGAAAGAAATACATGAAGCACTTGACTCATACTACCTACTGAAACAAAACTCATAAGAGATAAATCAACTGAATAGAAATATAACATCTAAGGAGAGTGAAAGAAATAATTATTCTTTCAACAACAACAAAAATTTCCAGTCCTAGATGGAGTCACTGCTGAGGACTGGTGAGATGGCTTAGTGGTTAAGCACTTGCCTGTGAAGCCTAAGGACCCTCGTTTGAGGCTTGATTCCCTAGGACCCACGTTAGCCAGATGCACAAGGGGGCACATGCATCTGAAGTTAATTTGCAGTGGTTGGAGGCCCTGGCATGCCCATTCTCTCTCTATTTCCGCCCCCCCTCCTCTCTCTGCCTCTTTCTCTGTCTGTCACTTTCAAATAAATAAGTAAACATAAAACAAAAAAAATTTTTTTTTAAAGAAATTAACAAGAGATGCTCCTGGAACTCCATGAGCTCCTGGAGTCTAAACAACACACTTTTAACAATGAGTGGGTAGTGTATTAAATAATAAGGGAAATTGTAAATTTCTGGAATTGAATGGCAGTGAGAACACATCATGTCAAAACTTATGGAGCACAATGAAGGCAGTCCTTAGGGGAATATTCATAGCACTAAATGCCTTCATAACAAAGACAGAGAGATCCCAAATCAGTAACCTAACTGTACATCTAATGACATTTGAAAAACAAGAAGAATACAACCCAAAGAGGTTCAGATGGAAACAAATAATCAAGATTAGAGCAGAAATTAATAAAAACTAAGAAAACAATTAAGAAAATTGATGAAAAAAAGATCTGATTTAAAAAAATAAACAAAATTGATAAACTCCTCACCATATTGATAAAGCAAAAAAAAAATAATAATAATAATCCTTCAAATTAACCAAATTAGAAATAAGAAGGGAGGGCTGGAGAGATGGCTTAGCGGTTAAGCGCTTGCCTGTGAAGCCTAAGGACCCCGGTTCGAGGCTCGGTTCCCCAGGTCCCACGTTAGCCAGATGCACAAGGGGGCGCACGCGTCTGGAGTTCGTTTGCAGAGGCTGGAAGCCCTGGAGTGCCAATTCTCTCTCTCCCTCTATCTGTCTTTCTTTCTGTGTCTGTCACTCTCAAATAAATAATTAAAAAATTTTTTAAAAAAAGAAATAAGAAGGGAGAAATCACAACAGATGTAAGTGAAATTGTAGTAATCATCAGGATTTACTTCTAAAACCTCTAATCCACAGAAATGAATAATCTGGAAGAAATTCCTGGTCACATATCACCTACCAAATCTAAACTCAGAGCAGATTTATCTGCTAAACAAACTTATCACACCCATCAATATTGAAAAGCTAATGAAAACCCTCACCAAAAAGAAGAGTTCAGGACCAGATGGCTTCTCAGCTGAATTTTATCAAACCTTCATGGAAGAACTAAAACCATTTTTTCTCAAACTGTTGTACATAATCTCAGAACAATAAATGCTCCCCAAATCCTTTTATGAAGCTAGTATCACCCTAATACCAAAACCAGACAGAGATACAAGAAAATAAAACTATAGACCTATATCCCTCATGAACATAGACACAAAGATGCTAAACAAAATCCTTACAAACCAAATTCAACAACACATCAAAAGTATTATCCACCTTGAACATGTAAGCTTCATTTCAGGAATGCAGGTTTGGTTCAACACACAGAACTCTGTCAATGTAATATACCACATAAATAAGCTTAATCACAAAAAACACATAATTATTTCAATAGATGCAGAAAAGGCCTTCAATAAAATACAACATCACTCCATGTTCAAAATATTGGAGACAATAGGCATGTATGATTTATATCTCAACATAATAAAGGCTATATATAAAGCACCTAAAACCCAAATAATACTTAATGGGAAAAGATTCAAGGTATTCCCATTGAGATTAGGAACAAGAAAGGGGTGCCCCCTCTCACCTTTGCTCTTCAACATAGTACTAGAAGTCTTAGCCCAAGCAATAAAACAGGATTAATACTTAAAAGGTATATAAATTGGAAAAGAAGTCATGCTAGCCTGATTTGCTGATAACATCCTATGCATAAATTACCTGAGAACCTCCATCTCAAAACTCTTAAAGTTTATTAATTCCTTTCAACAAAGTAGCAAGTTACAAAATCAGTGCACAAAAATCAGTAGCCTTCCTATATGAAAAGGACAAAGATACAGAGAAAGAAATTCATGACACTGTCTCATTTTCAATAACAAGAAAAAGAAATACCTTGGAATAACACTAACCAAGTATGTCAAAGTCAAATTTAATTAAAACATAAAGGCACTCAAAAAGAAATTGCAGAGGACTTGAGAAGACGGAAAAACCTTCCATGCTCTTGGATAGGCAGAATTAACATTGTGAAAATGGCAATCCTACCAAAAGCAATATACAGATTTAATGCAATACCAATAAAAATCCCAGCATTATTCTTCACAGAGATAGGAAAATGATCTCAAAATTCATATGAAATGGCAGCCTGCCTTAGATATTCAAGCATATGTTCAGCAAAAAAAATACCTCTGGAGGCATCACCATACCTGATTTAAAGTTATATTACAAAGCCATAAAAACAAGAATATAGTCCAATGGAACAGAACTGAGGATCCAGACATTAGCTCAAGTAACTACAGCTAATTTACTTTTAACAAAGATCTTAATAATGTAGATTGGAGAAAAGACAGAATCTTCACAAAATTGTTAAGGACAAACTGGATAACCATATGCAGAAAAATGAAACTAGACCCACATAATATGATGCACAAAAATCAAGTTCAAATGGATCCAACACCTCAATATAAGACTGGAATCTCTTCTAGTATTGGAAGAAAAAAGATAGGAGAAACTCTCCACAATATAGGAATGGGAAAAGACTTCCTCAACAAAACAAAACCCCAGTAGTTCAGGAACTTAAACAGTCACTCACTCAGCCATTGGCACCTCATAAAGCTGAAAAGTTTTTTTCATAGACAAACATACCATAAGCATAGCCAATAGATTACTCACAGAATGAGAGATTTTTTTTTTTTTTTTTTTTTTGCCAGACATACAACAGGTAGAGGCCAAATTTCGAGAACCTTTGAAGAACTCAAACACCAAAATAATAAAAAATCAAACAACTCACTTACAAAATTGGGCAGAGAACTGAACAGGGAGTTCACAGAATAAGATATACAAACAGCAATCACACACTTAAAATGTTCAACGTCCCTAACTATCAGGGAAATGCAAATTAAAACAACTGTGAGATTTCATCTTACCCCAGTAAGAATAGAAAATATTAAAATATTAAATATAAACAAATGTTGGTGAGGATGTGAAGAAATAGGAACTCTCAGTCATTGCTGGTGGGAATGTAAGCTGGTACAACCACTATGGAAAGCAACATGGAGATTCCTAAAATGGTTTATCTATAGGGCTCTCTGATCACTGAGGAACTTCCAGCCATGGGTGAGTTTTTCTCTCTGCTGAACCTGGGCTAGCTCATCCAAGACCCAGCCAGGAGGGGCTCAGCCTAGGCCCTAACCCAGGTCCTAGCCCTTACTCTCCACATGGGTTTTTTATGTCCTCCAGCACCACACATGGAAGGAGATCCTTGAACTTTCTTTTTTTTTTTTCTCTCTATGCTTTTTATGCAGATTACCAAATCTGTATCTAATCACATGGACTCCTGAGCTATACCTGTTCCATATGGGCTCCTGGGCTCCATGTGGTGTACTTTTCCATATCTCTTGAATCTGAAATTGCCAATTCTTTGGTTACTTTGCAGATATGAACTCAGGACTTGGAATTCCAGGAAGCACCCCAGAAGCCCCGTTTATCCATTACATAATGGAGATCCCACCAAGAGATCTTGAGAATGATTTTTATATAAATAGCCACTTTTTTTTTTCTTAGGTCATTCTAGCTCAGGCTGACCTGGAATTCACTGTGTACTCTCAGGATGGGCTTGAACTCATGTGCTCCTCCTACCTCTGTCTCCCAAGTGCTGGGTTTAAAGGTGTGTTCCACCACACATGGCCTGGCCTAAATAACCACATTTTTATTTGGTTCCCCCACTTTACCTCTATGAGCTGCTGGTAGGCGCCAGCTGCTTCTCCCATTGGTTCCACAGATCCTTTGTATTTTACAATTTCTGGGAATAAACAAACTTCCCCCTCTGCCCCACCAAATTTCACTCATTTCTTGCAGCCTCACACTGAGGAAGATAGAAACTGTTCAGGGGAACAAACAGATGACATAAACTTCAGTAAGGTGCCTCCCTAACTAGGCCTAAGTTTCAGTTTCCCTGAGAGGTAGGCAAATCTTCTGGGAAAAAACACAAGAAAATGGTGGGCTATTAATCAACAGTGACCCTGACATGTTTCTGGGGAAGATAGCTTCCATTTTGTGCTCTGGAGGGTTGAGTCAGTTCCTGGAGACATGTCCAAACATGCCTAAATGTCCCTTTCACACGCTTTTGCCCCAACCTACCAGAGACATAGAATTGTAACTGCTGCTTGCCTAGCCTATCATGTCAGAAGATTACCTAACCCACCTGGAATTCCTCTAGTTGTGCCTAAAAGAAGGCCGTGTGCTCCTCTTGTGGTTGCCATTTTGTATGAATGGTTGACCCCACATACTGGCTGATTCTGCAAAGTAAATGCTCTTTGTTTTTACATACTATTTGAGTCCAGGGACTTTCTTCAGTGATATTCAGACCTTTACATTTGGGGGCTCATCTAAGATTGCTGGGGAATCCCCCAGACTCAATAGTGGAGCATTTCTAGGGGAACAATTGGTTCTTTGCCTATAGGTGAGTTGCCGAGCTCCTCTGTGTTGTGTGTCTGTTCTACTCTGTCCCTTATTTCACTGGTAGATCTGGTGTCTAGACATAATTTGGAGGCCCACAAAGGTTGGACAGACATGCCAATTAATTCCTCTGGGCCAGGGGATTCTAAGGACACTCCAGACCCCCATCTGTTGGAGTCTGAGAGCTCCAGTCTGACTCTAGTTTTGATAAATACTGAAAGGTCATGCCTGTCTGGTGGAGCTTTTTCATGGGATAGGCCCCTGTCAGCATCATTTTGGTTTCTTTTTCACTTCCCAAGAAATTTGTTTCTGTGTCTGTGTGTTTGTGTCTTGTTCATCCTTTTTTTTTCTTTCTTTCTTGTGATACATCATGGAACAGACAGTGAGTTCTACCCCACTGGACCTAGTCCAGTCACACTTCAAGGATTTCTGATGCCTGGCAGACAATCTGGGTTTCACAGTATGGTTAAGGAAACTAACCATATTTGCAGCAATGAATGGCTGACTGTCAATGTGGGATGACCAGAGGGAGGCATCTTCCATCGCCCCACCATTTACAAAGTTAAAGGTATTGTGTATGGGAATCCTGGGCATCCTGACTAGGTCTCATGCATCACAGTCTGGCAATATCTAGTGGAAAGCCCCCCTCCTTGGTTGAACCCATTTTTACCACCAGCTCCAGCAATCTTGTCAGTCAAGGAGTCAGAACCACTGAAGGACTGCAAGAAGGTGGTCCTGCCCCCTTGTCTCCCTGAGAAGGACCTCTACCTACCTCCCTGTGCACCTGCCCCTGTACCAAAACCCATACAGCATGTGGTAGCTGCTGATCCAGGCCCAGGGGAAGAAAGAAGAAACATGATGAGTCCTCCCCATACACGGGCCTGGACAGCAAGACAGACAGACTCCACAACAATTGCACTACCTCAATGGGCAACTGGCACCCTGATTAGGATGGCCAACAGTTCATGACTCATATCATTTTCTACCAGTGACATATAATTGGAAGATGCAGAATCCAAAGTTTTCTGACAAACCCTCAGCCCTCATAGACTTGTTAGATTCCATAATGATAGTCCATCAGCCCACTTGGGATGATTGCCAGCAGCTCTTACATGTTTTTACTACCGAGAAAAAGGAGCAAATTCTAGCCACTGCCTGCAAGCTGGTTCCTGGACCTAACTGTCAGCCCACAACTGTGCAGGCTGACATGGATGCAGCTTTCCCTTAACCTGCCCAGATTGGGATCCAAACAACCCTGAAGGTAAGGAGAGACAGAGAGTCTACCACCAGATTCTTATGGGGGGGGTCTCTGAGAGGCTGCAAGGAAGCCCACAAATTTATATAAGTTAGAACAGGTTATTCAAGGTAAGGAGGAGAGCTGAGGGGCCTTTGTAGAGAGACTACTAGAAGGCTACCAGACCTATATGCCCCTGGACCCAGAAGCAAGAGAAAATCAGCCTGCCATGAACATGGCTTTTGTCAACCAGGCAGGCCCAGACATCCATAGAAAACTCCAATGACTGGATGCTTTCATAGATAAGCAGATGTCAGAACTTGTGGCAATAGCAGGAAAGTTTATAATAATGGAGAGACTCCAGAAGGTGAACAGACTAGAGGATTAGCCAAAATACTACTGGCCACCATGGGAAATGACCCAACGGAATGAAAAACCATGTCTTATGGGAGAAACAAGAACAAACCAGTCCCACAATGATGAGGGGGAAGAACAATATCGACCCCGTCACCAGAAAAACCAATGTGCTTATTGCAGAGATGGGACATTGGAAAAATGAATGTTCCAAAAGACAAAGGGACAAAAATCCTAAAATCCTGGAAATAGGAGAACTCAGTGACTGAGGACATCAGAGCTCACATCCTTTCCATGAGCCCTGGGTAACCTTGAAGGTGGAGGGGAAACCAGTAGAATTTCTAGTTGACATAGAAGCACAGCACTCTGTTCTAAAGCAAATTATGTGGCCCTTGTCTAACAAGAAAACATGGGTCCAGAGGGCCACTGGAACTAACCAATATTCATGTACTACCCAAAGAGAAGTGGACATAGGAATGGGATGGGTAACCCATCTGTTCGTGGTCATCCCTGGGTGCCCATGTCCACTCTTGGGGTGAAACTTCTTGACTAAAATGGGGGCACAAATCCCGTTTAGGCACAAGGGAATACAGGTTCTATATCAGAATGGTCCTGTGTATGTGCTGACTCTGTCCCTGGAGGAAGAATATAAACTCTATACCTCAGTCTCCCATGCTACCCCTGAAAGCCCATATCTGAGGGAATTATGGGAGAGGATTCCAGGTGTATGGGCACATAGAAATCAGACTGGGTTGGCCAAGCATCAGGCCCCAGTCGTGGTCCAACTGAGGGCTAATGCTGGCCCAATCTGAGTCCACCAATACCCTATCTGCAAGAGGCCCAACTAGGTATAACACCTCACATAAACTTTGGCAGTTTGGGAACAAGGGATATTAGTACCATATCAGTCCACCTGGAATAACTCCCTTCTGCCAGTAAAGAAGCTCCACTCCAATGACTACCAACCCATGCAGGATTTGAGGGAAATTATTAAATGGGTGGAAGACATCCACCCCATGCTGCCAAACCCATACACTCTACTAAGCACCTGGCCTCCTGAATGCAATGTGTACATTGTGCTAGACCTTAAGGATGCATTCTTCAGTCTGCCATTGGCCCTAGCCAGCAGGCCTCTGTTTGCCTTTGAATGGAATGATCCAGAATCTGGATTCAAATGGTCAATTAACATGGACCAGATTACCACAAGGATTCAAGAATTCACCCACCATTTTTGATGAAGCACTCCATGAGCATTTGGGTGAGTACCATCAAGCCCATCCCCAAATAACCCCCTTGCAGTATATAGATGACCTCCTCATAGTAGGCTCAGATGAAGGAGCCTGCCATTCAACCACAGAGGCCTTGCTGAGAGAATTGGACTGCATGGGATACTGAGTTTCAGCCAGAAAGGCACAGCTCTGCCAGAGGGAAGTAACATGCCTTGGGTACATACTCGGGTGTGTGTGTGTGGTGGGGGGCAATGCATAGCCTCTCAAGCCCACTAAGAGGCAATCTTCAACATTTCCCACCCCAAAACCTGGTGACAGGTAACTGAGTTCTTGGGGTCAGTGGGTTTTTTGGACTCTGGATACCCAGATTTACAGAAATTGCCAAGGCTCTTTATGAGGCAATGAAGGGACAAGAAAGCACCCTAGAATGGACCCCAGAAATGGAGGATGTCTTCCTCAGATTGAAAGGGGCCCTCCTTGAAGCCCCAGCATTGGCTTTGCTAAATATCCATAAACCTTTCCATCTTTAAGTTGATGAAAATAAAGACATAGCTACAGGGTTACTGACTCAAACTCTTGGCCTTGGAAGAGGCCAGTTGCTTACCTATCAAAGAAATTGACCCAGGGGCAATGGGATGGCCCCCATACCTCTGAATAATAGCATCCACTGCCTTATTGATCAAAGACTCCGATAAAGTAACTTTGAGCCAAGCCCTGAGGGTGACTACTCCTCACGCTATTGAAGGAATGCTTAAGCAGCCCCCTGACAGGTGGCTGACCAATGCCAGACTCACTCATTATCAGACTTTTCTTCTCAATCCCCCACAGGTTCAATTTGCTGCTATTCAGGCCCTCAATCCCACAAGGGACCTGACCAGATGTTCAAGGATGCTCCCCTTAAAGGGGCAGAGCTGACCTTGTATACAGATGGTACCAGCTTCCTTAAAGATGGTGTGCAGTACACAGGTCTCATGGGGAAGTCTTAGGGCCCTGAAGTATCCATTTGGTAGTAACCATTTGGTGCAGGTTAGTGTCTGATGTGGTCTGAACCCCAAGCAGGGCTATCACAAGGAGCAGGTGGATAAAGTTTTTCATTTTTGGGTCTCTAGGTCATGGCAGAAGATGTGGAAGGTAAGTTTTTGGATACTCAGTTTGAGTGTATCTTGTGGGTGGGCTTTTTTGTAAAGTGACAACTTTTATAGGGAGATGCACTGGCTTGAGCTCAGACCCCAAGGCTGAACTCTTCCACAGCTTGGGCACTGGTTCTGTTGAGCAGATGGAGAAGGGCCTCATGGCCACATGAAGGCCCAGAACCAAATACCCCTGACCTGAATGTTTTCTAGCCCCCCCCACACACACCTTTTTCCATTACAAGGAACTGTGCCACAAGACACATGGCTGCCTGTGGGGGGTGGGAGGATGGAGCTCCAACTCTTGCTCTGGGATCCATGCATCCTGCAGCACAGGCCTGGATATCACTGCCAATCTGAGTCTATGGGTCTCTGGCCTTGTAAGTGAAAGGGGAGACTGAAAATGCTCCAATCAAGCCCTGAGGCTAAGTGCTTGGTGGAAAGGTGTTTTTTTTTGTTTTTTTTTTTTTAGCAGGCCTGGGTCCTGACTATATGCCTCCTCTCCCACCAATGAGCTGAGGCCTGCAGCTGTGTCAGCCAAGTTGGGGAGATAACCACATTGTCTCAGAGGAAGTACAGAGACATGGGAAAGACATGCCTGATGGTGTTGACTACCTGCCTTGATTTTCTGCCAAATTGCTCTAATTGTAAATCATTTATTCATGCAAGTATTATAAACAGTAAAATGAGCTAGGTCTATTATCCTAGCTACTTGGGAAGCTGAGACAAGAGGATCACCAATGATAGCCTTACTCCACATTTTCAAACCACATGACTTTTAAATTGCTTGGTTAAAAACAAGTACATAATTTTAATTTGAACTGTGTCTGATATTTTCTCTTTTGTTTTGGCTTTAAACAAATAAGATGTGGTTTACAGATACCTTTTGGTTTCTTTATTAATCCATATAGTCCAACAGGTTTCTACTAAAATTTTTGTTGACATTTGATTTACTTCAAGGTTTTTTTTTCCCCTTATTTGTTTTTTATCTTTAAAAGTCAGATTTAATTAAAGCCTATGGTGAGATGAAAACAAAGTCATATTTTATTGCATGATATCATAAATATAATTACTGAGTTTATGTTCTAGGTCAACTTCAACTTACATAAAGGATTATTTAAAACAACAAAATTCTCTCTGAGGTGGTGGCTCATAATTTGCCAGGTATTTTAAAGACTGTAATGTCCTGTTACTTAAAAGGAGGAGGCACCTGGCCTGAATTATAGGCTAGCCAACCTCAAGAGCAAAAACAAAAATTTGCCTTAGTTATTCAATAAAAGCATCTCCAAGTGTGTGAGAGGCATTTATGTTTAGCCTGTATTCATAGATTTGTTGCTTAAAAGTGTATTTCATGGAGCTTATTAATAGGATATATCTCAAATCAATGGGTTATATAAAATCCATAGATATAAAACAAGTTTGGCTGTCAGGTAGAGATTTTTGGAGACATGAATACTAAAAAAGCCTTTTTCTTTACAACTTTGCAATAAGATGGTTAAAACGTTGAAAGTAGACTACTTGCTTCTTTGTCAGTGGGTAATAAAATTAATCAATTTGGTGTAGCTTCTCTCAATAGTCTTATAAGAAAGATGGTTAATTATGGAGTTAGATAAGATGATTAAAGAAACTGGGAAGGAATTTTTCAATGTCAGACATAGAATGTTTATTAAGAAATGCTTTTTGAGTGGAATTTAGATCAGAATGTTAAAGTGTGTGGATGAAGGTGTGTGTAGAAAATATACAGGAGATCTAAAGGGACCAAATTTTGCCTGAAATTAATTTCTTTGTATAAGGAACAGCAAACCAATTTTCAGGCTAAATTGAAGATTTTTTAAACTATTTGCAGACTCTTAAGGTTGCTCCAAAAGTTTTATATAGGGACATAATGTAAATCCAACTTACATTAGACATAGATGATACCATATGCTAGGTGGGTCAGAAAGTCATAATAAGACCCTATCACCCTGTGTATTACAAATGAATAAAATAAATTTCCCAAATAAAACCAAACAACTTCAAAATAAACCCAAACAGGTCAGAATGCTTAACTCTCTGCTCTCTCATTTCTTTCATTCTTGCTTACTGGTGTATGTTATTTAAAGTCATGGTAAGCTGGACTCTGGAAAAAGGGATGGTATCCCTTTATCTCAGACCTCATAAACATTTAAGGCATGTGTTCCCCAGACTCTGTCTAGAGACACAATGGCCAATTGTCTCTGACAAGAAAGAAAGAAATGACCAACAACATATAACTTTGTTTCTCTTTATAGTTCCTCTCTTTTGAACTCAATCTTGTATCTGTTAGATGAAATTTCTTAGTAGACAAAAGGATTAAATAGATAAACTGAGTCAAAGTACTGAATCAAGTTATAAATTCCTTACATAAGATAAACATCAGAATTACCTAAAATGTATATCAGGGTATACGTAGATAAGATAAACAAAGAAATAAAGTAAATGATGGATTAATGGTTAAGGTACTTGCCTGGGAAGCCTGAAGACCTAGGTTTGATTCCCTAGCACCCACATAATCCAGACACACATGATGGCACATGTGTCTTAAGTTTGTTTACAGTGACTAGAATCCCTGTCATGCACTCTCTCTCACCTGTCATTCTCTCTGTCTCTAATATCAACAAAGGGTAGAATCCCTATATTTAAGGTAATAAATTACCAAAGACTACCTTTAAAATGATCTTTAGGGGCTGGAGAGATGGCTTAGTGGTTAAGCGCTTGCCTGTGAAGCCTAAGGACCCCGGTTCAAGGCTCGGTTCCCCAGGTCCCACGTTAGCCAGATGCACAAGGGGGCGCACGCGTCTGGAGTTCGTTTGCAGAGGCTGGTAGCCCTGGCGCGCCCATTCTCTCTCTCTCCCTCTATCTGTCTTTCTCTCTGTGTCTGTCGCTCTCAAATAAATAAATAAATAATTTTAAAAAATGATTTTTAGTTCCTAGACCATTCTAAACATTCACAAATGCGGGGGCAAGAGGGCACCTATATCCCAGGCTCCCACAGCATGGAGAAGGGAAAGCAGTCCCAGGAAACCCCTTCCCCCAGAAAGAGATATAGGCTGTCAAGATAGTAGTAGATGCAGAAGTCTTCACACTTGGGTCCATCTTGCCAATGGCACTGTTTATATGCCATGATGTAAGACATATGAAGGCTGAGGAATTGCTGGAGATACTAGGGCTTTGAAGCTGGCCAGATGAGATGAGTACAAATTTCCTGTCCTGGACTTTCGTTGCTCCCAGAGGCACATAGACCGTACTATGTGTCTCTGTTTGGTTAGGAAGAAAGTCATAAAAAATTGGAAGAACTGTAAAGCCCTAATTTCTTCTCCCAAATATGGTTTGGAGGGATGCTCCCTTTCAAAAAGATGCAAGTCAGGATTGGGCATAACCCAGCTGTAGACTCTTCTTTTAACTTTCCTCCACTTTGTTTCAGATGAGACAGTTGGCTTCCAAGATACTCCAAAAGTCTCTGCTAGCCTGTCTCCTTAAAAACTGGGCTGATTTAGATAACACAAGAATAAACAGAAATTGTTCATTACTTCTCTCCAGAGACATAAAGAGACAATTATAAAAACATACTAATATAAATCCAGACACCATGGAGGAAAAATTTCTTCTTATAAATTCTTAACTCAGCCCAACATCTGATATTTGTAAGAAATTACGAAGATTGGTAACCAAACAAGATAAAAACTTTAAAACAGTTGCTCCAGGGGCTGGGGAAATGGCTTAGCTGTTAAGGCATTTGCCTCTGAAGCCCAAGGACCCCAGTTTGATTCCCCAGGACCCACATAAGCCAGATGCACAAGAGGACGAATGTATCTGGAGTTTGTTTGCAGTGGCTAGAGGCCCTGGTGTGCCCATTCTCTCTTTCTCTCTGCCTCTTCCTCTCTCTCTCTCAAATAAATAATATAATAAAATATTTAAAAATCCAGTTGCTACAGGTGAAAACTTCTGTTTTATTATAATTGGAAAACAAGAAAAAAAAATGAGGGGGGGGAGGATAGAGGGGAAATAAAAAAAAAATGTTGTCACCAGAACATCATGATAGTAATGAAAGTTGCTCATGGAAGGGTATTTAATTATATAAAATCTATAATATATTTACCTAATGCCAAGGTTTTAACCAGAAAAATGGAGTCTTATGTGTAAGGCCTCACACTTTAACAGCTCATTGATGCTAATTTGTTATGGCTTGAGGTTTACAAAATCTGACTTTAAGACTCTCAGTAAAGTAAATTAGGTTCCTCTGTTCATCAGGGTTTTAACTATTAGAGAAACTGAGTCTTAAGATAATGGTTTATGTATAAGTGTTTAATTTCCAAAGATGAAGTACTCATACCTAAAGACATTGTGACTTTAAAGATAGCTTCTTTTTATTTATGATAATTCTAATAAATAGTAATCACTATGTTTAATCACTTAGGTTTAAGTGTTTTAATTATAGTAATGATAACTTTCATATTCCTGCTAGGTAAAGTATATTGGGAGAGCTTGCCTAAGCTTTATCAATTTTAAGTTATGGTAAAACATAAAATTGTTTTATGTTAATAAAAGTTTCTATGATGCCTAAGATCAATTGCTATCAAGATTAAGCTAAACACATTGGTTGTTAATGGTGTTTTCTCTTTCAAAACAGATTTGTCAAAAATTGTATTAGAGGGCTGGAGAGATGGTGTAGCGGTTAAGCGCTTGCCTGTGAAGCCTAAGGACCCCGGTTCAAGGCTCAGTTCCCCAGGTCCCACGTTAGCCAGATGCACAAGGGGGCGCATGCATCTGGAGTTAGTTTGCAGAGGCTGGAAGCCCTGGCGTGCCCATTCTCTCTCTCCCTCTACCTGTCTTTCTCTCTGTGTCTGTCGCTCTCAAATAAATAAATAAAATTAAAAAAAAATTGTATTAGAGCTTAGCTGTTCTGGCTCAACAAAGACCAGATTCTTCTCTAATGTATGTAAAGTAACTGTCTAATTTCTGGCATCTCAAGTCCAGTGCTTATAACAAAATTAACTCTTAAGACATATTTCCTACTTTAGAGTACAGCATATGCTCAAACTATGGTCCTCATCTGAGAAAAATAATTTGAAGCTCCGTGAATCTTGTTTACAATGTCCCCTGGGTAATTAGTGCTCACACAGATATCTGGAATAATCAAAAATATTTTCAAACACTTGTGTTAAGACTTTGTACTATCTTACATGTCCTTTTCTGACAATTTTTAGGTTAAATTAATTGGTTTAGATTTATATTGTTATCAAGACTTATAACAGGTTCTGTCTGTATTTATAACTTAGATATTTAAAGGGTAAAATGTGTCTACTTTCTATACCTCAGATATAACCTATGCTGCCACAGGACAACCAAATTTTAAAAAGTTGCACAACATGACCTCAAGCCCTTGTGCCATTCTTTAAATATATTTAAGTAATCAAATGTGTTCTATATGTACATACATCCAGGTTGGTATAACCTCTTTCTAAGTGTATTAATAACCTACCTATGTAGAAGCCAAAACCAACTGGAATCATTGGAGCAAAAAGGCCAATATTTTTGCCTGTGCTACAAGGTCATGAAGCCACTGGAAATGATGGGACACTTCTACATTTGCCCCCTAGTAAGTCACCTGTCTTCCTGATCGGGGAGGATATGGAGACCCAAACAAAAAATTTGGTGTACAGTCTGAAACAGAAGAGTCACAATTGAAAAGCAATCAGTTCTCCTGGCTTCCCAAATAAGGGAAAACTACTTGGCCAGCATGGCCCTGACTCATCTTAACAGACAGAAAACACCAGTAATCTATAGGGCTACTCCTGGGTCCCCAAAGTCTCCTTTGGAGAGCCATTAGTGACCTCCAAATTAATACTTGATTAAATTTTGGCTTGATCTTAAACACTCAGAGAAAAATGTATAACCAAAGATAAAGGAATATCCCAAATATATGAATGGCCTATTAAGTAATATAACAAGAACTTTCCAAGAAGGGAAACAAACAGAAACTTAAGACTTGCTGGCCCCAGCTTTAATAGTTCTAATTCTATAATAAGGAAAATCCACAGATGTCATTTTCAAATCTAGAATATATAATTATATATATAATTATATATATATAATTTATACATATATCCTTGACCAAAGTTGGCTTAGTTGAAAAGACTTCCTTATACTTGGAACAATGGTGAATCTCTTCTACCTTGTGCCAGGTCATAGTTAAATAAGTCCTGAAACCAAAAATACATTTGTACAGTCATTAATGACAATCAATGGCTCTATGGTACCAACCTTTGGCTCTGGCTAGCCCCAGGATGAATTTTAAAAGGTACACTCTGGAAGGCTATTATCAAGGTTAAGTTTTGTATATTTGTTTCTGATAACTCTACTAATATCTTGTCTGTTTTTCAAGCCATACGGAAACAGAATGGGCAGTGTCAGACAGTATTGTGCCATTCAATGAACAGTTCTAGAAGAAAATCTCAGCCAACTCATGCTGAGATGGTTCTGAGACAATCCAACTCCATCTACCTGGGTTCCCTCAAATGCTCCCCAAGGCCTAGAAGTCCATAACAAAGATAAGCCTTTGCCTGGTTTGGTGGCACACACCTTTAATCCCAGCACTTGGGAGGCAGAGGTAGAAGTTTCACCATGAGTTCAAGGTTAACCTGAGACTACATAGTGAATTCCAGGTCAGCCTTGGCTAGATCAAGACCCTACCTCACAAAACCAACTCCCCACATGGCAAGAGCTTCTTAAACTTTCTATTTTTTTCTTTCCATGCATTTTACCCAGATTTCCAGATCTGTATCTATTATATGAACTCCTGAGCTACACCTGGCCCACATGGGCTTTTGGGCTACATGTGATGTACTTATCATCTCTTCATTTGTTTTCCCTTACCTATCAGCCTTCCCCTTTCTGCACTCCTTTATAAAATCTGAATAAAATACAGTATTTTAAAAATTAAAAAATGGTCAGCTATATAGTTATCATCAGACCCTGTCATTCCCTTACTAGGCATTTACCCTAAGAGCTCCATGCCTCAATTCAGAGACATTTTCTCAACCATATTTTTAGCTGCTCAATTCATAATATTTAAGAACTGGAATCAACCCAGGTACCCATAATTGAATGAATGGGTAACCAAGATGTAGTATAACTACTTGATGGTATTCTACTCACCAGTTAGAACAAATGACACAATGAAATGTATAACAATGGTCAAACTTGGGACATATCATACTCAGTGAACTCACACAATTCCAAAAATTCAAATCATCAGATAGTCTCACTCATTTGGATCAGCCCAAGATGCTGACATACCTAATAGGCATCTCAAGGCCAGGACAATAGGGAGGGAAGGGCTTTAAGAAAGGGTAAGGGTGTGTGGGGAGGTACACAAAACTGAACCCAAATGAAATTGGTACCATAGATTCCTGTATCCTGGAAGACAGACTAAAATTGTTGGACCTTCAACAAGATGTTAGGGGAGCATCTGAATCAAAGGGCCCTGGAAAGAGTGAAATGAAGCCTAACCTTAAATTTCTGCTGTTTCTTTTTCTTTCTTTCTTTCTTTCTTTCTTTCTTTCTTTCTTTCTTTCTTTCTTTCTTTCTTTCTATTTCCTATTTTCTTTATTTTTCTTCTTTCTTTTCCCTTGCTTCTGGCCTGTAACTCCCGGTACCAGGATGAGGTTAAGACCCACAATGAGCTGTTGATCAAAGAGACCTACAAGGTTTCCCAAAAGAGGACAGACTTTTGTCAGAGCACTTGATTACCCACCAGAGGTTAATGGTAAGATCCTTCTGTCAAAGACACCATATACTGTCAGTAAAGAACATGGAGAGACCTGGCTAGAATCTGGAAGAGAGCCAGTCCCCAGACAGTAAGCCCATCTAGTGCTTGAAGGTACTACATGAACTACTGAGGGAAAGTGGCCAACATCTATCTGAGAAACTTGAAGTCTAAGCTACTCTGAAGCAAACAACCTGACTTGATGCTTACAGAAGTGCAATAGGGGCACATAGCCATTGTGGAAAACCAACTGCTCTTGTATTGGTTAACAAATCTATTGATATATAATTCCTTGTTTCTCATCAGATTATAGTTGAATATAATGCTAAAATGCTAAAATTATCAAGAAACAAATTAATAAATGCTGTCAAGAAATGCAAATTCAGTGATGGTAGGAATGTATACTGATAGGGTATATATGAAAATGCATTACTAAAAAAAACCTGAAAATAACAGCATTGTAAAAATAAAATCCAGGTATACCACTCTTAGTTATATACCTGATAGACCCTAAATCAGTATACCACAGAAATACTTACACATCCATGTTTATTGAGGAATTATTCACAACTGCTAAGAAATGGAACCACCAGATGAATGGATAAAGAAAACGTGGTTTATATTCATAATTCAGTAATAAATATGAATCATGACATTTTCAGGAAATTGATAGAACTAGAAATAAAAATAATTCTTACTGAAATAAGCCATAGTATAAAGACAAATGCCATATGTTTCTTTTTCATATACAGAACTTGGATTTGAATTAGTTAATATATATTAGATTTTTTTTTTTTTTGGTGTGTATGTTTAAGTCATGAACCTAGAAAGGAGATCATATGGGGGACAGATGTTTAGGATGGAATAAAGGGGGAAAAGAGAGAGTACTGAAAAATATTTGACCCAAAAGACAAAAGGAGGCGTTTGAAGGGGAAGGACCAACAAGAGGAGGCAGAATGGGGATATATGTAATGAAAATACTATAATGAAATCCATTCCTTTGTATGATAACTTTAAAAATAAAATATGTATATTTCACAGTTGATAACGGAGTATATTTCAGAAGTTCGCACCAAAAACTGTTCAGTATATGAGGTGATGGAAATGTCAATTAACTTGATTTAGCTACTTCTTAGTGTAGTTCTTTTCTTTTCTTTTAATTTAATTTATTTTTTTCTCAATTTTTAAACATTTTCCATGATTATAAAAAATATCCCCTGGTAATACACTCTCTCCCCCCTTTTCCCCTTTGAAATTCCATTTTCCATCATACCCCCTCCCTATCTCAATAAGTCTCTCTTTTATTTTGATGTCATGATCTTTCCTTTCTCTTACAATGGTCTTGTGTAGGTAGTGTCAGGTACTATGGGGTCATGGATATTGAGGCCATTTTATGTCTGGAGGGGACTCATTGTAAGGAGTCCTACCATTCCTTTGGCTCTTACATTCTTTCCACCACCTCTTCTACATTAGACCCTGAGCCTTGGAAGGTGTGATCAAGATGTTACTCAGTACTCTAGTCACTTCTTTACTGCATCATGATACCTTCTGAGTCATCCCAAGGTCACTGCCATCTGAAAAGAGAAGATTCTGTACCCAAACTGACAGTAGCATTCATAAAAGGGTATGAATGTTAAGAGAAGTGCTTATTGGGCAGTTTGATAAGCATAGTATACACACTTATCCAGACATCAGCAGATGGTCCACCCCTAGGGCTCATGACTACCCCTGTTTTAAGTTTTCAGTAACAGGGATGTATTCCCTCCCTTGGAGCAGGACTCCAGTCCAATTAGAGGGTAGTTGGTTCCACCATGACAGATGTGCCCACAATTGCACCCATTGGCTCATTTGGCCTGGCTGGCCAATTATACAGCTTGAAGTGGCCACTGGTGACTATCTTCACTGGTGATGTATCTTTATCCCATTGAACTGCATGTAGAATGATTATTCCAGCTTTCTGTCAGCTGGAAGAAGGATATCAGCTCAGTTCCAGCAGGATTTCTCAGTGGCCTTGCAGCCCAAGTATATGGAGTCTTCAGCAATAGGGTCTTACCATCGATTCCTGGTGGGAAACCAAGGGCCTAGGCAATGGCCTGTAATGTTTTGAGAGCATCAGGGACCTTCCTGGACAACAGCTCACTGGAAGGTATCTCATCCCTGACACTGAAAATTTTCTAGCAATGATCTATGGCTCCTGAATGTTCCATTGTCCAACACCAAAGGATTCCATTTGATTTATTTAAATCCTCTTAGATTTTGATTAGCCCTCTGTCTACCTTTCCTTTACTCAATCTCCTCCCCTGACCTCACTTTGGGTCTTTTCACCCCCAATAATCTATTCTTCTACTTACATATATAAATACCACCTTATTAAGTACCCTCCTCCCTATCTCTTCCCTTTGTCTCTCTTTCTTAGCTTACTGGCCTCTGCTACTGAGTTTTTCCTTCTCACACAGAAGCCCAATCATCTGTAGCTAGGATCCACATATGAGAGAGAACATATGGTGCTTGTCTTTCTGGGCCTGGGTTACCTCACTTGGTATAATCCTTTCCAGATCCATCCATTTTCCTGCAAATTTCATATCTTCATTTTTCTTTACCACTGAGTAGAACTCCATTGTATAAATGTGCCATATTTACTCATCAGTTGAGGGACATCTAGGCTGGTTTCATTTCCCAGCTATTATAAATTGAGCAGCAATAAACATGGTAGAGCACATACTTCTAAGGAAATGAGATGAGTCCTTAGGATATGCCTAGGAGTGCTATAAATGTGACATATGGTAGATCAATCTTCAGCTGTTTTAGGAACCTCCACACTGATTTCCACAATGGCTGGACCAGAGTGCATTCCCACCAACAGTGTAGAAGGATTCCTCTTTTTCCACATCATCACCAGCATTTATGATCATTTGTTTTCATGATGGTAGCCAATCTCACAGGAGTGAGATGGAATCTCAATGTAGTTTTAATCTGCATTTCCCTGATAATGAGGGATGTAGAACATTTTTTTAGATGCTTATACTCCATCCGTATTTCTTCCTTTGAGAACTTTCTATTCATATCCATAGCCCATTTTTTGATTGGCTTGTTTTATTTCTTATTATTTAACTTTTTGAGTTCCTTGTATATCCTAGATATTAATCCTCTATCAGATATATAGCTGGAAAAGATTTTTTCCCATTCTGTAGGTTGCCTCTTTGCTTTATTCAGTGTCCTTTGCAGTGCAAAATCTTTGTAATTTCATGAGGTCCCAGTGGTTAATCTGTGGCTTTATTGGCTGAGCAATTGGGGTTGTATTCAGAAAGTCTTTGCCAAGACCATTATGTTGAAGGGTTTCCCCTACTTTTTCCTCTAGCAATTTCAGAGTTTCAGGTCTGATGTTAAGGTCTTTAATCCATTTGGACTAAATTCTTGTGCGAGGAGACAGAGAACAATCTATTTTCCTGCTTCTACAGATACATATCCAGTTTTCCCAACACCATTTGCTGAAGAGGCTGTCTTTTCTCCAATGAGTATTTTTGGCATTTTTATCGAATATCAGGTGTCTGTACCTACCTGGACTTCCATCTGGATCATCTATTCTGTTCCATTGATCTACATGTTTGGTTTTGTGACAGTAGCATGCTGATTTTGTTACTATCGCTCTGTAGTATAGGTTAAAATCTGGTATGGTGATACCACCAACCTTATTTATGTTGCTCAGTATTATTTTAGATATTTGAGTTTTGTTGTGGTTCCAAATGAAATTTTGGATTGTTTTTCCTATTTCCATGAAGAATGCCTTTGGATTTTTTATGGGGATTGCATTAAATGTGTAGATTGCTTTTGGTAAGATTGCCATTTTCACAGTATTGATTCTTCCAAATGAGGAACAAGGGATGATTTTCCACTTCCTAGTGTCTTCTGCAATTTCTCACTTGAGGGTTTTAAAGTTTTCATTGTAGAGATCCTTTACTTCCTTGGTTAGGCTTATTCCAAGGTATTTTATTTTCTTCGAGGCAATTGAATGGGAGTAATTCTCTGATTTCATCCTCCATGTGTTTGTCGTTAGCATATATGAAGGCTACTGATTTCTGTGTATTTATTTTGTATCCTGCTACATGGCTGTAGGTTTTGGTCAGCTCTAACAGTTTGCTAGTAGAGTTTGTAGGGTCCTTTATATATAGAATCATGTCATCTGCAAATAATGATAACTTGATTTCTTCCTTTGCAATTTGTATTCCTTTTATGCGTGTCTCTTGCCTTATTCCTATTGCTAAGAATTTCAGTACAATATTAAATAAAAGGGGGGACAGTGAAACCCTTGTCTTGTTCCTGATTTTAGTGGAAGAGTTTCCAGTTTTTCCCCATTTAGTAATATGTTGGCTGTAGGCTTGTCGTAAATAGCTTTTATTATATTGAGATATATTCCCAGTGTCTGTAGGACTTTTATCATGAAGGGATGTGAGATTTTGTGTAATGGTTTCTCTGAGACTAATGAGATGATCATGTGATTTTTGTCCTTCAATCTGCTTATATAATATATTACATTTATCGATTTGTGTATATTGAACCATCCCTGCATCTCTGGGATAAAGCCTACTTGGTCAGGTGAATGATCTTTCTGATATATTCTTGTATTCTGTTTGCAATATTTTGTTGAAGATTTTTGCATCTATGTTCATGAGGGAGATTGGTATGTAATTTTCTTTTTTTGTTCTATCTTTGCCTGCTTTTGGTATCACAGTGATGCTGGCTTCATAGAAGGAGTTTGGTAGAATTCTTTCTTTTTCTATTTTTATGGAAAAGCTTAAGAACAATGGTGTTAGCTCTTTGTTGAAAATCTGGTAAAATTCAGCAGTGAATCCATCTGGGCCTACACTTTTTTAGTTGGGAAATTTTTGATAACTGTTCAGGTCTCCATGCTTGCTTTAGGTATATTTAAGTGATTAATCTCATCTTAACTTAAGTTAGGTAGGTTATATAAATCAAGGAAATCATCCATTTCTTTCAGATTTTCATACTGGTAGAGGATATGCTTTTATAATATTTCCCAATGTTTTTTGAATTTCTCTGGCATCTGTTTTGATGTTACCTTTTCCATCTCTAATTTTGTTAATTTGTGTCTCTTCTCTCTTTCTTTTGTTCAGATATGCTAAAGATTTTTCAGTCCTGTTTATCCTTTCAAAGAATCAACTCTTTGTTTCATTGATTCTTTGCATTGTTTTTTTAGTTTCTAATTCATTAATTTCTGCCATAATCTTTTTTTAAAAAATATGTATTTTTTATTTATTTTTATTTATTTATTTGAGAGCGACAGGCACAGAGAGAAAGACTGATAGAGGGAGAGAGAGAGAATGGGCGCGCCAGGGCCTCCAGCCTCTGCAAACGAACTCCAGACACGTGCGCCCCCTTGTGCATCTGGCTAACGTGGGACCTGGGGAACCGAGCCTTGAACTGGGGTCTTTAGGCTTCACAGGCAAGCACTTAACCGCTAAGCCATCTCTCCAGCCCTGCCATAATTTTTTTTATTTCTTCCCTTGTACTGATTTTGGGTTTGCCTTGTTCTTTTTCCTAGGCTTTAAGGTGAAACATTGTGCCATTTGCTTGTGACCTTTCAAATTTCTTAATATAGGCACTTAAAGCTATAAATTTACCTCTTAGAACTGCCTTTATTGTGTCTCAGAGATTTTGGTATATTGTGTCCTCATTATCACTTGGCTCTATAAATTTTTTGATTTCCCTCTGGATTTCTTCCTTGATCCATTCATCATTTAGTAAGGTGTTGTTTAATTTCCATGATTTTGCGTATGCTCTATAGCTTTACTTGCTATTTGTTTGTAGTTTGATTCTATTGTGCTCAAATAGAATGCAAGGAATTATTTCAATTTTCTTATATTTGTTAAAATTTGCTTTGTGTCCTAATATATGGTCTATTTTAGAGAATGTTCCATGTGCTGCTGAAAAGAATGTATATTCTGCAGCATTTGGATGAAATGTCCTGTAGATATCTGTTAGGTCCATTCCTTCTATGACCTCATTTAGTGCAGATGCCTCTTTATTTATTTTTTCCCAGATGACCAATAATTGATGAGAATAGGGTACTGAAGTCCCCCACTACCACTGTGTTTGCTGTTATCTGTGACCTCAGTTCTAACAGTGTTTGTTTGATGAATTTGGGCTCCCCCATATTAGGTGCATATATGTTTAGGATTGTAAAGTCCTCCTGTTGGAGGGTGCCTTTAATCAATATAATGTGACCTTCCTTTTCTTTTTAAACTAATTTTGGACTGATGTCTACCTTGTCAGATATTAGGATAGCAATCCCTGCTTGTTTTCTATGTCCATTTGCTTGAAACACTGTTTTCTAACACTTCACCCTAAGATAGTGTCCATCCTTTACAGTAAGTTGGGTGTCATGGCTGCAATAAATTGAAGGATCCTGCTTTTTAACCCAGTCTGCAAACCTATGATTTTGGTTGGGGCATTGAGGCCGTTGATATTAAGAGATATTATTGAAAGGTTTGTATTCATTTTTGCCATTTTTTTTTTTTTGTAGTTCTTCCAGTTTTACCTTTGCTGTCTTGTTTTAACTAGTATTTGAGTATTGTTTGTTTTTTCCCGGTTCCTTATATGTGTGCTTTTCTTTTTATTCAGCATGGAGGATTATTTCAGATATTTTCTGCACAACTGGTTTTGTCTTCAAATAGTCTTTTAGCTTGCTTTGTTTTTTTCTTTTTTTTCTTTTTTTTTTTTGAGGAATGTCCTTATTTCTCTATCTATTTGAATGGATAGCTTTGCAGGATAAAGTAACCTTGGTTGACAGTTGTTATCTTTCAGAACTTGGAATATATCACTCCATGACCTTCTGGCCTTTAACGTTTGTGTTGAGTAATCTGTTGTAATCCTGATAGGCCTGCCTTTGTAGGTAACTTGATTTTTCTCTCTTACTGCTTTCAATATTTTTTCTTTGGTATATTTGGTTGTTTGATTATAATATGGATAGGAGAGGTTCTTTCCATGTTTTGTCTGGCTGGTGTTCTTAAGGATTGCTGTATCTGCATTGGCACCTCTTTTCCAATTTGGGACTATGCCTTTGGAGTGAAATTACTCTCCTAATATGCCCTGAATTCTTATGTTTGATCTTTTCATAGTGTCCTGAATGTCTTGAAGTTCTCACTCATAATTTTCTATAAATTTGTCCTTCTCTTTGTTGAACTGTATTAGATCTGCCACCTGGTCTTTTAGCTTAGATATTCTGTCCTCTCCTTCATACATTCTACTGGTGAGATTTTATACAGAGTTTTTAAATTCATTGACTGTGTTCTTTATTGCTAATAATTCTAACTGGGTTTTCTGTATATTTCTATTTCCTTATTTATGTCTATATTGACCTCTTTATTTCATTAAATTGGCATCCTGTGACTTCTTGCTTCCTTTGATTTCTTCTTTGACTTCTTTGATCATATGTATAATCATTCTTTTGAAATCTTTCTCAGGAATTTCCTCTAACTTGTTCTCACTGGTGATTATTTCTGATGCATTAATACTTTTTGGTGGATTTATATTGTCTTGATTTTTGGTGTATCTTCTGCTGTAGTGTATATGTATTTGCATCTTGGATTATTTAATGATTGGATTTTCCAGTTAGCTGGGTATTATTAGATGTATCAATCAATCTGATGTTATATATCTTGAGGGTAGGAGTTTAAGGCACTAGGTGTGGCTCTGAAGACTCTCAGAGTATCTACAAAAGTGACTCTAGGTGTTGGGTGTGCCTGCCATGAGAGTATTCAAGTAGGCTAAGAGGAACAAAATACAAGCAGATTCTGAAATTTAACTAAACAATGTACACTGTCAATGCAAAACAGCAGGGGGTATTTATCCAAGAGTAGGTATTATGAAAACCAGATCCTCTAACTGTCCCTTATGCTGTGTGGTGCCTCTCCTTCTCCCTTAATCCTGACAATAAGGTGGTTAAGATTTTTCGTCTTTAGAGGGTTCCAAGTCAGCTTGTGACCAGGTGAGACCCTTCCCTAATGTATAACAGAAGAATAAACAAAGCCACTATAATTCAAGAAGCAACAAATAACAAGCCCAAAATACAGCTTATTTAAGAATGGCAAATTTGACCATCCATCCAATGTAACATATAATTTATCCTGACATGGACAGTGCAATTATCACTTCTGGTTCAGGCATATATACCAAGTTTATTAGGAGATACTGACTTGGTGTAATCCCAGTTACCTTTTGGGATGATTTTGGTCTCAGCTGTGTTCTTGATTGGTTCCCTGTTTGGTGCTCTGTCAGTTAAAGTATGCATGGCCAGGTCCCTGGACCGCTCGGTACCAGAGTGCTGGGCACTGGTGATGGGGAAGGGGAGGGAGCCAATGCTGCTCAATTTGCCTGCTGTTCCATGTGTTCTTCTACCTTGTGATCTGCTCCTTCATTGTTCACTGCCATTTTCCCTTTACATTTCTTGAGTTTGTGGAGAGATCCAGTGTGAGTGGAAAATCCTCTCTCCTGGCTTTTCCTCCAGCTCAAGCCGAGTCTGCCATGGTCTCATGCATGGACCCACCCTGCCCTGCCAGAGCAGCTTCTGCTGGTCCGTGCAGGCTCTGGATGCTCTGGATCTCTCCTACTTCTCCACTGCTGTTTCAATTTCCTATATACCTCACTTTTTAGTAAAAGTGTGTATTTTGATAGTTTTTTTCTGGCCTCCCCCCCACCTCCAGGCTGCTTTGGCATGGTACCTATACCACCATCTTAACCAGAAGCTCTCTGCTTAGTGTATTTCTAAGTGACAAAAATCACTTTGTACCCCATAAACATACAGCTATAATTGCCAACTTACAATTAAATCATTTTGTAAAATTAATCTTTGTTTAATGCCTTACAAACGATTTTCATATTATTTCTCAGGAAGTTGTTTCAATACAAAGAGAAAGCAAGTATTCAGATGTGAAATCCAAGGCAGTGTTTAGAATGGATATACAGAAATGGATGATGGCAGGAAAGGAATATAGATGTTCCCTGGGATGTTAATAGAACACAGAAAAATTTCACCTCATCACATATTTTCCTCAGTATAGTAGCAGTGAACTGCCAGGTCACCATATGAGGTTTCTTAACATTCTTAAGAGGCAGCCAATCCTGGTTTCTTCACTTTCCTCCATTCTCTCGTTACCCTTGTGGTGACTAAACTGCTACATGTGATTTTCTTAATCCCTAACAGCTATGTGTCTCCATTTCTAAGATTTTGAGAGTCTTTCCCACAAGGCTAGGTCAAGTTGCAAAGGACAACCATATGACTTAGAATCCTTGTTGATCACAGTGATCCTATGCTGATAAGAAATAGAGTGCCATATGAGCTGTCCCAAGAGAAACAAATGAGGTCCTGAGAAGGCCAACTTTCCTTGGTTTGGTACAAAATGAGGAGGGATTGCCATAATGGCTAGGGTACCATGCACTGTATTGTGAGCTCTCAGTAACTTTTAGGTAAATGGATTAAGTGCTGTAGGTCATTCTGTAACTAAAGAAACCATATTAGCTGTCTAAATGTGTGGTTAGATCTTACATCAGAACATGAAAGTGAATGGACTTAAAATATACATTCCTGGTTGACTTTATTCCAGAGTTTTTCTGGAAATTTCTGGGAAAGCACTTTTAAACAAATTTGCCTAGTCATTCTTCTAAGGGTCACTAAATAATGAGTACTTTGGAGTCTTTCATTTAACTTTTATATTCTAAACTTTAAGAACCACTTCATGGTGGCTATATTCATAACTTTAATGTTACTTTTCATTTAAATGTGATGGGAAGTTGCATCTTAAGACTCATGACTCATCCCTTTGTAACAGTCTCTTGCTTTGGCACTGAGTTACCATTATAACTGTAACTTATAACTCTGTAACATCTATCTTGTAGGATATGGCAAATACAATAGGCTATTGCTTCCTTGGTTATGCTACATTATAGGCAAAATTAAAGAATTTAATAGAAATAATTAAGACCTCTCATTAGTTGAATTTAAGTTAGTCAGTGGGGAGACTAATTTGGTCGATCTGACTTGATCATTTGAACCCTAAAGAAGTCAGTAGACAGAGAGAAAAGCAGCAAAAGAGACATCATCCAGGTTGCCTTACTGTAGTATTATGGTAAGGTCCTGTGGCAAGGAGTAGGTGGGCATCCTGTAATGGGTTGGTTCGTCTCAGCTCTGAGATCACAATACTTGAACTCTGCCCATGACTTGTGTGTTTCAGAGTGGAGCTAAAATCAGATCCAACTGCAGTAGTCACTTATGTTGTTCTGTACCCTGTGATATCCTGACTGGAGGATCCAGCAAAGCTCTGTGCTCAGACCAAGTGACCATGAGATAATAGATGAACATTGATTTATGCTTCTGTTTGTTATGTAGTAGTGGTAATAAATATAAATAAGATATTTTATTTTTCAAGTGATGCAAATTGGATAAAAATCTACCTATGGTACTAATCTTCAAATTGAGGTACAGGTACCTACTGGGGTGAAAAGTAAACCTTTTCAAGAGGTACATGTCTTAACAGCATCTATGTTCACATGATCAACACCAAAATACTCTTTCCTGTAGGCTGGAAAGATGCTTACATTTTAGATGGGCATGTATGTCATTCTTTACCACCTGTGTTCTCACATCTGCTTTTCTATCCATATCCACTCCTCAAAAGAACAGCATACTGTCACTTGTCTGCAATATTATCACTGTGCATAGTTCAAAGGTATAAAAATATTTGACTGAATCATTTATATTGATGATGTCTCTACTTATCAAAATCCTTTTTATTTTGAGGCCTGTTATTTTTCTTTTCTAACTTTTATGTATCTTTGTGAAGTGTAAATTATGCCACTGGAAATGGGATCTCAGCTTCCATGACAGCACTCTGACTTCAAGTGTATTTGCAACAGGGTAGCAAGAGTGATCAAAATTATATTCCCTTCTTGTTTCCTGTGGTTGAATATGTCTTTGGAAAGGCATGTGGAAGAAAGCACAGGAAATATCTTCTATGGATATTTTCTGGGTCCTGTAGTATCATCAGTGACTGTGAAAGGTGTGACTGAGCTCAAGGCAGAGGAAAGGAGAGGTCATAGTAGAATGAGGGTTATTCTTGATGGTTAGGCTTGGAAATCTAAAGTAGTAAAGCTTTGTTTTGTTCAAGTAGCAACCTCATGGAAAAATAACTTCTAGAACTTCTATGTCAGAATTTAGAAATAAAGGGCTGGAGAGATGACTAAGTGGATAAAGTACTTGCCAAGTAAGTATAAGGACCCATGTTCAGATCCCAAGCGCCCACATAAATGTTGGGTGAGCATAGCTACCTGCCTGTAGTCCCAGTGACAAAGGATTCCCAGGCAAGCTGGCCAACTAGACTAGCTCAGTAGGTCAGCTCTAAAAGTGAAAAGTGATCAAGAAAAACACCTGGTGTCACTTTCTGTCCCCTCAGTGCACATATGTGCATGCACATCATGTATACCACACACCTGCACCCACAGGCATGACAACATGAATGCATATGTGTATCACAAATATACATGCAAAGAATTTAGAAGTTATATATTTATTTTCTGATGAAATGCAAATCAGGAACCACTGGCTGGCATCATTAGCTTTGGCCATTAGGTGTTTTGGGGGGTTAGTTAGTGCCATGAGCTGAAGGAGGTGAATGAACAGCTATGAAGTTTAGGTAAATTATCTAATGTTCAAAGGATGTTATTTAAAACATTTTGACAATTGGGTGCTGTAATTAGCAATTTTGCTTTTATCAATTATGCAAAATGCTTCAAATAATTCATGTAAAATAGTAATAGGAAGAATAATTGATATGCCTCAGTAAAGATTTTTTTAAAGTAAATATCATAAAATAAGTGAATGAACCTGGTGATTGTATAATGACTATAAATAGATGACTTCTAATTTTTTTTTTTTCTTTTTTGGTCTTAATAGGTAGGGTTTCTCTCTAGCCCAGACTGACCTGAAGTTCAACAGGTAAGGTCAGGCTGACCTTGAACTCAAAGAGAACCTCTTACTTCAGCCTTCCCAATGGTTAAAGCCATGTGCCACCACCATGCCTAATAACTTTTTGTTTGTTTATAAAATTAAAGGTGAAATGAATTGTTAACTAATAAAACATTAAACAATTGATGATGGATTGTAATATTATTTTGGGCTTTTAAATGAAAAACAAAAATCCATCATTCTAATGCTTATATATGTGAACAATTATTTTATTGCAATTACATATAAAGATAAAAGAAAAAAACAATATTTCTTTCTGGTAAAATGTAACAAATAGTCATTGTTACATAAAATAGTTATGGAAAGTCCTATCAATAACATATAATTTTTTATGTTTGATAATTTTACTTTCTTTTATTCTATTTTTTAATCAATTGTGTTCTATGAATAACTGTAACCATAATTCAATCCAGAAGAAAAAAATTCAGTTTTAGAACTGTATTTTTGCTTTTTCATTTTTTTTAAGGCAGCACCACACTGTAGACCAGACTGAGCTGGAACTCTGTAGCTCCAGGCTTCCTAGAACTCATGATGAACCTCAGTCCCCCAAGTGCTGGGACTAAAGGCATGTACCACCATGTCCAGCACCTTTGGAATTTTATGATCACAGATAAAAAATGAAATTCAAATGTTTATGAATTTGCATATATGTCTATTTTTGGTATAAAGTATGAAAGGCTAATTATAATAAAATCTAAACTCAACTTTGTACATAAACTGAAATAAGAATATTAATTTTTAAAATATATATATTTAAAATATTTCATTTATTTTTTCATGAGAGAAAAAGAGAGAATGGGCATGCCAGGGCCTCTAGTCACTGCATATGAACTCCAGATTCATGTGCCCCCTTGTGCATCTGTGTGTCCTGGGGAATTGAACCCAGGTCCTTAGGCTTTGCAAGCAAATGCCATAGCCACTAAGCCATTTCGCCAGTCCTCTAAAAATATTTTATTTGTTAATTTGGGAGAGAGGCAGATAGAATAGGGAAAGAATGGGAGCAACAGGGTCTTAAGCTACTCCAAATGAACTTCAGAATGCATGCTTCACCTTGTGCATCCAGCTTATGTGGATACGGTGAATGGAACCTGGGTCCTTGGGCTTTGGAGGCAAGCACCTTAACTGCTAAGTCATCTCTCCAGCCCCAAAATATTAATTTTAAGGACAAAATGAAACTGCCAAGGATAGTCTTTTCTGTAATTAAAAAATATATGATGGTATGTTTTGTAACAGTATATTTTGACCAACTGGGTAATTACAAAGAATGACAGAATGCTTGTCTTTAAATGGTCAAATTTTACAATATATTAGAAATGACAGCTTTTAAACATTTTATGTATGTGATAGGAAATTTTATCTGTCAACTTAAAAAATTTAGAGGAAGTCTATAGTTTCTCAAAGCTATTTTAGGACATACACAGCCACTGGTTGCCTCACTAAAACCATATTCTAAGGAATACTAAATGTTGTAGCCACATCCTTAGAGCTGGGTCAAACATCTAACTGGTCACAGTTTATGGGGGGAAGGGGGTTATATCAGGCTTACAAAATCCAGGGGAAACTCCATCAATGGCAGAAAATGCTAGCTCACTCCACCATGCATCACAGCAGAGAAAGAGAGAGGTGAGGGGGAGAGAGATAACACCAGGAAGCACTAACCACCCTAGCTCAAAGCTCCTCTGGACAAACCCACTAGGGTTGGACTCAGTTTTACCCTTGTAGTTTAAAAGGATGGCCCCCAATATATTCAGGATTTTACTAAAGTTTGTAATTTAGATCTACAGCCACATGGCTGGAGGAGATGTCACTGCGGGTGGGTCCTAGAGTCCTGTCCTAAGGTGTGTGATTGGATTTGGAATTTCAGTCTAAAGACATACAAGGTGCTTGAGATTTGCCTGTAGTTTTAAAAGTATGCTTGCTTGCTTTTGGGTGGTGGTTTTCTCTCTGTTTGGACAGGGCCTGTGGAAGTGGTATAACTTCTGTCATTATGGAACTTCCCCTGGATCTGTAAGCTTCAAATAAATTTTCTTCTTCCCATAATTTGTGCTTGTGTTGGAAGCTTATTACAGAGATACGTGGTTGATGAATGTCATTGGAGATAAGATGGGGGCTGTGTTCAATACATAGATCACTATTTGTAATATGAACCTTTTAACAATATAAATTCTGCCAATCCATGAGCATGGAAGGTCTGTTAATCTTATTGTATCTTTTTCAATTACTTCTTCCATAGTTTAAAATTTTTATTATTGTAAATTTCTTTTGTCTCTTTGGTTAGGTTTATTCCTAGTTATTTTCTTTTGGAGTAACTGTGAATGGGATATTTTTCTAGATTTTTTCCATCAAGTTCAGAAGAGGTTTTAGTGCGTTGGTTTTGTATCCTGCTGTTTTATTAATGGTGTATATCTTAGGTAAGTGTTTTTTGTGTCATCTTTAGTGGGTTGCATTCCTGGAATGAATATCTCTCCAGTCTTGGGCTTTGCTTTTTTGGGAGGTATTACTGCTTCAATCTCATTGTTGTGGCTCTACTTAAGATGTTTATATTCTCCTGAATTAATTTTAGTGTGTTATATATGTCTAGGAGTATATCTATTTCTTTTAGATTTTCTAGTTGCTTTGAGAATATAAATTTTTCAAAGTATTCTCCCATACTTTTCTGGATTTCATTGGAATCAGCTAAAGTGCCTCAATTTACATGTCTAATTTATTAATTTAAATTTTCTCTACTTGGACATGAAAGTACAAGTAAAACCTCATTTCAATAACCACTTTCATCAATCAGATTAAAGAAACTTCAGTTAATCTTTACCATAGATCAAACAGACTTAACAGACACTCACAAAATATTCCATCTAGTCGCCTCAGAAGGCACACCCTTATTGGCAGCCCATGGTTTGGCTAGGAGTTTGTCAATGTTGCTTATTTTTGCAAAGAACCAACTATTCATTTAATTAATTTTTCATTGTTTTTCAATTTTCTTTTAATCTCCATTTATTTAATTTATATCAGAATTTTTTTTCAACTCTTACTATCTCCTGTTTTTAGGTATAGCTTGTTTTCCAAAGGAGTAGAGATATGTCATTATGTTTTATTAATTTGAGATTTCTCTGATTTTTTAAATTCAAGCATTCATAGGCATAAACTTCCCTTGTGAGACTGCCTTTGTTGTTTCCTGAAAGGCTCTGTAAATTGTAGTTTAATTTTCATTTTAAGTTTTTTTCCCTGATTTCTTCAGTGACTCAGTAAATATTTGAGTGCATTATTCAAACTACCTGGCAACATGGCATCACCAGCTGTGCCCCTTATAATAGCTACTCTCCTGAGTGGCTCTGTAGGAGCAACCAAATGCAAAACCTGGCTAGCTAAAAGGTGGGCTAACCTTGGACACCACAGCATTTGTGTGTTCTATGTATATTACATATAATGATCATAGCAGTTTCTCAGGATTTGCCAATCTGTTGAACTGTGAGTGTGGGAGAAAAAAATATATGCAAATAATATCAAGTCAGCATTTGTGTTTTGCATCATTAAGTAAAAGAAATAAAAATATATCAAAAATAGTGTATCATTCAGTATCCAAGTATTTGCGCAGTTTCTGTGGCTTCTTTTGTTAATGGTTTCTACTTTTATTTTGCAGTGGCATAATAAGACACAACAATCCCAGTTCCTTTGAATATTATTAAACTTGCTTTATTGCCCCAAATCTAATTTCTTTTAGAGAAAATTCCATGGGCTGCTAAGAAGCTCTGAAGCTCTTTAATAGAATATTTGTGTTTCTTAAGTGTATTTGATCTATGGCGAAGATTAGTTCTGATTGACGAAAGTGTGTATTAAAATGATGATGATTATTATTATAAGGTTTTACTTTTACTTTTAATGTCCATTAGTGTCAGTTTTATGAAACTGGGAAGCCACAATATTTGTTGCATATATATTTTCCATTGTTATTGTAAATCTATTTTCTTTATTAAAATGTGGCTTTTGGCTGGGAACACAGATCAAGAGATAATTGTGCTTGCTTGAAAAGCTTCTTGATTTGGGTTCTATTTCCCAGTTCCCATGTAAAGCCAGATGTGCAAAGTAGTACATACATCTGGAATTCATTTGAGGTGGCCAGAGACTCTAGCATGCTTGCAGCAGACAGCTTCAGGTTCACTGAGATGAACTTCCAGACCAGGCACAGTTATAGGGAAAGGGATATTTATTGAAGCTTACAGATCCAGGGGAAGTTCCATAATGGCAGAAGAAGCTGGTCTGCCTTCACAGGCCCAAGCAGAGAGAGAGAGAAGAGAGAAGCACAAGCCAAAAGCCAAAAAGCCACACAGCACAGCACACTTCAAGAACTCTAGCTAGGTACACTTTGCATATCTTTAGATTGAAATTTGAAACCCACCACCACACCTTAAGATCCACCCAGTGATACTGCCTCCAGCTAGGTGGCTGTGGAATGCAAACCACAAACAAATAAACAACTGAATATATTGGGGGCCATCTGTTCTATTCAAACAACCACATTCCACCCTGGCCCCCAACAGATTTATAACCATCACACATTGTAAATTGTACTCAGATCAATCAAAAAGGTCCCTACAGTCTTGACCAATTTAAGATACTAAGTCCTGTAAAAATCAAACAAGTTCAATATTTCTAACACATAAAGGCAAAGAGTAAACATTTTCAACTGGAATAAGGCATAGCAAGGAGAGACTAAAACAATGCAAACTCAACCACCATCAAACAAACATCAAACTTCTGCAGTTCAAGTCTGATACAACCAGAGAATGACAGTCTTCACATGTTCCAATTCTGCCCCTCCAGCTGGGCAGAGTAGCCAGGGAACACTTCCATCTCAGGCCAACAGTGCGCTCTATGGTAACCCTTGCACAGTCCTGGTATATACAAAACATCTTGAGGTCTTCATGCAAACCATAGTCCATCTTCCAAAGGCTCTTTCAGCCTATCAGGGCATCAGGCCCTATCTCATGCCACATCTCAGTGGCAGCTCCTGGAAGCATGTGCAATTCACTACCACTCCTTGCATTTTTCATGCTTCTGAAACCAATATCAGGTATGCAAGACACAGCCATTTCTTAATTCACAGGCAAAATAAATCATAATCTTGAAAAGCAGTTTCCTTCTCCAGTCAACTCTTTCCAAAAGTACTTGCATTTCTATGATAGTCTTTCTTCAGACATCCTTTCCATGGTAAATAAATTGGACCATCTTCCTTTAAGATTGTTAATTTGTTTGACGATAGCAGATTCAGTAACCTAAAACCAGTCTCAGTGCCTGTAATTTTAACTTGCTTGAGGTTTTCCAGCTTAAAATCTTAAATCTCTCAGTCCAGTATCTCTAGCCAAGTACATCAGTCCATTACAAATTTAACCTTGATCAAACTGTCTGGGCCTGGGCAGCAGGACACAGACAGCCCTTATGCCAGTAGCCCAGTTCCAACAAAGTTGTCTGCAGTCTTTCCTTTCCCTTACAAAGCTCATAAGCCAAGCCTTGAAGGTCAATGCTGCCTGAACTTAGCACTCTCAGACTCTCATCAGAATAGTCCATAAAACTTGGCTTACCACTCCAGAAGACATCTTCAGTTGCAAGCACAAAGTCCATGTGTATTCCTCCAAAACAAAGTTTTCAAAATATCAAAATCAAAATGGCCAGGTTCATCTCAGTCTACTACTAGGTACCAAATTCTGTAGCAGACAGCTTCAGGTTCACTGAGATAAACTTCCAGACCAGACACAGTTATAAAGGAAGGGATATTTATTGAAGCTTACAGATCCAGGGGAAGTTCCATAATGGCAGAAGAAGTTGGTCTGCCTTCACAGGCCCAAGCAGAGAAAGAGAAAAGAGAAGTACAAGCCAAAATCCAAAAATCCACACAGCACAGCACACTTCAGGAACTCCAGCGAGGTACACTTTGCATATCTTTAGATTGAAATCTGAAACTCACCACTACACCTTAAGATCCACCCAGTGATACTGCCTCCAGCCAGGTGGCTGCAGAATGTAAACTACAAACAAATAAACAACTGAATATATTTGGGGGGCATCTATTTTATTCAAACCACCACAATGCTCATTCTTTCAAATAAACAAATGAAATAATTTTTTAAATGGGACTTTATGTCTTCTAATTTGGGCTTGAAGTCTACCTTATCACACAACAAAACAGTTGCATCAGTTAATTTTGGTTTCTATTTGCTTGATAGATTAATTTCTTTTTTTTGATTCAGTCTGTGGGTAGGTGACTGACTATGCCAGTGATGTATATTTCTTGAAGAAAACAGGTAGACCTTATTTAGCACATTCATACATGTTTACAATGGTTTGATCACACTCATCCCCAATAACCCTCTCTTGTCCCCTCCACTAAAACAATTATTCACAATCCCCATCCTACTTATATGTCTTTTTTTTTGACCCACTGAATTATTTTAGGGTGATATGCATGATAATGGGTGTGAGGCTATTGAAGAATGGACAACCCACCAGTGACTATACCATTGAAGGGATGACTTCCCCTTTTCCAGAAATCACCTGCCATTAGCCACTCTGGGAGGTCTGAGTCTCATGAACCTCCTTCCCCATCCATGATGACATATTGACAGACTCAACCTTGTGCTAGAAACCACAGTTTCTGTGAGTTAATGAGTGTAGAAGTCACATATCCAAAAGACAGCATTCCATGGCCATCATTACTATCTTCTTGCACTTATATTCTTTCCTTTCCTTCTTCCTCAAGTTTCTCTGAGCCTTGCAAGGTATTGTTTAGAGTACAAACCGACCACTTATTCATTAATTTTGAAGCTACTATACACCTTGGAATTAATCACTTCCCATTTAGTAAGAAACTTCTGTGATGAAGGTTGCAACCAGTGCCAATATATGGGAATGAACATAAATATTTAAAAGGCAGTTTGACATGTGGACCCTTTGGCATAACCAAGTAGTGAGTGCCCCTGTCGTCATGGCTATATCCTAGCCATAGGCTTTTGCCCAGATTTATACTCCAAGGCATGATTTCCCTCTTGTGAAGTGGGCCTCAAATACATTCAAAGAGTAGCTAGTTACTCCTGCAACTTTCATGCCCCTTTTCACTAGTGGGCACATCTTGCTTGGTAGGTTGGTTCTAAGGCCCACAGCTGTGTAAGGCCATTTATGACTTTTCTTACCCTTTAGTTTGCATTGTACCTTCTGGCATGAAAACAGAAGGATCTTCCTGAGCCATTACAGCTGGGTTTCTTTAAGTCTTGCAACCAAAGCATGTAGTACCTTCAGCAATAGGGACTTACCATCAAGATTTTTCAGGCAACCAGAACAATGACAATAGCCAATATTATTTTAGAGGCCTCTGTAGTCTCCCTGAGCAATAACTCATTAAGAGGTACCTTATTTTTTTTCTTTTTCCTGTTTTTTTTTTTAATTTTTATGAATATTGTTTTGTTTAATAAACTCTCCAAATGCATTTATAGCACATAATTCTTCTTTAAATTATCATTACTATGAATTATTAACAACAAATTTTGTATGGATACATCATGTGTTGGTACCCTCTTTTCCCTTATCTCTGCCCCATTCCACTGGGGACCCTCCTCAGTGGGGTTTCGTTACAGATTTGTTGGTAGGCCATATAATTCACCTATTTAAACTATGTAAGCCAGGAGCTGGAGAAATAGCTCAGTAGTTAAAGTGTTTGACTGCAAAGTCTAAGGACCCACATAAAACCAGATGCACAAAGTGGTGCATATGTCTGTAGTTTACAGTGGGTAGAGATCCTGGTGTGCTATTCTCCTTTCTTCTCTCTCTCTCTTTCTCTTAGCCTCTTTGTCTCTCTATTTCTCAGTTAAATAAATAAAATATTTAAAAAATATATAATCCAACCTGGGTGTGGTAGCTCACACATTTAATCTCAGCACTTGGGAGACAGAGGTAGGGGGATTACCATGTGTTTGAGGTCACTCTTAGACTACATAGTGAATTCCAGGTCAGCCTGGGCTAGTGTGAGGCCCTACCTCAACAAACCAAAAATGAAAAAAAGGTAAGTCAGTGGTGTTTAGCATAGTCATATAGTTGTCTGACCATCTCCACAATCAATGCCAAACATTTTTTTAATTTTTTTTGTTTATTCTTATTTGAGAACAACAGGGAGAGAAAGAGGGAGAGAGAGAGAGAGAGAGAGAGAGAGAGAGCGAGAGGGAGAGAGAGAGAGAGAGAGAGAGAGAGAGAGAGAGAGAGAGAGAGAATGGATGCACCAGGGCTTCCAGCCACTGCAAACAAACTTCAGATGTGTGCGCCCCCTTGTGCATCTGGCTAACGTGTGTCCTGAAGAATTGAGCCTCAAACTGGGGTCCATAGGCTTCACAGGCAAGTGCTTAACCACTAAGCTATCTCTCCAGCCCCAGTGCCAAATATTTTTGTCATGCAAAAAGATCTTCATACCATTCAACCACAATTCTCAGACACTAGTTTGCATTATTTATATATAGATTTGCCCATTCTACATTTTTCATATGCATGGAATCATACAATATTTAATCTTTGGTGACTGGCATATTTTCAGGATTCATCTGTGTTGTAGTATGTGACTACTTCCAATCGTTTTTATGGTCAACTTATATTGTTTTCTGGGTAGACTATGTACTATATTCTATTTATCAGTTAATTAATTGGTAAACAATCAGCTTAGTTTTACTTTTTAGGTTTAATGGATAATGCTGCTATGAACATTTGTGTACATGATTTTGCATGATTAGATTTTAATTTCTCTTAGGTTTATATCTAAGAATGAACTGTGGATCAGATGAAAAGTCTGTATTTAGCTTTGTGGATATCTGTCAGACTGCTTTATAAAGCCTCTGTACCATTTTATATTTAGCATTAAAATTCACATTTCTACAAGGACATTAGCACTTATTTTCAGATCTTTTGAGCATTTTCATCTTAATTGATATGAAGTCTTTGCATTTCCATAAGAACATAGTTACACTTTCATGTGCTCATTAGTCATTTGTATATCTATTCTGCAGAAATAACTAGATAGATACTCTGCCATTGTTTAATTAGGCTATGTTTTTTTTTAATACTGATTTATCTGTGTTAATCTATGCAGAGACATAAATATATAATATATATAATTTGTGAATGTTTTTCTAATTAGTTTTTTCCCATTCATATAACTATAAATAAGGCATTGTATACATGTGTGTATATATGCATATATACATAAACCTGATATGAATGAATCTTAAATAAACAAAGCCAGTTAATAATAAAGTTTTAACTTATATACTTTGGTACATTCATGTATTTATCTTTAGATGTGTATACCCATGTATTACATAATACTATTAATTTAATACATTGCAAAATTTGATTTTCTAGTGTTTGCTAAGGACTTTGTGAGTAATTTTTTGAAATAATATATGTTGTTTACACTTCTGACAAGTTCATTGGTTCTTTACACATATGCTGGCCTCATAAAGTGGGCTTTTTGACAAAAAGTGCAATATCTAGCCGGGTGTGGTGGCACATGCCTTTAATCTCAGTACTTGGGAGGCAGAGATAGGAGAATTGCTGTGAGTTCAAGGCCACCCTGAGATTGAATTCCAGGTCAGCCTGGGTTAGAGTGAGACTCTACATTGAAAAACAAAGAAAAAAAGTGTAATATCTTTCTTACAGTATTGTTAGCATCCATATGTGATGCTCATTTCACTTTTTAAATTTTTATTTATTTATTTTAATTTTTGATACTTTCAAATATGTATATAATGTATTTTCATCTTATTTTCCCAATGACCTTGTCTTATTCCCCCTTACATTAACACCCTTCATCTTCTTATATTACTTTCATGCCCCATCCCACACTGGGTTAAATTAATGTTTCTGGCTTGATCATAAGTGGAAGACTATTTATCATGTAATAGGCAACTGGTCCGTGCCTACACCACCAACATGACTTCCTGTCTCCCAGAAACCACTGGCTTCCATCATGTACTCTGGAAGGTGTGGAGTTTCATGTATCCTTCCTCCTTTGAAAGTGATATATTGACAGGCTTAGTCTTGTACAGGAAACCACTGGTGCTATAAATATATTCTATTTATTTATTTAAGAAAGAGAGAGAGGACTTCCAGTTAAGATGGCGGCGTAGGCACCACACCAAAGCAGCCTAGGGAGGAAAAAGACCAAAAAAACTCAGCAAAATACACACTTTTACTAAAAAGTGAGGTGTATAGGAAATTGAAGCGGCAGCAGAGAAGTAGAAGAGTTATAGAGCATCCAGAGCCTGCACAGGCGGGAAAAGCGGCTCTGGCAGCTCGACCAACCGCCGCAGCTGCGGCACAGCAGAAAGCCGCCAGACTCGGCTCGAGCCGCAGGAAAAGCCAGGTGCGGGATTTTCCCTTTACACCGTGCTCTCCGCAACTCGGGAAACGTGAGGGGAGAGTGGCAGTGAGCAACGGAGGAGCAGACCGCGAGGTAGAAGAACACGTGGAACAGTGAGAGAACCAGAGCAGCCGCGGCTCCCTCCCCTCCCCCACCGCCTGAACCCAGCTCCAGCGAACAGAGCAGTGGCCCGGGTCCCGGCCACACCAACTTGGGCTGACAACAGGACCCAAACAGGAGCAGAGTTCGGCAGCAACATCAGCGGCTTCAGCACCGGTAACAGCGGCCCCAGCAGCAGCAGACCCAGGAGTGGCAGCAGCGGCAGACTCGGCAGCAGCAGCTTCAGGGGGAGCAGTGGCAGTGGACACAGCAGCAATAGCTTCAGCAGCAGTGGTGGCTCCAGCAGTGGCAGCTACAGCAGCAGCAGAGGCAGCAGCAGTGGCACAGTTTGCCCCATAGGAAAAGCAAGTGCCCAGCTTCAGAAATCAGAACAGCAGCCCGACGACCCAGGCAGGGTCAGAGGGAGGAGGATCCCCATGAATTCGAGGCCACCCTGAGACTACATAGTGAATTACAGGTCAGCCTGAGCTATAATGAAACCCTACCTCCAAAAAAAAAAAAAAAAAAATGAAGGCTGGAGAAATGACTTAACAGTTAAGATACTTGCCTGCAATGCTAAAGAAGCCAGGTTCAATTCCCCAGAGCCCACATAAGCCAGAGTCACAAGGTGCAGCATACATATGGACTTTGTTTGCCCATTCTCTCTCTCTGTCTGTCTCTCTCTCATAAATAAAATAAGATAAATTTTAAAAAGTTAAAATGGAGGAGAATGATTAAAGAAAACACCTGTGGTGTTTTGAATTAGGTATCCCCCATAAACTTATGTGTTTTGAATGCTTTGTTCCTGGCTGATGGCAGTGTGGGAGGTGGAGCTTGGCTGGAGGAGGCATGTTGTTGGGGCAGGCTTTGGGAAGTTATTTTAGCCAGCCCCCTTTGCTAGTGTTGGGCTCACTCTTCTGCTGCTGTCCCCTGATGTTGATAAGGATGATGTCCAGCCTCTGCTTTACAGTCTTTGCCTGCCGATTCCCCTCGAGACTGTAAGCCAAAATAAAAACGTTTCCTCCCATTAGCTGCTTTTGGTCAGTGATTTATCTCAGGCAACTGAAACAACACCTACAATCAACCACTGGCATCCATCACACACACAAACACACACATCACACATGAATATACATACATGCACACACAGACACATAAAAAAGATATGTGAAGTGATAAATGAAGAAATGAAACAGATATCTGGAGTGCTTCCCACATAAGTCTATATGGCAATAATGTGTGCCTTTTCCTTCATACTCAGACAGCAAGTTGTCACTCAGCCCAAACCAAGCTGTGGCAGAAGTGGTGGTCAGGAAATAAGGAAGCTCATTTTCATCCATAAATGCACATTCAATGATGACAGTATTCCAAATTTCACCCTCAATGCAGGATGCAAAAGAAAAGGGAGGCAATCCTTGATACTCCATTGCTGCATTAGTCATGCCTTTTAATTTTCTGTATTTCTTATGGCTTGAAGTTCAGGAGCTTTCCCTGAAGTCTTCCCCCTTAGAACTACAAATCTCTAGAGACATTAATTAGCTCACCTCCAAGAGCACCTTTCCAGTGAACCCATCCTATCTAATCTCCTCTGTCAGATAGTCACACTACTGTTTTCTTGCCTTAATCACCCCAATCATATACCAAACAGAGACAATTTCTACACCACAAACACACTCAAATCATTCGACCAACCAAACCAAAGCTATTGCCTGTGCCAATGCACCTTACCATACCAGACACAAGGTTCTCTTGCCCATGCTTCCTTATTACTCTCTCTACCTTCTGATGAGCCCTGATCTGAGTATGGTATGTCTCTTAGGAATTGTAACATACTACCATGTCTGAATAATAATAAAGCCTGCATTTTAGAACCATGGCTTATAGTCTGGTGAGGAGAAGAGCACTTCCATATGACTTCTCAGTGAAGTTAGAGGAGTTCTGAAAGGATCAATGGGAACATAGTGGGAGAAGCAACTGACATGAGCACCACAGAAGGTTTAAGTGGGGACAGCCAGCCTGAGTCCAAGCAACACAGGCAGCTATCCAAAGCCCAGGCTGGAAGGAGCATCCAATAAAGAGGAGTTGGCCTAGGGGAGAATTCAGGAAGAGAGCTAGAGGTACTGGTGAAGAGAAAAATTAAACAATATTTTGGGAGATGGGTAACTAAAGGAAAATTAAACTAACCTTGCTGTTTTTCCCTGGGAGAAACTTACATTGAGACTGTTGAGCAAACATATTCAGTCAACACAGGCTGGAAGAAGTTTATTTGGAGCCAAGAGACACTCTCCTTATAAAAATAGAAGATAGATGGATGCCATTTGGTTCCCACCTGTAGAACATGGTGGTTACTGTGAAGAGAGAATTCTGACTATTAGGACAGTAATCTCAGTCTGTACTTCAGTTAAAACAGGTTGGTGGTTGTGGAATCCTTTTATAATCCATATTTTTAAAATATTAGGGCTGGAGAGGTGTTTCAGTGGTTAACAGTACTTTCAAAGCCTGATGGCCCAGGTTTGATTCCCCAGTACACCTATAAAGCCAGATGCACAAAGTGGCCCATGCATCTAAAGTTCATTTGCAGTTGTAAGAGGCCCTGGTGAACTCATTCATTCATTCTCTCACTCTTTCCTTGCAAATAGGTTAAAAACTGTTTTTAAGAACATTAACATTAAGAATTTTCAGTTATTTTGGATGCAGTCAGGTGTGTAGAGTGAGTGGGAAGACTCCATGTTTAAAGGGTATTCCCCTCCTGATGGTCCCTGACTCTTTCATGTAGGAAGTACAGGGTTATATGTGGCATATGTCTTGAAGGGGAGGGTTGTGTCCCTTGCCTGCAAACTTTTCTGTAGATGTACCAGCCCATAATATCTCAGAATGTGACTATTCCCAAAGGAGGCTCTGACTAGAACATTGATGTTAAGTAAGGCCATAAAAGTGGCCTGTAATCCCATCTGACTTATGTTTTTTAATGTGAGGAAATTTCCTTCCCTGGTGGTCTAGTGGTTTGTATTTGGTGCTGTCATAATGTGAGGAAATTTTTACAGAAAGAGAAATGTGAGAGAGGTCACACACAGAGGAAGGAACATGTGAGGAACAGGTTGAAGCCAAGTACACAGGACTCAGGAGAAAGGCAACCTGCCAACACACTGACCCTGAACTTTCATCCTCCACAAATGCAATAATAACTTCCTATTGAGGAAGCCACACAGTGTATGATCCTTTGCCATGCAAGCCTAGCAAATGAATAAAGGTAACAACAGACAAGTTGTTAAAAACACAAATTGTCCAGGAAAATAAACTTCCTCAGCAGAAAGCTACAGAATTACCCTCTGCTGTCTTTCAGGTTCAACCATTCACTTGGGCAGTGTGTTGACTAATATGATACAATTCCACATAATCAACACTAACTAAAGGCCAGTCATAGTGAGGGACATTGAACAAAAACATATGTAATTCTTCAAGGTCATAGGTATTGGAGAATAGGAAAGAAGGACATGTTAATCAAAGTCCAACTTCAGCCAAAAACCCAAGACATCCTCTCTCACAGGTGTGACAAGAGTCCCAAAGAACTGAGAGCTATCCCTTGATAAGAACTGCCTTGTCCTGCAAGAGGAATGTTTAGGAAGGAAAGCAATTTGTGAATATCCACAGAGAAGTAAGGGTGGCTCCCTGTGAGGAATTCTGTGATTCAAAGCAGATAGTGGAGGAAGGAGAAAGAACTCTGAAAAATTGTAAGAGGGTAAGGAAATGACTAGATGTGTAAACTACATGTTATTCAAACATGAGGACCTGAGTTCATATCCACAGAACCCACATAAAAGCCAGGCATGGAAAAGCACACCTGTAATCCCAGTGCTAGTCAGGCAAAGACTGGATCTATAGAGCTCAGTGGCCAGCTAGTCTAGCCTACTTGGTGAGCTCCAGGTTCACTGAGAGAACCTGTCTAAAAAAAAAAATAATAATAAGGTGGAAGGAATAGATGGTAAGACCCCATTGCTGAAGACTCCACATACTTAGGCTGCAAAGCTCCGCTGGAACTGAGCTGATAACCTCCTCCATGTAGACCAGCTGACAGAAAGCTGGAGGAAGCCATTCTGCATGCTGTTCAATGGGAGAAAGAGAAAACATCAGTGAAGATACTCAACTGTGGACATTGCAAGTCTTATATTTGGCCATCCAGGCCAAATGAGCCAACAGGGGCAATAGTGGCATATCCATCATAGTGGAAACCAGCTGTCCTCTAATGGGACTGGAGGCCCGCTCCATGGGAGGGAATACATCCCTGATACTGAAAACTTATAACAACTTCTGGTTAAGATGGCAGCGTAGGTACCATGCCAAAGCAGCCTAGGGGGGAAAAAAGACCAAAAAAACTCAGCAAAATACACACTTTTACTAAAAAGTGAGGTGTATAGGAAATTGAACCAGCAGCAGAGAAGTAGAAAAGTTCCAGAACATCCAGAGCCTGCACAGGCGGGAAAAGTGGCTCCAGCAGCTCGGCCAACCGCCACGGCCACGGTGCACCACAAAGCCGCCAGGCTTGGCTCCAGCCGCAGGAAAAGCCAGGTGTGGGCGCTTCCCCTCACACCGCGCTCTCCGCAACCCAGGACATGTGAAGGGAGAGCAGCAGTGAGCAACGGAGGAGCAGACCGCGAGGTAGAAGAACACTTGGAGCAGCAAGAGAACCAGAGCAGCTGCGGCTCTCTCCCCTCCCCCACCGCCTGAGCCCAGCTCCAGTGAACAGAGCAGCAGCCCAGGACCCGGCCACGCCAACAGCGGGACCCAAGCAGGAGCAGAGTTCGGCAGCAACATCAGCGGCTCCAGCACCGGTAACAGCGGCCCCAGTAGCAGCAGACCCAGGAGTGGCAGCAGCGGCAGACTCAGCAGCAGCAGCTTCAGGGGGAGCAGCAGCAGTGGACACAGCAGCAGCAGCTTCAGCAGCAGTGGTGGCTCAGGCAGTGGCAGCTACAGCAGCAGCAGAAGCAGCAGCAGCAGTGGGTCCAGCAGCAACACCTTCAGCAGCAGTGGGTACAGTCCCAGCAGGGGCAGCCTGAGCAGCAGCAGTTCCAGCAGCAGGGGTGCTGATCTGCAGGGCTACACTTGCCAGGCTCAGTTTGCCCCGCAGGAAAAGCAAGTGCCCAGCTCCAGAAATCAGAACACCAGCCTGACGACCCAGGTAGCAAATTGACTGAGACCAAAATCATCCAAGGTAACAGGGATTGCAGCAGGGAAGGGTCTCACTTGGTTGCAAGCTGACTTGAATCCCTCAACAGACCAGAAATCTTAACCTCTTTGTTGATAGAGGATCTGGTCGTTATAATAACTACTCTTGCATACATACTTGGGGCTGTTTTTGATTGAATGTGTACAGTGTTTAGTTAAATTTTAGAATCTACCTGTATTTTATTCCACTCAGCCTGCTTGAATACTCCTATAGCAGGGAAACTCAACCCCTAAGAACATCTTTGTAGATACCCTGAGAGTCTTAAGAGCCACACCTAACACCTTAAGGTCCTACCCTGAAAATATATTACATCAAATCAATTGATACAGCTAAGAATACACAGCTAGCTAGAAAATCCAAGCATTAACTTAATCCAAGATGCAAAAATATATACATTATAACACAAGAAACACTAAAAAGCAAGATGATATAAATCCACCTAAAAGTATTAATGCATCAGAAATGTCCTCCAGTGAGAAAGAGTTAGAGGAAATGCCTGAGAAAGAGTTCAAAAGAATAATTATAAATATGTTCAAAGAGGTCAAAGAACACATGAAAACAATCAAAGAAGAAATCAAAGAGGAAATCAAAGGAATCAAAGAAGAGGCAGGACACCAATTTCATGAAATAAGGAAGGCAATACAAGACATAAATAGGGAAATAGAAATAATAAAGAAAAACCAGTCAGAATTACTAGCAATGAAGAACACAGTTAATGAAATAAAAAACTCTAGAAAATCTCACCAGTAGGATGGATGAGGGAGAGGACAGAATATCTAAGCTAGAAAACCAGGTGGCAGACCTAATGCAGTCCAACAAAGAGAAAGACAAACTTATAGAAAAGCATGAGTGGGAATTTCAAGATATTCGGGACACTATGAAAAGATCCAATATAAGAATTCAGGGCATAGTAGAAGGAGAAGAACTCCACTCCAGAGGCATAGTAGGCATCTTCAACAAAATCATAGAGGAAAATTTCCCCCAAATTGGGAAAGAGGTGCCAATACAGATACAGGAAGCCTTTAGAATCCCAGTCAGACAAAACCCAGAAAGAACCTCTCCTTGCCATATTATAATCAAACTTCCAAACACACACACCAAAGAAAAAATATTGAAAGCAGTTAGAGAGAAAAGTCAAGTTACCTACAAAAGCAAGCCCATCAGGATTACAGCAGATTATTCAACACAAACTTTTAAAGCCAGAAGGGCTTGGAGTGATATATGCCAAGTTCTGAAAGATAACAACTGTCAACCAAGGTTACTTTATCCTGCAAAGTTATCCATTCAAATAGATGGAGAAATAAAGACATTCCATGACAAAAGCAGGTTAAAGGAGTATTTGAAGACAAAACCAACTCTACAGAAAATACTTGATAGAATCCTCCATGCTGAACAAAAGGAAAAGCACACATATAAGGAACCTAGAAAAATCAAGCTATACTCAAATACCAGTTAAAAGAAGAGAGCACAGGTAGAACCAGAAACACACACACACAAAAAAATGGCAAACATAAATACACACCTTTCAATAATATCTCTTAATATCAATGGTCTCAATGCCCCAATGAAAAGACATAGATTTGCAGACTGGGCTAAAAAGCAGGATCCTACTATTTGTTGTCTACAAGAAATTTACCTTTCTACAAAGGATAGACATTATCTTAGGATGAAAGGTGGGAAGACGGTGTTTCAAGCAAATGGGCCTAGAAAACAAGCACGGGTTGCTATCCTAATATCAGATAGGGTAGACTTTAGTCCGACGTTAGTCAAGAAAGATAAGGAAGGTCTCTTTATACTGATTAAGGGCACACTCCAACAGGAGGACATTACAATCCTAAACATATATGCACCTAACATGGGGGCTCCCAAATTCGTCAAATAAACACTATTGGAACTAAGGTCACAGATAACACCAAACACAGTGGTGGTGGGTGACTTTAACACCCCACTCTCATCAATTGACAGGTCATCCAGGGAAAGAATAAACAGAGAGGCATCTGGACTAAATGAGGTCATAGAAAGAATGGACCTAACAGATATATACAGGACATTTCATCCAAAGGCTGTAGAATATACATTCTTTTCAGCAGCACATGGAACATTCTCTAAAATAGACCATATATTAGGACACAAAGCAAATCTTAACAAATTCAGGAAAATTGAAATAATTCCTTGCATTCTATCTGATGACAATGGAATTAAACTACAAATCAGTAGCAAGAAAGGCTATAGAGCATACACAAAATCATGGAAAGAAAGAGAGAGAGAGAATGGGTGTTCCAAGGCCTCCAGCCACTGCAAATGAACTCCAGATGCATGTGCTCCCTTGTGCATCTGGCTTACATGGGTCCTGGAGAATTGAGCCAGGGTCTTGTGGCTTTGTAGGTAAGCACCTTAACTGATAAGCCATCTCTCCAGCCATGGATGTTGAGTATTTTTTAAAAAATATTTATTAACAGGGCTAGAGAAATGGCTTAGAGGTTAAGGCACTTGTCTGCAAAGCCTAAGGACCCAGGTTCGATTCTCCAGGTCCCATGTAAGCCAGATTCACATGGTGGCACATGCATCTGGAGTTCATTTGCAGTGACTAGAGGCTCTGTCATGCCCATTCTCACTGTGCCCCCTGTCTTAAATAAGTAAGTAAATAAAAATAAGTCTTTAAAAACTCTTTATTAGCCATCTGTATTTCTTTCAAGAACTCTGTTCAGTTCCATAGCTCATTTTGAGTATAAGGTTGTTGTTGTGATGTTTGGTTTTCTGAATTAAGTATTTTATATATAAATCTGTCAATTATGTCACTGACAAAGATTTTCTTCCATTTTTAACTTCACTCAGTTAACCAATTTCTGTGTTATACAAAATCTATTAAATTTCATGTGGTCCTATTTGTCAATTGTTGGTCTTATTTGCAGAGTGACTGGAGACCTGTTTAGAGAATCCTTATCTATGCATATATCTTGTAGTATACTTCTTATTTTTTCCCTTAGCAGTTTCATAGTTATGGTATAAAAGTGATGTATTTGACACATTTGCAGTTAACTTTTGTGCAGCATAAAAGAGAAGGATATAGATTCATCTTTCTATATATGTAGATACTTAGTTTAAACAGCACCATTTGTTAAAGATACTCCTCTTTCTCCTATGTGCATTTCTTTTTTTTTTTTTTTGGTTTTTTGAGGTAGGGTCTCTCTCTAGCTCAGGCTAACCAGAAATTCACTATGCAGTCTCAGGGTGGCCTCGAACTCACAGCGATCCTTCTACCTCTGCCTCCCGAGTGCTGGGATTAAAGACTATGTCCGGCCTTTTTTTTTTGGTTTTTGCATTTTGTCAAAAAGGAGATGCTTGCAGTTTCATGGACTGATATACGGGTCCAGTATTTTATTATATTAATCTATGGGTCCACTTGTTGTGTCTGTACCATGCTGTTTTTTTATTACTGTGGCTTAGGAGTATAACTCGAGGTATGGTGATACATTATTCTTTTTGCTTATGATTGTGTTGGCTTCCTGGTGTCTTTTGTGCTTCCATATCAATTTTAGAATTTTTTTTTATTTTCTTGATGAATGGTGCTGGAATTTTTATTGATATTGCATTGAATTCATAGAGTACTTGTGATAGGATATCTATTTTCACAATACTAATTCTTCTGACCCATGAATGTGGGTTATTTTACTATTTTCTAGTGTGTTGCTCACTTTCTTCAGTGTTTTTTGTATTTAATTTTTTAAAATATTATTTAACTTGTTTGGAGTTGGGAAAAGAAGGAGAGACAGAGAGAAAATGGGAGTTCCAGAGCCTCCAGCCACTGCACATGAACTCCAGATACATGTGCCATCTTATGTAACTGGCTTTACATGGGGACTAGAGAATCTAACCCTGGTGTTTAGGTTTTGCAGACAAGCACCTTAACCACTGAGAAATCTCTCTAGCCCTCTTCAGTATTGTAAAGTTTTCATTGTAGAGCTCATTCACTTTCCCTATAAAGTTTTTAAGCTAATGTATATAGGATTGTTTCCCATGTTTTCTTTTTTGTATGTTTGTCATTGAAATATAAGTTTTTTAAATAAAAAATGTCCCCCATATCCTTATGTGTTTTTCATTAAACTTTATACTAAATTCCCAGATGGTAGAATCTTTTGGAGGAGGAGTTTTGGTAGAGAAGATGTGTCACTGGAGGAAGGCCTTGGGATTTTATAATCAAGCTCCACTTGCCAGTTCTAGCAGCATGCTCAGTATGGGGACTAATGTAACAGGATGTGATTCTTGCTTGTGCCATCCTTTCCTCACCATGATTAAGCTTCCCCTTAAAACTTTAAACTGGAAATAAACCCTGTCCTTTTTTCAGGTGTTCTGGTCATGTGTTTTGTTCAAACACTGAGAAGTAACTGACATAGTATATAAGAGATCTGATGATTTTTTGTATGTGAATTTCATACTTCGTCACTTTGATGAAAATTCTTATCAGTTCTAGTAGTCTTCTGGTTGAGTCTTTAGAGCCGCTTATATATAGAGTCATATCATCTGCAAATAAGGACACTTTAGTTTTATTCTTTCCTGTTTATATCCCTCTTATTACTGTCTCTTGACTTATTCATTTAGCCAAGCATTTCAATGTAATGGAAAGGGTGGATAATCTTGTCTATTCTTAATCAGGGTGAAAATGCTTTGCGATTTTTCTCCATCTAGCATGATTCTGGCTATAGGTTTATCATATAAAACATTTGTTACCCTAAGACATATTCCTTCCATCCTTAGCTTTCCCAGAACTTTTAGGATAGGATGTTGAATTTTGTCTGTATCAATTAAGATGACCATGTGATTTCTGTTCCAGAGTTAATTTATGATTCCTGTATGTTAAATTATTTCTACATCTTTTAATGAAGTCTACTTGATGGATTCCCACAGCTGTCTGTCACTGTGAGTCTAGGACAGGTTGAATCCAACCTTCCTTACTTGTATTTTTTACCCTATTCTCAGCCTCACCCATGGCAGTTAAATTTAAATAATAGGTTCCCTATCAAGTTGACACTTAGCCACAGCCCTCTGAGCTGGAAAGAATGACAGAATGGAATTTCTCTTTACTGCTAGCTCAACTTTCCAGAGAAGTCACTGTCTCAGCAAGACTTACAACTTAATTTGAGGCTACAGAACTTGTAAGTATGTTATTTGTGGAGAGGACTACCAGTGTCTTCATTACACTGTCTCTCTTAATTTTGCATGAGGATTCTACTTCTGCTCCATCACAAAAGAAAGCCATGTGACTGTGGCTGGTGTGTTTGGGCTGGCTATTCCCTTTCTCTTGCTTTTTATTTCTCCTCACTTGTCAACTGTTCTCTCACCCCTTTTGTGAATTTCCAAAGCTCTAGATCCTCTTTCTCTTTTAGAGCTTTTTTTTTTTTTTTCTTTCTTATTCTGACTTCTCCTTCCCCATCATCTGGAGATAGCCTGTAATCTGACATCTTACTCAAAAGTACTTAAGCCTAATTTTCACCACATTTAATGGAGCAACAAAGGCCATGTGTTCAGGTTTGGCAGTAATGAGGCAAGAAAAATAATCATCTCTCTGGAAAGATCAGAAAATACTTGGAAACAAAAGTAAAATATCCTTCAGGCAAAGGATTCATACCTATGAGCAGCACAAGATCAGCTGACTAGAGACAAATAGGCTACAGAAGTAGTGGGTACATTATGAACAAAGAGATGCAGGAGAGCCATGAAAGATGTATAGCTTAGGCCTGAAATATGATGCATGAACCATAAGAAAAGATTTTCTATGCACAGTTAAGACTCAGGTCAATGGTAACTTCTAGGTAAGGCTTCCTGCCCTCTCCTTTCTCCATATACCAGCATTGCAAGAACAACTACTTGAAGAAGAAAGGTGGATTGTGGAAACATGACCAAGGGCCAGATACTCTATGAGTGGAGAGACACAGAATCAGTGCAGGCTGTGAACTTGGAAGCTGAAACCTAACTGTTGGGGCAATCCCTCAGTACACAGCAATGTGGGAAACTGAGAATTAACTGCTGAACTCAGCACAGTTGTGACAGAAACTCAATCCAAACAGTATTTTATTTAAACTCCACTGGGTATCTACATACCCTCAAATCTGGTTTTACAAGTCTGAAGTGGAGTTACCAACTACATCTTGCATCAGTGCAGTTTGTCAATGAAGCACCAGATGGAGAAAAGGAATTCTAAACTTGTGCCCCCAAGTAATAAATTCTCACTGATAATATAATATTTTTAAACTATTGTATTTTTATTTTACTTTGTCTTTTATTTTTTTATTCTCCTTATATCTTCAGTCTTTCATGACTGTCTCTAAGTGGTTTTGCTTTAGTTTATGTAGCTTGATTAGGTTGTATGATGGCTTTGCACATTTTTGCACCTATTCTATCATATACTATTATATTTCCTACCCAAATCATATACTTTCTCTCAAATTTTTAAGTAATTTTCCTCTTCTCTTCCCCCTCCTTACTTCTTCTCTATAGTCTTACATAGCTTTAGCAGTTTTTTAGCTACAAGAAATTCACCTCATTATCAAAAACAGACACATTAGAGGAAAAGGAAGGAAAAAGGTATTCCAAATAAATAGAACTAAGAAACAAGCCAGTGCCACTGTTTTAATAACAGAAAAAAATAAACTTCAAACCAAAAATTTATCAGAACAGATAAGGGAACTCATTTTTTATTTTTATTTATTTATTTAAGAGCGACAGACAGAGAAAGAGGGAGAGAGAGAGAGAGAGAGAGAGAGAGAGAGAGAGAGAGAGAGAGAGAGGGAGAGAATAGAATGGGCACGCCAGGGCCTCCAGCCACTGCAAAGGAACTCCAGATGAGTGTGCCCCCTTGTGCATCTGGCTAACGTGGGACCTGGGGAATAGAACCTCAAACAGGGGTCCTTAGGCTTCACAGGCAAGCACTTAACCACTAAGCCATCTCTCCAGCCCATGGGAACTCTTTTTATACTGATTAAGTGAACAATTTGTCAAGAGGAAATTCTAAGTTTAAACACATATGCCATGAACATTGGTATATCTCCTTTCATAAAATAAATCATATTATATGTAAAGACACACTCATAATTGGTGACCTCAATAAATAACTCTCACCAAGTGACAGATAATTCCAACAAAAAATAAGTAGAAAAACATCAGTGTTAAATGACATCATATGTTAAATGGACCTGATATCTACAGAGTATTTTATGCAAAAACTACAGAATATACATTCTTCTAAAAACCCCATGCAAATTCTTTAAAAAAATAGAGATGGTTTAGCAGTTAAGACTGCCTGTGCAGCCTAAAGACCCATGTTCAATTCCTCAGAACTCACATAAGCCAGATGCACTAGGTGGCACATGAGTCTGGAGTTTTGTTTGGAGTGCCTAGAGGCCCTGACATGCCCGTTTTCTCTCTTTCTCTCCAAACTAAAAATAAAATATAAAAATATAGATCATATAATATGACACAAAGCAATTCTTAGCAAATAAAAGACAATTGAATTTTTTATATTCTTATATCACTTCACAATTAGGTAAAATACTACCAGAAGCTAGAGAAACTACATAACATACACAAATTCATGAAGAGTGGAGATTTTTTACTGATGAATGGGTCACTAAAGATATTAAGAAGATGTACAGGTTTCTAGAATTAGTTGAAAATAAAATCCTAACATACCATAACCTCTGCAATGCAATAAAAACAGTCCTAAGTGGGATGTTTATAACTACAAGGGCCTACATTAAAAAATCAGAGATCTCAAATAAATAGATGATGCTCTTTAGGGTCTTAGAAAAACAAGTTTTACTTCTACTTTCATATTATATATTCATACATGAGTTTATGTATTTTTATAACAGCTGTGATCCACAAACAGAAACATGTTTCTGAGACAGATTTAATTTCCTTAATATGTTATTCTCCAGTTGTATCCATTTTTCTGCATGTGACTTAATCCTTATTTTAAAAAAAAAATACTTTATTTTTTAAAATATTCTATTTATTTATTTGTAAGCATAGAGAGGGATTGAGACAGACAGAGAGAGAGAGAAAGAGGGAGAGAGAGAGAGAGAGAATGGACATGCCAGGGTCTCTTGCCATTGCAAATGAACTCCAGACACACACATTACTTTGTGTATCTTGTTGTCCATGGGTACTGGGGAATCAAATCCAGGTCATCAGGCTTTGAAAGCAAGCACCTTTAACCATGAATCTATCACCACAGCACTAATTTCTTCTTCTTTATGATTGATAAAACTCTCTCTCTCTCTTGGTGTGTGTGTGTGTTAATTTGTGGATCATAGATTTCATACTGATACATAAAATCATGTATGAATATGTAATATGAAAGTAGAAGTAAAACTGTGCATGAGAATTAAGTGGACTAATAGGAGAGAAAATAAAAACAATAGGGATGACACAGTGGGAATATGCTCAAAGTACGTTATATACTTTTGTGAAAATATTCGTACAAAACCCATTACCCAGCCCCCAAGAAAAACTCCCAAAGTAATATGTAGACAACAAATATTTTTAACAAGGCAAAATTCTAGAAAAGGATTTGATCAAACAAAAATATACATGCACTTTATTTATTTATTATTTGAGACAGAGAAAGAGGCAGAGGGGGGGGGGGCTTCTAGCCAATGAAAATGCGTTCCAAACACACGCTCCCCTACATGCATCTGGCTTATGTAGTTTCTGAGGAATCAACCTGGGTCCTTAGCCTTTGCAGGCAAGTACCTTAATCGATGAGCTATCTCTCCAGCCCACATGTGTTTTATTATGAAAAAAAGCAATATTGCTGGTATTTATTTTCATTTATTTTTTACAGAGAAGGGGAGAGGGAGTCAGAAAGAGAGAGAGAGAGAGAGAGAGAGAGAGAGAGAAAGGAGAGAGAGAATTGGCACACCAGGGCCACAGCTACTGAAATTGAACTCCAGATGTTTGCACCACATAGTGGGCATGTGCAACCTTCCACTTACCTTACTTTTATATGCCTGGCTAAGTGGGATCTGGAGAGTAGAACACAGGTCCTTAGGCTATGCAGGCAAGTGCCTTAACCACTCAGCCACCTCTCCAGCCCTCTTCCTGGTATTTTAATGTAACCTCCACCCAAGTTTCTTTCTTTAGCTTCTTCAGTAGATTAGCTAGACAGCAAGTCACATGGATACTCCTGTCTGCCTCCCAGGGTTGGAATTACAGGCATTTGCCACCATACCTAGAACTTTATGTGAGTACAAGGGATTCAAACTCAGGTCCTCACACAACAAGCAGTTTACCCATGGAACCATCTCCCCAGCCCTTAGCATTTTTTAAGAATGTGAAATATTTTTGTTAACTCTAGTTACCATGTTGTACAATAGAACTCTGTTAAGCCTTATTTTTAATGGTTAAGCAAAAGCAGTGGAGGTAGTTCATGCCAACAATCCTAGCACTCAGGAGGATAAGGAAAGTAGAGTGTTGTGATTTCACAGCTAGCCTGGGCTTCTTAGTCAGTTCCAGGCTAACCTAAAATGTTAAATAAAAGATAATATCTAGAGAACAATGAAAATATTGGTAAATATTTCAAGAAAGTTAATTTAGTTTGAGAGATGTGAGCTGAGGATTGGCTGTGTTTGTGATTTTCTGTCTGTAACTGTCTTTTAGACCATTCCCTTTTTTTCTGTTGATTTGGTATAGCTCAATGTTCTACATTGAACTTGGAAATGTTGTACATGAGAAAGGACTCAGAAATATTTTACATAGTGATAATCAAATAATTGTGCCTGTTAACAAACTTGTGCTTCTAAAATTTCTGTTTTTGAGCTTTAAAACTATGCAGTTACTATTTCAAAATCATGAAAAAAGGTGAATTGAATAAAAAGCTAGGTCTGATTTTAGAATAACAACAACAAACAACAACTAAGGTATAATGTGTTAACAAAACATGATCGGTCCCCATTTTTTAATGATAATTGTATCAAACTGAGCTCTCTCAGAAAACATTTGCAGAAGATTGGAACTACCTAATGTCTTCTATTTTTCCTATTGGTAAGTACAATCTAAATGAAATCTCAAAGAATTCTAATTACTTGTGTTTTCAGAATTAGTGAGAACAAGTCAGGACTTGTTGGAACTATTCTGAAGACAGATTGGGCCATTTCCATTTCTCTGAAAGTTGATCAATCTAGTCAATACAAGGTTAATTCCTTCCTGAAATAGCTTGAATAAAAGTCTTAGGTGTCTTAAAATAATAGCACAGCACCATTAAAATAAAATGTTATGAATTTAAGAAGTTAGAATAGAAAACTTAATTTCTTTTGAAATCTTTTTGACAAATATCATCAACATCTTCTAAATTTAAACTGTGTTGAACCTTTCCATGTTCTCAGTAGACAAGAGGTGGAAAGAAACAATGTTAATTAGATTGCAGCTTATGACCCCAGAACTTCTCATTAGCTCAGTGATGAATCAACTAAACCAGTTTGGCATAATGAAAGAACTTGATTAACTAACTGAATTTCTAAATATACAAATGAGTGGCTTTGTTTTTGCAAAGAAACAGTATTTGCTCAATAATAGCAACAACAAAAGCATGCATGTGTACACACACACACACACACACACACACACACATACTCTAGTTCACAAAACTAGACTTGGGTGAAATAATTTCTTTAGTCTGTCTTTGGGGCCCTATTTAGGAAAAATAGATGTTTATTCATGTCTTCCCAGAAAAAGTCTCATAATAGGATGTATCTGTGATATCTATTAAGCAGCTCTACCAAAGCTAATTTGGGAACATTTGAACATGTGGCAAAGGCAAATTTAGCCTTGGATCCTCCAGGTTCTCTTTAAATATCCTATTGTGCTGAAAAGCCAGCAGCAGTTATCAGTGTATTTACTATTGCATTCCCACAGGGACATTGGTCCTGAAATACTGAGGGTCAATTGGAATTTTAGTCTATCACCAAAATTTGAAAGATGAAGTACTCTAAACCCTCTTGGGTGCTGACCTAATGCAGCAAGTAGAAAAGTCCACATATGACCTCATATGACAGGTTGCTGGCCAAACATGGGAGTAGGCATGCTCAAGACATTTTATAAGTTCAATAAAACATAAGTGAACTGTGGGTTTAAACTTGGGTCAGATTCTCTAGACAGCTCATTATGTATCTGCAAATATTCTAATACCTCAAAAACTGCAATTCAAGTACTTCCTGCCTGAGTATTGTGGATGAGGGGCACTTGATCTATCATAATGCCTTTAGGCTGTCAGCTTCAAGGAGATATTTGAATTTTCATGAGCATTGGTAGGGATAGCCTGTTTAATGATTTATATTTCCAGTAGATGTTCGTGAAAATGAGGATTGGGAATTCTCAAACATCAACCTACAGATAGTTCTTATGTGCTATTATGGATGCTGGCACATGTAAAGAATACAGGTAGTATAAAATCAGAGCTAATATCCAACATTAATTTCATTCTTCATGCAGCCTGAAGCAGGAGTCCCCTGATATCTCAGGGATATGAGCCTGTTTCTTGAGCAAAGATTGGGATGCTCCAGAAATGAAGAGACTCGGTAGAATAGTAAAAGTAAAATACTTTATTTCAGAAAGCTCCCTTCATGATGGGAGGGCCTCAAGAGCTCTGAGTCCACTTCTGTGGGCAGCAGGACTGGCTTTTACAATCTCTCTCTTGTCATGGTAATGAGGAACTAGAGTTCAGCTCACCACATTAGCTCCCTCAAGACATATAGAATTGCTGGCTTTTAAAAGGTTTTTCTCTTCTTTTCTAACTTCTGCTTTTGTGCTTAACTTTATAAATAAATGATGCCTGGCATTCCCCTGATCCATTCCTTATCTGCCTATCCCCATCAACTCCTCTCATAGATTACTACTTTTATTCCTATTGGAACAATAAAAAGTGAGATTTGAAAATTTGCAACTATTAGACGCTAGGATCAGGAGGGAATGAAGGTATTCAACCATGAAGATTTACTGAGTATTATCATATGTCAGTCTTGAATCAGGTACATAAGTGAGGTAACAGGCAGTGTCTTCCCCCTAATGGTACTTGATAGGATAGTGGTGGGAGCTAAAAAGTAAGCGAACACACATTGTGTTATATGCATATAATTTGCATGTACATTATAATATTGTGAAGGAAAAGGAAGGATAATGAATCAATGAGGAAATATCACTGTGGAATTGGCACACCCCAGCAGTGACTTTGTACAACAGTGCCTTCACCTCCTCCTGAAAACAGATCATGGATGACAGGAGTTCTTGTGAAAGACAGGCTCACTCTGGAGTGAACCAAAACAGGAACTTGGAGGGAGAAGGCTTCTTTTTTACAACAGTGACAAAGTTGTTTGTTTGTTTGTTGTTTGTCTGTTTCCAAAAAATGAGAGAGCATCTTCAGTCGCTGTGTCAAATGAAGCACAGAGACTTGGGACTAAAAAGTGCTCATTCTGTTTGATTACCTGCCCCCTGTGGAGTGCTTCTCTTTTTGAAAGTGACAAAACTTTTCTCAGCTTTGGATAAACTGAGCTTAGAGGTTAGAGCATAGGATACTCAGTGGTCACTAAGCTCCTCAAGCCAGGGGCTCTTGAGTTCTAGTCTTAAGAACTGTAAAGAATGAAGAGTGTAAACACAATAGAAGGGTAGGCAAAGGAGGGTTTACTAGAATGTAAAACAGAAAGTGAAAGTAAAGCAGAAGTCTGGAGCGTGGCAAATGGTATCATGTCCACGTAGACTGGACTGATTACTTGGAATGTACCTGGGTTCTTCTGATAGACTAATGGTTAGATACCCTGGGAGATGGGTTATGATCCTTAAGGTATACTCCCACCTCCAGTAACCCTTTTCCTTCAGCTAGACTCGACTTTCTAAAGGTTCCATAGCTTCACAAAACATGGCCACACATTAGGAACCACATGTGCATACACAGCAGTATGCAGGGAACATTGCAGATCCACATTATAATAGAATCATTGTAAGGAAAGTATATGAGAAAAGCAAAAGAAAACACCAAACTTCATCTCTCCAGATAAACTGTTTATTAGAGAAAATAGCGAAAGTCCTCAGCTTTAACACAGGATGAAGGCTGAAGCACTGAGCCAGGCTAGGGTGTAAGCTTATAAGGAGGATCCAAAGAAAAACAGACTGGACCAAGTGCAATTGATAAGAAAATTGTACCTGTTTGTGTCCTTGTTCAGAATAGGTTTCTTCAGCCAGGAATATCTAAGGGAGAATGAATACTCTGGTCCTTCACAGCCATCTAGGCTAAGGGGAGTCCATCAATCAGGAAAGGGTTCCAAATTTCTTTATTACCCACAAGCGTTAGGGATAGTTATTTACTCTTTATTTCCCTTTAGTTTTCAAGGAAGGCTATTAACCTTTCAATCATAAATCATCAAAATAATTCATGGTGGTTTATTGCCTATTAAATCCTGTTTTATAAATGATAACTTCTGAACTTGAAGACAATGTAGCTCCAATCAATTTTTTAAAAAAAATTTAAATCATAATAAATTTACAAAAAGTCTACCTTTTATGAAGTCTTTTAAGACAGGGAATTATTCACCTGAAATTTTAAGACTTAAATTTCTGATTTCCCTTCTATAAGCAAGAAATTCCTTCCCAGAAGCTTGGGGTGATCTTATACTTGGTAAAACATATCTTGTCACCATTGGGTGGACACTTGGTACTCTCATCACTATAAGATCCATGGTATTGCCTCTTTTGACTGTCGGAGGCATTCTTCCCAAACAGGGCAATGTTGATCCTCTCTACCCAACCAGGGGAGGTGCATAAGCATCACTCTTTCTGATGTTCTTGCCTCTGCCTCTTCAGCAATATCCTATTGGCATGTGCCACCATGTCCAGCAAGTGTCCCTCTTTCTAAAGTACTACATTCTACAGAGGAGGCAAAGCTTTTCAAGTCATCATGTCAGCTACCTTACCCCTTCTGATGCCATTGTTGTGAGGAAGAGCCATCACATACTGCCATAGTAACAAAGACTTTCTGGCCTGTGGATTCACCAGTTAGGCATTATCCAACAAACACATGACACAACTCATTGATCTCTCTTTGCAGTAATGAGATTCCTCTTTGTGGATTTCCTGTTTGTCAACAACAGATTAATATTTGCACAGGATATGCCTGAGGACATGGAACACCATGAGCCTTTGGTGTGAGCTAAGACACAAGGAGCTCAACAGCTTGTACAAAAGACTTGCTTATGGCATAAGCATGTTCCAAACCAAACTGTTTGCTTCAACAACCTATGATATGCCCTATTTCAGGAGTAATAAATATTTTTTCAGTTCAGCCTAAACTGTTCATGACATTTACTGCCTTAATATCTCAGTAAAAGCTTTGAGTAAAGTTAGTTCAAGGCCTCATTCCAATGGACTACATTGACCCTCCTTTAGATTCCATCTTGTGTGTTGCATGGTCATATCATATCCTTGCACATATGCAGATGGGTATCTACACTGTCTTAAAATCGCTAACATGTATAAATGCAGTGATGAATGTATCTTTATGCTACAGCCAGCATCCATTGTGAAACAAAGCAATTGCATTTTTAAAAATTGTATACTTAATTGGGGGGGGGGGACAGAGAATGGGTTTGTCAGGTCCTTCAGCAGCTGCAAAAGAACTCCAGATGCATGTGCATCTGTTTTATGTGGGTACTGGGGAATAAACCTGGGTCCTTTGGCTTTGCAGGCAGGTGCCTTAACCACTAAGCCATCTCTCCAAGCCACAGTTGTGTTTTCTGCCAGCATTCCACAGAAAATACTGTCAAATCATCCATTATCTTTACTTTGAAAATTGGTTATCTTTATTATTGACCATATTGGAAGACAAAAGAAAGAGAAGAAAGAGGAGAAATATGCCTGATTAGGTAATTACACTCTTCTTGCTCTGCAGGAAATTAAAAAAAAAAAAAATCTCTTTTATATTTTCATTCCTTTGAGCTACTTCAAAATGCAGTTAAGGAACTCAGGAAAGAATTCAAATGTTAAAAAGAAAAATCTCAGAGAGCCCCCAGAGCTGCTCCTTGCCTGCCCACCTGCAGCTGTGCGAAAGAAAGGAAAAAAAGAGGAACCCAGGGACTATTTTTCTTTTCCTTTTAAAGACTCATCACTTTCTCTAGTCTTGGGTTCCTAACTCCCCACACCTTCTTTTTGGGGGGTTAACATTTTGTCACATCAATGGACTCGGGGAGACCGAGTCATTTCTGTAGGCGCTGTGAGTCCCACCCCTGCACTTCCCTGGGCACATGACGCTGGTGCAGGGAAGGGTCGCTTTGATGGCTGCAGAACTGGAGAGCTGAGGTTAGGGAGGCACTTGTTGCTGCACCTTGTGGGCTGAAGGAGGTGGCCACGTGTCTGTGTTGTGGGACTGCTGGGGAGGAAGCATCCCGCCGCCGCTTCCTTCGCCCGCGTCTGCTGTGGTCGCGACCTGCCCCCTGGACCAGGAGCGAAGTGGTGTGGGCAGACCGGCCCCAGCCTCCCGCCCTGCGGGTGACTCAGGGAAACGGGCTGCTGCGGCTCCGCCCCCCCCCATACGCCCTTAATGTCACTTGAACAACCTGACGCCCATCCCCAGCTACAAACGAGCATGCTATGCTGTACTGTAGCTCGAAGGACAGTGAAGCCATTTGCGAACATGCTGACTTGCGATAGCGTTTCTGAGAACATTTCTGGTGGACTTGATCAACCAAGTGATGACTATTGGGGACTAGAGGAGGAGGTGTCCAAGGAGTTGTCTTCAGAATGATTCTGAAGGAACTGGACAAGCATTGTAACAGGAGTTTTTAGCCACAATCAATGAGGAGTCTTAAAGATTTAGAGCATTAGATTGTGTATGACTGGCCCAACCTCAAGGGTCTTCTGGGACCAGAGGGATGAACTGTTTAGTGGGATCAGCTGGACATTTCCTGTAGCTTAGCAGCATGGGTTGTAGGAACTTCAAAACCAGAGCATCTAAGGCCTTGTGTTCATGCCTTTCATCCCAGTGCTTGGGAGGCAGAGGTAGGAGGATCTCCATAAGTTCGAGGCCGCCATGAGACTATATAGTGAATTACAGGTCAGCCTGAGCTAAAGTGAGACCCTACCTCAAACAAACAAACAAACAAACAAACAAAAAAAAAAAAACCTGGAGCATCCGTGTCTTGCAATGGCACTAAGTTGTCTATGGCATTCATTATTGATCAGTAATCGTCCCAGTGTTTTCTTAATAAAAGGATATGATATAATATATCATAATAGTACCAATACAATAAAGGACTAAAGACTATAGTTCCATGCTGTACATCTGTAATAGCTTTTTTTTTCCTTTCCCAGGAAGCTCTTGATATATTAAAAACAACAACAAACAAACAAAAAGCCCTCAAGTCCACACTAACTTTTAAGATGCTTTTCAGCTGAAGAACATAAAACCCTGAAGAGTATACAATAATTTTATGTAAGCAGTTTTGATTAGAGGAATTTGCATAGCCACTCTAGTTGCTTTAATTGTTTTCCCCAGTGTTCTCTCATACTAAGAATGAAGGAAGACTCTGGCAGGTAGGGCAGGAATCTGTTCTGTAAAGAAAAGATGTGCCACCATGTTTTTTTTTTTTTATTTTTTTATTTTATTTTCGAGGTAGGGTCTCACTCTAGCCCAGGCTGACATGGAATTAAATATGTAGTCTCAGGGTGGCCTTGAACTCACTGCGATCCTCCTACCTCTGCCTCCCGAGTGCTGGGATTAAAGGCGTGCACCACCACGCTTGGCTATGTGCCACCATGTTGTAGGGTTGATTTACCCTTGCAAAATATTTTTTTATTTTCTCAAGCTAAGTACTGGAATATCTTCACTGTTCTATAACATTTGGAATCACTTTAAAATATTCTTTAGTGCCTTAAGTCCCCTTTGGAAGTGGACATATTCTACATTAAAATTCAAAGGGAATTATTTTTTTTTAATTATTTATTTATTTATTTGAGAGCGACAGACACAGAGAGAAAGACAGATAGAGGGAGAGAGAGAGAATGGGCGCGCCAGGGCTTCCAGCCACTGCAAATGAACTCCAGACGTGTGCGCCCCCTTGTGCATCTGGCTAACGTGGGACCTGGGGAACTGAGCCTCGAACCGGGGTCCTTAGGCTTCACAGGCAAGCGCTTAACTGCTAAGCCATCTCTCCAGCCCCAAAGGGAATTATTTTTGATAACAGTAATGCCAATAGCTTGATCAAATCACATTTTCCAACCTCAGAATTTGGAATTTAAGAACTATAGAATGAATAGGTCACTGTAATTTATTAATAAATGTTTTGTATTTTTATACACACCCTCTATAATTTGAAGTACTTTTAGAATCCCCAAAGTAGCTGATTTTACTTGGAGTGAAACAGCTAACCATACTGCAGTGAGGTCTGTTAACGTGACTGCTGCATCATTACACATGAAATTCTACAGTATGCATTTCCAGAAATCATTGAGTATGAAGAAGAAATGGACTGTGATATTGCAGATCATTTCAAACACCTTGCTCTTATAATCGGTTAATACAGTTTTTTTTTTTTTTTTTTTGGCAAGGAAAAAAAGATGCTTATCATAAGATTATGCTATCTAGATTTCCAACAGCAGAGATATAGCAGAAAGTTGAAACCAATGATTTCAGAAACCCCAAAGCCTGAGACACTAACTTTCCTAAGCTATACCTGAAAGGCATTGTTTTCAGAGACTCTTAGGAACAGCAAAAGCCAAATCATGCTACTCAGAATACTTATTTCTACCTAAAACAGACTGATCCAATGCATGCCTCATCACCCTGGCCTGTGATTTTAGATGATTTAGTAAGATAGCCATGTTAGTAAAATAAAATGTCAAGATCTTTCCATTTGAAGCAATTTTTACAGAATATTCATCCACAGCAAGTAGGTTTTTGCACAGCAAGTACTATTAACAAAAACTACACTACTCGGTTTGTTATTTTGAAAAGTTCTAGTTCCTCAAAAGCTATATAAGGAATGTATATTATTGTACTGTTTTGTAAGCCAGGAACAATGATGTCTAAATACGTATAGCCCTCAATGGAAGGACATCTCAAAAAAATACACAAAAGACTTCCAGTTAAGATGGTGGCGTAGGAACCACATCAAAATAGCCTAGGGGAGGAAAAGCCAAAGAAAACCCAGAAAAATGCACACATTTACTAAAAAGTGAGGTGTATAAAAAATTAAAATGACAGCAGAGAAGTAGGTGAGATCCAGAGCATCAAGAGCCCACACAGGCAGGCCAAAGCAGCTCGGGCAGCAGAGACTCTGGCAGCAGCATCAGCAGAAGCTGGCATCTCTGGCTAGGACAGGGGCAGCAACGGCTCCAGCAGTGGCAGCAATGGCTCCAGGAGCAGCGGATCCAGCAGAGGCAGCTTCAGCACTGGTGGGGCAGTGGCAGCAACAGATCCAGCAGTGGGCCCTGTCAGGTCTGCAGGGCCACAGCTGCCATGCATGCTTGGCTTGCCCTGTAGGAAAAGACAGTGAACAGATACAGAAAACATAACAGCAGTCCAGTGAACCAGTCAGCCTATTTGAACCCACAGGGCACCAAAGGACACAAGAAAAGCACAGCATAACTGGACCAAAATCATCCAAAAAGGTAACATGGATTGTACCAGGGAAGGGTCTAACTTGGTCACAAGCTGACTTGGAACCCTCAACAGACCAGAAATCTTAACCTCATTGTTGATAGAGGATCTGGTTGTTATAATACCTACTCTTACATAAATACTCAGTGATGTCTTTCATTGAATGTGTACAATGTTTAGTTATATCTTAGAATCTATCTGTATTTTGTTCTGCTCAGCCTACTTAAATACTCACTAGGAACATTTTTGTAGATACTCTGAGAGTCTTAAGAGCCACACCTAACACCTTAAGCTTCTACCCTGAAGATAATATATTAGATTGATTGATACAGCTAAGAATGCCCAGCTAGCTAGAAACTTCAAGCATTAACTTAATCCAAGATGCAAAAATATATACATTATAACACAAGAAACACCAAAAATCAAGACAAGATAAATCCATCAAAAAGTATTAATGCATCAGAAATGACCTCCAGTGAGAACAAGTTAGAGGAAATGCCTGAGAAAGATTTTAAAAGAATGATTGTAAATATGTTCAAAGAAGATAAAGAATAAATCAAAGGAATGAAAGAGGAAATCAAAGGAATCAAAGGAGACACAGGACATCAATTTAATGAAATAAAGAAATCAATATAAGACATGAATAAGGAAATAGAAATAATAAAGGAAAACCAGTCAGAATTACTAGCAATGAAGAACACAGTTAATGAAATAAAAACTCCATAGAAAATCTCACCAATAGAATGGATGAAGTAGAGGACAGAATATATAAGCTAGAAGACCAGGTGGCAGATCTAATGCAGTCCAACAAAGAGAAAGACAAAGTAATAGAAAAGTATGAATGGGAATTTAAAGATATTCGGGACACTATGAAAAGATCAAATATAAGAATTTAGGGCATAGTAGAAGGAGAAGAATTTTACTCCAAAGCCATAGTAGGCATCTTCAACAAAATCATAGAAGAAAAGTTCCACCAAATTGGGAAAGAGGTGCCAATGTGGATACAGGAAGCTTTTAGAACACCAGCCAGACAAAACCTGGAAAGAACCTCTCCTTGTCATATTATAATCAAACTACCAAACACACAGTCCAAAGGAAAAAAAAAAATATTGAAAGCAGTTAGAGAAAAATCAAGTTACCTCCAAAGAAAAACCCATCAGGACTACAGCAGATTACTCAACACAAACTTTGAAAGCCAGAAGGGCTTAGAGTGACATATTCCATGTTCTGAAAGATAACAACTGTTAACCAAGGTTGCTTTATCCTGCAAAGCTATCCATTCAAATAGACAGAGAAATAAGGACATTCCATAACAAAAGCAGGCTAAAAGACTATTTGAAGACAAAACCAGCTCTACAGAGAATACTTGAAAGAATCCTCCATGCCAAAGATAAGGATAAGCACACATATAAGGAACCTAGAAAAAACAAACAATACTCAAATACTAGTTAACACAAGAGAGCAAAGGTAGAGCTGGAACTACAAAAAATAGGCAAACATAAATACACACCTTTCAATAATATCTCTTAATATCAATGGCCTCAATGCCCCAACCAAATGACATAGGTTTGCAGACTGGGTTAAAAAGCAGGATCCTACAATTTGTTGTCTCCAAGAAACACACCTTTCAACAAAGGATGGACATTATCTTAGGGAGAAAGGTTGGAAAATGGTGTTTCAAGAAAATGGGCCTAGAAAACAAGTAGGGGTTGCTATATTAATATCTGACAAGGTAGAATTCAGTCCAATGTTACTCAAGAAAGATAAGGAAGGTCACATTATAGTGACTGCAACAGGAGGACATTACAATCCTAAACATAAATGTACCTAACATGGGGGCTCCCAACTTCATCAAATAAATGCTATTAGAACTAAGGTAACAGATAACACCAAGCACAGTGGTAGTGGGGGAGTTCAACAGCCCACTCTCATCAGTTGACAGGTCATCCTGGGAAAAAATAAACAGAGAGGCATCTGGACTAAATGAGGTCATAGAAGGAAAGGACCTAACAGATATATACAGGACATTTTATCCAAATGCTGCAGAATATACATTCTCTTTAGCAGCACATGGGACATTCTACAAAATAAACCATAAATTAGGACACAAAGTAAATCTTAACAAATACAGGAAAACTGAAATATCTCCTTGCATTCTCTCACCACAATGGACTCAAACTACAAATCAATAGCAAGAAAAGCTATAGATCGTACACGAAATCATGGAAACTAAACAATACACTACTAAATGACGAATGGCCCAATGAAGAAATCAAGAAGGAAATCAAAAACTTCATAGAGTCAAACAATAATAAGAACACAACATACCAAAATTTCTGGGACACAATAAAGGCAGTTCTAAGAGGTAAATTTATAGCTTTAAGTTCCTATATTAAGAAATTAGAAAGGTTGCAAGTAAACAACTTAATGCTTCACCTTAAAGCCTTGGAAAAAGAAGAACAAGGCAAACAAAAATCAGTAGATGAGAATAAATAATAAAGATTATGGCAGAAATTGAATGCAATGGAAACTAAACAAACAAACAAAAAACCCAACAATCCAAAGAATCAATTAAACAAAGAGTTGGTTCCTTGAAATGATAAACAAGATTGATAAATACTTAGCAAATCTGACCAAAAGAAAGAGACAAGAGACAGAAATTAATAAAGTTACAGATGAAAAAGGCAGCATCACAACAGATATCAGAGAAATTTAAAAATCATAGGGACATACTATAAAAACATATACTACACTAAGTATGAAAATCTGGAAGAAATGGATGATTTCCTTGATTTATATGACCTACCTAAACAAAATCAAGATGAGATTAATCACTTAAATAGACCTATACAGTTATCAAAAATGTCCCATCTAAAAGAAGCCCAGGCCCAGATGGATTCACTGCTGAATTTTACCAGACATTCAGAGAAGAATTAACCCCATTGTTTCTTAAGTTTTTCCAAAAATAGAAAAACAAGGAATCCTACCAAACTCCTTCCTTGAAGCCAGTATCACCCTGATACCAAAACCAGGCAAAGATAGAACAAAAAAGGAAAATTACAAACCAATCTCCCTCATGAACATAGATGCAAAAATCTTCAAGAAAATATTGGCAAACAGAATACAAGAATATATCAGAAAGATCATTTAGCTGGACCAAGTAGGCTTTATACCAGAGATGCAGGGATGGTTCAACATACACAAATCAATAAATATAATACATTATATAAATGGACTGAAGGACAAAAATCATATGATCATCTCATTATACACAGAAAAATAATTTGAGAAAGTCCAACATCCCGTCATGATAAAAGTCCTACAGAGACTAGGAATAGAAGGATCATATCTCAATATAATATAGGCTATTTATGACAAGCCTACAGCCAGCACATTACTAAATGGGGAAAAAGTGGAAACTTTTCCACTAAAATCAGGAATAAGACAAGGTTTCACTGTCCCCACTTTTATATAATATAGTACTGGAAGTCTTAGCCATAGCAATAAAGCAAGAGATGCACATGAAAGGGGTACAAATTGGAAAGGAAGAGATCAAGTTATCATTATTTGCAGATGACATGATTCTATATATAAAGGACCCTAAAGACTCTACCAGCAAACTATTAGAGCTGATAAACACATACCACCATCTAGCAGGACACAAAATAAATACATAGAAATCAGTAGCCTTCCTATATGCAAACAACAAACACACAGAGGATGAAATCAGAGAATCACTCCCATTTACAATTGAAGCAAAGAAAATAAAGTACCTTGGAATAAGCCTAACCAAAGAAATAGAATATCTCTACAATTAACACTTTAAAATGCTCAAGCAAAAAATTGCAGAAGACACTAGGAAGTTGAAACACATGCCTTGTTCCTGGATTGGAAGAATCAATATTGTGAAAATGGCAATCTTACCAAAAGCAATCTTCACATTTGATGCAGTCCCCAAATTCCAAAAGCATTCTTCATGGAAATATAAAAAACAATCCAAAATTCATCTGGAATCACAAAAAAACTCGAATATCTAAAATAATACTGAGCAACAAAAATAAGGCTGGTGGTATCACCATTTCTGATTTTAACATGTGTCCTGGGGAATTGAGCCTCAAACCGGGGTCCTTAGGCTTCACAAGCAAGCACTTAACTGCTAAGCCATCTCTCCAGCCCAAACTTCACTTTTCAAACAGCTTGAGGGTCTGGATAAATGGTTCAGCAGGTAAAGGTGCCTTGCCTGCAAAGCGTGCTCCACTGGGTTCAATCAATCTTACCACAACCATATAAAATCCAACAAGTGTCCATTCACAGCAGCAAGAGATTCTGAAACAGCTTGAGCTGGCTACACTGTAAATGAAGGAGTAAAGGCATCTCAGCTATTCAAAGAGTAATCTGAAATCAGAACTTTAATCTTTTGTACCAAATATTTAGAATTAAGATTTCAATGAAGCCCTAAGAGATACACTTCAGCATTATCTGAATAAGTTAACTGGGTTTGCCATTGACACATCAGCTTGGAAATACCTTGGCTTTCTAAGGCTACTGACATGAATCCCAGCAGGATTAATTTAGGTCTCCATTTTCCCATGGAATATAAAGAGCATTGTATCACATGCCAGTAAGAAAGCAATTGTCGCTGGGTGTGGTGGCGCATGCCTTTAATCCCAGCACTTGGGAAGCAGAGGTAGGAGGATCACCATGAGTTTGAGGCCACCCTGAGACTACATTGTGAATTCCAGGTCAGCCTGAGCCAGAGTAAGACCCTACCTCAAAAAACAAAAAACAAACAAACAAAAAAAGAAAGCAATTGGAAATTGTCCTTTGGATCTCAGGCATTGGTCAACCTACAGTGTCCAGAGGTTTTTTTTTTTTTTTTTTTTTTTTCTTACTCTAGCCCAGGCCGACCTGGAATTCACTATGTAGTCTCAGTAGCCTCGAACTCATGGCAGTCCTCCTACCTCCGCCTCCCAAGTGTTGGGATTAAAGGTGTGCACCACCATGCCTGGACTCCAGGGGGTTTTGACCCTACATGGAGCAGATAGATCATAGGTAGAGCTCCTTACAAAATATGAAAATTAAACCTTGTAAAACAAAACAAAAGCCATTCTATTTTAGTATGAACTGGATCTGAGCTTATAAAATCATTTACTGTTAAGGCTTATCTTAAAACTTTGTATAAACAAGTTTTATAATGTGGCATGCATGGATGGCAGTAAGATGTATGAGGATTCCCTGTGGATCACCACCAAGCTTGTTCTAAGTGACAAGCCAAAATGAGTCTTGTGGGAATCAACGTAGAATCACATCATCTTACACAGAGGTCCCTCCCCTGGTTTCTAATGGCCAAACTGGATCCCAGCAGAGGAATGAAATGGCTCCTACTCTTCCCTTACGAAATATCAGTCCAGACATGGTGGTGCACTCCTTTAATCCTAGCACTTGGAAGGCAGAAGTAGGAAGATCACTGAGTTTAAGGCTACCCTGAGACTATAAGATTAATTCCTGGTCAGCCTGGGCTAAAGTGAGAACATATCTCAAAAAAAAAAAACAAATTAAAAAAAAAATAAAAAGAGAGCTCAGGCCTCACACTTGTGATCTTAGCACTCAGAAGGCCACAGACCAAGGCAGGAGTGAGTTTCAGGTCAGCCTGGGCTACTGATGGAGGCACATCAAAAGCACTTACCTCAGAAAACTGGTTTAACAAGCAGGGCTTGTTGTACAATGGTAGCATGTCTTTTTCCAGAAAGTTGATTTAAATACAGAGCATTATGGATAGGAAAATATAAGAATATTTTAACTCTGCAGATCAATAAAATCTTCCCCAAACCAGTTACCAGGAGCCTGAGAGGATCTGGAGAATGTGAAGGCAATGACGGTAGCAATGTGGGAATAGTTTGTTGTAGACTTGCCCATCACTAAATTCATACACCTATCTCTTTTTCTAACCTAGAGTTATTCCCTATAGCTCAGAGCAATCACAACACGTTCCTTCAGCAATCTTCAAGTTTTGTTGCACAAGGGAGATCTCAGTAGCCTTATTACATGCCTTATTAATTATAGTACATTTTTCCTTCCACAGAATGGGATAGTTGAATACTAAAATTTAGTAAAGTTTTGGATAAGTAGTAATGAATTATATTATAATTATAGAAGAAGAAATTATAGAAGCTGAGGAGCTTGCTAGGTTAACCCCTCCCAATGACCCCGCCTTGATGATGTATATTGGTCATGCATTGTGGAGTTAGCCCACAGTTATTGGCACGATAAATGTCTGTGCATATCATGACCCAACATGTGACTCTGACATTCTTTCTGCCCCCTCTTCCGCAAAATTTCCCTGAGCCATGTTGGGTTCATTTATGTTCTGCTTCAGTGCTGAGGTGCTGAGGGCCTCTGAGGCTCTGGCTCTCTGATTTGGTAGGAGGTGATTTTTGTTGGTCTCCTTCCCCCTTGTGCTGGTATCTGATTCATCAGGAAAAGAGCACCCTTGCTTGTTTTGTCAATTTTTCTTAGTTTCAACCAGGGCCCTTTTGAGCTACAGTGGGATGGCTCTCTCCTTAGCATCTGCATGTATCTGAAAAAGAGAAGCAGATTCTCCAATGGAGAATAAGTTAACACAAGGAAAAATGAGATAACCCTTACTTTTTTGATAGGCAGTTTAATAGGAGTAGGTCCTCTTGTACCCCATGATTGATGGTAGCTTGATATTGGAGGGTGGGCTTATGTTTGGATATGGTTCTGACTTGTTTTCCAGCTCCAGCTATGGGTCTCGTATCACTGAGCAGATCAGTTAGCTAAATCAAGATCAGTTCGTTCCCCACCACGTATGTGTGCCACTATTGCACTTGTGTGGGCATCATACCAGGTTATTTGTTGCTAATTAGGTTAGACCATGAGATGCTTGGCCAGATATTGGTCATTTCCCCCCAGTCACCCATGTAGCACCTTCTGGCACTAGACACTCTGACTGTGTGAGGACTGACTGTCTCCTGGCCTCCAGCCATGCATTCCATTTTCCGTGTCAGCTGCGTATGGAGTCTTCAGCAATAGGGTCTTACCACTGACCTTTGGTGGGTCATCAAGTACTCTGACAGAAGTCTGTCTTTCTTTTAGGAAACCTTGTAGGTTTATCTGATTAAAAGCTCATTGTGGATGATAGCCCCATGCTGGTAGTGGGGGTTACAGGTCAGTGCCCACTAAGAAAATGAGGAAAAAACATAACTAATATACACGAGTTAGAGAGGAGAGAGAGAAGGGGGGAGAGGATGAGGGAGGGAGGGAAGATGTAGAAGATTTAGGTTAGTCTTGATCCAACCCTCTCCAGTGTCTTGTGGTTCAGGTGTTTCCTAAGGGAATTTTATGGTACCATTGCCATTTGGGTCCAGATTAGTGTTTCCCACCCCTTCGGTGTCCTCCCATCCCTCCCCATCCATCCTAGTGTCTAGTCCATGAGATACTTGCCGGGTATGTAAGGCATCTTGGGTGGATTCAGGTTAGGTGTTGTAGATGAGTGAGACTATACGATGATTTTTTTTTCTGTGATTGGGTAAGTTCACTGAGAATGATCTGTTCCAGGTTCAACCATTTTTTCTCAAATTTCTTTGTGTTGTTTTTTCTTACTGCTGTATAGAATTGCATTGTGTAGATATACCACATCTTAGTTATACATTCTTCTAGTGACGGACAATTGGGTTGATTCCCCCTTTTAGCTGTTATGAATTGAGCCGCTACAAACATGGTTGAGCAAATCTCTCTGGCCTGTGGTCTGAAAGTTTTAGGATAAATGCCCAGTAAGGGTATAACTGGGTCTGTTGGTATCTCTATAGTCAGCTTTTTCAGGAGTCTCCATATTGCTTTCCAAAGTGGTTGTACCATCCTACATTCCCACCAACAGTGAATGAGTGGTCCTGCTTCTCCACATCCTCTCCAGCATTTATTTTCATTTGATTTTTTGATGTTGGCTATCCTTATTGGGGTAAGGTGGAATCTCATAGTTGTTTTAATTTGCATTTCTCTGATGATTAGGGATGCTGAACATTTTCTTAAGTGTGTGTTTGCCATTTGTATTTCTTCCTCTGTGAACTGCCTGTTCAACTCTGGGCCCTGTTTTGTGAGTGGGGTGTTTGTCTTGTTATTGTTTAGAATTTTGAGTTCTTTGTAGATTCTAGAGATTAGGCCTCTATCAGCTGGATAACCCGCAAATATTTTCTCCCATTCTTTGTGTATTCTATTGGCTTTCCTTATTATATTCTTGTCTGTAAAGAAACTCTTCAGCTTCATATGATCCCATTGGTTGAGTGACTGTTTAAGAACATGAGCCACTGGGGTTTTGTTCAGGAAGTCTTTTTCTATATCATGGAAAGTACATCCTAAATTTTTCTTCCAGTATTATTCGAGTTTCTGGTCTTATGTTGAGGTGTTTGTTCCATTTGGATTTGAGTATAGTGCATGGTGAAATGTGTGGGTCAAGTATTAGTTTCCTGCATGTGTTTATCCAGTTTGTCCAGCACCATTTGTTGAAGATGCCATCTTTTTTCCAACCTATATGGTTCAGGCCTTTGTTGAATATCAAGTAACTATAGTTGCTTGACCCAAAATCTGGGTCCTCAAGTCTATTCCATTGGTCTGTACTCCTGTTTTTAAGCCAGTACCATGCTTTTTATTATTATTATTATTATTACTATGCTTTGTAATATAGCTTTAGATCAGGTATGGTGATGCCAACAGAGGTATTTTTTTGCTGAGGACATGTTTGGATATGCGAGGCCTTCTATTTTTCCATATGAAATTTGAGATCATTTCTATCTCTGTGAAGAACACTGTAGGGATTTTAATTGGAATTGCATTAAATCTATATATTGCCTTTGGTAGGATTGTCATCTTCACAAGGTTAATTCTGCCTATCCAGGAGCATGGGAGGTCTTTCCATCTTCTCAAGTCCTCCTCAATTTCTTTTTTGAGAGTTTTTATATTTTCCTTGTATAGATCTTTTACTTCCTTGGTTAATGTTATTCCAAGGTATTTTATTTTATTTTTGTTGGTATTGAAAATGGGACTATGTCCCTTATTTCTTTTTCTGTGAGATTTGATTTGATCCCTGTCATGTTGTGGTGGTAGAGGTGTGTTGGTGTTTTCATGGAATTTGAAATTTTTTGTGTCTATTCTGGGTTTGGTTGTTGTGATCTGCTTCTTGTAGGCATTTGTGTTTGGTTATTTGTTTCTTCTCTGTGGAGAATTTCCTGGAATACTTTCTGTAGTTTTGGTTTTGTGTTCATATAATTGTAAAGCTGAATTTTGCCATGGAAAGTATTTCTTTCCTCATCTATTATGAGGGAAACTTTTGCTGGGTAGAGTAGTTTGGGTTGGAAGCCATAGTTTCTTAGAGTTTTGAGAGTTTATTTCAAGGCCCTTCTAGCTTTTAAGGTTTCCATTGAGAAGTATGAAGTAATTCTTATGGGGTTTCCTTTGAAAGTGGTGTGCTATTTTTCCCTAGCTGATTTTAGGATTTTCTCTTTGGTGTCAATGTTTAGGGTCTTAATGATAATATGTTTTGGGGAGTTTCTCCTTTGGTCCAGTCTGTTTGGAGTTCTGTTCACTTCTTTTATCTTGATGGGCCTTTCTTTTAAGAGACTGGGGAAGTTTTCTTGAATTATTTTGTTAAATAAGTTCTCCATGCCTTTGGTCTGAAATTCTTCTCCTTCTGGTATTTCAATGATTCTGATATTAGGATGTTATATGTATCCCACAGTTCCCTCATGTTTTGTTCACAGGAACTTTTGAACTTACTGAAATTTTTGAACTCTCAAACTATTTCTTCCATCTTGTATTCCAGATCATTGTTTCTATCCTCCTATTCGCTGACTCTATTCTTGAGAGCCTCTAGAAAGTTTTGGACTTGTTCAATTAAGTTTGCATTTTCTACTACTTTCCTATTTATCACTTCCATCATTCTGTCCAGCTCCCTTTTCACCTCATTTTCTGATTTTCTTGATGATTCTTGGAATTCATCCTTGCATTTCTTTATGTTTTCATTTAGTGTGGCCAGCTGATTTTTAAGGTCCTCTTGTTTTACACTCTCCCTCAACTCTCTTAGCTCTCTTTGAATTCCTTCCAATGTCTTAGCATATTGCTCTAGCTTACTGACGGTAGCATCCACACGATTATCGGTCCTTTGTTCCTTTCCTGCAAGTTCTAACACTAGGTTGGTCAGGGTTGCATTGCTCTTAGCTTCCACTTGATGTTCTGATCCTAAAAACTCTTCTATGTTTTGGTTAGATGTAATCCTTGTTGGACTGGGTGATCTATATGGATTTTCTTGCATTTTATTTTTCATGTTATTTCTTTTGCACTGTGGTCTACCCATGACAGTGTATGAGCAGGTAGGTGGGTGGACCAGCCTGGGCTCTAGCGCAATGAGAATCCAAGGTAGCCTGGGGCAATTGCCAAGCAGCCTGGGTTTTTACTCTGTCTTGCCAAAGCCGCCTATCTACTGCCTGACAGGGGTGCCAAAGTTGCTTGAATTCTCACCGAGTAATGCACCAAAGCTGCCTGCCTTCGAGCTTGAAAGGGGAATGAGGTAGCAAGCACTGAAGCTGCCAAAACTCTGGCTTGGAACACTGGGACATGTAAACAGTTGGCATTCTCCCACCAAAGGGGAGTGGGGAATGGGTGGTGACGAACAGGTAGGTGATGGCACCTGTGTGCTGGCGCTAGTGACTCACTGTGGGCTTGTGTGGCCCTTGCTGTGGGACTGGGCCTGCTGCACATGCAATTGTAGTGCAGAGGTAGCTGCTGTGGGCACAGGATCAGGGCACAGCAGAGGCTGGCCAGTGGGCATGTGATCGGAACACAGCAGCAGGTGGTCTGGCAGCCACGTGATCACAGTGGCATTGTTCCCGCAGGTGTGCAAACCGAGCACAGCAAAGCAGGTGGGTGCGCAGGATCAGAGCACATTGGTCGAGGTCCCTGGGGGTGGGGAGATCCCCATGGGTGTGCAAATGGAGCACAGCAGTGGAGTTCCTGGCGGGTGTGTGAACGGAGCACAGCGGTGGAGGTTCCCGTGGGTGTGCGATCAGAGCACAGCATAGCGGTCTGGTGGGCATGCAATCAGAGCACAGCCACTTGGGGCTCGGGGCTCGGTGGCTGTATGGGGGGGTAGCCTACCCACCCAAGAGGGGATCCACGATTCCCTTTTTTCCCCAACTCTGTGCCCTCCCTCTGGCAAGAAAACCCTGATAATCCTTAATTTCTTGCCTTTCTTTCCCCGGTATTTGCAGTGCAGCTAGGTGGTCGCCATCTTGGGGCAGATGATGCACTTTTGTTCACTGTCCCCAGCGTGCCTTATTCCACTAAGGGAAGGAATATTTTCGTGTAAGGATTTTCAAGAGATGAGCAGTGAGTACAATAAGTGGTATTCTAAGAGTCATCACCTGTCACTCTACACCATTTGCAACATTATGCAACATCCTCTTCTGAGTATTCACCTGAGGGACAGGGAAGGAGGGAGGGGAAAAAAGAAAGAGGAAAAGGTAGCCTTTGACTGTTGGTCAGAACTCCCTCCACAAAATAGGACTTAATTGTTTATGTTCCAATTGTTTAGTGGGTTGTTTTAAGAGCTTTCTTGATTTCCTAATAAGGGATTGGAGAATAATTAGAAAATTGCAAAATACAAAATAGTTTCAGACTCAATTGTAATATATAGATATTGTGGGAAATGTTCCCCCTATGGCAATGGGAACCCATGTCTATTTGTCCCCAGATGGGATACAGATAACAAACTAAAGTACAATAACAACAAAACCAATTTGGTGAACCAATGAGTTTAATGAGATTACTTACAGAACAAGGTGAGGGGTGCCTTACAGAAGTAATGGACTACTCAAAGGCAGTTATATTGTGGTAAGAAGCTAAAAGTTGAACTGATTCATTGAGTTACTGAAAGAGTTAATTGCTAAGGAGCTAAACTTATCTTTGTCAACAGATGAAAAAAATCCCAAAGACAGGACTGTCCAGAAAGGGCTCAGAAGGACAATAAGAAGGAACTACAGTTTTGGCTTAAGCAAAGTCAAGTGGATTCCATTGTTAGAGTAGTCTGACTACAGAAATGATTGATATCCAATTGACCAATCTTGTTTGTCACTAACCTCCCCACCCCCAGCTATGAAAACTAAAAAATCAAAGTAAGATCTCAGCTTGAGGCCAGAGCTTCTTTTGGAAGCTATTCAAACTCTTTGGCCCCCAATAAATAACTTCTACTTTCACTCATTCTGGCATTTGAAGTGATCTTTCCATAGAATTTTTGCAACATCTCTGGAGGCCCCAATAAGATTTTCCTTTGCCACTGTTGGATCAGAGGTGAGACTAAACCAACTAGAATGATGTGAAAGTAGAGAAAATTTACCACCTCAGCATCAGGATATTCTTTATTGAAGAGTGGGCAAATAATGATGGCAGGAACAGATTTGAAGCTGCTACACTGAGCCGTCTGAGCTGGATATTTAAAGGGAAGAGACAGGTAGGGAAGATAATGAGGGAAGGAGAGGGAAAGGGGATATAACAGATCCATTTCCTTTCATGAGTTGTTTCCCCAGGTAGTACTCCTAGGTTTTGACTAGTTTTTTGATGGACAGTCAGTTTGCATAGCTCCTTCAGCAGGTGACTTTATCAGGTTGTGGTTTGGGAAGTTACCCCAAAGAATTTAAGAATTTACTCTGTATTAAAACCTGTTCCTGGGTTAGCATGTCACAGTAATTTCTGTGACTGTAATGACTTATTAACCCTTACATTCCAGATTCTGAGGACAAGTAAAATGAGAAAGGTCAATGAATCAGGTTTCTGAACTGCTTCCTGATGACCAATAAGACAGAGTTGGGGTAGGGTATTCATTTCCCTAGGGTCCAGATCAGGGTGGAATCTCATTTGAGTAGGCATTCTGGCATGATGTTTTGATCTTTTGGTTGATGCTAGTTCAAAAGGATAGGAGGTGGGAGACAGGCTATTAGGGGGGTGATCCATTGTGAATGCAGGGACACAGGAAACATTGAGGTACATTAATTTTAGAGTTGACCCATTGGCTGATGAATTAGAGCAGACAGGGAGCCACAGTTATGATGAGAAGGATCAGATGATCCAGAAAAGAGCTTAGCCATAGGAATCACTGTCCTAAGCCTGACCAAAAGTGGCTTTTGTGGATTTTCTTAACCACTTGTTTTGTTTGGTCTATTTGTTGTTGGATGATATTGGAATTGTCTGATATTGAAGCAACACATATCAGGGAATTGCTGATAGCCAATATGATGGGTTTTTTTGACATTTCATTTTTTTTTCTTTATTAGTTATGTACATACTCATTGTGTAAATAGTAATGTTGGTACCATTGTTATCCTCCTCCCTGTCTTACCTCCTCAGAAGGGACCCTCCTCCTTGGGGATTGTGGGTTGTGCATTATGGGGGTAGATGTAAGTTATGGGTAAGAGGCAATGTCTCTGTGCATAATGCCCCAACTTGTGGCTCTAACAATCTTTCTGCCCCCTCTTCCATGAATTTCCCTGAGCCATGTTGGCTTCCTTTTAGGTCTATTTCAGTGATGAGATCTTGGGAACCTCTGAGTCTCTGGATATCTGGTTTGGTAGGAGTTCAGTGTTCTTGTTTCTATGTCCTTCACCCTTGTGCTGGTACCAGATTCACCAAGAAAGCAGCCCTCTTGCTCATTTTCCCAATTACTCTGCTTCAGCTGGGGCCCTAGTGAGGTATGATGGGCTGAATCTCTCCTCAGGTTCTGTGTCCATCTGATGTTTTAATAGTAAGAAATCAATAGTGACTCTCTTTGCTAATATTGTGGTACAGAGCTCTTTTATTTTATTTTTTTCATTAATTTCTACCAAAACTCATGCAGTAAGATTGGTGGTTTTGCTAAAAATGCAGGCCGACTTGAAGATTTCCTTTTGAATACCCACTACACAGCCTGGTGTGGGCAAAAGAAAAGCTGCCACAACTTTCATGTGTACAGGACCTAGGAAGATTAAATAGTCACCACAGACTGAGGGCAAGCTCTGGGTTATCTGGCAAGGGAACATGAGAGATTGTAGCAGAGGAAGGATATAGCCAATGGAACAGATCCCAGAGAAATTGACAGGCAAAGCTTGAAAGGCAATCTTATTGCAGAAAAAGACCCATTCTGGGGGTAATTACTTACTGGTGGGAGGGGAGATGTTTTGTTCAACCATTCAAAGGTGATTGAAGGGGGTTAAGAGATGGTTGAGAGGGGGTAAAGTGGATGCATAGGCAATGTTGTTGGATGACTAAGGAGATTAGGAGTGCTGATTCTGTGTGGTGTACAGGATGGTCTTGTTTTGTTATTTTGTCTCCAGTAACATTAACATATTATTATATTTAGTGGACAAACCCATAAGATTGTTAGCTAATAGTTGATGGAATGGATTGCCTTCCTTTTGTGGGTTTTACTTGTTTATTTATTATTAACAACCTTCATGATTGTAAAAAATATCCCATGGTAATTCCCTCCCTCCTCCCTTTTTCGCCTTTGAAACTCCAATATCCATTATTCCCTCCCCCTCTCAATATTTTATTTTGATGTCATGATCATTTCCTCCTATTATGATTGTATTGAGTAGGTAGTGTCAGGCTCTGTGAGGTCATGGATATTCAGGACATTTTGTGTCTGGAGGAGCATGTTGTAAGGAGCCCTACCCTTCCTTTGGCCCTTACATTTTTTCCACCACCTCTTTGGCAATGGATCCTGAGCCTTAGAAAGTGTTATAGAGTTATTTCCAGACTGAGCCTTGCTCTGTCACTTACTCTCAGGACTATGGTGCCTTCTGAGTCATCCCAAGGTCACTGCCAGTTGAAAAGAGAAGATTCTCTAACCAAAAGTGAGAGGAGCATTAATATATGGGTATAAACATTAAGAGAAGTTCATACTGGGAAGTTTGGTGAGTACAGTATTTACATTTAGCCAGACATCAGCAGACATTACACCCTTAGGGCTCATACCTACCCCTGTGGTAGGCTTTCAGTATCAGGGATGTATCCCGTCCCATGAAGTGGGCCTCCAGTCACATGAGATGGTGGCTGGTTTCCCCCATAATAGACATGCCACTATAGCACCCGTTGGCTCATTTGGCATGGCTGGCCACATATAAGGCTTGCAGTGTCCACTGCTGAGTATCTCCACTGGTGATTTCTCTCTCTCCTATGCATGCAACATAGCTTTTTCCAGCTTTCTGTCAGCTGAGCTACATGTAGGAGGTTTTCAGTTCAGCTCTAACAGAATTTCTCAGTGACCTCACAGCCCAAGTATGTGGAGTCTTCAGCAATAGGGTCTTACCATCTATTCCTGGTAGGAAACCAAGGGCCTCAACAGTGACCTGTAATGTTTTGAGGGTATCAGGGACCTCTCTGGCCAACAATTCCCTGGAAGGTATCCCATCCCTGGCACTGAAATTTTTCTAATAACGATCTATGGCTACTGTATGTTCAAATATACAAAAAATTAGGTTTCCATATGACCTATTTATATCCTCTTAGATTTTTATTAGCCCTCACTCCAACTTTCCTTTACTCAATCTCTTCCCCTGACCTCACTTAGGCCTTGTCACCCCTATTAATCTGTTCTTGTACTTACATATATATAATACCATCCTATTAAGATCCCCCTCCCTCTCTTTCTGTTCCTTTTGTATCTCCTTTATAGCTTACTGGCCTCTACTACTGAGTTTATTCCTACTCACACAGAAGTCCAATCATTTGCAGCTAGGACTCACATGTGAGAGAGACCATATGATGTTTGGTTTTCTGGACCTGAGTTACCTCACTTAGTATAATCCTTCCCAGATCTACCCATTTTATTGCAAATTTCATAACTTCCTTTTTCTCCTTTTTGTATGCAAAAGTTTGTTCATAGTATCAACAGCCAATCATACCCAGAAATTGTGGTATTTGAAGACTCCAGGGAGCCCCTAGGAATGCTTACATTCAACACAGCCCTCAGGTAGACAGTGTCTGTAGGGACTCCTTACTTAAGGTTCCTACAAGAGTGTTGTCCTGAAGCTTGAGTGTGTGCTGAAGTCTTATAAATTCTAAAGTTTATGTTGTCTTTTTTGGACTGGTCTGTAAGATTTTTCCATGATCCCTGTGTAAATCCCTCACTGAATATCTCTTCATCATCTTTATGCCATCTAATAGGACCAATTATAGTATTAGGGCATGTAAATGTACAACTTAGTATTAGGGGAGATCCTATGATTACAGGTCCTATTTGGGCCACAGAGAGGATACTTGTATCTGAATAATCATGCATGATAATAAGCATCATAAGGATGATAGGACAATGAGGCATTGAACATGTTATGTTGCATCTTTAGGAGGAGTTAAGGAAAGTATTAGGAGAGAGAAGGGGCCTTACTAAAGAGTTGCTGTGAGAAAAGGAGTTATCAGGGTGTCCCCTAGGCTCCTAGGGGAAGAGGAGGCAGTATAAGGCAATGTTAAAGAACTGTATCTGTTCCAGCATGAAGGAAATGAAGATTACATGTAACCAGAGTAGTTCCGTGGCATTCACAAGGTTGTCAGATGTGGAGATCAGCAGGGGCATCAATCATAGGTCCTTCTGTATATGACTCAGGAACAGATTAAATAGTTGGGTGGTGAGTACAATCTGGCAGGTCTGTTTCAAGGTGGTCCTGTTCATGTATAGGAGGAAGTTTAGTAGTCTTTAAAGGGGGGGGGCATGGGTATTATATGGAAATGGGGAGGAGGAGAGGAAGTTGAAAATGGGGCTCTTTTCAGATAGGAGAGATGAATCCAGGATGTGAAGCCCTGGAGTTTGGCTGCAGTGAGTGTCAGCTGGATAACCTTGGGGGGCCCCTGCCACTTTGAGGATAAAGATTTTGGGGGGAGATTAGAGATATAATCCAAGTTCCCTATCTCTAAGTTAGGAAGAGAAGCATCCTGATGAAGGCATTGTGTTTCCACAGCTCTGATCTGAACAATGGGAGGAGACCAGTAGACAACATTGGAGGGAGTAGAGGAGAATCAGGAGACAAGACAGGGGTACTATAGAACTCCTACACATGAACTCAAAGGGACAAATCATGGAAAGTTTTTCTGGTAAAGCTCTCAGTTTAAGCAGTGCTAGAGGTAAAATTTTGATTCAATCTCATTTTAGCTCCAGGGTTAGCTTTGTGAGAGTTTCTTTGATGGTAGGGTTAGTTCGCTCAACCTTGCTTGAAGACTGGGTATGGTAGGGAATGTGAAACTTCTAGGGAATCTGTAAGTAGTTGGCAATGTTTTGGGAGATAGAGTAAACAATTATCTGATTGGATGGAGGATGGCAGGCCAAATCGGGGAACTATTTCTGTAGTTAAGATATAAGCCACTGTGTTAACTCTTGTTTGTGGTGAGCAAGGCCTCTACCCATCAAGAAAATGTTCAACAATTGCCAAGAGATATTTGTGTCATTTGACAGGAGGGCTAGGGGTAAAGTCTATTTTCCAAGCCATAGCTGGTAAGTGGAAGCACATTTGGTATGTATGAAATTGTTGGGGCCAGATATTGGAGTCAGGATGTGTTTTTTGATAGATATCGCAGGAATTTGTGAGAGCTTTGAGGAATTGTCTACTTGAAGGTTGAAGGAGGGTGTGGATTTGTTGGAAGGAAAATACAGTTGATTAGAAGGATGAATGTAGGTAAGACAGAATCTCTCAAGTGAGAGAAGTGGGGATAGGGGAGGCTGGGTATGTCAAGAAAGGGGAGGGGAAAGGGTATTTTATGGGCCAGATTGACAGTGTGATTGCTTCAAAGAGAAATGTACTGTCTGTCTCAGATGACCACAGCTGTAAAATGATTTCTGCCTTACAGGGGAAAAGAGAAACATCTAGAATGTCCTGAACTAGGGATCACTGATAATTGGGGTCCCTTTTTGGGTGATGAAGCCCCTTTCTCTCCAAATCTGGTTACTTGTGTGGATAACATCATAAGCATATATTTTTATTTCAAATAAATGTATCCTGAACTGATTCATAAACCTAAAAATCAAAACCATAACCAAAACAAAAACACATGGGATATTTTGATATATGTACACATTATGCAATGGTCATATCAAGTTAAGCATATCTATATACTATGACACTTCACTTTTCTCTATGATGAAAACATTTATTCTGGCAGTTCTTTAAAATATATATGGTTTGTTATCAAGTTACCTTACTATGTGGTAGCATACCAGGAATGCTTTATCCTATTTACCATTTTTTAAAATTTATTTATTTTTATTAATTAGCTTTTCACTCAGTGAATGCAGTCAAGTTGGTACCATCATTAGGCTCATCCATGTCCTCCACCCTCCCCTGACCCCTCCTTGTTGAGGTATATGTATCATGCATTGTGGAGTTAGCCCACAGTTATGGGTAGGATAAATGTCTCTGCCTATCATGACCCAACATGTGGCTCTGACATTCTTTCTGCCCCCTCTTCCATAAAAGTTCCCTGAGCCATGTTGGGTTCATTTTGGGTCTGCTTCAGTTTTGAGGTGTTGGGAGCCTCTGTGCCTCTGGATATCTGATTTGGTAGGAGTTGATTGTTCTCTGTGTTGATCTCCTTCACCCTTGTGCTGGTACCAGGTTCACCAAGAAAACAGCACCCTTGCTTGTTTTGCCAATTATTCTTAGTTTCAGCTGTGGCCTTTTGAGGTATCATGGGGTGGTTCTCTCCTGAGGATCTGTGTCTGAAAAAGAGAAGCAGACTCTCCAACAGAGAGTAAAGTTAGCACCAGACAAATGGGATAACACTTATTTTTTTGTAGAGAATTTAATAGGTGTAGGCCCTCTTATAGCACACGATTGGGATAGCTTGATAATGGAGAGCAGGCTCATGTTTGGATAGGCTTCTGACTTGTTTCCCAGCTCTATCTATGGGTCATGTTCCACTGAGTAGATGAATTAGCCAAATCAAGAGCAGTTGGTTTCCCACCATGGCTGTACATGACTATTGCACTTGTGTGACCATCATGACAGGTTATTTGCTGTGAAGTAGGTTAGACCATGAGTTGTTTGAACAGATATTGGTCATTTTCTCCAAGTTGCCCATGTAGCACCTTCTGGCACTAGACATGCTCTCTGTCTGGGGACTGACTCTCTTCCAGCTTCTAGCCATGTCATTCCATTTTATGTGTCAACTGCATATGGCGTCTTCAGTATTAGGGTCTTACCAGTAACATTTGTGGGTCATAAAGTACTCTGACTAAAATCTGTCTTTGTTTTAGGTAAACTTGTAGGTCTCTATGATCAAAACCTCATTGTGGATGATAGCCACATTCTGGTACTGGTAGTTACAGGTCAGTGCCCATGAAGAGAAGGAAAAAAAAGTTAACTAATATAGAATAGTTATAGAGAAGAGAGAGAAAGAGAGAAACTTTAGAAGATTAAAGTCAGTCTTCATCATACCCTCTCCAATACCTGTGGCTCAGGTGTTCCCTCTAAGGGCCTGGTGAAGGTTCAACCATTTCTTCAGCCTTTTAGGATGTACAATTTCATGGTACCATTGCCATTTGGGTCTATATTTGTGTGTCCCACCCCCTCCCTTGACCCTTCCTCCCCACCCACAATATTGTCTAGTCCTTGAGATGCTTACTGGGTATGTTGGCATCTTGGGTAGATTCAGGTTAGGTGCTGTAGATGAGTGAGACTATGAGGAGATTATCTTTCTGTGATTGGGTAAGTTCACTGAGAATGATCTGTTCCAGGTTAAACCATTTTTCCTCAAATTTCATTATGTCATTTTTTTCTTACTGCTATGTAGAATTCCATTGTATAGGTATACCAAAACTTAGTTATCCATTCTTCTATTGATGGACATTTGGGTTGATTCCAGCTCTTAGCTATTACAAATTGAGCCTCTATGAACATGGTTGAGCAAATCTCTCTGGACTGAGGTTTAAAGGTTTTAGAGTACATGCTCAGAAAGGGAGTAACTGGGTCTGTTGGTATCTCTGTAGTCAGCTTTTTCAGGAGTATTCATATTGCTTTCCAAAGTGGTTGTACCATCTAACATTCCCACCAACAATAGATGAAGGTTCCTATTTCACCACATCCTTGCCAGCATTTATTTTCATTTGATGTTTTGATGTTTGCTATCCTTACTGGGGTAAGGTGGAATCTCATAGTTGTTTTAATTTGTATTTCTCTCATGATTAGGGATGGTGAACATTTTCTAAAGTGTGTGTCTTCCATTCTCTGTGAACTACCTGCCCAGATCTTTGCCCCATTTTGTGAGTGGGTGGCTTGACTTTTTAATGTTCAGGTCTGTAAATTCTTTGTAGATTCTAGAGTTAGGCCTCTGTCAGTTGGATGACCTGCAAATATTTTCTCCCATTCTGTGGGTAATCTATTGGCTTTGTTTATTGTATGTTTGTAATGAAACTCTTCAGCTTCATGTGATCCCATTGATTGAGTGACTATTTAAAATCATGTGCTACTGGGGTTTTGTTCAGAAAGGCTTTTTCCATTCCCACGTCATGAAAAGTTCCTTTTATATTTTCTTCCAGTAGTATATGAGTTTGTAGTCCTATATTGAAGTCTTTGATCCATTTGGACTTGAGTGTTGTACACAGCAAGGTGTGTGTATCAAGTTTCAATTTCCTGCATATGGTTATCAAGATCCTTTAGCACAATTTGTTGAAGATTCTGTCTTTTTTCCAGTCTATATTGTTAGGGCCTTTGCCAAATATCAAGTAGCTATAGTTGCTTGACCCAAAGTCCGGGTCCTCAGTTCTAATACTTTGGTCTATACTCCTATTTTTATGCCAGTAGCATGCTCTTTTTATTACTATGTCTTTTTAATATAGCTTTAGATCAGGTATGGTGATGCCTCCAGAGGTATTTCTTTTGCTAAGGATATGCTTGGATATGTGAGGCCTTCTGCCTTTCCATATGAAATTTGAGAACAGTTTTTCTATTTCTGTGAAGAACAATGTTGGTATTTTAACTGGAAATGCCTTAAATCTGTATATTGCTTTGGTAGGATTGCCATCTTCACAATGTTAATTTTGCCTATCCAGGAGCATGGAAGGTCTTTTCATTTTCTCAAGTCTTCCTAAATTTCTTTTTTGAGCGTTTTTATGTTTTCATTGTATAGATCTTTCACTACCTTGGGTAATGTTATTTCAAGGTATTTTACTTTTTATGGTTGCTATTGAAAATGGGACCATATCCCTTATTTCTTTCTCTGTATCTTTGTCATTTCCTTAGAGAAAGGGTACTAATTTTTGTGCATTGATTTTGTATCCTGCTACTTTGCTATAGGAGTTAATCACCTTCCAGAATTTTGGGATGGAATCTCTTGAGTTGAGTCTCTTCTGTATATAATCATGTTGCCAGGGAATAGAACTAACTTAAGTTTTTCCTTTCCAAATTGTATCCCTTTCCATTTCTTTCTCCTGTCTTATTGCTTGAGCTAGGACTTCCAGTCCTATGTTGAAGAGCAGAGGTGAGAGTGGACAACCCTGTCTTGTTCCTGATCTCAATGGGAATTCGTGCAGTCTTTCTCCATTAAGTATTATTTGGTGCTCAGGAGCTTTGTATATTGCCTTTATTATTATTTAAAATTTTTTTTATTTAATTAAATACTTTTGTGTTCAGTAGATACAGTCAGTTTGGTACCATTATTAGGCTCATCTGTGACCTACCCCCTCCCCTTTGCCCCTCCTTGTTGAGGTATATGGGTCATGCATTATGGAATTAGTGCACAGTTATGGGTAAGATAAATGTCTTTATTATTTTAAGATATGAATCAACCATGCCAGTTCTCTCCAATGTTTTATAATGAAGTGATGTTGCATTTTGTAAAAGGCTTTTTCTATATGTAATGAAATGATCGTGTGATTTTTGTGTTTAGCCTTGTTCATGTGGTGTATTACATTGACAGATATCTCTATAGTGAACCACTCTGTATTCCTGGGATGAATCCCACTTGATCAAGGTGGATAATGATTTTGATGTGTTCTTAGATTTTGTTTGTGAAGATTTTGTTCAGTATCTTTGTATCTAAGTTCATCAGGGAAATAGGCAGGTAGTTTTCTTCTCTTGTGGCATCTCTGCCTGGCTTTGGAATCAGGGTAATACTAGCTGCATAGAAGGAGTTGGGGAACTTTCCCTCTTCTCCATTTGTGTGGCACAGTTTGAGAAAGATTGGTTAGAGTTCTTCCATGAAGGTTTGATAGAATTCAGCTGAAAAGTGATCTGGTCCTGGACTCCTTGGGGAGGTTTATTTTTTTGCTAGGTTTTCAAACTCAATGAGAGTTATATGTGTGTTTAGGAGATTAATCTACTCTGAGTTTAGCTTTCATAGATGGCATGTGTCCAGAAATTTATCCATTTACTCCATATTATCCAGCTTTGTGGAGTAGAGGTTTTTGAAATAAGTCTTGATGATTCTCCCAGTTTCACTTATGTCCATTGTGATGTCTCCTTTTTCATTTTGAATTTTGTTAATTTGAAGTGTCTCTTTTTTGTTGTTGTTGTTTGATCATATTGGTCAGGGGTTTGTCAATCTTATTTATTTTTTCGAAGAACCAGATCTTTGTTTTGTTAATTTCCTTGTTTTCTTAGTTTCCAATTCATTAATTTCTGCTCTAATCCTAATTATTTTTCCTTCTGGAGCTTTTTTGGTTGGATTTTTCTTGCTTTTCCAGTGCCTTTTGGTGGATGGTTAGGTTATTGATTTGAGGTCTGTTTGTCTTTGTTGTGAAGGCATTTAGTGCTACGAATTTTCCCCTGAGGACCACCTTCATTGTGTCCCATAAGTTTTGGCATGATGTGTTCTCATCATCATCCATTTCTAGAAATTTTGCAGTTTCATTTTTTATTTTGTCCACTGTCCATTGTTAATTCTGCCTATCCAGGAGCATGGGAGGTCTTTCCATCTTCTCAAGTCCTCCTCAATTTCTTTTTTGAGAGTTTTTATATTTTCGTTGTATAGATTTACTTCCTTGGTTAAAATTTTCCAAGGTATTTTATTTTTTTGTTGTTGTTGCTATTGAAAATGGGACTATGTCCTTTATTTCTCTTTCTGTATCTTTGTCTTTTGCATACAGAAATACTACCAATTTTTGTGCATTGATTTTGTATCCTGCTACTTTGCTATAGGAGTTAATCACCTTCAGGAGTTTGGGGATGGAGTCTCTCAGGTCTCTTACATATACTATCATGTCATCAGCGAATAGAGCTAACTTAACTTCTTCCTTTCCAAATTGTATCCCTTTTATTTCCTTCTCCTGTCTTATTGCTTGAGCTAGGACTTCCAGAACTATGTTGAAAAGCAGAGGTGAGAGAGGACATCCCTGACTTGTTCCTGATATTAATGGGAATTCCTCCAGTCTCTCTCCATTAAGTATTATTAGGGCCTTTGAAGCTTTGTATATTACCTTTATTATGTTAAGATGTGATCCATCCATGCCAATGCTCTCCAATGTTTTGATCATGAAGTGATGTTGTATCTTGTGAAAGGCCTTTTCTGCATCTATCAAAATGATCATGTGGTTTTTATGTTTAAGCTTGTTTATGTGGTGTATTACATTGACAGATTTTCATATGTTGAACCACCCTTGTGTTACTAGGATAAATCCCACTTGGTCAAAGAGGATAATGCTTTTGATGTGTTGTTGGATTAGGTTTGCAAGTATTTTGTTCAGGATCTTTGCATCTAGGTTCATTAGAGAAATAGGCCAGTAGCTTTCTTTTCATGTGGCATCTCTGCCTAGTTTTGGGATTAGGGTGATACTAGCTTCATAGAAGGAGTTGGGTAGCTTTCCCTGTTCTTCAATTGTGTGGCACAGTTTTAGAAAGATTGGTTTGAGTTCTTCATGAAGGTTTGGTAAAATTTGGCTGGGAATCCATATGGTCCTGGACTCTTCTTTTTGGGGAGGTTTTTCATTACTTTGTCAATCTCCATGAGTGTAATGGGTTCATTGAGGTGATTATTCTGCTCTGAGTTTAGCTTTGGTAGATGATATGCATCATCCAGGAATTTATCCATCTCCTCCACATTTTCCAGTTTTGTAGAGTAGAGGTTTTTGAAATAAGTCCTGATGATTCTCACAATTTCACTGATGTCTGTTGTGATCTCTCCTTTTTTGTTTTGAATTTTGTTAATTTGGAGCCTCTCCTTTTTTTGCTTGATCAAATTGGCCAGAGGTTTGTCAATCTTGTTTATTTTTTCAAAGAACCAGCTCTTTGTTTTGTCAATTGCCTTAATTGTTTCCTTGCTTTCCAATTCATTAATTTCTGCTCTGATTTTAATTATTTCTTTCCTTCTGGAGCTCTTTGGGTTGGATTTTTTTGTTTGTCCAATGCCTTTAGGTGGATGGTTAGGCTATTGATTAGGGATCTTTCTGTCTTTTTTTATGAAGGCATTGAGTGCTATGAATTTTCCCCTGAGGACTGCCTTCATTGTGTCCCATAAGTTTTGGTGTGTGTTCTCACTGTCATTCAATTCCAGGAATTTAGGAATTTCATTTTTTATTTCATCAACTATCCATTTATTGTTTAAGAGTGTACTATTCAGGTTCCAGTTGCCATTGGAATTCTTGGTGGGTTTTTTGTTGATTTTTAGGAACATGGCATTATGATCTGATATCATGCAGGGAATTATATCAATTTTCCTAAATAGGTGGAGGCAGTCTTTGTGACCCAGTATATGGTCTATTTTAGAGAATGTTCCATGGGGTGCTGAGAAGAATGTGTAGTCTGTGGATTTGGGATGGAAAGTTCTGTAGATGTCAGTTAGGTCTAAGTGTTCTATGGTTTTGTTGAGCTCTCGTACTTCCCTGTTGAGATTCTGTTTGAATGATCTGTCTATTACTGATAATGGTGCATTGAAGTCCCCAGCTATAATGGTATTGGTGGTTATTTCTGTTTTATTGTCAAGTAGGTTTTGTTTTATGAACTGTGGTGCCCCTGTGTTTGGTGCATACAGATTTATGATTGTAATATCCTCTTGATGGATTGTTCCCTTGATAAGTAGGAAGTGGCCTTCTTTGTTTCAGGGTTTCCATTGAGAAGTCTGAAGTAATTCTGATGTGGTTTCCTTTGAAGGTGGTATGCTGTTCTTCCCTAGCTGCTTTTAGGATTTTCTCTTTGGTGTCAATGTTTAGAGTGTTCATGATAATATGTCGTGGGGAGTTTCTCCTTTGGTATATTTGGTTAGGAGTTCTGTTAGCTTCTTGTATCTTGATGGGCCTTTCTTTTAAGAGACGGGGGAAGTTTTCTTCAATTATTGTGTTAAATAAGTTCTCCATGCCTTTGGTCTGAAATTCTTCTCCTTCTTGTATTCCAATGATTCTGATATTAGGACGTTTACGTGTATCCCACAATTCCCTCATGTTCTGGTCATAGGAACTTTTGGACTTACTGAAACTTTTGAACTCTCTAACTTTTTCTTCCATCCTGTCTTCCAGATCAGAGTTTCTATCTTCCACTTCACTGACTCTATTCTTTAGAGCCTCTAGCGAGTTTTGGACTTGTTCAATTAAGTTTGCATTTTCTACTACTTTCCTATGTATCACTTCCATCACTTTGTCCAGCTCCCTTTTCACCTCATTTTCTGATTTTCTTGATGATTCTTGGAAATCATCCTTGCATTTCTTTATGTTTTCATTTAGTGTGGCCAGCTGATTTTAAGGTCCTCTTTTTTTTTTTTTCACTCTCCTTCAACTCTCTTATCTCTCTTTGAATTCCTTCCAATGTCTTATCATATTGCTCTAGCTTAGTGATGGTAGCATCCACACGATTATCTGTCCTTTGTTGCTTTCCTGCAAGTTGTAGCAGTAGGTTGTTCAGGGTTGCATTGCTCATAGCTTCCACTTGATGTTCTTATCCTAAACACTCTTCTATGTTTTGGTTAGATGGTATCCTTGTTGGACTGGGTGATCTGTCTGTATTTTCTTGTATTTTATTTTTCATGTTATTTCTTTTGTGCAGTGGTCTACCCATGTCAGTATATGGGCAGGTAGGTGGGTGGAGCAGCCTGGGATCTAGCTTAATGAGAATCCAAGGCAGCCTGTCACAGTTGCAAGCAGTCTGGGTTTTTGCTCTCTCTTGCCAAAGCCGCCTATCTACTGCTTGACAGGGGCACCAAAGTTACCTGAATTCTCACCCAGTAATGCACCAAAGCTGCCTGCCTTTGAGCTTGAAAGGGGACTGAGGTAGCAAGCACTGAAGCTGTCCAAACTCTGGCTGGGAACACTGGGACCTGCAAACAGTCTGCGCTCTCCTGCCTTCAGCGAGTGGGGGATGGGTGGTGATGGACAGATAGGTGATGGCACCTGAGCTGGCGCTAGTGTCTCAGTGTGGGCTTGTGCGGCTCTTGCTTTGGGACTGGGCCCATTGCAAGTGCAATTGTAGTGTAGAGGCAGCTGATGCAGGCAGGGGATCAGGCCACATAAGAGGCTGGCCGGTGGGAAGCGATCAGAGCACAGCAGCGGGGGTCTGGCAGCCTCCTAATCACAGCAGAGGTGGCCCCCACCAGTGTGTGAACCAAGCACAGCATGGCGGGCTGGATTGTGTGATCAGAGCACAATGGTGGAGGTCCCTGCATCAGCACAGCAGGCTGGCGGGTGCACGATGGGCTGGCAGGCACGCGATCGGAGCACAACCGCTTGGGGCGCGGGGTGCAGCAGCTGTATGGGGGGGGTTAGACTACCCACCTGAGGGGGGATCCATGTTTTCCTGTTTTTCCCCACTCTGTGCCCTCCCACTGGCAAGAAGACCCTGACACTTAATTTCTTGCCTTTCTTTCCCCAGTATCTGCAGTGCAGCTAGGCAGTTGCCATCTTGGCCAGAAGTCCATACTATTTCTTTTTATTAAATTATTTTAAAATAGGGCAGCTCCTACAATCAAATATCACACAGAAAATACCTTGAAAGTTTTACCAGTCTTTTGTCCAGTATAGAATTCTTTCCTCTATCTCTTGACTTAGACCTAGAATCTTTGTCTGAATACAGCTTGCAATAAGAAGCTCTCTGTTTTGAAAAGCACCCAGTTGCTGGGTGAAGAACAATAAACTCTTTAGAACTTATTACAGTTGGAGCATCTCAAAGCATAAAGTTTAGAGAGAGGACTGTCGACACTATGTAGTAGCCTTCAGTTTTCAGTCCTCAGTGAGAAGACTTCACAGCAGGATGAAGAGGAGTATGATACCATGTCATTACTTGTTTCACCAACAGGTTAGTTAGATCTGTCATTGCAGTAATCCCTGAAGTACTAATAATCATGTCTCTGATTTGGCATTTTCTTCCACTTAGAGTACTCTCAAAACATCATCAGCAGAATCAGAAGTTCCTAAAGGCACCAAGTGCTTGGCCTTTTCTCTGAGCACTAGCTCATCTACCCACATGAAAACACTAGGAAAGGAAAGTTTGAAGTTACTAGGTTTGAGGATAGTGGCAACAGAGACCTATCAGAAGCATTTGGACATTTTACCAGTAAAGTATTCTGTTTTTATTTATTTTATTAGAGACAGAGAGAGAATGGGCATGCCAAGGCCTCCATCCACTGCAAAGAGATACATTTCTTTCTTGCTTTTTTTTTTTTTTTTTTTACATAAGTTATAGTTTTATATCCCCTCTTCCCAGGACCTCATTTCCCAGAGGGTCCTCCCCAGTAGGATTATTGGTGTTTACTGTGGGGCAATTAGGACCTCTGTTAGTATGGGGGTGGCTGTGCCTCAGGAAATTTCTAGGCTCCTACAACCTTGCTGCTCCCCTTCTGCAACAACTCCTGAGTGTTGGCATGTGTGTTCTCAGATAGTGTTGACATCTCTGTAGTCTCTGTATTTCTGTTCTGATGTGTTTCATTTCACCACAGTGTTTGTTGCTATTTTCCAGCATCTGGATGTTGAGCTAGCATTGGGAGCAAAAACTCATGTAGCTGTTTCCTCCACAGTTTCTTCTGGACCCCAGTAAATGTGGTAGGTGTGGCACATCTCATGAACAGCAGTGAACTATTCTTTCTAGTCAAATTGATGGATCTGGAATCTCTCCAGTGTTCTATGATTAGTGGGTCTAATATCATTCAGGTGGTTTTCCAATTTCTCCAAGCCATTTGTTGAAAATTCTGTCTTTTCTCCAGTGATTGCTATTGGCTCCTTTGTCAAAGATTAGGTAGATATAGTTACTTAAACTAAGGCCTAGATTTTCAATTCTGTTCCATTGATCTATATGTCTACTTTTGTGTCAGTACCATGTTGCTTTATAACTATGGCTTTATAGTATAATATAACATGAAATCATTTATCTTGAGAGCTTGAGAAATGTTTCTTTTGCTGAGGATAATTTTGGATATCTAAGGCCTTCTATTTTTTCTATCTCTGTGAAGAATATTGCTAGAATTTTCATTGTTATTGCCTTGAATCTATATATTTATTTCGGTATAATGGCCATTTTTACAATATAGATTTTTCCAGCCCATGAGCATGAGGGGTTCTTTGCCTCTCCTGGTATTCTCAATTTCTTTCTTCAGTGGTTTTATGTTTTCATAGTATAAGTCTTTAACTTCTTTCATAAGTGATATTCTAAGATATTCAATTTTTGAGGCTATTGAAAATGAGACAGCCTCAATGATGTCTTTTTCTGTATGTTTGTCTTTAGCATATAGAAGGCTACTGATTTTTCTGTGTTGATTTTGTATCCTGTCATTTGTTGAAAGAATATTTATCACCTTTATAAAATGTTTTGGTGGAGTCTTTTGGTTCACTTATATAAAATCATGTTATCTGTAAATAGGGTTAGTCTGACTTCTTCCTTTCCAATCTAAGTACCTTTTCTTTCTCTTTTCTCATTTCTTGGTCTAGGACTTCTCTTACTGTGTTAAATATCGGTAGCAAGAATGAGTACCTGTGTTTTGCTCCCAATCTTAATGGGAACACTTTGAGTCTTTCTGCGTTTAGTATGGTTTGGGCCTTAGGTGCTTTATGTATAGCCATTATTAGGGCAAGCTATGGTCCCTCCATCTCTAGTCACCCCAGTGTTTTGATCACTAAGTGATGCTGTATTTTGTCAAAGACTTTCTGTGCATCTACTGAAATAATCATGAAGTTCTTTTGTTTAAATTTATTTATGTGGGGCATTATGTTTATTGATTTCTGTATGTTGAACCAATCTTATATCTCTGAAAGAAAGCCTGTTTCATCAAGGTGAACAATGCTTTTGATGTGTTCTTGAATTCTGTTTGTAAGGATATTGTTGAAAATTTTTGTGTCTAAATTCATTAGAGATATCAGTCCGCAATTTTCTTCTCTTGTGGCTTTGTCTAGTTTTGGTATTACAGTAATGCTTGCTTGGTACAAGTTCAAGCACACTCCCTGTTTTCCAATTGTATGAAACAACTTGAGAAAAAGTGGTTTTAGTTCTTTGAGGAAGGTTTGGTAGAATTCAACCAAGAATCTATAAGGTCCCCCCCCCCTTTTTTTTCTGTTTTGTTGCATTTTCAGTCTCATTGGAGGTAATAAGTTTGTTTAGAAAATTTATCATTTCTGTGTTTAGTTTTGGTAGGTGGTATGAACTAGGAATTCACCCATTTTTATGGAAAAGGGCATTTGGAAATATGTCCCAACGATTCTTCCAATTTCATTGTGGCAGTTATGACCTCTCCATTTTTGTTTCTAACCTTGTTATTTGAGAATTCTCTTTATTTCTTTGATAAAACTGACCAGGGGATTGTCAATATTGTTTAGTTTTTCAAATAAATAGCTTTTTATTTTGTCAATTTTTAAACTGTTTCCTTAATTTCCAATTCACTAATTTCTATTTTGATTTTATTTATTTCTTTGTATCTGGAACTCTTAAAATTGGATTGTTCATGTTTTTCTAATTCATTTAGGTGCATGGTTAGTTTATTAATTTGAGGCCTCCTTATCCTTATTATGAAGGCATATAGTGATATACATTTTCGCTTAGGACTTTCTTCATTGTGCCCCATAAGTTTTGGTATGCTGTATTTTCATTATCATTCAATTCTAACAATGTTGTAATTGCCTCTTTTACTTTTTCCACAACCCATTCATTGTTTAACAGTGACTTGTTCAGTCTCTAGGCTTTGGTGTGTTTTCTATTGTTTCTCTTGTTAATTTCTAGATTTAACTCATCATGATCAGATATAATGTAGGGAGTTATATCAATTTTCCTGAATTGGTGAAGGCATGTCTTATTATATGATCTATTTTAGAGAAGGTTATATGAGCTGCTGATAGGAATGTGTATTCTGTGGAATTAGGGTGGAATGTTCTGAAGATGTCTGTTAGGTCTAATTGGTCTATGGTGTTGTAAAGCTCCTTTATTTCCCTGTTAGTTTGCTAGTTGGACGATCAGTCTTGGATTATAGTGGGGTATTAAAGTCCCCTTCTCTGATGCTATTTGGATTTATTTCTGGTTTGATCTCAAGTAGATTTTGCTTTATCAGCATACTGCTTCTTTGTTTAGTACATATAAGTTTATAATTCTGATCTCCTCTAGTTGCATCATTTCCTTGACAAGTAAGAAATTCTCTGTGTCTCATTTGATTACTTTTGGTTTGAAGTTTATTTTGTCAGATAGTAGCATAGTCACACCAACTTGTTTCTTATTTTACTTTTTAAAATTTATAATTTATTTGAGAGGAACATACAGAGAGAGAAAGAGGGAGAGAGAGAGAGACAAAGAGAGAGAGAGGGAGGGAGGGAGAAAATGGGTGCACCAGAGCCTCCAGCCACTGCAAAGGGACTCCAGATGCATGTGCCACCTCGTGCATTTGGCTTACGTTGGTACTGGGGAGTTGAGTCTTGAATCAGGGTCCTTAGGCTTCATAGGCAAGAGCTTAACTGTTAAGCAATCTCTCCAGCCCCTTGTTTCTTATTTTCATTTGCTTAGGAAATTGTTTTCCACTCTTTTGCCCTGAGGAGGTATCTATCCTTAATGGTGATGTAGGTTACTTGTAGACAGTAGATGGATGGATCCACATTTCTTATCTAACAAATTAGCCTGTGTCTTTTGATTGTGGAGCTGAGACCACTGAAGTTTAGAGTTATAACTGAGGTTTGATTTAATCCTTGCCTTGTTGAAGGCTATATGGTGATTGGTGCATTCTTGAGCTTTGAACATTTTCCTATATGTTCTATTTTTTTTTCTCCTCTAGTAGGCTATTGAGGTTGGTTGTTCAATTCTTCTGTGGACAGTATTTTCTAAAATATTCCCTTCAGAGTTGGCCTTGTATTCATATATTCATAGAGCAAAGAGTAAAAAGGAGCTAATTGCTGTAGTAAAAGATATTTTAAAAGCACAAGGAATTGGGATTGCATCAAGTTCTTTAGGCAAATTTTTTGATTTCATTAATAAAACAAGACCTTGGTTTATAGAGCAGGGAAATTTTGATTTGGATGCTTGGGATAAAGTAGGGAAAGAATTAAATGTCTTTTTACAAACTCATGGTCCTAGTAAGGTTCCGGTAATTGATTTTTCCTTATGGTCTTTGATAAACGATGCCTTGGGTTCAGGTACAAAAGATAGTTTAGTGAAGCAAATGTTAGATCACACTCAAGATGTTATTGAAGAAATTAGAAATCAAAGCTCTGAGAAAGGGACACCTGTAATTCACAAAAAATTGAATAAAACATTGCAACCTTTACAAGTTTCTAAGGAAAATAGTGAAGAGGAAGAGGAGAAATTAAAGCCAGAAGAAGCAGCAGATTTAGAGGAGGCAGCCGCTAATTATCATGCAGATTGAGACCCACTGCATCCCTCTGCCCCCATGCCCCCCCACACAAGTATATGTAGCAGAATTTTAAAATGACATGGCAGCTTTAAAGGAGAGAGTAAACCTAGAGAAAGAAAAAAGAAAGCTAAAAGATGAGTTAGATAGTATTATTAAAAAGCCTTCTGAAATTGTCCACATATCTTCATTGCATCCTACTCAGCCTGTTTTTAATTGCTCCCCCTTAGAAAGGGTGATACAGAAAGCCATGGAAGAAGGTTATGAGGAAGCATGAGCTTTCCCACTGGCTTTTCCAGTAACTGAATTTCAACAGAGTAATCAAATGATGAGGCACTATATTTCCATTAATTTTAAAGACATAAAAGAATTGAAAACAGCTTGTGCACAATATGGACCAATATCACCATATACTATGTCAATTGTAGAAGCATTGGCAAGGAAAATCCTAACAGCAGATGATTGGAAGTCTATAGGCAAAGCTCTTTTATCAGGAAGAGGATATTTAATTTGGAAAGTAGAATTCTATAGCTTATGCAAAAAGACTGCAATGTTGAATCAACAGGCAGGAAATGGTAATTGGAATGTTGATATGCTTACTGGGGAAGGAAATTATGCTGGGAATGACAATCAAATTGCATAGCTTCCCACTGTTTATCAACAAATAGCCACCTCAGCTCAGCTCCTAGAGCTTGGTTTAGTCTTCCTTCAAAAGGAGAAGTTGCGGGGGAGAATTTAACTAAGATTATACAGGGTCCTGAGGAGAATTATGCTGATTTTGTAGATAGATTGATAAAAACAGCAGGGAGAGTATTTGGAGATGCTGGTGCTGGTATGGACTTTGTAAAACAGCTTGCTTATGAAAATGGAAATAGTGACTTCCAGTTAGGTTGGCGGTGTAGGTACCACGCCAAAGCATCCTGGGAGGAAAAAAGACCAAAAAAACTCAGCAAAATACACACTTTTACTAAAAAGTGAGGTGTATAGGAAATTGAAGCAGCAGCGGAGAAGTAGGAGAGATCCAGAGCATCCAGAGCCCACACAGGCCGGCAAAAGCGGCCCCGGCAGCTCCGCCAACTGCGGCAGGGCGAACCAGAAAGCCCCCAGGCTCGGTTCCAGCCACAGGAAAAGCCAGGTGCGGGAGCTTCCCCTCACACTGGAGATCTCCGCAACTCAGGAAACGTGAAGGGAGAGTGGCAGTGAGCAGTGGAGGAGCAGACAGCAAGGTAGAAGAACACGTGGAACAGTGAGAGAACCAGAGCAGCTGCGGCTCCCTGCCCTCCCCCACCACCTGAGCACAGCTCTGCGAACAGAGCAGCGGTCCTGGGACCTGGCCACGCCAACTTGAGCAGTCAGCGGGACCCCAGCAGGAACAGAGTTCAGCAGCAACATCAGCAGCTCCAGAACCGGTACCAGCTGCCCAGCAGCAGCAGACACAGGAGTGGCAGCAGCAGCAGACCCATCAGCAGCAGACTCAGCAGCAGCAGCTTCAGCAGCAGCAGTGGCTCCAGAAGTGGCAGCTACAGCAACAGCAGCAGCAGAGGCAGCAGCAGTGGTGGGCCCAGCAGCAGCAGCAGCTTCAGCAACAGCAGTGGCTCCAGAAGAAGCAGCTACAGCAGCAGCAGCAGCAGAGGCAGCAGCAGTAGTGGGCCTAGCAGCAGCAGCATGAGCTGCTGACAGACCCAGCAGAGGCAGCTTTCGCAGCAGCAGTTCCAGCAGCGGGGGTGCTGATCTGCAGGGCCACAGTTGCCAGGCATGATTTGCCCTGCAGGAAAAGCCAATGCCCAGCTCCAGAAATCAGAACAGCAGCCTGACGACCCAGGCAGCAACTTGACTGAGACCAAACTCATCCAAGGTAACTGGGTTTGCACCAGGGAAGGGTCTCACTTGGTCACAAGCTGACTGGAATCCCTCAACAAACCAGAAATCTTAACCTCTATGTTGATAGAGGATCTGCTTGTTATAATAACTACTCTGGCATACATACTTGGGGCTGTTTTTGACTGAATGGGTACAGTGTTTAGTTAACTTTTAGAATCTACTGGTGTTTTATTCCACTCAGCCTACTTGAATACTCCCACAGCAGGGAAACTCAACCCCTAGGAGCACCTTTGTAGATACTATCAGAGTCTTAAGAGCCACATCTAACACCTTAAGCTACTACCGTGAAAATATATAATATCAAATCAATTGATACAGCTAAGAATACCCAGCTAGCTAGAAAATCCAAGCATTAACTTAATCCAAGCTGCAAAAATATATACATTATAACACAAGAAACACTAAAAAGTAAGATGATATAAATCCACCTAAGAGTATTCATGTATCAGAAATGACCTCCACTGAGAGAGAGTTAGAGGAAATGCCTGAGAAACATTTCAAAAGAAGGATTGTAAATGCGTTCAAAGAAGTCAGAGAACAAATCAAAGGAGTCAAAGAGGAACTTAAAGAGGAAATCAAAGGAATCAAAGAAGATGCAGGACACCAATTTCATGAAACAAAGAAGGCAATACAAGACATAAATAAAGAAATAGAAATAATAAAGAAAAACCAGTCAGAATTACTAGCAGTGAAGAACACAGTTAATGAAATAAAAAAACTCTGTACAAAATCTCACCGGTAGAATGGATGAAGGAGAGGACAGAATATCTAACCTGGAAGACCAGGTGGCAGATCTAATGCAGGCCAACAAAGAGAAAGACAAACTTATAGAAAAGTATGAGTGGGAATTTCAAGATATTCGGGACACTATGAAAAGATCCAATATAAGAATTCAGGGCATAGTAGAAGGAGAAGAACTCCACTCCAGAGGCATAGTAGGCATCTTCAACAAAATCATAGAGGAAAATTTTCCCCAAATTGGGAAAGAGGTGCCAATACAGATACAGGAAGCCTTTAGAACCCCAGCCAGACAAAACCCAGAAAGAAACTCTCCTCGCCACATTATACTCAAACTTCCAAACACACAAACCAAAGAAAAAATATTGAAAGCAGTTAGAGAGAAAAATCAAGTTACCTACAAAAGCAAGCCCATCAGGATTACAGCAGATTATTCAACACAAACTTTTAAAGCCAGAAGGGCGTAGAGTGATATATTCCAAGTTCTGAAAGATAACAACTGTCAACCAAGGTTACTTTATCCTGCAAAGTTATCCATCCAAATAGATGGAGAAATAAAGACATTCCATGACAAAAGCAGGTTAAAGGAGTATCTGAAGACAAAACCAGCTCTACAGAAAATACTTGATAGAATCCTCCATGCTGAACAAAAGGAAAAGCACACATATAAGGAACCTAGAAAAAACCAGCTATACTCAAATACCAGTTAACAGAAGAGAGCACAGGTAGAACAAGTAACACACACACACACACACACACACACACAAATGGCAAACATAAATACACACCTTTCAATAATATCTCTTAATATCAACGGTCTCAATGCCCCAATGAAAAGACATACATTTGCAGACTGGGTTAAAAAGCAGGATCCTACAATTTGTTGTCTCCAAGAAACTCACCTTTCTACAAAGGATAGACATTATCTTAAGGTGAAAGGTTGGAAGACGGTGTTTCAAGCAAATGGCCTAGAAAACAAGCAGGGGTTGCTATCCTAATATCAGACAGGGTAGACTTTAGTCCAACGTTAGTCAAGAAAGATAAGGAAGGTCACTTTATATTGATTAAGGGCACACTGCAACAGGAGGACATTACAATCCTAAACATATATGCACCTAACATGGGGGCTCCCAAATTCATCAAACAAACACTATTAGAACTAAGGTCACAGATAACACCAAACACAGTGGTGGTGGGTGACTTCAACACCCCACTCTCATCAATTGACAGGTCATCCCGGGAAAAAAACATACAGAGAGGCACCTGGACTAAATGAGGTCATAGAAGTAATGGACTTAACAGATATATACAGGACCTTTCATCCAAAGGCTGCAGAATATACATTCTTTTCAGCAGCACATGGAACATTCTCCAAAATAGACCATATATTAGGACACAAAGCAAATCTTAACAAATTCAGGAAAATTGAAATAATTCCTTGCATTCTATCTGACCACAATGGAATTAAACTACAAATCAGCAGCAAGAAAGGCTATAGAGCATACACAAAATCATGGAAACTAAACAATACACGACTAAATGATGAATGGGTCAATGAAGAAATCAAGAAGTAAATAAAAAAATTTATAGAGTCAAATGATAATGACAACACAACATACCAAAATCTCTGGGACACAATGAAGGCAATTCTAAGAGGTAAATTGATAGCCTTAAGTGCCCATATTAAGAAATTAGAAAGGTCGCAAGTAAATGACCTAATGCTTCACCTTAGAGCCTTGGAAAAAGAAGAACAAGGCAAACCAAAAATCAGTAGATGGGAAGAAATAATAAAGATTACAGCAGAAATTAATGAAATAGAAACAAAAAGAACAATCCAAAGAATTAATGAAACAGAGAGTCGGTTCTTTGAAAGGATAAACAAGATTGATAAACCCTTAGCAAATCTGACCAAAAGAAAGAGAGAAGAGACACAAATTAATAAAATCAGAGATGAAAAAGGTAACATCACAACAGATTCCAGAGAAATTCAAAAAATCACAGGGACATACTATAAAAGCATATACTCCACAAAGTATGAAAATCTGAAAGAAATGGATGATTTCCTTGATCTATATGACCTACCTAAATTAAATCAAATGAGATTAATCAGTTAAATAGACCTATAACAAACATGGAGATCCGAACAGTTATCAATAATCTCCCAACTAAAAAAAGCCCAGGCCCGGACGGATTCACTGCTGAATTTTACCAGACTTTTAAGGAAGAGCTAACACCATTGCTTCTTAAGATTTTCCAGGAAATAGAAAAACAAGGAATTCTACCAAACTCCTTCTATGAGGCCAGCATCACCCTGATACCAAAACCAGGCAAAGATAGAACAAAAAAAGAAAATTACAGACCAATCTCCCTCATGAACATTGATGCAAAAATTCTCAACAAAATATTGGCAAACAGAATACAAGAGTATATCAAAAAGATCATTCACCCTGACCAAGTAGGCTTTATCCCAGAGATGAAGGGATGGTTCAGCATATGCAAATCTATAAATGTAATACATTACATAAACAGGTTGAAAAAATCACATGATCATCTCATTAGACACAGAGAAAGCATTTGACAAAATCCAACATCCCTTCATGACAAAAGTCCTACAGAGACTGGGAATAGAAGGAACATATCTCAATATAATAAAGGCTATTTATGACAAGCCTACAGCCAACATATTACTAAATGGGGAAAAACTGGAAGCTTTTCCACTAAAATCAGGAACAAGACAAGGATGTCCACTGTCCCCACTTTTATTTAATATAGTTTTGGAAGTCTTAGCCATAGCAATAAGGCAAGAGACACTCATAAAAGGGATACAAATTGGAAAGGAAGAGATCAAGTTATCATTATTTGCAGATGACATGATTCTGCACATAAAGGACCCTAAAGACTCTACTAGCAAACTGTTAGAGCTGATCAAACCTACAGCAATGTAGCAGGATACAAAATAAATACACAGAAATCAGTAGTCTTCATATATGCTAACAACAAACACACAGAGGATGAAATCAGAGAATCACTCCCATTCACAATTGCATGAAAAAAAATAAAGTACCTTGGAATAAACCTAACCAAGGAAGTAAAGAATCTCTACAATGAGAAGTTTAAAACCCTCAAGCGAGAAATTGCAGAAGACACTAGAAAGTGGAGAAACATCCCTTGTTCCTGGATTGGAAGAATCAATATTGTGAAAATGGCAATCTTACCTAAAGCAATCTACACATTTAATGCAATCCCTATCAAAATTCCAAAGGCTTTCTTTATGGAAATAGATAAAACAATCCAAAAATTCATTTGGAATCATAAAAAAACTCGAATATCTAAAATAATACTGAGCAACAAAAATGAGGCTGGTGTATCACCATACCTGATTTTAACCTATACTACAGAGCCATAGTAAAAAAAAACACCATGGTACTGGCACAAAAACAGACATGTAGATCAGTGGAACAGAATAGAGGTCCCAGATGTAAGCCCAAGTCGCTATAGCCACCTGATATTCTATAAAAATGCAAAAAATACTCATTGGAGAAGAGACAACCTCTTCAGCAAATGGTGTTTTGAAAACTGGATATATATCTGCAGAAGGATGAAAATAGATTCTTCTCTCTCACCATGCACAAGAATTAAGTCCAAATGGATTAAAGACCTTAACATCAGACCTGAAACTTTGAAACTGCTAGAGGAAAAAGTAGTGGAAACCGTTCAACATGTTTGTCTTGGCAAAGACTTTCTGAATACAACCCCAATTGCTCAGGCAGTAAAACCCCAGATTAATCACTGGGACCTCATGAAATTACAAAGATTTTGCACTGCAAAGGACACAGTTGCTACGTCCACGGCGACCTCGCCTGTGTAGCAAGCAGAGATGCTTCTGTACTGGATGAGAGCTGAGGACAGAGGGCCAGCACTCCTCGGAGGGATGCCCCAGGTGACCCCAAGGCAGTCAGTTACTGTAAAGGTTCCTGCTGCCCATGAAGTCACGACGACCTAATTGCTGGCGCCAATGCTGTTTCTTTCCTGCTTTCTTCTAGCTGTTTGTCTAAGAACAGCTAATTCAACACTTATTAGTAATCATGCACGCAATCAGAGTACAAGAAACAATCTAAGTATTGTATGTGCCCCTCCTATGATTAGGGCAATGGAGAGAATGTATAACTCTACTAGGAATAAAAAATTAACTCTAGAACAGTTTTTAGATGGTGTAAAGTAAAAACAGCTTATGATGTTTGAGAACGATACTGAGCCTGAGAATATGAAAGTAGAAATGTTGATCGGTAGTGTTCATAAGAAACATGACAGTTCTGCAGATAAGGAGTTACAAAACTTAGGCATTCCCACCAGGAAACTTCCTGGGGGATATGTTCAGTACTTGATCAAGGGCAGATGGTGGACTCCTGGAGCTGGAATCTACTTAGTTCCACTCCCCTATGAGGGAGGATATGATGAATTCGGTAATAGATGGGTGAATTATGAAGAAAAAAGGAGGCTATGGCATTCTCTTCCATTTATGGGAACGCTTAACAAGGAAGCGTAAGCCTTGGTGTTTATACAGTCCTTGGGGTATAAGAAATAAGTAACCTGTTATTCACCTTACACCTAGTTTCTGTTTGTATAATGTTGTGGTCAATGATACAAGGCGCCCTTCTTAAAAAATGGGTACAGTTCCTGCCTGATCAACATTACATGTATGCTTACAATAGAACAATACTTAAGATTGTTTAGATTAATGATTTCTGAAATCACTTGTTGGCTTGCTAAGTTTCCCTGTGTAATCTGTATAAAATCTTCATGAAACCTTCAGTAAATTGCAGCAGCATATTCAACTTGAGTGTGTCTGTCTGTCATTTCCTCGCCGAATCCCGAGTTCTCCTTGAGCCTTCGCCCTTGTTCTCCCTCGGTCCTGATCTCCCCGAGAGTCAGTCCGCGGCACACAGTGAAAAAAGCAAAGCGGCAACCTACAGAATGGGAAAAAATCTTCGCCAGCTATATATTTGATAGAGGATTAATATCTAGGATATACAAAGAACTCAAAAAGTTAAATAATAAGGAATCAAACAAGCCAATGAAAAAATGGGCTATGGAGCTACAGAGTTCTCAAAGGAAGAAATACGAATGGCAAATAAGCATCTAAAAAAATGTTCTATGTCACTAGTCATCAGGGAAATGCAGATTAAAACTACATTGAGGTTCCATCTCACTCCTGTCAGATTAGCCACCATCGTGAAAACAAATGATCATAAATGTTGGCGGGGATGTGGAAAAAAAGGAACCCTTCTACACTGCTGGTGGGAATGCAGTCTGGTCCAGCCATTGTGGAAAACAGTGTGGAGGTTCCTAAAACAGCTAAAGATTGATCTACTATATGACCCAGCTATAGCACTCCTAGGTATATATTCAAAGGACTCATCTCATTTCCTTAGATGTACGTGCTCAACCATGTTTATTGCTGCTCAATTTAAAATAGCTGGGAAATGGAACCAGCCTAGATGTCCCTCAACAGATGAGTGGATAATGAAGATGTGGCACATTTATACAATTGAGTTCTACTCAGTGGTAAAGAAAAATGAAGTTATGAAATTTGCAGGAAAATGGTTGGTTCTGGAAAGGATTATACTAAGTGAGGTAACCCAGGCCCAGAAAGCCAAGTGCCACATGTTCTCTCTCATATGTGGATCCTAGCTACAGATGATTGGGCTTCTGTGTGAGAGTGAAAATACTTAGTAGTAGAGGCCAGTAAGGTAAAAAGGGGACACAAAGGGTAGAGAAAGGAAGGGAGGAGAATACTTAATAGGTTGATATTTTATATATGTAATTACAATGATTGTAATGGGGAGGTAATATGATGGAGAATGGAATTTCAAATGGGAAAGTGTGGGGGTGGTGAGGGAGGGAATTACCATAGGATATATTTTATAATCATGGAAAATGCTAATAAAAATTTTTAAAAAAAGTATAAACAAAATAAAAATTAAAAAAATAAAAAAATAAAGAAAATGCAAATAGTGCTTACAAATCAGGTATACGGCCTTATAGAAAGAAAGTTGATCTACAAGGATATATTAGATTATGTGCTGATATTGGCCCTAGCTATACGCAGGAGATAGCCATGGCTGCAGTGTTACAAGGAATTCCTTTTCAAGTGGCCTTTGACACTGGAAAAAGTGATAGCTGCACAAACATTAGTTCAAAAGCAATTACAGGCAGGGCATATAGAGGAATCATTTTCACCCTGGAATACTCCAATTTTTGTCATTAAAAAAAAAAATCAGGGAAATGGCAGTTACTACAAGATCTGAGAGCTGTAAATGTTACTATGCATTGATTGGGAGCATTGCAACCTGGTCTGCCTAGTCCTGTAGGTATTCCAGCTGACTTTTCTAAAATGATTATTGACTTGAAAGATTGCTTTTTTACTATACCTTTACATCCACAAGATTGTTGCCATTTTGCTTTTAGTGTTCCTTCTAAGAAGCCTATGAAAAAATATCAATGGAAAGTTCTCCCTCATGGTATGGCTAGTAGTCCAACTTTATGCCAGAAATTTGTGGCTAAGGCTTTAGCTTCTACAAGAAGCAAATTTCCTCAAATATATATTATTCATTATATGGATGATATTTTATTAGCTGGAAAGGAAAAGACAGATGTTTTGACTTGTTTTTCTTACATGGAACAACAGCTCACTATGTGGGGATTAAAAATTGCACCTGAAAAGGTACAGCAAGATTCCCCTTTTTTTTATCTTGGGTTTTATTTATATCCAAAACAAATTAAACCACAGAAAGATACTCTTAAAACACAGAACCTTACCACTTTAAATGATTTTCAGAAATTGTTAGGAGATAGTAATTGGATCAGGCCTTATTTAAAACTTACTACTCATGAATTAAAACCCTTATTTAATATATTGCAGGGGGACTCTCATCCTTCTTCTTTTCGTTCTCTTACACCTGAAGCTTCTAAAGCATTAATTATAGTACAAAAGGATATAGAAGAACAATTTATCACTTATATTGACTGTAGTAAAGCAGTGTGGTTACTTGTATTTCCTACCCATATATTCCAACAGGATTGTTGTGGCAAGGAGCTCCTATACTGTGGGTACATCTTGCATCTTCTCCTCCAAGAACTGTCATTCCTTATTATGATGATGTTGCTAAAGTAGTGATGGAAGGAAGAGCTGAATCTATTAAATATTTTGGAATAGAACCACAGGTTATCTGTCAGCCTTATAATTCAAAGCAGGGTTCTTGGCTTTCCACTTTTTCAGATAGTTGGGCATTATCCATGGCAGGTTTTGCAGGAAGCATTGATAATCATTACCCTAAACATAAATTGATTCAGTTCTTTATGCAACATCAAGTCATTTTACTTGCAATACACAATTTTCTCCTATCAAGGATGCTATGTTGGCCTTTACAGATGGATCTTCTTCTGGCCTAGCTGCTTATTCTTTAAATGGACAAACATATCCTTTTAATACTCCTTCTAAATCTGCACAATTTGTAGAACTGGCAGCCTTTAAAGCTTTATTGCAACATACTGCTACTATATCTGTTAATACTTACACTGATAGCCAATATATTGTCCACTTAGTTCCTTATTTAGAAACCTGTAGTAGAATAAGTCCTTCTTCTACTGTTTATAATTTGTTTGCACAGGTTCAAATTTGATTCTCCAGAACTCAGCACCTTTCTATGTAGGACATCTTCATGCTCATTCTGGCCTCCCCAGACCCTTAGCTCTGGGAAATACTATTACAGTCAAGGCTACTAGAATTGTTTCTGTGGAATAAGCTATTAATGTTCATAATGCTAATACTCTACATCTTAAATATAAAATTACACGTAAACAAGCATGACAGATAGTTAAAAATTGTCAACAATGTCTCACATTTTTAACCTGTGCCACATATTGGTGTCAATCCTCGAGGTTTGACTCCTGGCCATTTATGGCAAATGGATATAACTCATGTTCCTGAGTTTGGAAAAATGAAATTTGTACATGTTACTATTGACACTTATTCTGGTTTCATTTGAGCTTCTGCTCAAACAGGAGAAGCTACTAAACATGTTATTGCTCATTGTCTTCATCCTGTTAGTATTTTAGGAGTACCTAAACAACTGAAAACAGATAATGGTCCAGGATATACAAGTGCAGGATTTAAGCACTTTTGTTCTTATTTTAATATTGAACATGTTACTGGAATTCCTTATAACCCCCAAGGGCAAGGTATCATTGAACAAGCAAATGGAACATTAAAAATCTGGTTGCAAAAAACTAAAAAGGGGGATATGACACAGGGATCAGTAACAAGATGGTTAAATCATACTTTATTCATTTTAACTTTTTTTAATTTTGGATGCAAAAGGGTTTTCTGCTGCTGACTGGTTTAGGCATCCACAAACCAAGACTAATTATGCTAACGTAATGTGGAAAGTTCCATTTACTAACAAATGGAGTGGATCCAACCCTGTATTAATAAGGGGACAAGGATCTGTTTGTATTTTTTCACAGAAAGAAAATGGAGGCAGATGGTTGCCAGAGCATTTGGTCCGGTTATGCAGGCCACAAGATCAAACAAGAGGACACTGCTGATCCTGATAATATGGTGTCATCTACATCTTGCTTACAGTAAAGTTGACTGGACTGTCCTCAGGATTGTAGTGGTCAGACAATGGACATCAGCAAACTTACATATGGAAAATTCCTGCTTTTATTGGGAGGTATCAAGGTTACATCTGCTATTCGAATAGTCTTCTGAAGGGAACTGTTATGACCTGTGTTACACCACCTTATGCCCTGATGTTAGGAAATATAAATATTACTTTGTATCACAGGTCTGAAGGGATGGTTAATGTTACCTGTGATAATTGTAGTCTGTCCAATTGTGTTTCTTATGTTTCTGAAACTGTAATGATTGTCAAATAACCTGCATTTGTTAATCTTTCAAAGCCTTGGTATTCTGACAAGGGTATTCAAATAGTTTAAGTACACAAAAAAGAATTATAGGTTTAATTATTGCTGGGGTTGTTGCATTTATTGCATTATTAGTTTCTATTACTAATGCTGCTGTTGCTCTTACACAAGAAGTTCATACTGGACACTTTGTTAATAAGCTAGCTAAAAACATTTCTGTTGCTTTGGGAACTCAAGTAGCCATAGATAAGAAGTTAGAAGAAAAAATAGATGCTTTGTTTGATGTAGTGACCTATTTAGGAGAGCAAATTCAAGGAATGAAGATTAGAACTCGATTGGAATGCCATGCAGATTACCAATGGGTCTGCATCACTTCTAAAACTTACAATGCTAGTTATGAAGATTAGGTAAAGGTCAAAATGCACTTGGAAGGAATTTGGCACCATGATAACATTTCGTTAGATTTGGTTAGTTTTCATTCAGAAATTCTAGCTTCACAGAAGTGACATCTTGGTTTTGATGCCACTAAGGCTGCTAATGATTTACTTGCTGCAATTAAGTCTGTGTTGCCTGATTGGGACTCTCTAAGTTCCTGGATAGGCAGCTTTGAAGCTGTGGGAGTTTACCTTCTGCTTCTCCTATGCCTATTGCGTATTTTCTTCAAGTGTCTAATGAAGTCTATTGTGAATGTTCATGCAGAGGTCTGAGGTATGCACTATAGAACATGTCCTTGGCTCCCTCAGACCTTATTCTAATTCTCCCTGAATTTTATCTGGCTGGTAGCCAGAGACAGGTAAGATCAGGGGAGGAGGCATCCAACCTAAAACAGGGCACATATTGAAGGATAATACGTTTGTCCTATGACGGGTAAGGATGTTCTTCTGCCTCCAGCAACCTAAGACAGGCATAGTCACTTCTTTTAATAAATAAAGGAGGGGGAGATGTTGGGAGCTGCAGCTGCTCTTTGATTTCGGGGGCTACAGGTGGTCTTTAATCTCTTAACACAAAGGCCTTATCCATATGGCCTAGGTGAGAATGTGCCAGACACAAAGGCATTATTTAATATATGGCCTAGGCACCAGACACAGAGGCATTACCATATGGCCCTGGTGAAGCTGACCTTAGGCACATAGGCATTGTCGAGAAAGTTTGGTCTTCTGTATATAAGCTTGTGTCTGCCTGAATAAACCTGACCCTTGATCATAACTTGTCTTTGCTCCATTCCTTGTGTTCTTGTCTCAGATTCATTCCCACTCCCTCCTTTGAGGCCTATTTCGACTTTTGTGCTGCAGGCCAGCACAGTAAACATTATTCAACACCATTAAACTATGAAACACTATTAAACTATGAAAATCCTTGAAGAAAAATCTCACTGTCTGTGTCTAAATGTAAATAAAGTCTAAATGTAAGTGAAAGACACCAGTATGAAACTCTGAATACTATGATTCCAACAACACAATATGAAAAGCAGAAAATGAGGAAACAGTAAAAAAAAAAAAAAAAAAAAAAAAAAATCACTGGTCAAGGGTCAGGGAGATAGAGTGAGGAATGGAGGAATATGGAAGATTCCATATGGTGATTGAAAACACCTCAATGCACTTATCAAAACTATGCAACATATAACACCATGAGTAAACTCTCATGTAAATTATGGAGTTCAAATGATACCAACAAAGTAGATACTTGATGGTAACAAACTAAAGCTTCCTGATCTTTGACAAATAGCCAAAAATACATGCTGGAGTAAAGAGAACATCTTCAACAAATGGTGCTGGAGAAAATGGATAACCACCTTACAAGAATAAAGTTAGACCCACACCTCTCACCCTGCACAGAAACCAACTCTAAATGATGTAAGGACCTAAATATAAAGCCTGAAACTCTAAAACAAATAGAAGAAAAAGTTTAGAGGGGCTGAATAGATGGCTTAGCAGTTAAGGCACTTGCCTGCAAAGCCTAAGGATTCAGGTTCTATTACCTAGTATACACAAGATGGCAATGCATCTAGAGCTTGTTTGCAGTAGCTAGAGACCCTGGTCCCCCTCTCTGCCTCCTTATTTATTTCTCTCTCTCTCTCTCTCAAATAAATAAATAAAAAGAAAAAGTGTGAATAACACTCTATGATAGAGGCATAGGGAAAGACTTCCTGAATAAGACCCCAGTATAACAAGAAATTAGATCAATACTCAACTACTGAGGCCTCATGACAATAAAAAGATGCTGTACATAGAAGCAAACCATCAACAGAGTCAAGAGACAGCCCACAGATTGGGACAAGATCTTCACCAGCTATACCTCTGACAAAGGTCAAATATCTAAAATCTACAAAGAGCTCAAAAAACCTAAACAATAAAAAAAAAACCAATCAAAAGGTGAGATAGGGAATCGAACAGAGAATTCTCAAAAGAAGAGATACAAACAGGCATCACACACTTAAAGAGATGTTCAACATATTTTGTCACCAGAGACACGTATGTCAAAACCTCTTTAAGATTTCATCTCACTCCAGTCAGGATGGAATTCACCAAAAAAAAAAAAAAAAAATCAAATGACAACAAATGCTGGTGAGGCTGCAGGGAAAGAGGAACTTTACCCACTCTGTTGGGAACATAAACTTCTATAATCACTATGGAAATCAGTATGGAGTGTCCTGAATATGATGAAAATACAACTATCATTTGATTCAGCTATACCACTCCTGGGCATATATCCTAAAAACTCCACTCTTTACTATAAAGATACTTGTTCATCCATGTATGTTGCTGTTCTATTCACAATAGGTATGAATTGGAGTCAACACAGATGCCCATCAACTGATGAATGGATAATGAAGATATAATACATATACACAATGGAATTCTACTGAGCAGTGAGGAAAAAGGAAGTAATAAAATTTGCAGGAAAATGGATGGAATTGGTAAAAAATATTCTAAGTGGGGTTACATAGGGCAATATGTACTCTCTCAGTGGCAATTTCTAGCTGGAATAAATTGTAGATGAGTGAAAATTATAGTAAGCATCAATAATATGATCATAAAGCCAGAATGAGACCAGGAGAGAGAAGAAATAGGGAGAGAGGAGAGAAGAAGTTACTTGACAGCTTCAGGGAAGAATAGAATATAAAGGTAGGAGGGGATTAGAGAAGTTAGGGGAAGGAGGGAGGGGAGAAAATTATACAACAGTTAAGAAATCATGAATTACCTCCATAGACCCTCATTCTGGCTATCATTATAAAGATGTAACCACCAATAAAGAAGGGGGAACAGTCCCCCCACACACACACACACAGTGAGCTGTTGGCTAGAAGAGCCATTAGGTTCCCAAAACAATGTAGACCATTATCAAATCACTTGATTACCTGCCAGAACTAAAAGGTAAAGCCTTACTGATGAAGACAACACAGGCTATGGTCAGAAGGCACTAGAGAATACTATGATGTAACCAAAAAGGGAAACTATCTCCCTCTTGGCTAGCCCTTATAATGCTGGAGAACCTTATGGTGCTGCTGGTTTAATAAGCAGAGGATTCTACATACTACAAAATCCACTAGCCAGGGAAGAAGCACATACTTGTGCAATAGTTGCACACAGCCTCTGCAGGTAAGCAACTTCTCTCTGATTGGACATAAAGCCTGATTTGTGGAAGAGAATTCATACCTGGTGCTGGAAATCAAGTTCAAATCCCATGGTCAGGAAACTCAGAGATTTCAGAGTGAAGCATCCACTGCTCTCTGGAGAAAAAGAGTAGATCTGCACACCAAAATGTTACTCCAGTAACTTTCACTATCCTATTTAACCTAAGCTGCTCTCACTCTTTGTTGGAAATATGTTTTGTTTTACAGAAAGCAGAGAAAATAGAGGAGAACCAAGTTCCATCAGTACAACCAAGATAGCTGACTGCATACCAAGAGACTTGCTACCTCTACCATATCTGCCCAGTGAAATTGTAAAGGAAGTGGTGACATGAATATTGCTCTTACTGCTAGCCTAACAACCAACTCCAGGTCAATGGTGACAGATAAGGCAATCAAAACCCATCTGTGGTCATTTGAATGGATGTCCCCAATATATTAAGGATTTTACTAAACTTTGTAATTTAGATCTGCAGCCACCTGGCTGGAAGAGGTGTCACCAGGTGGATCCTGGGGTCCAGCCCTAAGGTGTGATGCTAGAATTGGAATTCCAGCCTAAAGCTATGCAAAATGCTTGAATTCTGCCTGGAGTTCCTAAAGTATGCTTGCTTGTGCTGGTGATGGTGTTGGTTTCTCTCTCCTGAGGCTTATGAAAGCAAGCCAACTTCTTATTACATTATGGAACTTCCCCTGGATCTGTAAGCTTCAGCAAATCTCTCTTCCTCCATAACTATGCCTTATCTGGAAGTTCATCTAAGTGACCTGACAATGTCTGCTACAGAAGTGGTACCAGAAATTGCGGTGTGACTGAGATGAATCTGACCATGTGAATTTTGGTCTTTTGGAACTTTTGTTTTGAAGGAATGGGCATGAACTTCATACTTACAACTGAGGAGCCCTCTGGAATGGTAAACCAGGTTTTATGGATTTTCTGATGAAAGCTTGAAAATGCTAAGTGCAGAAAGAACTGCATTTAGAAGCTTGGCTTATGAACTTTCTAAGGGGAAGGAAAGAGTGAGAGGACTTTGTTGGAACTGGGATACTTGCATAAGGGCTTATTGCATTCTGCTGTGCAAGACAAGAGAGTTTGATCACAGTTAATTTTTTAATGGTTGTATGTTCTTGGCTAAAGATACGGGAATGAAAAATTTAATATTTTAAGTTGGAAAAACTCAAGCAAGTTTAAAATTACTGACACAGAGACTGATGGTTGAAGTAGCTCTTGTTAAACATATTAGCATTTGGAAGGAAGATGGCCCAATGACTTAACATTTAAACAATTGAAAGGATGCCTAAGGAAAATCTACAGTAAAAATGCAAACTCTTGGAAAAGAGTTGACTGGTGAAATAATTGGATTTTCAACTTTATGGTTTATTTTGTCCTTGAATTAAGAATATGGCTGGTCCTACACACCTGATATTTGTTTCTGAAGCATGAAAAATGCATGGAGTGGTAATGAAATGCACATAGTCCCAGAAGCTGCTGCTGAGATGCACCACATAGGCAATGAAGATCCTGAGGCTGGCAAAGCCATTGGAAAATTGACTGTGGTTTGCAACAAAAACTCAAGATGTTGTTGATATACCAGGATTGTGCAAAGGCTACAATGGAGGCTGTTGGTTAGGAATAGAACTTTCCCTGGATACTCAGCCCAGTTGAAGGGGTGGAATTGGAAAAGCTGAAGATTGTCATTTGCTGGTTATGTTAGACTTGAACTGTAGATGTTTCCTTGATGGTTGCTAAGTTTGCATTGTTCCAGTCTCTCCCTGCTATTTCTTATAACAGTTGAAAATGCTTACACTGTGCATTTATATGTTAAAAGTATGTAACTTGTTTTATTTTACAGGACTCACAGCTAAGAGACAATCTTAAATCTCACATGAGTCTTAAGACTTTAGAACTATCTTATGTTGGTAAAGACTGTGGAGATCTTTGAATTTGACAATACACAGTGTGAGATGATTATGAATCTATAAAGGGCCACAGGCAATATGTGGTAGGTTGAATGAATGGCCCAAAATATACTCAGGATTTTACTAGAGTTTGTAACTGTTATGCCCAGTTCTCAGTACCCCCAGTGACCACCAAGGAGAACCAAACACATGTGCAAGGGCAAGGAGCTTTATTTCAGGCTTAAGCTCTCTCTCTTGACTTCACCAACACAGTGGATCTGTACAAGAGCCCCAAGCAGCAGGGGGTGAGGTTTTTTATAGGGATTTGAACAAAGAAGTAGGGAATGGGTATATGATTTGTTGATTTCTTAGGACATTGGTGGCAAGGTTGGCGGGCGGGAGCTAGGTAACTAAGCAACCTCTGTTGTGATTGGCTAAACAAGCAGCAATTACATTTGTATGTGTTTCAATTGGCCAAGACAGGAAAGTAGGAGGGATAAATCCCTTAATTGGCTGGGGCAGGGAGGTAGGAGGGACAAGTCTTTGGCAAGTCTCAGGTGTCCTGGGCAGGGGGCAGTGCAGCTGCCCCTTTGTTCCTTTGTTTAAGCTGAAACTTGTAACTTAAGCCTCACCAGGGCAGCACTCTACTGAAGCCTGTCATGGCATCATTCAATTTCTGGGCCCTTCAGTAACTTAGATCTCCAGCCTTCTGGCTTCAGGAGATATCAATGGGCAGATCACAGGTTCTAACCCTAAGATGTGGGGGTACCTTTAGAATTGCAGTCTAAAGATATGCAAAATACTTGAGATATGCCTGGAATTCCTGAAGTGTGCTTCTTTTGCTGATGATGTTATTGGTTTCTCTCTCTGCTCAAGCCTATGAAAGTGGGCCAACTTCTACTGCCATTACAGAACTTCCCTAGGATCTGTAATCTTCAATAAATACCCCTTACTCCATAATTGTGCATGGTTTAGAAGTTCATCTCAGCAACCTGAAGTTGTCTGATACACCATCAAAACAGAAATACAGAGGCTACAGAAAACTCAACACTAAATTAGACTGCCAACAGGCCTTCCATGACTCAAGGAGGGGAATATTTTAAGAGCCATGGAGTGGGTATGGATATTCTGTGGTACAGTCACCACCACTACTCCACAGGGCCACAAGGGCAATAGTGGCACACAGCCATGGTGGATAAACAACTACCCTTGGATGGGCTAACAGATCTGCTCAGTGGGAGGTAACCCATAACTGGAACTGGGAAACAAGTCAGAATCATATGCAGATAATTATTTTCCTTTCCAGTATCAAACTCCCACTAATCTTGTGCTACAAGAGGTTCTACAGACATTAAATTCTCTCTAAACTAATAGTAGCTATCCCATTTAACCTGTGCTGACTTCACTCTTTGTTGGAGAACCTGCTTCACTTTTTCAGACAGAGCTGGACCTGAGGAGAGAAACAACCAATCACACTTCACCACGACCCCAGCTGAAAACATAAAGGAATTGGGGAATTGAGCAAGAGTGCTGCTTCCTCAGTGAACCTGATATCACCATAAGGATGAAAGAGATAGATATCGAGGACACCCAACACCTACCAAACTAGAGACCCAGAGGCTTCTAAGAGCCCGTCACTGAAGTAGACTTAAAACACACCCAACATGCCACAGAAAAATTTATGGAAGAGAGGCAGAAAGATTGTTAGATCCACAAGTTGGGACATTATGCACAGAGACATTGCCTCTTCCCTATAACTGACAGCTGCCCCCACAATGCATAACCCACTATCCACATGGAGATGACCTGCATCCCCAATGAGGAAAGTCCCTTTGGAGGGGGACAGGGATGAGGGGAAGGGATGGTATCAACTTGTGCTATTTATGTACCATGTTTATAACTAATTAAAAAAAATGAGTCTGGGCTGGAGAGATGGCTTAGCGGTTAAGTGCTTGCCTGTGAAGCCTAAGGACCCCAGTTCAAGGCTCAGTTCCCCAGGTCCCACGTTAGCCAGATGCACAAGGGGGCGCACGCGTCTGGAGTTCGTTTGCAGTGGCTGGAAGCCCTGGCATGCCCATTCTCTCTCTCTCTCCCTCTATCTGTCTTTCTCTCTGTGTCTGTCACTCTAAAATAAATAAATAAAAAAATTTAAAAAAAAAATGAGTCTCACTGGGAGCAGGTAGCCTCCATGGAAGTGTTGCTGGGAGCAGGTAGGACCCAAGGAAAACTGCTCATTGTGGGTGCTCTCTTGGGGCAGATAATCAAAGGGAAAGCCTGCTTTCTGAGAGCAGGTCGATTCTGGGGAAGTGTGCTTACTGGAGGCAGGTAGGCACAGGTGAACCCATGGTCCAGTATCTACAGCCTCTGTTGATTAGCACCAAGCCAGAACTCTGGTTGCTTCCACATCCCCATGCTCCTTCCCAGGTTGACTCCACAGACACATACCCCCATATGACACACTTCTGTGGGCTCTCCATCACGACCGGTCCATGAAACCTGGCTCAACCATCCCCTTCTGCCACCACCCACATCCCATGAAAGGTACAACCACCACTTCCTTGGCCCCTTGTTCACAGGAGCACAGGAGTATCTGCTCATCCCAGGGGGTAACAGCGCACCTCCACTACCTGCTCAGCTGGGGTACAGTGAGGGAATAGGAAAAAGTATTGCTTCTCCAGAGCCCCAGAGGAAAGACATGGCTGTGATCACAGGCTGAAGAGATCCCAGACCTACAAACCAGCTCTAGTATCAACCTCCAGTCCAGAGCTTCTGATGAACTTAAAACCTATGCATTTGCAATTTTAATCCCATTCCACTCCAATATGGTTCAAGCCTAAAACAGAACACTCAATAAAGATCACACAGGGCAAATACTTCTTTCCTTCTTAATAGAATAAGACTTTTACCACAGAATGGGAAGACCACAAGACAGAAAGAAGAGATAAGGAAGGAAGGAAGAAAAACAACAAAGAGATTTCCACAAATGGTGTCTGATCCCATATTGGAAGACTCCAGTGAAAACATACAGGCAACAGAAATTGAATCCCAAAATCAAATCTATAAAACCATAAACAATGAAAACAAAAGGAGAGTACTAAAAGAAGCAAGAGAGAAACAAATCATGACATACAAAGACAATCCTATGAGTTAGCTCAGATTTTTCAATGGAAACTATGTCATCCAGAAGGGCTTGGAATGGAGAATTTCAAAGTCTAAAAAGTATGGCTTTCCACCTAAGCTACTGAATCCAGTGAAAGTGTCCCTCATAAGAAATGGAGAAAGGAAAACTTTCAATGGCAAAATTATAAAATAATTATATGAACACAACACAATCCAATAAGATCCTACAGAGAATATTCCACACAGAACAGTTAAGCAACCAACCTCAAGAGCCTACAAGAGAATGAACATGTTAATCAAAACTAGAGAAGCCATGAAAATGTACATAGCATCAAGCCCCATAAACCTTCCAGCATGGCAAGGATTAATTCCAACCTCACAGCTATAACTTTAAACATTAATAGACTTATTACATCCATTAACAGACAAATGTTAACAGGATGGATCAGAAAAATGGATCCATCCATCTGCCTTCAAGAATCCCACATCAGAGCTGGAGAGATGGCTTAGCAGTTAAAAACACTTTCCTGCAAGGCCTTAGGACCCATATTTGACTCTCCAGAGCCCATATTAGTCAGATGAACAAGGTAAGGCAAGAGCAAGGTCATGCATTCCCATTAGGTAGAGCAACTGTCTGGGGTTAGTTTGCAGTGGCACAGTGGCTGAGGCCCTGGCTCATCAATTCTCTCTGTCTCTCTAAAATTAAAAAGGAAAGAAAAAAAAAAGAAACCCACCCCACCTCACCACTAAAGATAGACAACTCCTAAAGGTGAAAGGAACATGATTTTCCAAAGAAATGTAAATGAGAAATAAGTGGGTGTGGGGGACTTCCAGTCAAGATGGCATCTGCCTCACCATGCTGTACCTCCTTGGCGAAGAAAAGGCAAGACATTAAGGATTCACTGGGATTTATAGGGGAGAGCAGTCTCTAATACACCTCCAGTGTGAGGGCACAGAGGTGCAAAAAAGGGAATTGGCTGATTCCCATGTTCCCAGGTAACCCACAAGGCCCCTAATCCTCTCAAGCAGTCATCCTAGCCATAGACCCAGCCTCAGGTTTCTCCTGCCCTAGCAGCAAGCAAGAGGACAGGGGTCAGCCTAGTTCCTCACTCCCCCCACACCTCACCAAGTCCCTCACTCCCCACCCGCACCAAAGCCTCTTGCTCCCCCTCCCCCACCCCTTCAATTCAGCTTGCTCCTCCACCCCATTCACTCCCCTGTCCCCCCCCCCCGCCAAAGCCTCCCACTCCTCCACCCTGCACCAAAGCCCCTTGCTCCTCTGCTATGCACCAAAACACCTCACTCCCCTACCCCATGCTAAAGCCTCTCACTCCCCTGCCTCCTGCCAAAGTCCCTCACTCCCGCTGCCCACCTCAACCTCAGCCCCTCTCCCCCTACCCATACACTGTGATGGGAAGACCACAATGCAAAAGGAATACCATGAAAAATCAAATGCAAGTAAATCCAATAAGATTGCCCAGTCCTACAATGGATGTCTCCAATCAAAATATAGAAAAGACATTAGGATCAGCACTTCAAAATGAAGTTATGAGCAATGCAACCCTGACCAATGTAATAGTAGAACTTGCAGAGAAGCAACAAAGGACTGATAACATGTGGATTCTGTCAGCACTACACTAGATCTAGTAGATAAGAAAATGGAAGGGATACAAAGACAGTTAAAGTATATGAAGGAAAGGAAAGGAAAAAAAAGTCATAAGAAATACAAGGATGTATTCCAAGAAGCATCAAGAAAATCAGAAGATAATATGAAAAGGGAACTTGACAGAGGGATGGAAACTATACATAGAAAAAGCAAACCTGGGCTGGAGAGATGGCTTAGTGGTTAAGCACTTGCCTCTGAAGCCTGAGGACCCGAGTTCAAGGCTCAACTCCCCAGAGCCCATGTTAGCCAGATGCACATGCATCTGGAGTTCGTTTGCAGTGGCTGGAGGCCCTGGTGCCCCCATTCTCTCTCTCTCTCCCTCCTTCTCTCTCTCTCTCTCTCTCTCTCTCTCTCTCTCTCTCTCTCTCTCTCTCCCTCTCTCTCTCTCTCTCTCTGCCTCTTTCTCTCTCTGTCCCTCTCAAATAGATAAAAATAAATTTACAAAAAAAAAAAAAAGAAAAGAAAATGCAAACCTAATTGAACAAGCCCAAAACTCTATAGAAGCTCTCAAGAATAGAGTCAGCCATGTGGAGGATAGAAATTCAAACCTGGAAGATAAAACAAGAGTTCAAAAGTTTCCATAAGTTCAAAGTTTTCTGTGAACAGAACATGAGGGAACTGTGGGATACCCTTAAACGTCCTAACATTCATATCATGGGAATACCAGAAGAGAAATAAATTCAGACCAAAGGCATGGAGAACTTTTTTAACCTATACAATAAAAACTCAAACAAACTCTCACAGATGGGGCAAAGAACTAAACAATCAGTTCTCAGAGGAACACATACAAAAAAAAAAAAAAAAAAAAAAGGAAAGGAAAACATACACTTAAGAAAATGTTCATCAACCCTAATCATCAGGGAAATGCAAATTAAAACAACTGTGAGATTCCACCTTACCCCAGTAAGGATAGAAAACATTAAAAAATCAAATGAAAATAAATGCTGATGAGGATGTTGTTAAATAGGAACCCTGATCCACTGTTGGTGGGAATGTAAGATGGTATAACCACTGTGAAAAGCAATATGGACACTCCTAAAAATGTTGACTATAGAGTTACCTACAGACCCAGTTATTCTCTTACTGGGTATCTACCCTAAAAGCTCCATGCCTCAATTCATGCTCAACCATGTTTATAAGTGCTCAATTTGTATAAGCTAAGAGCTGAAATCAACCCAGATGTCCATCATTCGAAGAATGGATAATTGAGATGTGGTATATCTACATGATGGAATTCTACACAGCAGTAAGGAAAAATAATACAATGAAATTTGAATAAAATGGTCAAACCTGGAACAGATAATTCTCAGTGAACTCACCCAATCACAGAAAGATAATTGCCACATAATCTTACTCATCTACAGCTCCTAACCTGAATCTACCTGAGATACTGACATACCTAGCAAGCATCTCGAGGACTGGACAATAAGGTGGGTGGGGACAGATGGGAGGGTAAGAAAGAGGAGGGGGGCACAAAACTGGACCCAAATGACAATGGGCCATAAAATTCTACATTCTAAATGACAAACGAAATGGTTGAACCTTCACCAGGCTCTTAGAAGGAACACTTGAACTACAAGGTCCTGGAGAGGATACGATGAAGACTGACCTTAATCTCCTTCTGTTCTCACTCTCTCTCTCTCTCAATTTCTCCCTCCTCTCCCCATCTTCTCTCTCTCCTGTCACTTTTATATTGCTTGTGCTTTTCTTCTTTTGCTCTTTGGATGCTGACCTGTAACTCCCAGTACTAGCCTGTAGCTATCATCCACAATGAGCTCTTGATCAGAGAGACAGGCAGTGTTTTCCAAAAGAAGACAGATTTCTGTAAGAGTACTTGATGATCCACCAAAGGTTAGTGGTAAGACCCTACTGCTGACAACACCATATGCTGTTGGCATATCACATGGAGTTACATGGCTGAAGCTGGAAGAGAGTCAATTCCCAGGTAGTACGTCAAGTGCAAGAAGGTGCTATATGGGCAACTGGGGGAACATGACCAATATCTGTCCAGGAAACTCATGGTCTAAGCTACTCAGCAGCAACCTGATGCGATACTCACATAAGTTCACTAGTGGTACATGGCCATGGTGGGAAACCAACAGCTCTTGATTTGGCTAACTGATCTGTTCAGTAGTACAGAACCCATAGTGGGAGCTGGGAAACAAGTCAGAATCATATCCAAAAACGAGTACACTCTCCATTATCAAGGTTCCACCAATCATGGGCTACAAGAGGGCCTACACATATTAAATTCTCTCTCTCTCTCTCTCTAAAAAAAAAAAAAAAAAGTTATCCCATTTATCTGTTGCATACTTTATTCTCTGTTGGAGATTTTGCCTCTTTTTCAGATAGATGCAGATCCTAAGGAGAGAACCACCCCATCATACCTCAAAAGGGCCCCAGCTAAAACTAAGAATAATTGGGGAAACAAGGAAGAGTGCTGTTTTCTTGGTGAACCTGGTACCAGCGAAACTTTGAAGGAGATAGACACAGAGAACAATCAATTCCTTCCAAACCAGATATCCAGAGACACAGACTCCCAAGACCTCATCACTGAAGTAGGCCTAAAATTAACCGAACATGGTTCAGGGAAATTTGTTTAAGAGGGGCTGGAAAGAATGTCAGAGCCACATATTTGGTCATGATACACCCAGACATCGCCTCCTACTCATAGTTGATGGCTAATCCCACAATACACGACCTATATTCTACAACAAGGAGGGTCCCTGTGGGGGAGGGGGCAGTCAGGGAGGAGGCTAACAATGGTACCAACTTGACTGTATTCACTGAGTACAAAACTAATAAAATAAAAATAAATAAGTGGTGTGGCTATAATAATATCTGCCAAAATAGACAACAAACAAAAAGAAGGCCACTTTCTATTCATTAAGCAGTCAATAAAACAAGGGAACATTCCAATCAAAAATATATGTGCAGGGCTGTAGAGATTGCTTAGTGGTTAAGGCACTTGCCTGAAAAACCAAAGGACCTTTGTTTGATTCCCCAGTACCTACATTAGACAGATGCACAAGGTGGTACATGCATTTAGAGTTTGTTTGCAGTTGCTGGAAGCCCTGGCATGTTCTCTCTCTCTCTCTCTCTCCCTCTTTCTCTCTCTAAAATAAATAAATAAGTTATATATATACATATATAGATAGCTAGCTAGCTAGCTAGCTAGATAGCTAGATAGCTAGCTAGCTAGATAGCTAGATAGCTAGCTAGCTAGATAGATGGATGGATGCACCAATCTGTTTCTCCTTGGAATACTCCAATATTTGTGATTAAAAAACAGTCAGGTAAATGGAGGCTGCTCCATGACCTGAGAGCGGTCAATGCTCAAATGCAGGTTCTGGGACCTGTTCAGAGAGGCCTGCCAGCACTCTCTGCCTTGCCCAGAGGTTGGCCAGTAATGGTCCTAGACATTAAGGATTGTTTCTTTTCCATATCACTCTGCCCACAAGACAGGGAACGTTTTGCTTTCACTCTTCCTTCAGTTAACCATGAAAGGCCGGATGCTTGTTTCCAATGGCGTGTACTGCCACAGGGAATGGCTAATAGTCCTACTATGTGCCAATTATTTGTGGACACAGCCTTGGCCTCTGTCCGTCAAGAGTTCCCTTCTCTCCGTATGATTCATTATATGGATGATATTTTGTTGACAGCCCCTGAGTTAACAGTTTTACATGCCTCTTTTCAACGAGCTGTGAAGACATTAGAGAGTCATGGCTTGCTGATAGCCCCTGAGAAGGTTCAACAGACAGATTCTGTTACTTTTCTGGGGACCGTCATTGGCCCTCATTCTGTGGGGCCACAGAAGATGTGTATACGGACCTCTCATTTACATACACTCAATGATTTTCAAAAGCTGCTGGGAGACATTAATTGGCTGAGAGGTTTCCTTCATGTGCCTCGCTCGGAATTGCTGCCTCTTTTTTCTATTCTTGAAGGCAACCCTGATGTCTCCTCTCCTCGTACGCTTATGCAGCCTGCCCGTGAGGCCCTTACTAAGATTGAAGAGGCGCTTAGTAAAGCACAACTTGATAGATTTGATCCATCTAAACCATTACTTTTATGTGTCCTTAAGACTAAGGATGTCCCTACAGGGGTACTTTGGCAGGAGGGACCGCTGTTGTGGCTTCATGGACACTCTTTAGGGGCTCGCACACTTCAGTATTTCCCACAGTTGTAGCTCAGCAGGCCTGTTTGGGGCTTAAGTATTGCTTAGTACATTTTGCAAAATTGCCTGATAAACTTATCATTCCCTACACTAAGGAACAAGTCCAAATTTTGTGTGGCACAGTAGATGATTGGAGCATTCTTATGTGCACCTTTCCAAATGTCATAGATAATCATTACCCAAAGAGCCCTATTTTGTCTTTTGTTGAAAACAATTTGGTTTACTTTCCTAAAATCACTGTTCAGGAGCCTATTACATCAGCCCCTGCCGTCTTTACTGATGGCTCAAAGTCTGGTTGTGGGGCCTACATGGTACAGGGATCGGAGCCTTTAGTAAGAATGTTCAGACCTGACTCTCCTCAGATTGTTGAATGCTTAATAGTCTTGGAGGTATTTCAGACATTCCCCACTTCTTTTAATTTGTTTACAGATTCCTTATATGTGGCCAATGCAGTGGCTAATTTAGAGATCGCAGCTTCAGTTCGCTCCTCTAGTCTAGTGTCTAATATTCTTGTACAACTTCAATCTTTAATTCTACAACGAACTTGCCCATTTTATGTTTCTCATATCCGAGCCCATTCCTTGCTGCCTGGACCCCTGTCACAGGCTAATGACCTGGTAGATCGGGCTACCAGGCTGGCCATGGTTTCCTTAGGAGATCCTAAGGCTTCAGCTATAGAATTTCATAGATTATATCATGTGCCTGCAAATACTTTAAGACTCAAATTTCTCATTTCCAGAAACGAGGCTCGAAACATTGTAAAGTCTTGTCAATCTTGTGTTACCTTTTTGCCTTCCCCACATGTGTGCATCAACCCTCGGGGCCTGCACCCTGGAGACCTTTGGCAAATGGATGTAACACATCTTCCAGAGTTTGGAAGATTAAAATACCTACATGTTTCAGTGGACACATGCTCCGGTATTATTTTCGCCTCACCATTGGCAGGCGAAAAGGCGTCTCATGTAAAGACTCACTGCCTAGAGGCCTGGGCTGCTTGGGGAAAGCCACGCCATTTAAAAACTGATAATGGCCCAGCATACACATCTGCTGGTTTTCGAGCCTTTTGTCCTCAAATGCAGGTAACCCACACCACTGGCCTTCCTTATAACCCACAGGGCCAGGGAATAGTAGAAAGAGCTAATAAGACCTTAAAAGCTCTTTTATTTAAACAAAAAAGGGGGATAGCCGAGGACGCTACTCCCAAGGAAAGAATATCTTTAGCTCTTTTTACACTCAATTTTTTAATTTTGGATTTCCATGGTGACAGCGCAGCTGATAGACATGGAAAATCTCTAACTTCTGTGCAGAAAGAAATGGTGATGTGGAAAGACGTCTTGGATAATAAATGGAAAGGACCGGATCTTGTGATATTAAGATCCAGGGGAGCTGTTTGTGTTTTTCCACAGGACCAAGATTCTCCGCATTGGGTTCCGGCTCGCTTGGTGAAAACAATTATCCAACCCCAACAGGAGGCTCCTGGAGATGGAGATGCCTACCAGGATGGAGAGAAGGATGGAGAAAAGGAAAGCCTTATTGATGATCCTCATCCTGTGCCTGGAATAGAAGGAACTGGGTCTTCCCATGGTGAAGAAAGACACCTTTTCCGTTTCTATAGGAGAACAGCGGAGTTTCCAGGCATCGGGGACATTGTGCTTTACGCTTGATCCAACTTATGAGGACTGTATGGTCTTAAAGAAACAAGCCTTTGCTTGGTTCCATGGGGACATGATTTGGGAAAGAAATGACCAACAGAGACGTAATGATTGGCATGGTCCAGAGAATAAGACTTCCCAATATAAATTTGGTAACTATACCTATACTGAATTGGCAATCTGGCTTAATGGAACATTTCTGGTTGGTGTAAACATATCAGACAAAGCATACCAACCACGACTTGCTCCTCATTGTTGGGGAAGTGATGAAGGGGAAACCTGGCCGTGGTCTGACTGTCAGTCTACCGGTGTTGGCTGGACGAGTAAGGGAAAACTCTTTAATTTCTCCCCGGACATGAGGGGTCCCCATCCCTATCCGGCCTTATGGACTGGGGGATTTTTCAGACAAGATAGAAGGTATAATCCATTTTCAAAGTGGATTTTGTGTGGAACAAATGGAAGCTGTACTGATTTCACACCTTTTGTGTTATTACAGGGAGGACAAGTTGCTTGTAATAATGTGACTGCAGTCTTTAGTGAGAAGGAGCAGGTGGTGGAGGAAGCTGATGAGAACTGGGATGCTTTATACAAAACTATCAACACCACAGGGGGAATTATGAGCATTGGACATCGTGCCAAACTAACGCAAAAAATGCTACTTTCTCCCCGGCACCAGTTTGCGTTCACCCACCATTTATGTTTGTCCTCAGTAATTCCTCCTTTAGTAGTTGCTCCAATACCTCCTGCCTCTTGTCCCAATGCTGGGATGCTCCAAAGTTTAAGAATGCTATGGTCCTTAGGGTCCTTCGCTGGGTCCCTGTGCCTGTGGAAGCTCCCAGCACGCTGACTTTATTTAGGAAAAAAAGGGATTTTGGCATCACAGCAGCAGTTATAGCAGCCGTGGCTGCGATAGCTGCTGCCGCTACTGCGGCAGGTGTGGCCATAGCTTCCTCAGTACAGACGGCTGAAACTTTGAATAACTTGGCTACTTCTACCTCAGAGGCCTTAGACACTGAGACAGCTTTAAATTCTCACTTAAAGGGTGGTATCCAAATTTTAAACCAAAGAATAGATTTAGTCCAAGAACAGGTTGATATCCTTTGGCAGCTAGCTCAGCTGGGATGTGAATGGAAGTATAATGCATTGTGTGTTACTAGTGTCCCTTATGAAAACTTCACCAGAGCTGCTAATCTGTCTCGTAGTTTGTCGCTAGCCCTCTCGCAAAATTTGTCTAAGGAATTTGATAGGGAATTGGAGGAATTAAGACAAGCTATAGTACATATTAACTCCACACGAGTGGATCTTAGCTTGGCAAAAGGCTTTACTTCTTGGATATCATCTGCATTCTCCTATTTCAAGGAATGGGTAGGAACTGGAATGTTTCTGGTGTGCTGCCTAGGAGGGTGTGTGCTTTGCCTATGGTTGGTCTGTCGCCTGTGAACCCAAACTAGGAGAGATAAAATGGTCATTTCACAAGCGCTCGCTGCCTTAGAATGTGGCTCCTCTCCCCAAATCTGGCTGGCAGCCTTAAAGGGAAAATAGCTCCCCTGGCCCTTGCACCCTCGGGGTCTCAGAGTACCCATTGCATGAGGATGGGCAGGAATATGGTAGCTTTCGTTTGACCGCCGCCTTTGCACTCTCAGGGGACCTGTCCCATTGCACTGAGGAAGGGGAGGTTGAACTTCTTCCCTTGATCGGTCAACACATCATGAGGTGTGGACCTGATCGGGAAGGCATGTTTTCTATTTACGCTTGGCCATTTTATTAAACAAAAAAGGAGGAGCTGCAGGGAGCGGCTACAGACGCCATTACAAGATGGTGCTGACTTCCTGCTGAGAGTGGTGACGAACAACCCCTACGTGGTCATATCCTGGCGACAGTCTTGCTTGATGCTGCGCGTGCACAGATGTAATGCATCCTGGGCCTATCCCATGGCCCTGGGTGGTGGGTGAGCAGGTGGCGGCCATTCCGTAGGTGTCTTGTAGTATTACACCCTATAAAAGCAGCTACACTCCTGCGCCCCGGCCCCTTTGCCATCAACTTTCCTGTTAACCAAGAGGCTCTCCAATAAAGTGTGATCGAGAAGGATCTTTGTTTGCTGGTCATTCTTATCCTGCTGGTCAGGGAGTTCACAGCACCAAGACACAAATCAGAAATTCCATCAGCTCCTGGAAATTAAACAACACTCTTTTAAATGATTAATGGGTAGTGGAAGAAATCAATGAAGAAATTGTGGGGCTGGATAGATGGCTTAGCACTTAAGGTGCTTGCCTACAAAGCCAAAAGACCCAGGTTCAATTCCCCAGGACCCATGTTTTACAGATAAATAAGGTGGCACATACATCTGAAATTTGTTTTACAGCAGCTGGAGCTCCTGGTGCACCCATTATCCCTCCCACCCTCCCTCTCCCCTTCCCTCTCTCTTTCTCTCACAAATAATTAAAAATGAAATAAAGGTTTTTTTAAAAATAAAATTGTATAATTTATAGAATTAAATGATAATAAAAACACAACTTACCAAAACTAATGTGAAACAATAAAAGCAGTCCTAAGAGGAAAATTCATAGTGCTAAAATGTCTTCATAACAAAGACAGAGAGATACCGAGTTAATAACCTAACTGTCCACCTAAAGGCATTAGAAATAAGAAGGATCCAACCCCCAAATCCCAAGAGCTCCAGATACAAAGAAATAATCAAGATTGGAGTAGAAATTAATGAATTGGAAACTAAGAAAACAATTTTAAAAATCAATAAAACAAACATGAACAAGATAAACAAACCCCTGCCCAATTTTATCAAGCAAAGAGAGAGAAAGAGAGAGAGAAAGAGAGAGAGAGAGTAGAAGCATAAATTAACAAAATCAGAAATAAAAAAGAAGAGGTCACAACAGACATTAATGAAATTGGAAAAATCACCTGGACTTTAATCCAAAAGCTCTATTCCACAAAATGGGATAACTGAGAGGAGATTAATCTCCTAAAAAACTGTCACATCCATGGAGAGTGAAATGGTAATCAAAAACATCCCCCAAAATAAAAGTCCAGCACTGGATGGCTTCCTAACAAAATTCTATCAAACATTGAAGAACTGAAACAATTTTTTCTCAAACAGTTTTGCATAAACAGAAACTAGAGAATCCTCCCCAACTCTTTTTGTGAAGCTAGCATCACCATAATACCAAAGCCACTCAGAGATACAACAAGAAAAGAAGACTATAGGTTTATATCACTGACGGATTTAGATGCAAAGATCTTGAACAAAATCCTCACAAGCCAAATCCAACAACATATTAAAAGCATCATTCACCTTAATTAAGTAGGCTTCATCCCAGGGATGCAGGGATGATTTATCATATAGAAATCAATCAAAATAATATGCCACACAATAAACTTAATCATAAGAACCACATGATCATCTCAATTGATGCAGAGAAGGCCGTTGACAAAATGCAACACCACTTAATGATCAAAACACTGGCAAGAATAGGCATTAAGGGTTTATATATGAGCATAACAAATACTACATATACATCATCTAAAGGCCACCTAATACTTAATGGGAAAAGACTCAAGGAGTTCCCATTGAGATAGGAACAAGAAAGAGGTGCTCACTGTCACCACTGCTGCGCAACATAGTACTAGAAGTCTTAACCCAAGCAACAAGACAGGAGAAAGAAATAAAAAGGATAAAAATTGGAAAATAAGTCAAGTAAGACCTATTTGAAGATGATATGATCCTATACATCAGTGACCCAAATGTCTCCAGCTCAAAACTTCTAAAGGTGATTAATTTCTTCAGTAAAGAGGCAGGATACAAAGGCAATGCAAAAAAGTCAGTAGCCTTTCTATATGCAAAGGACAAATATACAGAGAAAGAAACCAGAGAGGCAGTCCAACTTTCAACAGGAACAAAAAATTAACTGCCTTGGAATAACACTGACCAAGAATGTTGCCAGGTGTGGTGGTGCACACCTTTAATCCCAGCACTAAGGAGGCAGAGGAAGGAGGACTGCCATAAGTTCAAGGCCACCCTAAGGCTACATAGTTAATTCCAGGTCAGCGTGGATCAGAGTGAGACTCTACCTTGAAAACAAACAAACAAAAAAAGGTGGGGGTGAAAGACCTATATAATGAAATCATTTTTTAAAAACTCAAGAAATAAATTGAGGAGGACTTGAGAAAATGGAAAGACCTCCCATGCTCCAGGATAGGTTGAATACTGGGTAAATGGCAATTATACAAAAAAAAAAAAGTATACAGATTTAATGCAATACCATTTAAAAATGCCAGCATAATTCTTCCCAGAGATTTAAAAAATGATCACAAAATTCCTATGGAATGGCATCAGGCCTCAGTTATCCAAGCATATCCTCAGCAAAAGAAATACTTCTGAATGCATCACCACACCTGATTTAAAGCTCTATTACAAAGCCATAGCAACAAAAACAGCATGGTACTGGCAGGAAAACAGGAATAAAGACCAATGAAACAGAATTGAAGACCCGGATTTTAGGTCAAGTAAGTACAGCTACTTGATGTTTGACAAACTTGTCAATCACATACACTAGAGAAAAGACAGCCTCTCCAACAAATGGTGCTGGACAAATTCAAACAACCTACTCAAAAAATGGGGTAGATAACTGAATAGGGAGTTCTCATAAGAACAAATACAAAACAGAAATAAATACCAACACCACCATAGTCAGATACTTCCATACTCCACTATTATCAATAGACAAATCCTCCAAACAAAAAGTCAACAGGGAAATAATTGAGCAAGATGGCACCATAGATCAACCAGACTTAATGGAAATCTACAGAACACTGCACCTCAATTCTACAGAGTACACATTCTTCACAATAGCCCAAGGAAACTTCACCCAAATAAAACATGTATTAGGACATAAGACAAACCTCCATAAATTCAGCAAAATTGACTTATCTTCCTACATCATATCAAACCACAATGCATTAAAGCTAGAAATCAAGAAAAAGAGAAACAACAAAAATTACACCAGCTCATGGAGACTGAAAAAAACAACAACACACTATTAAACAATGGCTGGGTAATAGAAAAATCAAAAAGGAAATTGTAAATTTACTTAATATGAAGGATAATGAATAAAAAACAGGACACCAAAGCTTATGGAACCAAATGAAGGAAAGCTGAAGGGAATACTTATAGATCTAAATAGCTTCATAGAAAAGACACAGAGATTTCAAGTTAGTAACCTAACCATCCACATAAAGGTGTTAGAAAAACAAGAACAACCCAACCCTAAGAATTTCAGACAGAAAGAAATAATTCATATTATAGCAGTAATTAATGCATTAAAAATAGGGAAAAAAAAAAAGGAAAATTGATGTGAATTCTGCTGAAGATGGTGACCTCCTAACAATGTTTCAGCTTCTGGGGTAAAATCAGGCAAGATCTTGGGTATCAAGTTTGATTAGGTCTTATCAGTCCTCCAGTAGGCAGGCATGGAGGAGCAAAGTTGTGAATCTGCTGCTCTCAGGGAGCACACTAAATCTTTGGATCTCCCTAACAAATTAGCCCCAACTGCAATGTCCCTGACTCCTTATTACAGTCAGGTTTGCATTGCTGGCAGAAATCACCTGACCAAGAACAGATTTGGGGGAAAAAAAAATAATTATTTTGGCTGACAGACTTGAGGGGAGGCTCCACAATGGCAGGGAAAGTGATGGTGTGAGTAGAGGGTGAACTAAACTCCCTGACCAACATAAGTTAGACAATACCAACAGGAGACTTTGCTGAACACTGACATGTGGATACTGGCTATAATACCCATGAGCCCACACCCCAAAATACACGACCTCCAGAAGGCGTGAATTCCCAAATCTCCATCAGCTGGGAACCTAGCATTCAGAACACCAAAATTTATGGGGGACACCTGAATCAAACCACCATATTCCACCCTTGGCCCACATAAACTGATAACCATCCATGATGTAAAATGCAATGCATTCAGTCCAACATTCAAAGTCCTCGCATGTTTTTTTTTAATCAATCCTAATGATGTTCAAAAATCCCCATAATCCAAGGTGTTTTAACTGGGCCATAATATCCAAAACATCCTCCCCACAATCCATAATGGCACAGAATACACACTCATACTGCAAAATGTGGCATTGGGTATAGCAACAAAATATTTGGCCAATGTAAGATTCAAACAAGGCAAACATTAAACTCTGTAGCTTCAAGTCCAACAACTCCAGTCAGTGACAAATCTCCAAGTCTGATCATTCTAACCAGCAACAAGTCCCTGGAGTTCCATTTCTATCCCCACCCCCAGCTAAGATACTCACAGTCCTGGAAAACTTCATCTGGAGTTGGCAGCTGTCCTTGGCAGCCATGCCATCGTCCAAGCATCTCCATTAGGTTTCCACGGCAACCCAGGGTTCATCCTCACGATTCCATCAGGTCTCCATGCAGACATCCAGCAAACTTGCTTAACACTGCCCATGGCCATTTCCAAACCATGAGAATGTGTTGCAAATTCAATCACCCTCTCTTTCCTGCATTTCTTATATTGCACAATACCAAGTAGAGTGCCAAATTGTTAATCCAGGGGGTAGTGTAATAAAGCAGACTTTGAAGGACAGGACACTTCTTTAGCATTCAGTGCCCATTCAAAAGAATGCATTCTTTCTATTGTCTCAATGCAGTTTGGCTGGCCAAATCTCAACAGTTGTGATCTCTCATACAGTTGAGCAGAACAGGCAAAAGTTTTGGCCCAAAGATTTATTTCTTTGCCATATACCTCTGCACACACCAGTCTGTTTCTATGCATAGAAACCCTGCAAAACTTCTCAGGACACAGGCATAACAGCAAGCCTTGCACACAAACAGCTTCTAGCCCAGTCCAGGAAAAGCTCTTTCTCACCCTCATAAGCCAAACCTCTTAGTGCATTCAGGTCTTTTAACTCTGACCAAAATAGTCCATCAAGCTGTACTTACAGCACTGCAACGTGTCTCTTAGGCCAACGTTTTGAATACTTCCAAATTCCTCTTGAAAATCACTCCAGAAGGCCAAGGCAACACAGTCAGATGTCTAGCAGCAACATCACTCTCAGTACCAACTTTACTGTTATAGCCAGGTTCACATTGCTGTCAGAAATCACCTAACCAAGAGCAGCTTTTGGGTAAAAGGGATTTATTTTGGCTTACAGACTCGAGGTGATACTCCACAATGGCTGGGGAAATGATGGCATGAGCACAGGATGGACATCATCCCCTGACCAACATAAGGTGGACAATAGCAACAAGATACTGTGCCAAACTCAAGCAAAGGAACACTGGCTATAATACCCATAAGCCCATCCCCAAAATGCACAACCTCCAGGTGTCAATTCACAAATCTCCATCAGCTTGGAACCTACCATTCAGGAGACCTAAGTTTATGAGGAACACCTGAATCAAACCACCACACTCCCCAGCCAGGTTTGCCACCAAGGCCCACACACTTCCCTGTCTTTCCCCAAGTATTGCTTCTGCCTGAATCCCATGCACTTCCCTGTCCCCTGCTGAACCCATGCAGACTCTGCCAATAGCCCACTCATATCCCACACTCTCCTGCACCCACACAAGCTCCCCCACTGCTTTTGCACATGTCCATGTCTCACCTCATTGGTGGGCTGCCTTGCAGACTCACTTGCTCTTCCTTCTCACAGACCCACTACACCCTGTGGTGCTTACAGGTGTCCTTGTATATACCCTTGGGCCAGAGCCCCTGACTCCCCAGCACTAGCCAACCACCTGATCCAGCCTGGGATGTGGAAACCAGTAATCCCCAAGATCTCACTAATGCCATGCCCCATTCCCAGAGACTATTTGGGCAATCACCTCAGTCCCAGAAGGAGAATACAGGAACATCAGGCAATCCCCTGCCAAGGGTAACCTGTGAATTCTCCATAACCTGCCTATCTGGTACAGTAGGAGAGCAAGGACAAGCGATATAGGCCCTAAGCCACAAGCAAACACTTCTGAGAACTGGTCAAAGGAACCCTAGACTTCCAAACCCACCTGTGTATACACAACATGTGTATCCTGGAATAAAAGCCAAAACAAGCTTATTCTATTCAAACATAAAGTGGAACACTCACTGAAGACAATAAAGGGAAAATATTTGCTTCCTCCTTAATTAAATAAGATTCCCTCAGTGAGATGGGTAGACCACAATGCACGAGAAACAACACAAAACAACAAACTGAGAAATCTCAAACATGGTTGCCTATTCCCATAATGGAAATGCCCAACAAAAACATGGAACAGGAATCAGGAATAGAACTCCAAAATAAAAACACAGGTTCTGTTACATTAATAAAGCAAATTTCAGACCTTGTAGCAAATCAACAAAATAACCAACAGTCACATAAATGAAATACACACAGCTGTCTTTACTAGGTTTGACGTAGTAGACAAAAACCAGAGAAAACTCAAAAGAGAGATAAATGAACTGAAGGTAAGCCAAGAAAACAGAGGGTCTTGATTACCAGCTGGTTAAACTTAATGAAGACATAAGTAAATGCAAGAATGAATTCCAAGAAGCATTAAAACAATGAAAATATGACCTCATAAAAAGGCAACAGAAGATACAAACCAAATTGAACTAGTGAAAACCTCTCTAGGAACCCTGAAGAACAAAGTTAACCATGTGGAGAAGAAAACCACAGATGGAGAATTCAAAGAGGAAGAAACTTTTCAGGAGTCCAAAATTTTTGATAAATTCAAAAAATCTTGTGAGCAGAACATGAGGAAACTGTGGGATACCCAAACATGTTTGGATCATAGGTATACCAAAAGAGGAATAAATTCAGAGCAAAGGCATAGAGAACTTACTTAAAAAGTCATCACATGGTTTAGTGGTTAAGGCATTCCTTGAAAAGCCAAAAGATCCAGGTTCCATTCCCCAAGACCCACATAAGCCAAATACACAAGGGAGTTCATGCATCTGGAGTTTGTTTGCAGTGGCTGGAGGTCCTGGTAACCCATTCTGTCTGTCTATGTATGTATGTATGTATGGATTTTTCTATCTATCTATCTATCTATCTATCTATCTATCTATCTATCTATCTATCTATTTATCTATCTATGTCTCCCTGCCTATTTCTGTGTGTGTGTTTCAAATAAATAAATATAAATAAAATATATATTTTTTTAAATGTAGTCACAGAAAACGATACCACCATCTCAAAAGAGTTCCATCCAGATACAAGAAGCTCACAGAACTCCAAATAGATTGGACCAAAGAAGAAACTCTTCCATGTACATCATTTTTATAACTCTAAACAATAGAAACAAAGAGAGAGTGCTAAAAGCAGCAAGAGGAAACAATCAATTATATACAAAGACAGTCCCATCAGAATTACCTCAGGGTTTCTCAATGGAAAGCTTGAAAACCAGAAGGGCCTAACATGGAGCACTTCAAAGTCTATAAACAATATGGCTTCCAACTGAAACTACTATATCCAGTGAAAGTATCCCTCATAATAGATGGTGAAAGAAAAAGTTTCCATGATTAAAAACTAGCTTTATCATTATATGAACACAAAACCAAACATACAGAGAAAATGTCATGAAACTTTCCACCAGAAGATTCAAACAACCAATCTCAAAAGGCTACAAGAATATCACAATAACCAAAACTAGAGCAGGATGAAAATAGTACAAAGTCCAAAAAACCACCAAACTTCATAAAACAACCCAACATGGCAGGGATTAAATCAAATCTCGTGGTTATAACATTAGTTATTAATGGTCTTAACTCATTCATCAAAAGACACAAGTTAAGGGGGTGGATCAAAAAACTGGTTGCTCTGATTTGCTGTCTTCAAGAAACCCATCTCCACTAAAGACAGACACTGCCTCAGGGAAAAATGATGGAAAATGATATTCCAAGAAAATGGAAATAAGAAACAGGTATGTGTTGCTATATTAATATCTGATAAAATGGACTTCAAAACAAAAGTAATCAATCAATAAGGACAAAGAAGGCCACTTCTTACTCATCAAAGGAATGATAAAACACTCTCTCAAAAGAAATTCCTATCAAGTTACAAGAAGCTAACAGAACTCCAAACAGAGTGGACCAAAGGAGAAATTCTCAAATACATATTATCATTAAGACTCTAAATATTGATAACAAAGAGAAAGTCCTAAAATCAGCTAGGGAGAAGCAACACATTACATATAAAGGTAACCCCATCAGAATTACTTCAGACTTCTCAGTGGAGAAGGTTTAAGGTTAAAGCCAGAGGACCTGAAATGGAACACAACAAAGTCTAAGAACCTATGGCTTCCAAACCAAACTGTTCTACCCAGCAAAAGTATCCCTCATAATAGATGGTAAAAGAAAAACTTTCCACAATAAAACTCAGCTTTACAACTATATGAACACAAAGCCAGACCTGCAGATAGTACTTAACGGAATTCTCCACACAGAAGAAGCAAATAACCAACCTCAAGTGCCTACAAGAAGCTGATCACAATAACCAAACTCAGAGAAGGCACAAAAAATGACAAAGTCCAAGAAAACACCAAACCACATAAACCACCACAATATGGCAGGGATTAAATCAAACCTCACAGTTGTTACATTAAATATTAGTGGCCTTAATTCACCAATCAAGAGACAAAAGCTAACAGGGTGGATCAGAAAATTAGACCCCATCAATCTGCTGTCTTCAAGAAACCCACCTTACCAACTAAAGACACATACTTCCTCAGAATGAAAGGGTGGAAAATGATATTCCAAGCAAATGGGAAATAAGAAACAAGCAGGTGTTGCTGTACTAATATCAAATAAAGTAGACTTCAAACCAATAGTAATCAAAAAAGACAAGGAGGCCACTTCTTACTTATCAAAGGAACAATCCAAAAAGAGGATGTCATAATCATAAATCTCTATGCACCAAACACAGGGGTACTACAATTCATAAAACAAAACCTGCCTGACAACAAAACAGAAATAACCACCAACACCATCATAGTTGAGGACTTCAATATTCCACTATCTGCAATAGATAGATCATCCAAACAGAATATTCACAGGGAAGTGAGAGAGCTCAAAAGAACCACAGATCAATTAAACCTAATGGACATCTGTGAAACATTCCACCCAAAACCCAAAGACTACACACTGTTCTCAGCAGCCCATGGACCCTACTCTAAAATAGATCATATTCTGGGTTGTAAAGCCTGCTTCTGTATATTTAGGAAGATTGACATAATTTCATGCTTGATACCAGATCACAATGCTTTACTGTTAGAAATTAACAACAAAAGATGTGCCAGGAACCCCATCAGATCCAGGAAACTGAACAATATAATTTAAAACAATAAATGGGTAGTGGACGAAGTAGAAAATGAACTTGAAAAATTTATAGAAATGAATGAAAATGAGAACACAGCATACAGAATCTTATGGGACACAATGAAGGTGGTCCTCGGGGGAAAATTCATAGCACTAAATGCCTTCATAAAAAAGACAGAGAGATTCCAAATCCATAACCTAACCATCCACCTGAAGGCACTGGAAAAACAAGAAGAATCCAACCCAAAATGCTCCAGACAGAAAGAAATAATTAAGATCAGAGTAGAAATTAATGAATTGGAAACTAAGAAAACAAGAAAATTGATGAAACAAAGAGCTGGTTCTTTGAAAAAAAAAAAAAAAAAACAAGATTGATAAACCTTTGGCCAATTTGATCAAATGAAAAAAAAGAGATGCTTCAAACTAACAAAATTAGAAATGAAAAAGGAATCATCAGGACTTATTTCAAAAACCTTTACACCACAAAACTGGATAATATATGGAGGAAATGGATGAATTCCTGGACACATACAAGCTACCAAAGCTAAACTCAGAACAGGTTAATCTCCTAAATGAACCTATCACACCCATTGAGATTGAAAAGTTCATCAAAATCCTCCCCCAGAAGAAGAGTCCAGGTCCAGATGGCTTCTCAGCTGAATTCTTTCAAACCTTCATGGAACTGAAACCAATTCTTGTAAAACTGTGCCACACAATTGTAGAACACGGAAAGCTCCCCAACTCCTTCTACAAACCTATTATCACCCTAATACCAAAACCAGGCAGAGATGCTACAAGAAAACAAAACTATAGGACTAATTCCCTGATGGACTTAGATGCAAAGATCCTGTACAAAATCCTCACAAACTTAATGCAGCAACACATCACAAGTATTATCCATCTGGATCAGGTGGGCTTTATCCCAGTAATGCAGGGGTGGTTCAACATACAGAAATCTGTCAATGTAATACACCACATAAATAAGCTTAAATGCAAAAACAACATCATCATTTTGATAGATGCAGAAAAGGCCTTTGAGAAATACATCACTTCATGATCAAAACATTGGAGAGAATAGGAATGGAAGTTTTATATCCACTCTCACCTCTGCTCTTCAACATAGTATTGGAAGTCCTAGCTCAAGCAATCATACAGGAGAAAGAAATAAAAAGGATACAAAGTGGAAAGGAAGAGGCAAAGTTAGCCCTATTTTCAGACAACATGATTTTATACATGAGACCCAAGAAGCTCCATCTCAAAACTCTTAAAGGTAATTAACTCCACCAACAAAGTAGCAGGGTACAAAATTAATGAACAAAAAATCAGTAGCCTTTCTATATACAAAAGACAAAAATACAGAGAAAGAAATAAGTGACATTGTCCCATATAGCAACAAAAAATAAAATAAAACACCATGGAATAATGTTAACCAAGGATGTGAAAGACTTGTACAATAAAAACATAAAAGACTCAAGAAAGAAATTGAGGAAGACTTGAGAAAATGGAAAGACCTCTGATGCTCTTGGATAGGCATAACTAACATTGTGAAAATGGCTATCATACCAAAGGCAATACACATATTTAATGCAATACCAATAAAAATCCCAACATTTCTTTACACAAAGATAGAAAAAAATGATCTCAAAATTCATATGGGATGGCAGAAGGCCTCAGATATCCAAGCATATCCTCAGCAAAAGAAACACCTCTGGAAGCATCATCATACCTTATCTGAAGCTATTTCACAGAACCACAAAAACAACATGGTATTGGCATATAAACAGGATTATACACCAATGGAACAGAATCAGGGACCTGGACTTTAGGTCAAGTAACTATAGCTACTTGATATTTGACAAAGGCCCTACTTAGGTTGGAGAAAAGATAGCATCTTCAACAAATGGTGCTGGACAAATTGGATAACCACATGCAGGAAAATGAAACTCAATCCAAACATCTCGCCATGCAAAATATCAAGTCCAAATGGATCAAAGATGTTAATAAAAGACTGGAATCTCTGCTACTACTGGAAGAAAAAATAGGAAGAACTTTCCATGATATAAGAATGAGAAAAGACTTTCTGAACTAAACTCCAGTAAATTCAGAACTTAAACAATCACTCAAGCATTGGGATCTTATGAAGTTTCTTCATAAAAGTTTCTTCAGAGACAAACATACAGTAAGCAGATCCAATAGATTACCCACAGAATGGGAGAAAATTTTTGCCAGATATACAGTTGACAGAGGCCTAATTTCTAGAATCTAAAAAGAACTCAAAAACCTAAACAATAAAAAAAAAAAAAAAAAAATCAAACAACCCATTCACAAAATTGGCTAGAGAACTGAACAGGGAGTTCTCAGAGGAAGAAATACAAATGGCAGGCACACAGTTAAGAAAATGTTCATCATCCCTAATCACCAGGAAAATTCAAATTAAAACAACTATGAGATTCCACCTTACCCCAGTAAGGATAGCAGACATTATAAAATCAAATGAAAACAAATGCTGGTAAGGATGTGGAGAAATAGGAACCCTCATTCACTGTTGGTGGGAATGTAAGATAGTACAACCACTATGAAAAGCAATATAAAGACTCTTTGAATGGTTGACTATAGAGTTACCAACATGCCCAGTTATTCCCTTACTAGGCATTTACTCTAAAAGCTACATGCCTCAATTCAGAGAGATTTGCCCAACCATGTTTATAGGTGCTCAATTCATAATAGCTAAGAGCTGAAATCAACCCAGATGGCATCCTTATAAAAATGGATAGCCTAGATATGGTATATCTACATTGTTGGGCCTTGAAAGCCCCAGGTGTGAGGCCTAGTGGAACTTCCTGAGCCTAGCTAAAGTTTAGCAATCTGCCGCTGGCCAGCCATGACTCAGCAAGATGCCAAATGGCTTCTGGCCTGCTATTTCCATGTAGGAGTTGGAATTCCCATGCTTAGGACCAATCATTTCAAAAGTTGTGGTTTACTATTGGCCCTTACCTCTCCCCCCATCCTAGAATCCCCACCCTCATTCTCAACACTATATAGGCAACTGCCTGTAACAATAAAGTGAGTTCCTGCTTTGACGAGACTCCCAGCTTGTTGGTGTGTTCCTTGCCATCAATACTCATCCTCCTCCTCAACCCCTTGGGAGGAACCAGAGGGCCTGGTCCTTCCTCAGCACTACTTGCTGGGGGAAGCCCAGCATCTTGCCCCTAATGTAGGGCTACAGGAACCTGGCACACTAGTGCCCTGTGAGAGGCATTTGTTGAGGAGGTCAATCGGTGTGCAGGTGAGTATACCCTCATAAGTTATGAGGCAGTCTTCATATTTAATGTGCTAAACTTTGCTTCTATAACAACATCTCTTCATTCTCTTTCTCTTTCCTTCCACTTTCAGTTCGCAGGCAAGCTGCATCTGCAGCTTTTGTACAGCATGTTTACCTATCTTTTGGACCCTTGTGGTTGTGTTGTACTCGTGTATCTGTGGGTTGCTATTGCCCTAATTTTATGGACATTTCTCTCTCAACTTTATAATATGGGACAGTCTACCTCTAAATCCAATCTTGCTTCAGAATCCCTCAGGGCACTCCTAAAGAGTAGAGGGCTTGATTTGACTGATAATCAGTCTCAACAGACCTGAGATTGCCTTTTTAAGCTGGCTCCATGGCTGCCAGAAGGAAATCTCTTTGATTGAGACACTTGGGAGAGGGTAGAAGCCCTTGTTTGTTGGGCACATGTAGAGAAGGGTTAAATATCCCCCTTAGGGGTCCTCCCAATGATCTCACCTCTCAAGGACTACTTCTCTCCAAGGCCAACCAAACATAAACAAAAGACAGAGGAAAAAGATACTATACAGCCTGATCCAGCTACTCCTCCTGGAGATACAGCTTTAAAAACCCCAGAAAAGGGTACATCTTTATACTCCTCACTAGATCCCGTTGAGAGTGCTCCCTGGCCTTCCAGGGGACCTCCTCCATCAACTAACCCTTTCCGAACCCCCTCAGCCCCTCCTTCATATTCAGTCGCCAAAACCCCCTTGGCCCCTCTTTCATATTTGGCCACCAAGCCACCAAAAAATAAGCTGTCTTTTTATTTCCTGTCATTCTAAATCCTGGGGGCAATCGCCCTGCTGCCTGCTATCTGTGGGAAGCTCAGGACCTTAAGGATCTTAAAAAGGCAGTCTCGGACGATGAACCTAACTGTCCTTGGACTGAGACCCTGTTACAGGGACTTGCCCATCAACCTTGTACAACCCAAGATTGGAAAAATCTAGTCAGGGCTGTCTTGTCAGGTCCCCTATACATTAAGTGGTGTGCCTTTTTTAAAGATGAGTGCCATACACAGGCAGAACAAAACAAAAGTCAATATCCCCCTGGGCCAATAACTTTTGGGATGCTCGCCAGTACCTCTGATCAATATGCTATCGGCACTCAACAGGCAGCAATACCTGACACATATAGGGACCAGGTCAGGACACTGGGCTTGGCAGCATGGAAAAGACTTGATGAGGGACCCTCTGACCCACCCCCCTTATGAGTATTACTCAAAAACCATTTGAGGACTTGCCAGGGGCATTACGGGAGCAGTTTACTAAAATGTAGGTCTGGGAAGGGATAACGGCTGATCACCACCTTGCCTATGCAGGTCTCAAGGACAACTCCATAAGTAGATGGATTATAGCCACCAAGGATGTTGGCACTATCTCCCATCAGGCTAGGGCCATGGCTGCTACCATTCAGGAAAATAAACAGAGAGATTTGGCCACTACAATCTGCGCATTACAGTTAAATCCTAAAAAATCAACATATTTCAGGTGCGGGGATGAGGGCCACTTTAAAAAGGAGTGCCCCAACAAGACAAAGCCTCCCCTGCCCTTTGGGGGGACAATCAATGCCCCTTGCACCCACTGCCCTGAATGTGTAAAGGGGTTTCATTGGGCTAGGGAATGTTGGTCAAAGTTGGACATACAGGGAAAGCCTTTAAACTCCTCCCAGGGTTCCCACAGCCCCGTTAAATAAGGGGAAAGAGAACACCAAAGCCCATTGGACCATCCCTCTGGTTCCCGGCCTTAGACCCAAAATTGTTTTAAAGATTGGCAATAAAAGATTCAAACTTCTCATTGACACTGGAGCGGACATTAGAAAAAGTGTCTGGACTTTTAGGTCCCATCAGCCTTTCCTCCAAGTGCGCCCCCCCCTTCAAACTACAGGAAGCAATCATCAAGGGCTGCGCCCTAATCATCTTTGGCAAATTGATGTCACATACCATTCTCCATTTGGAAACCTTAAATATATTTTTCTTTCAGTTGATACTTGTTCCCATGCCTGCTGGTCATCGACACATGCCAGGGAAAAATCTAAACATACTCTTAACCATATGCTTCAATGTTTTGCCACCCTTGGACTACCTGACCAAATGAAAACAGATAATGGTCCCTACTTTGTAAGCAAGGCCTTCGTAGATTTTCTCCAGACCTGGAAAATCTGACATTCCACAGACATCCCATATAACCCCTGGGGCCAGGCTATCATTAAAAGATATAATCAGACTCTCAAGTCTCAAATAAAAAGAAGGTGGAGGAATCCTTACCCCCACATGACCAACTAAAAAAGGCATTATTTACCCTAAATATTTTAAATTTTTCTAAAGAAGATAAACAATTATTCCCTTTTCAAATACATTGGTCTTCATCCATTACCTACAGTTCTATCTGGGTAAGATGGAAAGACCCATTGACTGAGGCCTGGAGAAGACCAGACCCACTCCTCACAGCAGGGAGAGGGTTTGGATGTGTCTTCCCTCAAGATGAAAAAAGAACCATTTGAGTATCAGCGAGAGACCTAAAATATTTGTCCCAACAAGGGGACACTGACAATCACTTTTCCAGGGAGTGTCCCATCCCTGAGGACTGTTCCTAAAATGGTCTTCACCCTGGTAAACCAAACAATTCCCTCCCTTGTGGAGGATTGCTGGCTTTGCCTCTGATCTGGGCCTCCCCAGCTGCTTGCAGTAATCACCAATGATACAACTACAGTTGCCCATATGACCCTAAAATAATGCTCAGCCACCTTGCCCATCCCTGTTCAGCTTTTCCCAATGTCTCCTTCTGGAACTTACATTTGGGCCACACCTTCCCCTAATAATTCCAGTATAGATGTGGGATACATTCATCCTTCCTTCTGTACTTTTCTGTCTGCCTTCTGGAATGGTTTGTGTTGGCAGAGACGAGATGGGATGGCCTATAACTTTCTGCCCACCAATTGGATGGGCCTTTGTGTCCCAGCCACCTTAATCCCAGATGTAGATATCATTCCTGGAAATGAGGCCCTCCATATTCCCTCTTTTGATTATACTGGAGGGAGACCTAAGATAGCTGTACAAATGATACCTTTACTTGTTGGGATGGGAATAACCACAGGCATGGCCACTGGAACAGCCGGGATGGGTATGGCAGTCCATCTCCACTGAAAGCTCTCTTTCCAGTTGATCAGTGACATAAATGCCATGTCCAACACTATCCTTGATCTCCAACAACAGCTAGATTCCATGGCTGAGGTAGTCCTATAAAACAAGAGGTGACTAGATCTATTAATGGCTGAAAAGGGAGGCATATGCTTGTTTTAACAGGAAACTAGGAGAAGTTCTGAGCCGTCGACACTCATCCTCCTCCCCAACCCCTTGGGAGGAACCAGTGGGCCTGGTCTTTCCTCAGCACTACCTTCTGGGGGAGCCTGGCACTACATGATAGAATTGTACACAGCTATAAGAAAAAGTAACACAATGAAATTTGAAAAAAAGTGGTTGAACTTGGAACAATCATTCTCAGTGAACTCTCCCAATCACAGAAAGATAATCATTGCATGGTCTCACTCATCTGTGCCTCCTAACCTGTATCTGCCCAAGATGCTAACATATCTAATAAGCCTCTCAAGGACCAGGCAATACGGAGTGTGGGGTGGAAGGACAGGGTAACTCTAGAGGGGACAAAAACTGGACCCAAATGGCAATAGTAACATAAAATTCTGTATCCTAAAAGAGAGACTAAATGGTTGAATGTTCATGAGGTCCTTAAGGGAACACCTGAACCCCAGGGCCCTGGGGAGGGTATGATGAAAACTAACCTTAATCTTCTCCTGTTTCTTTCTCTCTCTCTCTCCCTCTTCTCTCTTTTATATGACCTATCTTACCTATCTTTTTCTTCCTTCTTTTCCTTGGTGCTGGCCTATAACTCCCAGTATCAGCATGCAGTTAAAATCCACAATGAGCTGTTGATCAGAGAAACCTACAAGGTTTCCCTAAAGAAGACAGATTTCTGTCAAAGTACTTGGTGACCCACCAGAGATTAGTTGTAAGACCCTACTGCCAAAGATACCATACGCTGTTGGTATGGAACATGGAGTGACCTGGCTGGAATGTGAAAGAGAGTCAGTTCCCAGACACCTTATCTACTGCCAGAAGGTACTACATGAGCACTGGGGGAAAATGACCAATATCTGTCCAAACAATTTGTGTTCTAAGCTACTCAGCAGCAAACAACATGATATGATGCTCACACAAGTGCAATAGTGGCACACAGCCATGGTGGGTAATCAACTGCTCTTGATTTGGCTAATGGATCTGCTCAGTGGAGTGAACTCATAGCTGGATCTGGGAAACAAGTCCAAAACATATCCAAAAAATGAGCCCACTCTCTATTATCAAGCTTCCAAGCCACAAGAGGGCCTACATCTATGAAATACTCTCTAAAATAATAATGGTTATCCCATTTATCTGGTTCTGGCTTCACTCTCAACTGGAGAATTTGCTTCTCTTTTTCAGATGGATGCAGATCCTGAGGAAAGAATCAACCCATCATACCTCACCAGGGCCCCAGCTGAATTATAGAGTAATTGTGGAAATGAGTAAGAGTGCTGCTTTCTTGGTGAACCTAGTACCAGCACAAGGATGAAGGAGATAGACACAGAGAACATTCAACTCCTACCAAAGCAGATATCCAGAGACACAGATGCTCCCAAGACCTCATCACTGAAGTAGACCTAAAATAAACCTAACATGGCTCAGAGAAATTCACAAAAGAGGGGGCAGAAAGATTGTTAGAGCCACATATTGGGACATTATGCACATAGACATTGCATGCTACCCATAAATATCTACATGTTGTTCTCAAAATGCGTAACTCACAACCCCAAGGAGAACACCAATATCCCTCCTGATGAGGGCCTCCAGCTAAATAGGGCAGTGACTTGAGAAAGGATTGTATGGACATATGATGTATCCATACTAAGTATGTCCTTAATTTAAAAAATTAATTAAAATAAAAGAAAATTTATGAAACAAAGAACTGGTTCTTTGAACAAACAAACAAAAGTAATATAACCCTGGATAATGTGATTGAACCAAAAAGAAAGTATCAACAAAATTAGAAATGAAAAGGGAGATGTCACAACAGACATCAATGAAGTGGAAGAATCATCAGGACATATTTCTCAAACCTCTACTCCACAAAATTGGATAACCTGGAGGAAATGAATGAATTCCTAGACACATACCACTTACCAAATCTAAGTTCACAGCAGATTAAGTCTGATAAACAAATCTAATACATCCATTGATATTATAAATGTAATAAAAAAAACTCCCCAAAAGAAAAAGTTTTGATCCCAATGTGTACTGAACCACTTTCTATCCAACCTTCATCAAAGAAGTGAAAACAGTTTTTCTCAAGCTTTTTCACATGATCAGAGAACAGGGAATTCTCCCCAAATCCTTCTAAGAAACTAACATCACCATAATAACAAAACCAGAAAGAGACACAACAGTAAAAGTATGAACCAATGTCCCTGATAAACTTAAATGCAAAAAAATCCTGAACAATAGCTCTGCAAACCAAATTCAACAACACATCAAAATCATCATTCACCTGAATCAAGTAAGCTTCATCCCAAGGACGCAAGATGGTTCAACAAATGGAAATTGATTAATGTAATGCACCACATAAATAAACTTAAACAGCAGAACCCCATGATCTCATTTCAGCAGATGCAGAAAAGTCCTGTGACAAAATACAACATCACTTCATGATCAAAACACTGACAAGACTAGGAAATGAGGGCTTATATCTCAGTGTAATAAAGGATATATACAAAGCACCTAAATCCTTAATTGTAGTTAATGGGGGAAAACTCAGAAAGTTCTCATGAAGATCAGGAACAAGACTAGGTGGGTTAACTCTCTGATTTACGTAAAGACCTGCTCAGTGGAAAGGAAGCCATAGCTAGAACCTGGAACCAAGTCACAATTCTGTGGAAACCATACTTATGGTCTCCAATGAGAAGCTCCCACTGGGCCTTTCACAAAAGAGGGCTACACCCATCAAAACCTCTCTTAATTAACAATGCTCATCTCATTTAACCAATGCTGACCTCAATCTCCCTCCATTGGAGAATCTTTTTTTCTTTAGAATACAGCAAGAACTGAGGAGATAAACTACCCATTCCCACATCAACCAGGGTCCAAAGTGAAACCACAGAGGAATTGGCAACATGAGCCAAAGTACTGCTGCAATGCTGATCCTGACAACCAGTGCCAGAATGATGGAGACAATCACTAAGGATACCCAAAACACACCAAAGCAAAAATCCAGAAGTTACTGAGAGCACAATACTAGGTCAGTGAATTTTGCAGAAGAGGGTTCAGAAAGATTGTAAGTGCCACAAAGTGTGAGGAATACCCAGAAGCATTGCCCTCCCCCACACAATGTGTAACTGCTACTCTCACAACTCATAACCCACAATTCCATGGTGAATACCATCAATCCCACTGAGTGGGGCCATCAGTGGAATGGGGTCAGGGAAGAGGTAAAAGATGGTACCAATACATGATGTGTCCAAACAAAGGTTGTACTTAATAAAAAGAAAAATCAAATGACAATTGTTAACAGTCAGCTTCTTGTTACTGGTAGAAAACACCTGACCATGATCAGCTTGTTGGTGGAAAGATTTTATTTTGGTTTAAAGACTCAAGGTGAAGCTCCATGATGACAAGGAGAAATGATAGCCTGAGAAGAGAGTGGACATTACCTGCTGGCCAACATCATATGGACAACAGTAACAGAAGACTGTACCAAACACTGGCAAGGGGAAGTCGGATATAAATCCATAAGCTTGCCCTCAACAATACACTGCCTCCGGGAGGCTCCAATTCCCAAATTGCTAACAGCTGAGGACCTAGCATTCAGAACATATAAGTTTATCAGGCACACGTGAATCAAACCATCACATCCAGCCCCTGGATCCCATCCATGATGTAAAATGCAATGCATTCAATTCAACTTCAAAATTACCCATTGTTTTCACCAATCCTAACGATGTTCAAATAGCTCCATAATCTAAGGTGTTTTAACTGAGCTGTAGTGCAAATTTTTTTTTAAACCCATAATGTCCCAGAAAAAAAAAAGAATATTCACACGGCAAAAGATGGCAATGGGCATAACAAGAAAAAAGTGAACCAATACAAGATTTAAAAGAAATAGGGAAAACATTAAATTCTGTAGCTCTATGGTTGTTTGATTCAGGTGTCCCCCATAAACTTACGTGTTCTGAATGCTAGGTTCCCAGCTGATGAATATTTGGGAATTAATGCCTCCTGGAGGGAGTGTATTGTTGGGGGCGGGCTTATGAATGTTATACCCAGTTTCTCCATGCCAGTGTTTGGCACACTCTCCTGTTGCTATGGTCCACCTTATGTTGGTCAGGGGGTGATGTCCACCCTCTGCTCATGCCATCATTTTCCCCTGCCATCGTGGAGCTTCCCCTTGAGCCTGTAAGCCAAAACAAACCACTCTTTCCCACAAGTTGCTCTTTGTTGGGTGATTTCCACCAGCAGTGTGAACCAGACTGCAACAGTAAAGTGGTTTCCAGAAGTGGGGTTGCTGCTACACATCTTACTGTGTGGCTTTGGCCTTTTGGAGCTGATTTTCAAGAGCAATGTGGGAGAATTTGAAACCTTGGCCTAAGAGATGCATTGCAGTACTGCAAGTATAGCTTGATTGATTATTCTGGTCTGAGCTGCAATACCTGAATGCAGTCAGAACTATGGACTGTGAGGTTTGGCTTATGAGGATGAGAAAGAGCTTTGCTTGGACTGGGCTAGCAGTAGTGTGAGAAGCTTGCTCTTATGCCCATATCCTGAGAAGTTGTGCAGGGTTGCTTTGCATAGAAATGAACTGGTGTGAGCAGAGGGATATGGCACAGAAAGAAAAATCTTTGGGTGAACTGTTGGCCATTCAGTTGTAACATAGGAATTACAACCTTTGAGACTGGGCTAGCTGATCTGTGCTGGGGCAATAGGAAGAATGTCAATTCTTTTGAAGGGGCCTAAGTGCTCAAGGAGTGTCCTGTTCTTCAAAGTCTGCTTTATTCCCCTCTAGATTAACAAATTGGCACTCTACCTGTTATTATGGAGTAGAAGAAATGCAAGAAAGAGAGGGTCATTGAGTTTGAAACATGGTCTTGTGATTTGGAAGAGGCCATGGGCAGTGTGAAGCAGGTTTTGTTGGTTGCGTGCATTGAGACCCCATGGGGCCTTGAGAATGAACCATGGCTTGCAGTGGAAACCCAGTGAAGATGCCGGGACCATGAGATGCTGCCAAGGAGAGCTGCTGGCCCCAATGAAGTTTTCTAGGACTGTGAGTAGCCTAGCTAGAGGGGTAGAATGGGAATGCCAGAGACTTGTTGCTGGTTAGAATTATCAGACTTGGAGATTTGTCACTGGCTAGAGCTGTTGGATTTGAAGCTACAGAATTTGATGTTTGCCTTGGCAAAAGGTTTCAAATCCTTCCACATTCCTCTCTCAAAATTAGTCCCTTAAGGCCGAAAGCTATACAGGTTTCTAGCAGCAACAGCCCCAGTTCTCAGCACCAAATTTTTAATGTTACAGTCAGCTTTGCATTGCTAACAGAAAACATCTGACCAAGACCAGCTTGTGGGAAGCAAGGGTCTATTTTGGCTCCTAGACTCAAAGGGAAGCTCCATGATGGCAAGAGAAAATGATGCATGAGCACAGGGTGAATATCACTTCCTGCTAACATCAGTTAGACAACAGAAGCAGGAGACTGTGTCAAACACTACCAAGGGCAAGCTAACTATAACATCCATAAACCTTCTCTCAACAACACACTGCCTCCAGGAGGATTTAATTCCCAAATTGCCACCAGCTGGGAACCTAGCATTCAAAACACATAAGTCTGTTGGGGAACACCTGAATTAAACTATCACGACAAATGCTGGTGCGGTTGTGGGGAAGAGGAATCCTCATCTACTGATGGTGGGAGTTTAAACTTGTATACCCACTATGAAACTACTGTGATGATTGTTCAAAAATCTGGGCTGGTGATACGGCATAATGGTTAAGGTGCTCGCCTGAAAAGCCAAAGAACCCAGATTCAATAACCCAGGATCCATGTCAGCCAGATGCACAAGGTAGCACATGCACCTGGAGTTTGATTGCAGTAGCCAAAGGCCCTAGCATGCACATTCTCTCTCTCTCTCTCTCTCTCTCTATTTCTCTCTCTCACTCTCTCTCTCTCTCAAACAAAAATAAAAATATTGAAAAATCTAAAAACGTGGGTCTGGAGATAAGGCTTAGTGGTTGAAGGCTTTTGTTTGCAAATCCTGATGGCCTGGGCTCAATTTCCCAGCACCCACATAAAGCCAGGCATATAAAGTGGTGCATGCATCTGGGGGTTGTTTGTAGTGTCAGGAAGCCCTGACATGCTTGTATTCTCTCTGACTCTCAAGTAAATGAGAATATTTTAAAAATATTTTTAAATATTTTTAAATATTTAAATATTTTTAAATATTTAAATATTTTTAAATATTTAAATATTTTTTAAAGTGGAAAAAAGTTAAATAAATAATTTTAAAATCTAAAAATAGATCTGCCATTTGACCCAGATATACTACTCCTGGGCATATATTCTAAAGACTCTACTCTTTAATACAGTGATGCCTGCTGCTCTATTCATAATAACTAGGAAATGGAATCAGCCCTAATGTCCATCAACTGAGTAGATAGCAAAGATGTGGCACATATGTACAATGGAATTCTATTTACAGTTCCAAAAAATAAAATTATGAATTTTCAGGAAAATGGATAAACCTGGAAAAATTATACTAAGTAAGGTTACTCACATTCAGTAAGACAAATGCTGCTTGTTCATTCTCATATGTGTATCCTAAGACAGAACAGTTTAATTTGTTTATAAGTTGTAGTAAACATTAGTAGTATAGGTAAGGATGCTAGAATGAAGCTTGGAGAAAGAAGAATCAGGGAGGGATGAGAAAGAGGGATTATAGACAAGCAAGTGTCAGTACAGAATACAAGGGGTGAAAAGTGTCTGAGGTGGATTGGAATAGGAGAGGGAGGGGATGAGGAAAACACACAAAACTAATGATAGAATGAATAGAAATGATAGAATAGAAACCTTCATCCTGGTTAGCTAATTAAATGATATAGTTCTCTTAAAAATAAGTTACGGGCTGGAGAGATGACTTAGCGGTTAAGCGCTTGCCTGTGAAGCCTAAGGATCCCGGTTCGAGGCTCAGTTCCCCAGGTCCCACGTTAGCCAGATGCACAAGGGGGCGCACGCGTCTGGAGTTCGTTTGCAGAGGCTGGAAGCCCTGGCGCGCCCATTCTCTCTCTCTCCCTCTATCTGTCTTTCTCTCTGTGTCTGTCGCTCTCAAATAAATAAATAAAAAATTTAAAAAAATAAAAAAAATAAGTTACTACAGCTGGGCACGATGGCACACACCTTTAATCCCAGCACTTGGGAAGCAGAGGTAGGAGGATTGTTATGAGTTGGGGGCCAGCCTGAGGCTATATAATGAATTCAAGGCTAGCTTGGGCTATAGCAAGGCCCTACTAAAAATGCCAAAAAGAAAAAGAAAAAAGAAAAAAGTAGAAGAAGTAGTAGTCACTACAGACCAAGCAGTAACATGAATACTGCTCTCACAGCTACCCTGAAAACAAGTTGCAGGGACATGAGAACAGACACTGTGGTCACTCAATCCTCATCATCAAAACAAAGGTCCAGAGGCTACAGAGAAAGCAACACAAAATCAGATCCCTGTTTTGTAGGCCAAGGCTCAGAGAACATTGAGGAAGAGGGGGCAGAAAGATTTTAAGAACTTTGGGGTGGCTAGGAGTAGACTGCGGAAGTGTACCTCTGCCCAGACTGACCAAAGCCTCTTGGTTCCCAAAACGAATAACAATAACCCCACTAAAGAAGACTGTGGTAGTTTCAATAGATGGCCCCCAATATATTCAATGTTTTATTAGTTTGTAGTTTGGATCTGCAGCCACCTGACTGGAGGAGGTGTCACAGGGTGGATCTTAAGGTGTGTTGGTGTATTTGAAATTCCAATTTAAAGGTAGGCAAAGTACCTAGTTCCACCTGGAGTTCCTGAAGTGTGCTGTGTGGTGTAGTTTTTGGTTTGTGGCTTCTTTCTCTCTGCTTGGACCTATGAAAGCAGGACAGCTTCTTCTGCCATAATGAAATTTCCCCTGGATCTGTAAGCTTCAATAAATCTCCCTTCCTCCATAACTGTACCTGATCTAGAAGTTCATCTCAGTGAGCCTGAAGCTGTCTGCTACAAAGACCCTCATCAGAACTGGAGAAGTAAGTAGAGGAATCTAAGAGTACAAACATTTTATTTAAAAAAATCAACAAATGATAAAAAAGTTAAAGATCAAGAAATAGAGGGGGTAGCTTTTCAGAAACACCCTGTAGGGCTCGAAAAAATTGTGCTTTAAAATCACAGGCTAGCCAGGCATGGTGGTGCATGCCTTTAGTTCCAGCACTTGGGAGGCAGAGGTAGGAGGATTGCTGTGAGTCCGAGGCCACCCTGAGACTACATAGTTAATTCCAGGTCAACCTGAGCCAGAGTGAGACCCTACCTCAAAAAAAAAAAAAAAAAAAAATCGTAGGCTATTGCTGGTAAATCCTACTGCTAGTCAACAGAGCTGTTTGTCAGGGAGGTCTATGAAGCCTTTAAAACAATTCAGGCTATTTCCAAAGAACTGGCTTATCCACCAGAACTAAATGGTACCATTCATTTGCTAAAGACACCACAGGCTGAGATCACAGGATGTTTAGAGATTATAATGAAATAGATGGAAGCCAGCACCCTACTGGATAGCTCTCATAGTGCTGAAAATGCTATGTGATTTGCTGGTGGATAAAGGTCACCAACTGTATAAACCAGCAGTAGATCCTGCAAGGTATAAAATTAACCAGCCAGGCAAAATGGTGAAGTAGTGGTACATAGGTTACAGGAGTAATCAAGTGTTCTCTGATTGTATATGAGGCTTGCTCAGTAACAAGGACTGAGAAGCAAGTCAGAAGTTAATGGCTTGGAAGGTCATAGACCATAGAGGAAAGCCTCAATTGTTCTTTATATTAAAGGGGAGATTATGCCTGTCAAAAAGTTTTCTAAATGTCTATGTTTATCTCCCTTGTTCCATGTTGTTCTCACCCTTAACTAGAGAACCTGTTTTTAACAAATAGTAGTGAATACCAGGAAGATCCACGACCCATCAGAAAAACAAGAAAAGAAAACAGACTGCCTAGCAGATGAGTCATCTCCATTACTTTTCCAGGGCCCAGAAGACATTACATAGAGGAAGTGATTAAATATGGTGCTGCTCTCTTTGCTATCCTCCTCCAGGAAGATGGCAGTAGGCACTGGGGGGACTCAAAACTCAACCAAAGCACAGACTTTTTAGAGGTTGCTAGGAGCTTAAAACTAAAGACTTAAAACACATCCTCCAAGACTCTGGGAATGCTGCAGCAGAGGGGGCAGAAAGAATGGAGAAGCCACAAGGTGGGAAGGTGTTTTATGAGGCCTTGTCCTCCACAAAGAGGCTGACTGGTACATTCATGACCCCACAGTGATTAATGATAACTTTAGTGAGGAGGGCCTTCAGTGGAATAGGGGTGGGGAGAGAGAACAAAATAGGAAAAGGAAGTCATGATGAAGTGAAAAGTGGACAAAGATATCAATTTTAGAGAAAGAATGTCACATCATTGTTTTAAGCATCCCATGAGATAACTGAAAATTTTCATTGGATTTGGAGATCGAGAGACTGTTATTGACTATCATCAGTGTACCTTTATCATAACTCAGTGTGTCAGTCAATGTTGGCTCTTCCCTTACACTATCAGTTCTAAAGCTCAGGAATGGATTCTCACTTATCTTAGCATCCCAAGATCCAGTATATGGTTCTTGGAACAAGGATTTCAGTAAAGCTTTGTTGAATCTAAGTGAACTGAGGTTTCTCTTTTAAAGTCCATGCACTTCTAAAGGGGAAATTTCCCAAGAATTCAGGTCTTCTGTCTTCTTGGCTCTGACTCATCAACTATTAATTCAGAATCATTCATGTTTAGCTTCTTGGGGTCACAATTTAGAAGAGGCACCTTTTCCTTTTTTATGTATTTTTTTATTGACAACTTCCATAATTGTAAACAATATCCCATGGTAATTCCCTCCCTTCCCCCATGTTCCCCTTTGAAACTCCACTTTCCATCATATCCCCTCCCCCTATCAATCAGTCTCTCTTGCATTTTGATGTCATGATCCTATTATGATGGTCTTGTGTAGGTAGTGTCAGGCATTCTGAGGTCATGGATATCCAAGCCATTTGTGTCTGGAGGAGGAGGTTATAAGGAGTCCTACCCTTCCTTTGGCTCTTACAATCTTTCCACCACCTCTTCCACAATGGACCCTCAGTCTTGGAGGTGTGGTAGAGATATTTCAGTGCTGAGCACTCACTCCTCTGTCACTTTTTCTCAGCACCATGATGCTTTCTAAGTCATCCCAACGTCACTGCCATCTGAAAAGAGAAGCTTCTCTAACCAAAAGTGAGAGTAGCATTAACATATAGATATGAACATTAAGAAAAGTGCTTTCTGGGCAGTTTGATGAGCATAGTATATACATTAAGGCAGACAGCAATAGACATTATTAGACCCCTAGGGCTCATGACTACCCCTGTTGTAGGTTTTCAGTATGAGGGATATCTTCTGTCCCATGGAGCAGACTTCCAGTCAAAGTAGAGGGGTGCATAACAGACATGCCACTATTGCACCTGTTGGCTCATTTGGCCCGGCTGGCTAAATATAAGGCTTGAAATGTCTACTGTTGCATATCTTCACTGGTGAGTTCTCTCTCTCCCATTGAACTGCATGCAGCATGGCTTTTTCCAGCTTTCTGTCAGTTGGTCTACATGTAGGAGGTTTTCAGCTCAGCTCCAGCAGGATTTCTCAGTGGCCTTGCAGCCCAAGTATGTAGAGTCTTCAGCCATAGGGTCTTACCATCTATTCCTGGTGGGAAATCAAGGGCCTCAGCAATGGCCTATGATGTTTTAGGGGCATCAAAGACCTCCCTGGCCAACAACTCACTGGAAGGTATCCCATCCTCGGCACTGAAAATTTTCCAGTAACAATCTATGGCTCCCGTGTGTTCCATTGTCCAAAAAATGTAGGTTTCAAAATGACTTATTTATATCCTGTTAGATTTGATTAGCCCTCCTTCCACCTTTCCTTTATTCAATCTCTTCCCCTGACCTCACTTAGGGAAGAAAACTCAGTAGCAGAGGCTAATAAGCTAGAAAGGAGAAATAACGGGAATAGAAAGAGAGGAAGGGAGAACTTAATAGGATGATATTTTATATATGTAAGTAGAAGAACAGATTAATGTGGTAAAAAGACCTTTGCCTTTTGACAGTTATCACTTTCCAAATAAAATGGTTCCCTCTTTAACAAGTCAATAATAATAACATCTGTAAAACACACCATAGACATCTGTAGACTACTTCACATTTTAGAAAGTGCTTTAATTCTCATAACTATTGTTTAATACCATTGTCAGCAATTTGAATGTTTTTAACTTTTCTGTTGTATAAGGAAATTGCACCTTGGCCTAGGTCACTAGCCCTTAGAGTTTTTCAGGGCTGGTAAGATTGCTCAGTGGTTAAAGATGCTTACTTACAAATTCTGTTGGCTGAGGCTCAATTCTCAAGCCACCCATGAAAGCCAGATACAAAAGTGGTGCAAGCATCTGTTTTTTGTTTGCAGTTACCAAGAAGCCCTGGCACACTTATGCACATGCGCACACGCAGACACACACACACACTGCTAAGATATACGGACCAATTCCAGATGGTTTAGGATTACTAAAAGGATCAACTGAGCTATTTCACTCAATAAAAGTCAAGGCTATGACATGAGTTACTATCTTCCTCCTTAAATATTGTAAAAAATGTTAATACCACATGTGGAATAAGCAATTGGGATGATGCTCTTTGACTTTAAAATTTATATATAACCGAGTTTCTTTCCAAAATTCAGCAATCAGAATGACTTACCTTATAGCTCCTTCTTAGAGGAAATGTAGTCAAAAGTAAGCTCTGCATACACCTTTAATCCCATCATTAAGGAATCAGAGATAGGAGGATCACTGTGATTTCAAGGCCACCCTGAGACTACATAGTGAATTCCTGGTAAGCCTGGCCTCAAGCAAGACACTATCTTGCAAAACAAAAACAAAAAATAAGAAAAAACAAAGTAAGGGGCTGTACAGATGGCTTAATGGTTAAGTGCTTGCCTGTGAAGCCTAAGGACCCCAGTTTGAGGCTCAATTCCCTAGGACCCACGTTAGGCAGATGCACAAGGGAGCACACACATCTGGAATTCATTTGCAGTGGCTGGAAGCTCTGGAGCACTCATTGTCTCTCTCTCTCCCTGTGTCATTCTCAAATAAATAAATAAAAATAAACAAACAAATAAAAATAATTTTTTTAGAAATAAGTCCTTGGGCTGGAGAGATGGCTTAGCGGTTAAGGGCTTGCCTGTGAAGCCTAAGGACCCCGGTTCAAGGCTCAATTCCCCAGGACCCACATTAGCCAGATGATGCACAAGGGGGTGCACGCACCTGGAGTTCGCTGGCAGTGGCTGGAGGTCCTGGCATGCCCATTTTCTCTCTCTCTCTCTCTGTCTCTCTCTGCCACTTTCACTCTCTGTCACTTTAAAATAAATCAATCAAAATAAACCAAAAAATTCATTTATTTTTTTAAAAAAAGTAAGTCCTGCTGAAATAGGAAGGAAACTTTACAGGCAGCAGGCTGGTTACAAGACCAAAGTAGGCAGAGTCCAAACAATAATCCTAGTGATTAAAGGGGCCAGTAGGAGCTCAGCCAAATGGTTTGAAGTGCCCAAAGAATGAGCACCTCTCAGATATAGCTTTAGGACTAAATTTAACAGCCAAGGAAGATAATGGGGTGAACTCATAGGGTAGAGGGTAAGGAAGTCTTGGGCCAAGTTGCATTGCCATCCTGGAAAAGGCAAGAGAAACAGCATACCATTGTGCAGAGGTCTGCCAGGAAGCTAGGGGCCTGCTTTGAAATTCTGTTTTGTTTCTTAACTAAGTGTCCTCTTGAATCTGTTTCTCTTCTACAATGAGGGATGTATCTACGTAAATTTTATGATTGTTGTGAGAACTACAGAAAATACTCATAAAGCAGTACAGTATTGTACAGTATTTCAGCAAAATGGGCATGAAATGAAAGCAAGCAGTAATAATTATGACAATGATCCATCACAGTTCCACTAGCAGTGAATGGAAATGTAGCAAAAATGGGATGTTTGACAAAATTAGCAAAAACGATATGAGAACTGGGCCTGGGAACTTGAAAGGATACTCATTCTATAATTGCACAAGGTTCTGAATTAAATATTATTTAACAGGGGTGGGATTTCTTGTAAGTAAAAATACCAAATTATGCTTAAGATTAGTATTGTAATTTCTATCACCCTGTGTCTCTTGAAAGCAACTTTCAGATGTTAAAAAAAAGGGAAGATACATATGTAAAGGCAAAAGTCACCCACTATAAATCATGTCAGACACAAAGTAATGTATCAAGTGAGACTAGCCATTACATTCTAATCACCATTTACTTATTTATTTATTATTAGTATTACTATTATTATTATTATTTTAAAGATTCATAAAAGCATTAGAAATTAAGGTAAGAAAGACTGCATGTGAGGTGTAGTTTCTCTTATAAATTTTGATTTGGATTTTTCAGAAGTCTCCATGGTGAAGAACAAATATCAATGCAAGTACTTACCTTAAACATCTGCATTTATTGTGGAACTATTTGTTCATCAAAGATAGGCTAGGAACACAAGGAAAATAAAAGTTAAATAAATTTATTTTGCAATTATACTCCAAAGTTTATGGATAATGAATAACATCCTTGTTTACAATTCCCAACCTCACCTAAAGATAACCTAAAAGTTAGTATAACAAGATCTTTGAAAACAACAGTCTCTCAACAAGTTATATAAACTCAGTAGGAGAAGAAGTCTGAATCCAAAAAAATAAAAGAAAATTTGTACTTTGAAGTTTTTGTTCTTTTTCCAAATTAATGCTTAGAATGTACTAAAATATTCTGATGTCCTAGAATTCAAGCAATTTATGGGAACATAAATTATATTTACTTTTCATACTTTTCCTAATTTACTTCCCACATTTGCTTTCAGATAAGGGACATAGACAGCTTGAGAGCAAAGGGTGCAATCTGTCATGAAAGTGGCTTTAGAAACTGATAGTTGCTGTCTTGGAATCTTAGTGTTCACCAGAGAAATAGAAACAGTAGGAAGCAATGCAATATAAATTCACTGTGGAAACTGGTTCATGAGACTATGGCAGCAAATAGGTCCCATGTTATACTGTCTAAAATCTGGAAAACCATGAAAACTGGTGATATAATACAGTCCAGATATAAAAGTAAGAGAGTAAGAAGCACTGATGTCCTCAGTTAAGAAGTTTGATGTACCAGCTCAGGAAAGAAAGCATGCTAATGACTGAATGGTGTCCCTAACTATTAAGGTGGGCCAGCCATTTACACACCCTGCTGGGTTAGAAGTTAATCTCTTCCATAAGTGTCATCACAGACATCAGAGACAACATTCAGCCAGCTTTCTTGGAATCCTTTAGCCTAGTCAATTGACACATAATTAATCACCAAAGCTGGTAAAATCATTCCCATGATCATTGCTCTCTGGGATAAAGAGATAAATAAATTTTAAGCACCCATGAAATTCCAGAAAATGGAGAGAAAAGGTAAGATAAGAGCTGCAGTAGTTATCAAGCTAAAGATAAAACAGCCTTGATCAGTGAGCATGGTGCAGTTTGACTTTGGAAAATCTCCCTTATGCCCTCTCTAATGTTCTCAGTGTAATTTCCTTAATTGATCAGCTTTCTGCGAAAATAGACTAACAGCTCATTAGGAAGTACTGGGTTATATCTTGATAGTAACAGTATGGGACCAAGATAGTTGTGGTTTCTTGAGCCAGAGAATGAGAGCACAGCTGATACCTGATTGTCGAATGTGAGGAACCCAAAACCAATCCAGAGAAATGCACCCCACATCTTATAGCAAGTAGCTTCCAGTTAATGGGCAGGGCCAAATGTGCTGTGAGAAGAAGGATCAAAGCAAGGAGCCACCCAGGAAACTCCACTTGGCATGAATTCCAGAACAACAGAAATAAACCTGATGTTTCCAAACATGTCTACCTGGAAAAGCCACCTACTCAGTAGAACAGCACAGGAATATAGGAAAATAGCACTGTTTTTGTTTTTTCTCAAACAATTATGTAAAAAGGAAAACAAATTACCTTTCCCTAGCCTATGTTTTATGCCTTGAAGTCTATTCCATCTCCCATTGTCAACCTCTTAAAAGTTTTTACATTATCTTTCCATCCAAAAACACCAAAAAGAAAATACATAATCATATATGGCACAGATTTCTCTGTCTCACAACATTGCAGCTTTCCACTAAAGGAGTCTCAAGCTCTAAAACAATGAGAACTATGCCTCAAAATAACAGATTATAGCACAGAATGCCTCTCATATAGTCATTTTTGGGCTAGAAGCCATAAAAGATTAGAAACATGTAGTACCTTCTCTGAAAAAAAACTATCTTAAAATTTTGGTGTTAATGTTGGTGATATGAAAGAATATCTCTGTACTAGGTAGTCAAATTCACTTGTTTTTGTATTTTTCAGATAATGTCTTTGAAGAAAAGAAATACAAATAAATATTTGAATTAAAAACAAGTTTAATTTAATACCATACAAAAATTACTAAAGAAGAAATAAATTTATGGTCACAAGTCAAAAATATAGCACTGTTTCAGAAAGAAAGTAAAACAAAATACTGTGCAGATATTTCTTCTTACAGACTTTTCCCAAGAGGGATGAATAAATTTATGCAAGAGCAATGTTCTTCCAACTGCAAATTTACAACTTCTATGAGGTCATTTCTTCTGACTACTGAAGACTCCAACTGTCTATTGGTACTAACCGCACCCTAAACATTTAATGAGTTCACTGGTCAGTGCAGGTCTGTGCAAACTTTGCTTAATAAATGTCATTTAAATGCCTTAATGCTTCACTACAAAGTTATATAAACTGCCACTTAAAGTTGGAGACATGGATTTTTTTTAAATGCTGTTATGAAAAAATCTACCCTCAAATGAACAACTATATATCCCAGAAATTTTCAGGGGAAACCATGACTAATAAGGAAGGATTGAATTAAAAGCCTTTATTTTGGGGTTGCAAAAGACCTGAGTTTCTGCCCAAAGGCATGATACCAACTGTTTATGTATTATCACTAATATTATCAGAAATGAAAAGCCACCAGAAAAATTTTGAAAGAGGTAAAGCAAAGGACTTACTAAGTAATAAGAACCTGTCTTGCTCAGGGAAAGGGTAAGCAGATGGTCAGTTTACTGGACTATTGATATTATATCGACTTTTAACTAATCATTTAATTTTAAATGTTACTTGAAGTAGAACACATAATGGAACTGGAGAAACAGTCTTTGACCAAGAAGAGTGGCTATACCTGTCCAAAATCTCCAAAAATGACTAGGTTTATCTGCATTAGTCCCATTAATGCTGCTCTCACTCTTGGTTGGAGAATCTGTTTTGTTTTACAGAACGCATTGAACCAAGATTAATGACTATGACAAGAAAGATAGCTGACTGCCTAGCATGGGATGACCAACCTCCACCACATCTATTAGGGTCCATGAGACCTTGCAGAGGAAGTAACAATCTAAATATGAGTGCTATTTTCTCTGCTTGCCTGACAATCAGCTCCAGGGAGATGGTAATAGATGAGGACACTCAAAATGCCTCAAAGCAGAAATTCAGAGATTGCAGACAGCTTACCACTAAAGTAGTCTTACAACACACCCACCAAAACTCACAAACATTGTGGAAGAGGAGGCTGAAAGATTTTGAGAACTATAGGGTGGGAAGGATCAGACTGTGGCGTTGCCCATCCCCCACAGAGACTGGCTGATGAATTCATGACACCTTGGGGAACACCAATAACCTCACTGAGGAGGACCCTCAGTGGATTTGGGGTGGAGGAGAGAGAATATAAGAGTGTAACCTAGTGGGAATATGACCATCACCAGATAGGGTCAAACAGTAAAATTCATAATCAATTAAAAACTAGTAGAGATACTAGTGGGGTGGGGGTAAGGGGACAGAGAAAGGTAGAGAAAAGACAGAGGAAGCTGAGGTGACTATAATCAAAATACATTTTGTACATACATAAAAACTGTCAATAAAAAATAGGAGAGGGACTAGCTGGAAAGAAGAGACACAGTGAAGGGGGTATATGAGAGGGAGAAAAGGGAGGGTGATGAAAGGGTGCCATGATCTTGGTATATTATATATATGTATGGATGTTGTCAATAAAAAGTTTCTCATAATAACTTAAGGTAATGATTTCATAAGTGTAAGAAAAGAACAGATAATAAATATAATGAAAATAGATGCATTAGTAACATATTTATATCTATAACTTTAAGAGAAAAAATTGACTTTAAAAAAAGAGCTTTATTTTTATTTTCTTATTGCATTGAGGTTAAGGCAGAATTCTTCTAGTAAAATAAATTTCTAGGACTGGAGAGATGCCTCAGCAGTTAAGGCAATGCCTAAGGATGGATTTCCTAGTACCCACATAAAGCCAGGTACACAAAACATGGCACATGCATCTGGAGTTCATTTGCAGCATCTGGAGGCACCAGTATGCCTTTCCTCTTTGTCTCTCTTCTATCTTTCTCTGATTGCAAATAAATAAATAATTTTAAAATCTGATTTAAATAAATAAATAAATTTCTGATTTACTCCTGGCAACAGATGGAAAATATGATGTATGCCACATAAATTTTCCTTGCAAAATTGGGTGCACTAATTATAACAAGAGATATAATTGAGTTTTGTCATAAAAAACAAGATTAATTGAGCCGGGCGTGGTGGCACATGCCTTTAATCCCAGCACTCGGGAGGCAGAGGTAGGAGGATTGCCATGAGTTCAAGGCCACCCTGAGACAACAGAGTTAATTCCAGGTCAGCCTGGACCAGAGTGAGACCCTGCCTCGAAAAAAAAAAAAAAAATACAAGATTAATCAATTTAAGAAATAGCTCATTGTACTTGATGCTAGACTTCCTGAGGAGTCATATTATTTTTTGTGTTTTGTTTTGTTTTTCTCCAGGTAGGGTCTCACTCTAGCTCAGGCTGAACAAGAATTTACTATGTAATCTCAAGATAGCCTCAAACTCACAGCAATCCTCCTACCTCTGCCTCCCAAGTACTGTGATTAAAGGCATGTGCCACCACACCCACAATGACTTTAAATTATTTCAAAAAAAATGAAAAGAAAGTAACATAAATTTAAAATAAGACATTATGTCATTCCACAAGAAAAAGTAAATTCTATTTCATTTTAGTTCACGAATAAATATATAGAGGCAGAAATAGAAAATTTGGTCCAGGCTATTTAATTTGCAAGAATGCAGAAAAAAATAGTGAAATTGCTACTGTAATTTCAATACAAGCACTTATAGTAACTTAAAAATATTTCTCTAAAAAACATCTAGATTTGACTTATTTCTCATGCCATCATTCTGAAATAAGTGAGCATATTGGAAACCCCACAATCTACAGATATGAATTTGCAAATGACCTATAATTCTGTATACTTTCCACTGCCTGATTTGGGAATCATTAGTGTTTCAAATATTCTTATATGACATCAAAATCTTCTCTTTGAGACTTGTCAGTAATCTAGTATCACCATTGGAAAAATGCATGTATATGTATGTCACAGTATTTCCAATTAAAGTGAATAATAAACTTTTCCTAATATGGTTAAGTTTCTACTCAATTCTTCAAAAGAAAATTAATAAAATTAAAATAATATAATTTAAAGGGATGATTTAGGTTAAACATAGGCCAGGGCTGGAGAGATGGCTTAGCGGTTAAGCGCTTGCCTGTGAAGCCTAAGGACCCCGGTTCGAGGCTCGGTTCCCCAGGTCCCACATTAGCCAGATGCACAAGGGGGCGCACGCATCCGGAGTTTGTTTGCAGAGGCTGGAAGCCCTGGCGCGCCCATTCTCTCTCTCCTCTCTCCCTCTATCTGTCTTTCTCTCTGTGTCTGTCGCTCTCAAATAAATAAATAAAAATTTAAAAAAAAAAACAAAAACATAGGCCATGGTGGAGGAGATTTGAATTCTAGCTCAATAACTCCACAAAGTCTCTCTATAATGTCTCATTATGAGTGACACTCATCCTTCCTTATGCTTTATTATAATAAGCTTGCTTATTTTATTTTTTACAAAGTGTTTATCAAACAGTAAAAATATTAGGTTTCACCCAGATTAGAATGTAAGGTCCTCAAGAACTACATGCTAAGAAATATCTGAGGTAGATCATCTTAGAAAGAAGAAAGATTATTTGGCCTCACACTTGTAGAGGTGTCAGTTCAGTCTGTAGGCTTTATTACTTTAGGTCTATGGTGAGACAGTAGCCATGGTGGGAAGTGTGGGGTCGAGCAAGTTGTTTATTCAAGAAGGTAAAAACAAGAGACCATGTGTCAAAATTTAAGAGTACATTCCTCACTCACCTAAAATATTCCACTAGGCCCTACCTCTTCAAGGTTCTACCACCTCCCACACCTCTAAGCTAAGGATCAACCTTGAACACATGATCCTTTGGAGGCATTCTAGGTCCAAACCAGAGTAATCATACACATACTATAATTACTGTGCTTTTGTCGGGGTCCTGCCATACAAAATAATGCCTATCAAAATATTCCAAATGTATTGCTTTTGAATGAACAAAGTGAATGGTAAACTTTTCCTAATATGGCTAAGTTTCTACTGAACTCTTCAAAAGAAAAGAAATGTTCATTGAAATTACTACATTTCTCCAGAAGTCCAGTTTTAAAACTGAAGAAGGATAAGAGCAATACCTGACATCAAAACTGGCCTTGCCATAATAGTTAGACATGAACCATCAGACATGAACCATCTCAGAATATTTACCTCTGACAGGTTAATCTCAGAACATGATATAATGAGATAAAACGAGACTAGAGCCACTTCATAATGTTGTCTAAGCATAGGCAAAAACAAGGTTACTGTGAAACCCACAAAATACCAAATACTCCATTTCTTTATTAAAATGAGGGTCTGCTACTTCCTTGCCAGTTACAACTTTATTCACACTCTTGTCTTCCTCATCAATAAATGAGTCACTGAAATACCTAAATCATAGATGTGCCTTATTTTCTACAAACATCCAATCTAGAGTAGTTCCCTATTTCCTTCCACCACCCCCCCTTAAAGCCACCCCACTAGAGCCCTAGTGAAGGTTCTCATGAGACTTATGGTATATTTTCTCCCCCACAGTTATATGAAACAAACCACATTTTATAGTTTAAATGAGTGTGCAGTTTCTGGTGATCTGTGCCCAAATGATTTCCATGGAGTATTGCACTGGAAAAAAAAATGTGTGAGACAGCCATTAAAGGCATTTGATTACAAAACCTGATGGTCCAGATTCAACTCTTCACTACCCACATAAAGCCAGATACACAAAATGGTACATATGTGTGGAGTTGTTTTCTAGCAGGAGACCTTGGCACACACAATCTCCCCCATCGTTCTTTCCTTGCAAATGAATAACCAATAAAAACATTTTTTAAACGCACAAGATAAAAGGAAGAAATTAAAACTTGGAATAGTTATAAACTATTTGCTACTGTTAGGTATTTTATTGATAAAATAAATAATAGTGAAGGAGGGTCAGTTAAAGAGCAATTGCCTAAGCATATGCAAGACATAATATTAGCTAGCATCACTTGAGCCACTACACTATCCCAGGTACTGGTGTATTTAACTTAATCCCTAAAACTAAGTGGTATTCTAATATCTTCCCCTCCTTAGAGAAAGGGAAACAGGCTTATTGAAGTAACCTTGCTCAAGTTCACAGATAATAAATGATGGTTCTAGCTTCAAACCCAGACCACTCTCTTGATAACTTATTTTTAAAGAAAATTAAATTTTAATGAACAGAATTTCTAAACTTTCTTGACAAAGGCACTGTGTTCAATGTGAAAAAAGCAACCTTCAATAGCAAGAATGCTAAGAATTTCCACTTTGTTCAGAATATCCTAGAGGGCTTCAGTCCTATGCCAACACCATTCTACTTCTGCTCTTCAAAGTAGCTTAGTTATTGGCACCAAATTTGCATCACAAAGCCAGTTCTCTGTTGGTACATTTTTAAAAAGTTAAAGTTACTATCTTTCTGTTAAGTGTTTCTCTGCTAGTTAGAATACAAGGTTTTTTCCTGCCAAAGGAAAGATACTTTTAATAGAAGCAGCAGACTGTTTTTCCAACTGTGTGGGGAATGTTCCTCAGCCAATGAATGGGCTAAATTGATAAAACATCTTTAACCAGTAACAGTTAGTTATACCCAAAACTGAAATGGCCAAATGCTACAGGTTCAATGCCATAAAAGAAAGCAAAAGACATGCCAAGAACATAATATCCTCACAGAACACACTGTCTTCTCTCACTTTCAGGGCAAGTCTGCAGGATGTCATTCCCGTTGAACTAGAACTCTCAAATGCCAAGTCAAGTGAGTCACTGGCTGGAGTATAAGGAAATTTCCAAGGCACTTGGCCCATGTGTAACAATACAAACCAGGCTTTTTTCTATGGCTTCATTTGTTTATAAAATGTGGATGTTTATTATAGAGCAAAGGAAGGAGGCCACTACAAACATATATGATTTCATATTTGCACCTGACACAAGTGATCAAAGAAACAGGGACCCACCCCCAGCCCCAAGAAGACTGAGAAAGTTCCAGAAGTGGCCAGATGTGAGGATGCTTTTAGGAGGAAAAGGACCCTTGGCATACTTTCATTTCCTATATAAAAGCCTACCTCCAAAGTCCATTTCATCTTTTCTAATTGTCTGCTCTATGAACCAGAATAACTTAACAGAATGCAGTAATCCACATGCATATTTATCATAGACTAAAGAAATGTGAATATTATTATGTGAGATAAAAACATCATTATTTGTAACAGGTGTGTCTGACCTTTTTGTGTCCCAAAAAGAGATGTTTTGTCAATTCTGCCCATTCACTGATGGCTGAGGAACACTCCAGACACTGTTGGATAAATAATCTGTTTGCTTCTATTGAAAGGATGATCTTTCCTTTGGCAGGAAGAAACCCCTCTATTCTAACTAACAGCTAAACACTATGTAGTCGGGATAGTTTCTTTTAGCTTTAAAATATATATACTAAGCCACATATGATGGTGCACGCTTTTAATCTCAGCGCTTTAGTGGATGAGGTAGGAGGATCACCAGGAGTTAGAGGCCACCCTGAGACTACCTAGTGAATTCCAAGTCAGCCTGGGTTACAGCAAGAACCTACCTTGAAAGAAATACACACATACACGCATGTATGTATGTATGTATGTATGTATGTATGTATGTATGTATGTATGTATATAGTGAGAGAGAGAGAGAGATAACTGGGTTTGTAATGTAAAGACTGCATGCATAGCTATTGTATTAGCTTCTTTTTTAAAAATTCTTTTTGTTATTTTTGTTTATTTGAGAGAGACAGAGAGGGACAGAAAGAAGCAGATAGAATGGGCACACTAGGGCCTCCAGCCACTGCAAACGAACTCCAGATGCATGCGCCCCCTTGTGTATCTGGCTAACGTGGATCCTGGGGAGTTGAGCCTCGAACCCGGGTCGTTAGGCTTCACGGGCAAGCACTTAACCACTAAGCCATCTCTCCAGCCCTGTATTAGTTTCTTATGATCAAACTACTTTGATCAAATACCTAACCAGAAGCAGCTTAAAGAAGGCAAGGTTTTATTCTGGCTTACAGTTTTAAGGGGATATAGTCCATCATGGTGGGGAAGCAGGACAGGATGCTGGAGGCCCTGTTACAGCAATAATCAAGAAGCAGAGAACAAACCTGAAGTGAAGCCAGGCTATAGTCTAAATACTAGTGACCGACTTCCTCCAGAAAGGCTCCACCTACCAAAGTTTTCACAAGCTTTGCAAACAGCTTGGTCATCTGGGGAACAAAGTATTCAAACACAGAAGTCTATGGTGGATATTTCCCATTCAAAACCACAATAGCTATGAATGAAGCCCACTACATTTGTAAATGGTTACATCATCTCACAATGTCAAAAAATTTGATATCCCTGTTATATAGCATTAGTTAACAATTCAAAGAAACCCTGTCCTTGGAAAAGGTTGGGAAATGTAATTTTTTGCCATATTTCTTCATTTTCATACTAACAATTTCATGTAAAATAAAATTCAATAGTTTATTAAAGTCAACCTTTGTTAAGTTGCAATTTAATTTCTCCAAGTCTGCAACTCTCTAAGAAATTGTCAAGTCACTGACATTGAGAAATAATGTAATAAAACAATAACAATTAAATTCATTGTAGACAAGGACAATTAGATACCTTGAATAAAAAGTAATCTATTGAGTACTTCCTTAATGTAATTTAGAAAACAGTCATGTCCAAGAGGTTTCCATGTATTTACTGTCATATTTACCTGTCCAAGGTCCAGTAGTTCTCATTGATAAATTCTATGATACATTTTACATAGTTGCCTTTAGAACTCTTTATTATTTATTTTCCAGCAGAGAGAGAGAGAAAAAAAGAAAGAATGAATATGAAGGTGTGCACCACAGCATCTTGCCACTGCAAGCAAACTCCAGATGCATATGTCACTTTGTGCATATGGCTTTATGTGGTTACTAAAGAATCACATCCAGGACCCAGGCTATCAGGCTTTGTATGCAAGAAACTTTAATCACTAAGCCATCTCTTCAGTCCCATATAGTAGTCTTAAAACATGAGATAATGAAGACTATGAAGTCATGTACATTCTAGTTCTTATAATAACATTAAGATAACAGTTTGTACAAAACCACACCTTAAGTTATGGTGAAAGCTAAAAACATAAAACACTTGCCTTACAAGAATGAAAGTACTGTACAGGTCTATTTCAAAACCTCTAAGTTATACTTCAAAGAGGAAAACCTACAGGAGAACATTTGTTTAAAACAAATATTCAAATGAATCAATTATTTACAATATATTTTCTCTGTATTTACTTTGTGATCAGTATTCTGAGTACTTTAACTGCATTTCTAGGATCAGAATTCTAATTTATGACACTGCTTTTAGAGAATTTTAAGATTTAAGGCAATCTTATAGGAAGGAAATTAGATATTTAGTGTCTGATGCATAAAACTCAGTTTCTGAAGTGGGTGTGGTGGTGCCTGCCTTTAATCCCAGCATTTAGGAGGATGATATAAGAGAATTGCTGTGAGTTCATGACACCCTGAGACTATCTGGTGAATTCCAGGTCAGCCTGGACTAGAGTGAGACCCTACCTTGAAAAAAACAAACTGAGTTTCCTTCTCCAATTTATGCCTGCTGTTACCTTAATTATTTTTTCATAAATATTTATTAGCTATGGACATACTCAGTATATAAGCAGCACATGTTGGTACCATCTTTACCCTCATCCCTGCTTCCCCTCCAAATGAACCCTCCTCGTTGAGGATGCTTGTTATTCCCATGGGGCTTGTAGGTCATGCATTATGGGGGTATCCATCAGTTATGGGGAAGAGCCAATGTCTCTGTGCATAATGTCCCAAATTATGGCTCTAACAATCTTTCCACCCCCTGTTCTGTGAATTTCCCTGAGACATGTTGGGTATGTTTTATGTCTACTTCAGTGATGGACTCTTAGGAGCCTCTGGATCTCTAGATTTTTGGCTGAGTGTTTTCTGTGTCTATTTCCTTCACCCTTGTGCTGATATCAGGTTCACCAAGAATGCAACACTATTGCTTATTTTCCCCAATTTTTCTATGGTTTCAGCTGGGGCACTGGTGAAGTGTGATAGGCACTTTCTCTCCTCAGGCACTGCTTCCATCTGAAAAAGAAAAGCAATGGAGAGAGAAGTCAGAGCAGGTTAAATGGGATAACTATTGTTAGTTTGGAGAGAATTTAATGGATGTAGGCCCACTTGTAGCCCAAGATTGGTGGGAGCTTGATATTGGAGAGCAAACTCATTATATGGTTATGATTCTGACCTGTTTCCCAGTTTCAGATATGACTTCCTTTCCACTGATTGGATCTCTTAGCCAATCCAAGAGCACTTGGTTACCCATCATGGCTGTGTGCCACCATTGCACTTATCTGAACATCATGTCAGGTTGTTTGCTTTTGAGTAGCTTAGACCTCAAGTTGCTTAGACAGATGTTGGCCACTTTCCCCCATTAGATCACGTAGCACATTCTAGCACTAGATGGGCTGGAGACTGGCTCTCTTCCAGATTACAGCCAGGTCTCTCCATGTTCCATACTGACAGCCTGTGGTGTCTTCAGCAGTAGGGTCTTACTATTAATACCTGGTGGGTAATTAAATGCTCTGACTGATGTCTGTCTTCTTTCGGGATCCCTTGTAGGTCTCTCTGATCACCAGCTCATTGTGAGCATTATCTGCATCCTGGTACTGGGAGTTACAGGCCAGCACCAAGGAAAAAGAAAGAAAGCATGGAAAAGAAAGAAACAAGACAGACAGAGAGAAACAGGAGAAAATTAATGTTGGGTTTCATCTCCCTCTCTCCAGGTCCCTTTGGTTCAGGTTTTCCCTCTAAAGTCCTGGTGATAGTTCAACCTTTTAATCTGTCTTCCAGGAAATAGTATTTTATGGTACCAGTTCCATTTGGGTCCAGTTTTGTGCCCCCTCCCACACCCATACTACCTTACTGTAATTTAAACCAAGTTTCCCTTCTTAATTATTTGGGCAGCTTCTGTTGTCCATTTTGACAAAACAAAGAAGACCTGTGAGGTTCTGGTTTTCTAGAACACAGGAAAAAGCTCATGCACAGATGCAGGAGAACAACTGATTGTGATGCCTGAAGACAACATATGCTTGGGTCTAAATCAGTACAAAGTCAAACTGAAGCTGAGCTGGAAGCCTCCTCACTTTTGACTACCTGTCCAGATGCTAAAAAGCATGTGCTCTTTGGGGGGAGAAAAGTCATCAGTGATCTTAACCAGCACTGGGTCCTGCTCTGCAAGCCTTATAGCAGGCCAGCTAGGCAGAATGTACAAACTGATGCAATAAAGGCATGTCCATTCTGGGAGAACTGCCCTCTAGGTTTGAGGTTCACTCCTCAGGAGGGAATTCATGTCTGGTTTTGAAAACCTAATCAAAAGCCATGTTTGGGAGGTAATATGCCTGAAAGGGAAATTATTACTATTGTCTAGCTAAATTTTGTGTATTCTGCCCACCAAGCAACCTTCTAAGTACTCATGTTTATACTCATATATTAATATTACTCTCACCTTTGATTAGAAAAGCTTCTATTTTTTTCAGATGGCACTGACCACTAGAGAGATTCAAATCTCATCAAAGTGAAGAGAAGTGACAGTGGAATATTCACCACTAACAGAGACCTCTCTAACACACCCTCCAGTGCTCAGGGACCATTGTGGAAGAGGTGGCCAAAAGAATATAAGAGCCAAAGAAAGTGAAGGAGTGCTTTGTAATGCTGTCTTCCAGACACCAAGTGTTCTCAATGGCATTCATGACCTCACAGTGACTGATGCTACCTACCCAAGTCCTGCATAATAGAAGGGATTCAGTAGAAGGGGGACAGAGGTAGGAGAAAATGAAAGGTAGTGGGAGGGGATTGTGATCATGTTTTATTGTTCATATGTATGGAGGTTCTCAATTAAAAAGCTTTTAAATGGGGCTGGAGAGATGGCTTAGTGATTAAGGAGCTTGCCTGAAAGTTCTAATGACCAAAGTTCACATGTAAAGCCAGATACACAAAGAGGTGCATGAGTTCATCTGCAGTAGCTGGAGGCTCTGGTGCACCCATTCTCTCTGCTTGTCTTTCTTCTCTTTATCTGCTTGCAAATAAAAATATTTTTGAACCTTTTTAATTAAATGAGGTAACCCAGGGTCATAAAATCAAATGCCACATATTCTCTCTCATATGTAGATCCTAGCTTCAAATATTTAGATTTGTATGTGAAATGGAGTAAATTCAGTATTAGAGGCCAGGAAACTTGAAGGGCTATGAGGGAGAAAGGATAAAACGGGGCATAATGGGAGGATATTGTTGATATGTAATTAGAAGGGCAGAATACTGGAAGGAAAATAATGTAAGTGGGGTCAGGGGAAGGGATGGAGGGCTTTAGAAGAGGGTTAATCAAAATCTATGATGTTCTAAATAAGCCTACTTCTATGCTAGCTAATAATATACAATGTTAAAAATAGAGAGTTTTAGCAGAAGTATCCTGTCAAAGTGCATAAATTTTTTTTAGCCAGATCCATAGATTGTTATTAGAAAAATTTCAGTGCCACTGGTAGGATACCTTCTAGCAAGTTGGCCAGGGAGGCCTCTCATGGGCCCAAAACATTATAGGCTATTTTCAAGGATCTTGGTTGCCCACCAGAACCAGATGGCAAGTCCCTATTACTAAATATTCCACATGCCAGGGTCACAAAGAAATCATGGTGGAGCTGAGCTGAAAGCCTCCTCCCTATTGACTAGATGCCATAGTGCTGGAAACAGCTATGCAGCCTATTAGGGGAGAAAAGACATCAATGATGTCAACCATCAGTGGACTCTGCAAGCTTTATGGCTGGCCATCCAGGCAAAATGTACCAAGAGGTACAATGGTGGCTCGTGTGTTATGAGGGAAACCAACTACTCCCTAGCTGGACTTGGGGTCTATTCCACAGGACAGAACTACCTGGTACTGAAAACCTAATCAAAAGCCTATAGCTGGGGAGGTCATAAGCCTGAGAGGAAAATGTTACTGCTGTATGGTTAAATATATATTTTATATACACCAAACTGCCCTCTTAATACTTATAATTATGCACATATATTCATGTACTCTCAGTTTTAGTTCAAGAAGCTTCTTTTTTCAGATGGCAGTGACTACTGGGTTTACTCAAAACTTAAAAAAGTGCTGAGTAGGGACAGTGAAGTGTTCAGCACTAAGTGAGACATCTTGATCACACCCTGAAAGGCTCAGTAACCACTGAAGAGATGCTATAAAGGATGTCAGAGCCAAAGGAAGAGGAGGGATGCTCACACTACTGTCATCCAGACATAAAGTGACTTTGATATTCATGAACTCACAGTGTCTGATGCTATGCAAGACCTGCATAATCAGAGGAAAAAAATGATATCAAAATAGAAGAGACACTAGTTGGAAAGAAGGGATTCAGTGGAGGGGGATTTGGGAGGAGCAAAAGGAAGTGTGGTGGGAAGGATTATGATTATGGTATATTGTTTATATTTATGAAAGTTGTCAATAAAAGGTCCTTTTAAAAGCTGTGTTGAAAAGGTCCATTGCTGATCCAAGAGATGAATATTATTAGGCAACTTTAAGACTTCTGTTTCCCATTCTCTATATGATAACTAGAATCATTCTGTCTCTACTGGTACTGTGCTCAGAATTAGGAGGTCATAAAGAATTGTTTCTGATAACTTGATTTCATTAGCCTTCCAAATTTCCTCAACACCAGCTGGCTACCTACTGGGATACTGGTCCCAAACCTCAGACTTGCCCTGCACCTAGCATTTCTTTGTTGCAGATGCACAATTGTACTCATTTCTAATTTGCTTCAGCATTTTATGCTTGTAGTCTTATCCAAGTTTCACAACATAAGTATAAGGCATTAATGATCTCTATTCAACCTCCTATTCTTTCTTAAAAATATTTTAATTTTTATCTACTTATTTGAGAGAGAGAGAGAGAGGCAGCAATAGAAAGAGGCAGACATGATAGATGATTGCCAGATAGATAGATAGATAGATAGATATAGATATAGATATAGATATAGATATAGATATAGATATAGATATAGATATAGATATAGATATAGATATAGATATATAGATATAGATAGAATATGGACATGCTAGGGCTTCCAGCCACTGCAAGCAAGCTCCAGATGCATGCATCACCTTGTGCATCTGGCTTAAGTGAGTACTGGGGAATCAAAACTCAAACTGGGGGGTCCTTAGGCTTTGTAGGCAGTGCTTAACCGCTAAGCCATCCCTCTAGCCCCCCTTTCCTGTCTCCTCTTCTGCCACCTCTGCCTCACCCAATCTCCTCTTTATGAATATTACAAGTACTTCTTCTCATGGATTGGACATGAGACCTGCTCACTGAGAGAGAACTCATGTTTAGTACTGGGAGCCAAGCCAGATTCTCTAGAATAGGAAACCAACAGACTCCAGAGAGAACCTCCTTTGCTCCTTAGCTAACAAGAGTATGCATACACATGAATAAGTCTCTGTAGTGACTGTTCTTATCGTGTTTAATCCAAACTGCTCTCATGTTTGGTTGGAGAGTCTGTTTTATCTTACATATAGTGGAGGATTCTGTGGTGAACCAGGATACATCAAAACTCGGCTGCCTACTATGAGATGGATCGCATCTGGCTTGGCCCAGAAGCCATTGCAGAGGAAGTGGACACATAAGTACTACTCTCACAGATAGCCTGAAAACCAGTTCCAAGGAGATGGCAACAGACATTGTGGACATCAAAAAAGAGAACTAGAAGCTACAGAGAACTCAACACTAAATCTCTACCTTACCAGGTCACCACAATGAATACCAATAACCCCACCAAGGAGAATCCTTAGTATAATAGGGTTGGAGGGAAGAGGATATAAGAGCTAACCTTTTTTATCAAAGGGTAAGAATGATGGAGCAAAGCTGCTCACCTTGTGGCTGGGAAACAACATCCTCTTCAATCATCTATCAATGACCATAAGACTTCCCATTATGCTTCACTATCTCAAGATTCCATCACCTTTCAATAGCTCCATGGGCTAGAGATTAATATGGGCCATTGGGCAATTCCTCAGTTTTCTTCATCTTTCCAATTCTTCAAAGCCCCTTCCCACATTATCATTATCCCATTCTTCCCCACCTATCTTTAGCTCTAGGTCCTGAGAACTTTTTCTGTTCCCTTACTTCAGTCATTGCTAGAGATTTCCAGAAGGAAACAGCAAAATTGAAGAATGTTTTTACAAAGCACAGAAATGTTAGTAGAAGGATGGATGACATTTGAGATTTGAGAAATCACTTCTACTTGAGTTCAGAACTCAGCTCTGCTCTAGCTGGGTGGCCTTAGGGAAATTACTTAACCTCACTTAACCTCAATTTATCTATCTGTCTAGTAGAGGTTTTTTTAAAGGTTAAATCTGACATAAATGGAAAATGAAGAACCATGGACCTGCTCCAACAAAAGGCAGGTTTAAATCATGAAGGCTATAGCAATGACAGAAGAAAGATTCTTCTGTCATTGGAAGGAAGATTCTGTTTTCAGAGAAATCCCTGAGAGGTATAAAGAGGGGTCTTTTCTCCTGACCATGTCCTAAGTTAATGAATAAAATTTTTGTAGGATTGTGAGGAGGAAATTCATAAAATCCAAAGGTGGATATCCACCAGAAGAATTTCTGCATTAAGCCCTTTCATTTTCTACTCAGCCGATGGCTGGTGAGATTCTGTTCTTGAAAAAGTTCTCAATAATTATTTAATGGCAATGTCCTCCTCTTTGGGAGTTAAGCAAAATGAGTCTTATAATCTTTTTGGACTATCTCTGCTCACTCTACTTGAGGTAAAGTGATCTTCCCCATCTCTCATGCTAAAACTTGTGATGTTGGTAGCATCTGAATACAGCTTTATATTTCCCATCTCCTGTTTGTGTGGGTGCTGGGTCTTCTCAAGTTCTCTTACTTGTGTGGCAAATACTCTTTATCAGCTGATCCATCTTCCCAGCCCTTCCATCTAACTTTTTTAAAAATTAAAATTTAAGTCAGTTTCTTAGCTGTATTAGCCACATTACAAGTGGTCAACTGTTACATTAGACCAGTGGTTGCTAGGCTGAACATCCCAAGCCAAGGAGGCTCCTTACCCATGCCTCCAGCCATCTGGCCTATCTTACTCAGAAGCAGTCTTGCTGTCCTCTCAAAATCTCTATGACATGTGCAGATCTTCTAGAATGTCTTAGGTGCCCAGATAAGAGGACCTGAGTGTTTTATAAACAGTCAGCTTTGTTGTCCTTAGGATTCTTTATTAAAAACTTTTAATTGACAGCTTCCATACATATGGGTAATATACTATGATCATAATTGTCTCCTACCATCCTTCTTTCCCCCCTCCAGAGAATCCCTTATTTCCAACTAGTATTTCTTCTATTTCTGTGTCATCATTCTTTCCCTCCTACTATACAGGTCTTGTGGAATTCCTATATAGTATGTTAAATCTAAGACCCAATTATACCTACATTTCCCAAAATGAAGTCCTATGAAACAAAAGAATACCAGGAATGCATTCCTAGCCAACTGGGATTTGAAAATACTAGGTCAAACAAAATCAAAGGGGCCTCTTTCTATATAACTTCCATGGCCCTTAGCCCTTCCATGGGATACATCTCTGCCCAAGGGATTCTTCTGAAGCCCAGAGGTTGCTTTATTCACAACATTTGACAGGTGGGAAGCATGAGAATCAGGGAGCATTCCCAAGCCTTAACAACTGAAAGTCAGTATAAAAAACATTACATAAGATGGATGTGGTAGCACATGTAGCACATGCCTTTAGTCCCAGCCCTCAAGATGCTGAGGCAGGAGGATTGTTATAAGTTCAAGGCCACCCTGAGACTACATAGTGAATTCCAGTTCAGCCAGGCTAGAGAGATCTTACCTTGAAAAAAACAAAATCACCACATAGGTATCTCTCAGGTGAATGCTTCTACAGGACCTCCCCATTGCCCCTGATATAAAGCTCAAATCACCCATAGCAGCTGCTGACTTGTGAAGTAAATTGGTAATGCACACTTTATTGGTAATTTCTTCATCTTTTCATCATGTCCCCAATTCCAATATTTCCTGTATCTTCCAAATAAACTATTTGCCCTTGAATCATTCTACTACCTGCTGCTAGAAAAACTGCAAGGAATTTCTGTGTGGCTTCTTAGCTTTTTTACATGCTACAGCACATTATCAGAGGAAGCTCACATACAGCAAGTCTCAAACTTGTTGACAATTAAAACACTTTGGTATGGCCTTCACATTACAACTTCCTGTTCAGATTCAAGAAACCCAGCTTGGGAAATTCTAGTTTGAACTGTAAAGATTGGGCTTTGAGTACAAACCTATTGAAAGGAACCTGAGAGTCTCTAAACAACAGTTTAAATATGTCCATGTAATCTTATATTTATATATGATGGGGGATTTTCTGAAAACAAAGTCTTAAAGTACACAATTCATTTTATAGCCTCATTTAAAGTTTTATGTATTCCCACATGTATAGGTGTTGGGTCCTGAAAGGCCCAGGCGTGAGGCCTAGTGGAACTTCCTGAGCCTAGCTAAAGTTTGGCGACATGTCTCTGGCCAGCTAGGACTCAGCAAGATGCCTAATGGCTTCTGGCCTGCTACCTCCGCGTGGCAATTGTAATTACCATTTCAATAGTTACACTTTACTATTGGCCCTTACCTCTTCCCCCATCCTAAAATCCCTGTCATCATCCCCAACATGATATAGACAACTGCTCAGAGTAATAAAACGAGCTGTTTCTGTGAGTTCCTGCATTGAAAAGACTCCCGACTCAGTGTGTTTTTTCTCCGGTGGCCAAGAGAAGTTTCTGAGTTGTCCGATGTTCATCATCCTTCTCAACCCCTAGGGAGGAACCAGCAGGCCTGGTCCTTCCCTCAGCACTACCTGAGCAGGAAGGTGCCCAGCACATAGGAACTACATGGGAGATCTGCTTAAGGGGTGTCATAGTGCTAAAAGGAGCCTAGCAAAGGTCAGACACAGGAATGAAGGGAAAAGAATAGGTACAAGGAAGAGATCTGAAAGTTAGGACTTTCAGTATTGAGATAAAAAGCCAGAAGAGTAATTAGCTAGAAATATATAAGAAATAAATAGAAATGTAATAAATGTCTTCATTCTTCATGTTTTAGAATATTAGGCTTACAGAATAGTTCTTTTTTAAAAAAAATTTTTATTTATTTATTTGAGAGTGACAGACACACACACACAGAGAAAGAGAGAGAGAGTGAGGGAGAGAGAGTGAGAATGGGCATGCCAGGGCCTCCAGCCACTGCAAACAAACTCCAGACACAAGTGCCCCCCTGTGCATCTGGCTAACGTGGGTCCTGGGGAATGGAGCCTCAAACCAGGGTCCTTAGGCTTCACAGGCAAGTGTTTAACCGCTAAGCCATCTCTCCAGCCCACAGAATAGTTCTTAATGCCCTTAAGGCAGAGCAAATGCTGTTGTACTCACAGAGGTTACAATATACAACCATCACTATGGAATCAATTTTTTGCTTCCTTACATAAGAGTTAAAAGCTTATATAAAAATAGAGTCTAAAACATAAGACAAATAGACTCCTAGTAGACAGAATCAAGAGAGAAGCAGTGCTGCAAAGTATACACTTTGAAATCAAAAAGTCAAAGTGTGGATGAGGTGTTCATGCTTCCCAGTCTATAAATCCCAAGCACTCTCTGCCAAGAAACATCTTTTGAGCCTCTTCTTCCTTTAGCTACCTCTCAGCTTTTCCACTTCCTCTTAAACAAGTCTCATTACAAGAGTTATTTAGACTCTCTAATCTTTCCCCATCTTCTCCAAAGCCCATTACACCAGGCCTATCCTAAATAATTATTAAATCTAATGTTCATTGTTATTATAATTGTACAGTTTTATAGGCTGTGAAGTACTAATTAAAGCCATGTATACAGTGTATAATTATCAAGCTGGTGTAATCAATAAGAAAGTCGACATTTTTTAAAATCACCTTTTCTTGTAGTGTAATGTAAGTCTGTTTTTAGAAGTATTTTTATAGCTGGCATATGAATCAGTGAGCTCTGGGTTCCTTATCTTAGTTAAATGAACAGAGAAGATATTTGGGGATCTAGAATCAAAGTTTTTTGGAAAAATTACAAAGGAATGAAGACTGACTGACTTAAAGATAGGAAAGGTACCATATTTTCTTTAAAACATGAGTTTACAAACCCAAATGAGATTTGGAATTAGATATACAAACAGTTTTAGCTCACTTATTCTGGGGAAATGATACCATAGGATACAATTAGAAATATTGAAGGAGAAAGAGCAGATTAAAGAGATAATTAATGGGACTGTGTGATATTAGATACTTTTTGCTTCGAAAGCTAGTGACCTTCTGCTAGTTCATAGAGAAAGGAAGCCAAAGAATCATGATAAAAATAATAAATATCAAAATCATCACAAGTAGATAACCTATGTGTCCTGCCACAGAAAATGTCCTCAGGAAATGTTCTGAGATCCCAGGGAAACATATTATAATGAGAAGACAAGACCTCATGAGCCTGCACAAGTCTGTGTTCTAATCCAAAGGACATGAAGATTGAAGAGAGTTGACAAGTTAGCCAAGAGCACCACTCAGGATGGATGAAGGAATTCTGCTTGGTATAAAGGGTGGGAAGTATATGTTAAAGGTGACCTTTAGACCAAAGATCTGACCTGGGAATCATCTCCAAGACCACAACTGAGTTACTGATGCCCACTGAGACTCTTGGGCTATGAATGGCACATTCTTCATCTCAGCTGCTTCATCCTGCTTTCTAGTTCTCAAAACCATGTCTCTCACCATGTTCAAATTGGAGGAAGCTGGGAGATGGTTCAGTGGATAAAGCACTTGCCATACAGGCTGAATTCAGATCCTCAACACCTACATAAATACCAACTGGGTATAACAGGCTGCCTGTAATCCTAACACTTGGGACACAGAGATAAGGATCCTCAGGGCTAGCTGGATAGCTAGGCTAGCTGAATCAATAAGCTCTGGGTTCCTTGTCTCAGTTAAATGAAATGGAGAGTGATGGAGAAAGATAGCTGAAATTAACTTCTACCTTCCACACACATATGCATCCCACATACATGTACCCATACACACACACACACACACACACACACACACACACACACACACACACACTTTTTTGAGGAATGTATGTTGAAATTAAACTGAACTTGGAGATCGAAGGCTCATTTATCCAACTACATTTTCCAACCCCTATAGTCCATGTACAGTGCATCAGAACCAAAGAGGAGGTTAACATTGCCCATAAAGCTATTGTATTAATGATTATAACCACAAACCTGTGTCAGGAGCTGCCTAAATGGGCCATTGGCCAGGGGCTTGCCTATGTTAACGCATTCACTCTTCCTAGATCACAGTGGGTAAGTGCTCCATTGTTGTTCCCTACTATCTAAAGATGAAGAAACTAAATTATTAGAGGTTTAATAATTTGCCCAAAGTACACAAAGTAGGAAGCAAAGCTAGGATTTTTAAGCCACTCAGTTGGGATCCCTGGGCTGTAGTGAACTCTTCACAAGCCTATCGAAATAACCTGTAGACAAGAAAAATAAACTGTTTGTGGAAGTAAATATTAGAAGTGGCCTTTGTATTCCCAAAGGGATTCATAAGACAGACTTGGAGTGGGAGATCCCCAGGGTGTCTCTGAGACATACAAGACAGGAAGCTGGAGGAAGATAGTTCCAGGGACTAGAATAGGAAACTGTGGGGAGGAAGTGACATGACAAAGCTACCTTTGGAGAGGTGGCATGTGTCTGAGGGTGGTATGTGTCTTAAGTAAAGGAAAAATAAGTAAAACTATGTTGCTTCTGCTTTATATTATTTCATTTTGTTCACTTGGATCTTGTATTTGACATCATCCGAAAATGAGAGGCAGTTTCCATGTGACCAAATGCTACTTATTGAGTATCACTTTTGTACTAGACTTATTAAGTATCTCATATATTTCAATGATTCTTTGCATGGGGTGACAAATCTGTCAGAGTTCAGTGGCCATACCAATGAGAAGTGACTCTATTCTCTTTGGATAGCAGTCACAGAGCACAGTACAGTCAGGTTTGTAAAACAAGACTACAACATTGAACAAACAAAAAACTATTCCAATGAAAGGGCAGTAAATAGAGCAAACATCCTACATTCCTTTTAAAACACAGGGTGGCAAGAAAGGATAAACCTCCACAGCCTGCTTGTGTTAAGGTACTCAAGGAAACCTAATGCAAATGGGGCTGCAGATCCAGATACAGACATGTTCCTGACTCTGGAAAGTCCCATTTGATGCACATTGGTGTGGGAGAAAATCCCAAAAACTCAGAGACTACCAGGCTAATTCCTTGGGCACAGGGGTGGGATAACTCCTTAGAAGGAAACAGAATATTAATGTCTTTATCCATTTTCCAGCGGCTGCTCTAGCTCTTTCCTATATTCAGCATAGGCCCATTCTCAGAGCAGGAAACTGAACCCAACCCTCAACTTACTAACAGTAAGAATAAACCTCATTCGGGGCATCACAGCTGCAAATCCAGGGCCTCTCACACCTGAGAGGCAGGGCTGAGGCTGCTAATCCTTCTACCATTCCACATGGGGAAGGGCACAAGCCCACCCACAGCCCAGCAGCTCATGTACTAGAGACTTGGTACAGGTAGGGGTGTGGCATGCCCTCAGCAAACTTGCTCTTCCTGCTGCTTCACCCAAGCCCAACAACATCTGCCTTAGTTTTTTGAAAATGAAGAGAGTAAAGCTTCAACTCACTTGCTTCTGCTGAGGTGGTGGTATTTCCTTTCCTCCAGCACCCTCAAATGACTCACTCTCTGAGGTACTGAAATGGTCCTGACACTTCCTTGCTGACATTTTAGTTTCTGAGGCAACAATCTACTGCATGTGTATTTCAGCACATGTGAAGTATACAATGAAATGTATAAAGTTCATTCTTCTGTGGAGCTCAAAATACATTGTTTTATTGTCTTCATGAAGCACTTTAGGAACAGTTCAACAGATTTCTGAGGTAATGGTCTTCCAGGGCAGGTTTGGGTATAATTCTGATTTCCAAAAGAGACAACCCCTTGATAAAACAGTACATGATTTAAGTTCACTTCTGCTGTATGTGTTCTACTTACTCAAATTAATCCAGTTATAGAAAAACCTAGGTGAACCAAAGTGAGCCAGTGAAGTGAACTTATGATATGGCTCACCCAAGGGAGAGTTAGGTACTGATTCCAGACATGATCACAGCTTATGTGTGCACACATATTGTTGTATCAGAGAGCAACATCCAAGAAAACTACTTGAAACCAACAGCTGATGCCCCACTTTGTCTCCTTTAAAGCTTTATCTGCAGAAACCTTATGGGTCTGATTATAGCTTGTGATGGATCTAGTGTCTTGTTACCCAGGGGGTCAGCTTCGAGATTTGCTGCTACAGTAAATGATTAAATCACCACTTTCTAGAAGTTTTACTTTATGAATTTCTTGTACTTTTCCTAAAACACAACCCCTCAAATATTCAAATATTTACCCAAATGAAGAAGAAAGTGGGCACCAGTCCATAAGCATCATTTTTCCCATGGCCATCAGGTTGTTGCATATAAGCTGTGGCTTCTGAGGGTTTAAGCAATGACTGCTGCCACATCACAACTGTATTAGTCAGTGTGTGCACCTTGCCAGAATTTAAGTCTTATACTAATGACCTCTAAAATCTGTAAAATTCAACCTTTTCAGTACACAGGCTCTGGTATATGTTTGGTTTTGTGTAAGAGCTGCATACAGTCCTCCAAAATTGTTTTTAAATTATATTTCTTGTTTATTTATTGGCAAAGAGAAAGAGAGAGAATGAGAATGGGCATGTGTGGTAGTTTGAATCGATGCCCCTGCCCCCGCAATATATTCAGTGTTTTATTAGTTTGTAGTTTGCATGTGCAGCCACCTGGCTAGAGGCAGGATCAGTGAGTGGATGATAAGGTTTGGTGGTGGGTTTGAGATTTCAGTCTAAAGATATGCAAAGTGTGCTTAGCTGGAGTTCCTGAAGTGTGCTGTGCTGTGTGGCTAGTGGTTTGTGCTTCTCTCTCTTTGCTTGGACCTGTGAAGGCAGGCCAGCTTCTTCTGCCATTATGGAACTTCCACTAGATCTGTAAGCTTCAGTAAATATCCCTTTCTCCCAGCAAACCTGAAGATGTCTGCTACAGCATGCTAGGGCCTCTTTCCATTGGAAAGAAACTTCCAGATACTTTGTGTATCTGGGTATATTTGGGTACTTGAGAATAGCACCTGGGCCTTCATGCTTGCAAGCAAGTCCCATTAACCATTAAGCCATCTCTCCAGCCCCAAATTATATTTATTTTTAATGTTTGTAATTAAAATAGTACATAGAAAGAAAATAAATTTGTATTTTAAAATAAAGCAGATTTAATTTGGAAATATAATTGTAAAATCCTAATATCTTCAATTATTTATTTATCTCTGATAAACAGACTCCTCTAGAAAAATCTAACAGCAATATATTCGAATTAAGGGTCTGACTTCCTTTTAATGAAATAAGCATGGTGTGATGGATAAGTTGTTGTCAACTTGATCTCTTTAGTAATCCACAGACATTCCTTTTGGGTGGATCTCTGAGGTTGCCTCCAGGAGGAATTAACTGTAGGAGGAAGTCCTTCCCTCAGGGTGAGCCCTTCCCCCTGAGTAGGTGGCCCCTTTCAGAGGGGACTTTACATAAGGAAGCTCTGGGTGAAATGGACACCCCTCCTTCCAGTTGGCTGCCGGAGCTGCTTACTACCCTCCAGCATGAATTGAAGACCAGCATGAACTGACCAGCATAAACTGAAGATCAGCTTGGATTAAAGACCAGTGGCTCTCCTCAGGAAGCCTCTAGGCCTTTGGTGCTGGGTAGTGACTGCTGAGGCATCTAGCTAAATGGAATGAGCAGCTACTAGGCTCCTTGATTCTTGGTCCTGCAACTGCAATTGGACTGCCATAAGCTAATCCAATAAATTTCTTTTTAAAATAATTCATTCTATAGGTTTTGTTCCTCTAGAGAACCCTGATTAATACACATGGTATTCCCAGAAAATAAGGAGAATCACTATATTGCTAAGATCAAGATCTTTGAGGAAGCAATCTACTAACTTCCTCAAAAGACAGAGGTAGGGCTGGAGAAGTTGCTTTGTGGTTAAGGTGCTTGCCTGTGAAGCCTAAGGATCCAGGTTCAATTCCCTAGTACCCATGTAAGCCAGATATACAAAGTGGTACATGCATCTGGAGTTTGTTTGCAGAAGCTATAGGCCATGGTGTGCCAATTCTCTCTCTCTCTCTCTTCCTCCCTCTCTCTCTCTCTCTCTCTCTCTCTCTCCCTCCCTCCCTCCCCCTTTCTCTCAAATCAATAATATTTTTAAAGGACAGAGGTATAACAGAAACAGGTCTGCAGCAGACAGCTTCAGGTTCAATGAGATGAACTTCCAAACCAGGTAAAGTTACGGAGGAAGGGATATTTATTGAACCTTACATATCCAAGGGAAGTTCCATAATAGTTGAAGAAATTAGCCACCTCTTAAAGGACAAGGCAGACAGAGAAAAGCCATATGCAAAAAGCCATACAACATAACACACCTCAGGAGCTCCAGGTGGAACTAGGCAGTTTGCATATCATTAGATTGGAATTCCAAACCCACCACCACACCTTAAGATCTGCCCACTGACCCCTCCCCAGGTGGCTGCAGATCCTAAGTACAAAGTAATAAAATACTGAATATATTTGGGGACATGTATTCAAACTACCACATTCTGCCCCTGGCCCCCAATAGATTCAAGACCATCATACATATTCAGTCCAATTTCAAAGGTCCCCACAGTATAGACAAATGTAAGATAGTTCCAAAGTCTCAAGTCTCCTATGACTTTTAAGAATGACACATACCTATGAGTCCTGTAAAATTAAACAAGTTATATACTTTCAACACAAAAAAGCACAGAGTAAACATTTTCAACTGGTATGAGGCATAGCAAGGAGAGCCTTGAACAATGCAAACTCAACAATCATCAAGCAAACATAAAACTTCTGCAGTACAAGTACAGTGACTGGCAGTCTGCAGAATTTCCAATTCCATCCCTCCAGCTGGGCTGAGTAGCCCAAGAGAACACCATCCCTAGCCTACAGCCTCCATGGTAGCCCTTCCACAGTCCTGGTACACCCAAAATATCTTTGGGTCTCAGTGTGAATCATAGTCCATCTTTCAAACTATTCATTAGGGTCATCATGCCCTGCCCATATGCTACATCTCAGCACTGGGTCCCAAAACTGAGCATTTAATGACCACTCCACAAATTTTTCATACTTCCAAAACATATACCAGGAGTGCAGGACACAGCCTTTTTTTTGTTTTGTTTTTCAAGATAGGGTCTCACTCTAGTTAAGGCTGACATGGAATTCACTAGGTAATCTCAGGGTGGCCTCAAACTCATGGCAATCCTCCTACCTTTGCCTCCTGAGTGCTGGGATTAAAGGTGTGTGCCACCACACCCAGCATAGCCATATTATTTAAATTATTATTATTTTAATTTATTTCAGAGAGATAGAGGAAGAGGCAGAGAGAAAGAGAAAATGGACACACCAGGGCCTCCAGCCACTACAAATGAACTCCAGACACATGTACCCTGTGCATCTGGCTTACATGGGTCCTTGGGAATCAAACCAGGTTCCTTAGGCTTCCCAGGAAAATAGCATAACAGCTAAGCCATTTCCCCAGCCCAACAGCCATATTCTTAATTCATGGACAAAATAAATCATGACCTTGAAAAAAAGGTTCCATCACCAGTGAACTCTCTCCAAAGGGTTTGCGATGACTTCTGGTCAAGATGGTGACTGCCTAACTGCGCCACATCTCCACAAGGCATTAAGGGTTCACAGGGTCTTTTAGGGGAGACCAATCTCTAATAGATTACCAATGGGAGAGCACAAAGGGAAAAACAGGGGGAATCACTGATTCCCTTGCTTACAGGTATCCCACCAGTCCCCCAATCCCCCAAGCAGCCACAATACCCATAGTCCCAGCTTCTGGATATTCCCACACTTACTGTAGGAAAGGGGACCCAGGTCAGCATAATTCCACTTGCTTCACTGCACAGGGGTGATTGCCCTGCTACCTCCACACACTTGTGACCTTGGGCAGGCTCCTGCTCAGCTCAGGCTCCATCAGTCCATCTGCCTGCCACACATGTGCCAAGGGCAAGCTTAGACTGCTGTAAAGATTTACTCACTTACTACTCTGGCCACCCACCCAACACCAGCTCAGGCTCGATCTGCCTGTCTGCCCATGCCAGCTTAGGCACAATCTACCATCTACCATGCCAGCAACCCACCCACCAGTGACCCACTGTGTGTGAGTTCAGGCTGTTTCTGTGTCCCATTGTCCCACCATGTGCGAGTTTAGGCTACTTTGGTACTTAGTGCTTTGGTGTCCCTCAGTGTGTGAGCTCAGGCTGTTTCACGACTCATCATGTGAGAGATCATGCTGCTTTGGCATCCCTGCCACATGCAGGCCCAGGCTGCTCTGGCATTTCTACCTCCCAGTGAGAGCTCAGGCTGTGTTGGCATCCAGCCTCAGGCTGCTCCAGCTTCCCACTGTGCATGAGCTCAGGTTGATCCACAAACCCATGTGTTACCACAGAACCACTCTGCTTATCTGCTTACCTGCCGGCTAGCTCAGGCCAGGACCCCCAAGACCCTCCCGCTCATGGAGACCACAGTCCTACTCTACCTGCCCATACATTGTGATGGAAAGACCACAATGCAAAATAAGTAACATGACTTCCAGTTAAGATGGTGGCTTAGGAACCAAACCAAAGCAGCCTAAGGGAGAAAAAGCCGAAGAATACCCACCAAAATACACATTTCACTAAAAAGCAGAGAAGTAGGAGAGATCCAGGGCATCCAGAGCCCACACAGGCAGGCCAAAGCAGCCCCAGAGGCAGCAGCTCCAGCATCTGCAGCAGCTGCTCTGCCAGGGGCAGCGGAAGCAGTGGCTCCAGCTCCACCTCCAGCATTGGCAGTGCCAGCTCCAGCAGCAGCAGCTCTGACAGTGGTGGATCTAGCAGCAGCAGCAGCAGCTCCACCACCAGCTCCAGCAGCAGCAGCAGTGGTGGCTTCAGCAGCAGCAACAGCGGCTACAGCAGTAGCAGATCCAGCAGTGGAAGATCCAGCAGTGGCACTGGCAGCCAGGACTACAGTAGCAGCAAATCCAGCAGCAGCAGCTCTAGCAGCGGCGGTGCAAGGTCTGTGGGGCCACAGCTGCCAGGCTCAGCTGGCCCCACAGGAAGAGCCAGTGCCTAGCTCCAGAAAACAGGACAGCAGTCCAGTGATCCAGACACCCTACTTGAACCCACAGGGCTTTCATACTTCTAAAACATATACCAGGAGTTCAGGACACAGGACTGCATAGCTGAGACCAAAATCATCCAAAAAAGTAATGGGGATTGTACCAGGGAAGGGTCTCACTCAGTCACAAGCTGACTTGGAACTCTCAACAGACCAAAAATATTAACTTCTTTGTTGATAGAGGATCTGGTTGCTATAATGCCTACTCTTGCATAAATACTCAGTGCTGTTTTATATTGAATGTGTACATTGTTTAGTTACATCTTAGAATCTATCTGTATTTTGTTCCAATCAGCCTACTTGAATATTCCCAGAGCACGCAAACACAACCCCTAAGAACACCCTTCCAGATAATCTGAAAGTCCTAAGAGCCACACCTAACACTTTAAGCTCCTACCCTGAATATATATAACATCAGATCAAATGATACAGCAAAGAATACCCAGCTATCTAGAAAATCCAAGCATTAACTTAATCCAAGATGCAAAAATATATACATTATAACATGAGAAACACTAAAAAGCAACACAATATAAATCCACCAAAAGGTATTAATGCATCAGAAATGACCTCCAGTGAGAACGAGTTACTGGAAATGCCTGAGAAAGATTTCAAAAGAATGATTGTAAATATGTTCAAAGAAGACAAAGAATTAATCAAAGGAATGAAAGAGGAAATCAAAGGAATGAAAGAAGACACAGGACACCAATTTCATGAAATAAAGAAGGCAATACAAGACATAAATAAGAAAATAGAAATAATGAAGAAAAAACAGAATTACTAGCAATGAAAAATACAGTTAATGAAATAAAAAAAACTCTGAGGAAAATCTCACCACTAGAATGGATGAAGGAGAGGACAGAATATCTAAGCTAGAAGACCAGGTGGCAGATCTAATGCAGTCCAACAAAGAGAAAGACAAAGTAATAGAAAAGTATAAAGGTGAATTTCAAGATATTCAGGACACTATGAAAAGATCAAACATAAGAATTCAGGGCATAGTAGAAGGAGAAGAATTTCACTCCAAAGCCATAGTAGGCATCTTCAACAAAATCATAGAAGAAAAGTTCCGCCAAATTGGGAAAGAGGTACCAATGCAGATACAGGAAGCCTTTAGAACACCGGCCAGACAAAACCTGTAAAGAACCTCCCTTGCCATATTATAATCAAACTACCAAACACACAGTCAAAAAAAAATATATGTATTGAAAGCAGTTAGAAAAATCAATTTACCTACAAAGGCAAGCCCATCAGGATTACAGCAGATTACTCAACACAAAGATTAAAAGCCAGAAGGGCTTGGAGTGATGTATTCCAAGTTCTGAAAGATAACAACTGTCATCCAAGGATACTTTATCCTGCAAAGCTATCCATTCAAGTAGACGGAGAAATAAGGACATTCCATGACAAAAGCAGCCTAAAGGAGTGTTTGAAGACAAAACCAGTTCTACAGAAAATACTTGAAAGAATCCTCCATGGCTAAGAGAAGGAAAAGCACACATTTAAGGAACCAGGAAAAAACAAACAATACTCAAATGCTACTTAATACAAGAGAGCAAGGGTAGAACAGGAATCACAAAAAAAAAAAAAAAAAAAAAAAAGGCAAACATAAATACACACCTTTCAACAATATCTCTTAATATCAATGGCCTCAATGCCCCAACCAAAAGACATAGGTTGCAGAATGGGTTAAAAAGCAGGATCCTACAATTTGTTGTCTCAAGAAGCTCACCTTTCTGCAAAGGATAGACATTATCTTAGTGTGAAAGGTTGGAAAATGGTGTTTCAAGCAAATGGGCTTAGAAAACAATCAGGGGTTGCTATCCTAATACCTGACAAGGTAGACTTCAGTCCAATATTAGTCAACAAAGATAAGAAAGATCACTTTATATTGATTAAGGACACACTCCAACAGGAGGACATTACAATCATAAAAAAATTTGCACCTAACATGGGTGCTCCCAAATTCATCAAACAAACACTATTAGAACTAAGGTCACAGATAACACCAAATACAATGGTAGTGGGTGACTTCAACACCCACTCTCATCAATTGACAGATCATCCTGGGAAAAAAAATAAACAGCGAGGCATCTGGACTAAATGAGATCATAGAAGGATTGAACCTAACAGATATATACAGGATATTTCATTCAAAAGCTGCAGAATATACATTCTTTTCAGCAGCACATGGAAAATTCACTAAAATAGACCATATATTAGGACATAAAACAAATCTTAACAAATATAGGAAAATTGAAATAATTCCTTCCATTCTATCTGACCACAATGAAACAAAACTACAAACCAATAGCAAGAAAAGCTATAGAGCATACACAGAATCATGGAAATTAAACAACATATTACTAAATGATGAATGGGTCCATGAAGAAATCAAGAAGGAAATGAAAAAAATTCAGGGGGCTGGAAAGATGGCTTAGTGGTTGAGCACTTGCCTGTGGAGCCTAAGGATCCTGGTTCAAGGCTCAATTTCCCAGGACCCACATTAGCCAGATGCACAAGGGGGCACATGCGTCTGGAGTTCATTTGGAGTGGCTGGAGGCCCTGGTGAGCCCATTCTCTCCTTCTCGCTCTCTTTGTCTCTCTCTGTCTATAGCTCTCAAATAAATAAATTTTAAAAACTTCATAGAGTCAAATGATAATGAGAACACAACATATCAAAATCTCTGGGACACAATAAAGTCAGCTCTAAGAGGTAAATTTATATCTTTAAGTACCTATATTAAGAAATTAGAAAGGTTGGGCTGGAGAGATGGCTTAGCGGTTAAACGCTTGCCTGTGAAGCCTAAGGACCCCGGTTTGAGGCTCGGTTCCCCAGGTCCCACGTTAGCCAGATGCACAAGAGGGCGCAGGCATCTGGAGTTCGTTTGCAGAGGCTGGAAGCCCTGGCGCGCCAATTCTCTCTCTCTCTCTGTCTTTCTCTCTGTGTCTGTAGCTCTCAAAGAAATAAATAAAATTAAAAAAAAAAAAGAAATTAGAAAGGTTGCAAGTAAACGACCTAATGCTTCACCTTAAAGCCTTGGCAAAAGAAGAACAAGGCAAACCAAAATCAGTAGATGGAAAGAAATAATAAAGATTAGGGCAGAAATTAATGAAATAGAAACAAAAAAAAAGTCCAAAGAATCAATGAAACAAAGAGTTGGTTCTTTGAAAGGATAAACAAGATTGATAAACCCTTAGCAAATCTGACCAAAAGAAAGAAAGGAGACATAAATTAATAAAATTAAAGATGAAAAAGGTAACATCACAACAGACACCAGAGAATTTCAAAATATCATAGGGATATACTATCAAAACATATACTCCACTAAGTATGAAAATATGAAAGAAATGGATGATTTCCTTGATATATATGACCTACCTAAATTAAATCAATGATAAGATTAGTAACTTAAATAGAAGTATAAGAAGTATGGAGATCTGAGCAGTTATCAAAAATCTCTCAAATAAAAAAAAAGTATAGGCCCAGATGGATCACTGAGGAATTTACCAGACCTTCACAGAAGAACTAGCGCAATTGCTTCTTCAGATTTTTCATAAAATAGAAAAAGAAGAAATCCTACCAAACACCTTCTACGAAGCCAGCATCACCCTCATGCCAAAACCAGGCAAAGATAGAACAAATAAAGAAAATTACAAACCAATCTCCCTCATGAACTTAGATGCAAAAATTCTCAACAAAATATTGGAAAACAGAATACAAGAATATATCAGAGAGATCATTCACCCTGACCAAGTAGGCTTTATACCAGAGATGCAGGGATGGTTCATCATATGCAAATCAATAAATGTAATATATTATATAAATGGACTGATGGACAAAAATCATATGATCATCTCAATAGACACAGAAAAAGCATTTGACAAAGTCCAACATCCCTTCATGATAAAAGTCCTACAGAGACTGGGAATAGAAGGAACATATCTCAATATAATAAAGGTTATTTATGACAAGCCTACAGCCAACATATTACTAAATGGGGAAAAACTGGAAGCTTTTCCACTAAAATCAGGAACAAGACAAGGGTGTCCACTGTCCCCACTTTTATTTAATATAGTTGTGATAGTTAAGGTGTTGTCAACTTGATCTGTTTAGTAATCCACAGGCTGCTTCTAGGAAGGATCAACTAAAGGAGGAGGTCTTTCTCCCAGGGTGAGCCCTTCCCCCAGAGTGGGCGGTCCCGCTCAGAGAGGGACTTGATATAAGGAAGCTCTGGGTAGAAGAGTTCCCTTTTTTTTTCCCCTTCCTTCCTTCCACTTGGCTGCCAGAGCTGCTCCCTACCTTCTAGCATGGATTGAAGACCAGTGCGGACTAAAGACCAACATCAACTGAAGACCCACGTGGATCGAAACCCAGCGGCTCCTCAGGAAGCCTCCAGGCTTTCCGGCTCCTCAGGAGGCCTCCAGGTTTTCCGGCACCATCTGCAGTGCCGGTCGGGACTGCTGAGGCATCTGGCCACGTGGACTGAGCAGCTACCAGGTTCGGTGATTCTCAGGCCTGCAACTGCTATTGGACTACTGTAAGCTAATCCAATAAATTCCTTTTATAAAATAATTCATTCTAGTAATTCTGTTCCTCTAGAGAACCCTGACTAATACAGATTTTGGTACCAGGAGTGGTTCTAGAGAAACAGAATTGTAAGGATGGATTTCTCTAATGGGCTTAGTGCTATCTGGGGTTGGTTCTCTAATTTCAGTGCTACCAAAGGCCCTACTGGTGATAAGGAGAGTGTCTGTACTGGAAATAAAGAGGGCACTAATAATCCGTGGTGTGAACTTTTTAAAGAACTCCATGAGATAGATGTATTTGGTGACCCTGACTCATGTCTTGTGAGGAGAAAGGAATTTAGTGACTCTGTATTTAAAAGATGTTTTGGATGAAAATATGACCTGCCCTCCCTTAGCACCAGTTGTATCCCCACCCCCACATCCTGAAGGATTATCCTCCCCACCCTTGCCTGGGGGAATTCATCCCTCTTTGTCTGAGGAATCAGCAGAAAATGCTGGTGATTCTCAGTTCCCACCCATCTTTGCCTCTAGGCCTATAACCAGACTAAAGGCTAGGCAGGCTCCTAAAGGTGAGATAGAAAGTGTGACACAGGAGGAGGTGAGGTATACTCCTAAAGAACTTCAGGAGTTTTCTAATTTGTACAGGCAGAAGCATGGGGAATATGTGTGGGAATGGATTTTAAGGGTGTGGGATGATGGAGGAAGGAACATAAGATTAGATCAGGCTGAATTTACTGAAATGGGCCCATTGAGCAGAGATTTTAGATTTAATAATGCAGCTCGTGCAGTTGGAAGGGGTGCCAAGAGTTTATTTGATTGGTTGACTGAAGTATGGCTCCAAAGATGGCCTACTGTGAATGAGCTTGAGCTGCCTGATATCCCTTGGCTTAATGTCGATGAAGGGAATAAAAAGCTCAGAGAACTTGGAATGCTGGAGTGGATTTGCCATGTAAACTCATCTTTGCCCCCACAATGGGAGCGACCAGAAGATGTGCCCTTCACTAAGACCATAAGAAACAGATTTGTGAGGGGAGCGCCAGCATACTTAAAGTCCTCTATCATTGCTCTTTTATGTAAAGAAGACCTCACAGTGGGAGCTGCAGTTGCTGCATTAGGTGATTTAGATGCAATGGGCATAACTGGATCTCGGGGTAACAAGGGCCAAGTGGCAGCGCTGAATCGCCAAAGGCGGGGTGAACGTGTTTTTCATAATAGACAACATAGGCAAAATTATGCACATAAAGGTATGACTCGTATGGACCTTTGGCATTGGCTGATTAATCATGGTATTCCCAGAAGTCAAATAGATAAGAAGCCTACTGAGTTTCTTCTTGATCTGTATAAGCAGAAAAGTTCCACAGCAAGGGGACATAAAGCCACTTTGAATTATAGCAACAGAGAATCAAGGCCTCTTAATCAGTTTCCAGACTTGAGCCAGTTTACAGATCCTGAGCCCCTTGATTGAAGGGTTGGCCGGGTTCCCTCAGGGAAGGACCCCCCTACAATTGCCAAAAGTTTCAATATTAAACTTACACCTATCCTTCCTCAGAGGGACCTGAGGCCTTTTGCTGGGGTAACTGTACACTGGGGGAAAGGAAATAATCAGACTTACTGGACACTGGCTCTGAATTGACATTGATTCCAGGAGACCCCAAAAAGCACCATAGCCCTTCAGTTAAGGTAGGTGCTTACGGAGGTCAGGTGATCAATGGAGTTTTGGCGAATGTTAGACTGACAGTGGGTCCACTGGGTCCCTGAACGCATCCTGTGGTTATTTCCCCTGTCCCAGAATGCATAATTGGGATAGATATACTTAGCAGTTGGCAGAACCCCCACATTGGTTCCCTGACTTGTGGAGTAAGGGCTATTATGGTTGGAAAGGCCAAATGGAAGCCATTGAGGCTCCCACCACCAGGGAAAATAGTGAATCAAAAACAATATCGCATCCCTGGAGGGATTTCGGAAATTAGTGCCACTATAAAGGACTTGAAGGATGCAGGGGTGGTGGTTCCCACCACATCTCCCTTTAACTCTCCTATTTGGCCTGTTCAGAAGACAGATGGATCCTGGAGAATGACAGTGGATTATTGGAAACTTAATCAGGTGGTGACTCCAATTGCAGCTGCTGTACCAGATGTGGTTTCTTTACTTGAGCAGATTAACACATCTCCTGGTACCTGGTATGCAGCTATTGATCTTGCAAATGCTTTCTTCTCCATACCTGTCCATAAGGACCACCAGAAGCAATTTGCCTTCAGCTGGCAAGGTCAGCAGTACACCTTTACTGTTTTACCTCAAGGTTATATTAACTCTCCAGCCCTGTGTCATAGCTTAGTTCGCAGGGACCTTGATCACCTGTCCCTTCCACAGGGTGTCACATTGGTCCATTATATTGATGACATAATGCTAATTGGATCAAATGAGCAGGAGGTGGCAACCACTCTGGAGTTGCTGGTACAGCATATGCGCATCAGGGGATGGGAAATAAATCCATCCAAAATTCAAGGACCTTCCACCTCAGTGAAATTTCTAGTTCAGTGGTGTGGGGCATGCAGGGATATTCCTTCTAAGGTGAAGGACAAGTTGTTGCATTTGGCCCCTCCTACCACTAAGAAAGAAGCACAACGTTTAGTGGGCCTATTTGGATTTTGGAGACAGCACATTCCTCACTTGGGTGTCTTACTCCGTCCCATATACCAAGTGACTCAGAAAGCTTCTAGTTTTCATTGGGGCCCAGAACAAGAGAAGGCTCTTCAACAGGTGCAGGCTGCTGTGCAGGCTGCTCTACCCCTTGGGCCATATGATCCAGCAGATCCGATGGTACTTGAGGTTTCAGTGGCAGACAGGGACGCTGTTTGGAGCCTTTGGCAGGCCCCCATAGGTGAATCACAGCGGAGGCCCTTGGGATTTTGGAGCAAGGCCCTGCCATCATCTGCAGACAATTATTCTCCCTTTGAGAGACAGCTCTTGGCCTGCTATTGGGCCTTAGTGGAAACTGAACGTTTGACAATGGGCCATCAAGTTACTATGCGACCCGAGCTGCCCATTATGAGCTGGGTGTTGTCTGACCCACCAGGCCATAAAGTTGGATGTGCACAGCAGCAGTCCATCATCAAGTGGAAGTGGTATATATGTGATCGGGCTCGAGCAGGCCCTGAAGGTACGAGTAAGTTACATGAGGAAGTTGCCCAAATGCCTATGGTTGCTACTCCTGTTGCAATGCCTTCTGTCCCCAAGCATGCACCTATGGCATCATGGGGTGTGCCCTATGATCAACTGACTGAGGAGGAGAGATCTAGGGCATGGTTTACAGAAGGTTCAGCACGTTATGTCGGCACTGCCCAGAAGTGGACAGCTGCAGCATTACAGCTCCTTTCTGGGACAACTCTGAAGGACTGTGGTGAAGGGAAGTCTTCACAATGGGCAGAACTTCGGGCAGTGCATATGGTTGTGCATTTTGCTTGGAAGAAAAAATGGCCAGATGTGCGGTTATACACTGACTCATGGGCTGTGGCCAATGGTTTGGCTGGATGGTCTGGGACTTGGAAGGAGCACAGTTGGAAAATTGGTGAAAAGGACATTTGGGGAAGGTGTATGTGGATAGACCTCTCTGAATGGGCAAAGGATATAAGGATACTTGTGTCCCATGTCAGTGCTCATCAGAAGGTGACCTCACTGGAGGATGACTTTAATAATCAAGTAGACAAGCTGACCCGTTCTGTGGATAGTGGTCAACCTCCTTCCTCAGCCACCCCTGTCATTGCCCAATGGGCCCATGAACAAAGTGGCCATGGTGGCAGAGATGCAGGCTATGCATGGGCCCAACAACATGGACTTCCACTAACTAAGGCTGACCTGGCTACGGCTACTGCTGAGTGCCAAATTTGCCAACAGCAGAGGCCGACTCTGAGCCCCCGATATGGTAGTATTCCTCGGGGTGACCAGCCATCAACCTGGTGGCAGGTTGACTACATTGGACCTCTTCCATCATGGAAAGGGCAGCGTTTTGTCCTTACTGGAATAGACACTTATTCTGGGTATGCATTTGCCTTTCCTGCACGTAGCGCTTCTGCCAAAACTACCATCCGTGGGCTTACAGAATGCCTTATCCACTGTCATGGCATTCCACACAGCATTGCTTCCGACCAAGGAACTCACTTCACCGCCAAGGAAGTACGGCAGTGGGCTCATGATCATGGAATTCACTGGTCTTACCATGTGCCCCACCATCCTGAAGCAGCTGGCTTGATAGAACGGTGGAACGGCCTTTTGAAGAAACAGCTACAGCACCAACTGGGTGGCAACAGCTTGGAGGGCTGGGGGAGTGTCCTCCAGCAGGCTGTATATGCTCTGAATCAGCGTCCTATATATGGTACTGTTTCTCCTATAGCCCGGATTCATGGGTCCAGGAATCAACGGGTGGTAATGGGAATGGTCCCACTTGCCATCACCCCAAGTGACCCATTAGCTAGATTTTTGCTTCCTGTTCCCGCAACCTTACGCTCTGCTGGACTACAAGTCTTGGTCCCAGAGGGGGGAGTGCTTTTGCCAGGAGACACAAAGAACATTCTATTGAACTGGAAGCTAAGACTTCCCCTTGGTCACTTTGGGCTCCTAATGCCCTTGAGTGAACAGGCTGAGAAAGGAGTTACAGTGATTGCAGGGTGATTGATCCAGATTACCAGGGGGAAATTGGGCTGCTCCTCCACAATGGCGGTAAGGAAGAGTATGCCTGGAGTGCAGGAGATCCTTTAGGGCGTCTGTTAGTGTTACCATGTCCTGTTGTCAAAGTCAATGGACGACTGCAACAACCCAATAGAAGTAGTGTGATAAATGGCCCAGATCCTTCAGGAATGAAGGTATGGGTTACCCCTCCAGGTAAAGAACCAAGACCTGCTGAGGTGCTTGCTGAAGGTGGAGGGAATACAGAATGGGTAGTAGAAGAAGGCAGTTACAAATATCAGCTAAGGCCACGTGATCAGTTACAGAAACGAGGACTGTGATTGCAATGTTTCTGTCCTGCCTTGATAACAGAGTGTTATATCTACACCAATATTAAGATTGTATCATTAGCTAAACTGTTGAATTTATATTAGACCCATTGTATTAGAGACTAAGCTTGTTTTGGGGGGAAGATTTTGCGGTTCCGGTTGTACGTGTGATAGTTATGCAATGTTAGGCGGAATTATGAGCTTGTTACTGTTTTCATTTGGAAATTAAGTATGATGTAAGGAGACATGATTTGATGCCAAGTTGACAAGGGGTGGACTTGTGATAGTTAAGGTGTTGTCAACTTGATCTGTTTAGTAATCCACAGGGTGCTTCTAGGAAGGATCAACTAAAGGAGGAGGTCTTTCTCCCAGGGTGAGCCCTTCCCCCAGAGTGGGCGGTCCCGCTCAGAGAGGGACTTGATATAAGGAAGCTCTGGGTAGAAGAGTTCCCTTTTTTTTTCCCCTTCCTTCCTTCCACTTGGCTGCCGGAGCTGCTCCCTACCTTCTAGCGTGGATTGAAGACCAGTGCGGACTAAAGACCAACATCAACTGAAGACCCACGTGGATCGAAACCCAGCGGCTCCTCAGGAAGCCTCCAGGCTTTCTGGCTCCTCAGGAGGCCTCCAGGTTTTCCGGCACCATCTGCTGTGCCGGTCAGGACTGCTGAGGCATCTGGCCACGTGGACTGAGCAGCTACCAGGTTCGGTGATTCTCAGGCCTGCAACTGCTATTGGACTACTGTAAGCTAATCCAATAAATTCCCTTTATAAAATAATTCATTCTAGTAATTCTGTTCCTCCAGAGAACCCTGACTAATACAATAGTTTTGGAAGTCTTAGCCATAGCAATAAGGCAAGAGACACACATAAAAGGGATACAAATTGGAAAGGAAGAGATCAAGTTATCATTATTTGCAGATGACATGATTCTATATATAAAGGAGCCTAAAGACTCTACTCGCAAACTGTTAGAGCTGATCAAAGCCTACATCAATGTAGCAGGATACAAAATAAACACACAGAAATCAGTAGCCTTCATATATGCTAACAACAAACACACAGAGGATGAAATCAGAGAATCACTCCCATTCACAACTGCATCAAAGAAAATAAAGTACCTTGGAATAAACCTAAATAAGGAAGAAAATGATCTCTGCAATAAAAACTATAAACACTCAAGTGAGAAATTACAGAGATCACTAGGAAATGGAAAACATCCCTTGTTCCTGGATCGGAAGAATCAATATTGTGAAAGTGGCAATCTTACCAAAAGCAATCTACACATTTAATGCAATCCCCATCAAAATTCCAAAGGCATTCTTCAAGAAAATAGAAAAAATAATCCAAAAATTCATTTGGAATCACAAAAATCCTCGAATTTCTAAACTAATACTGAGCAACAAAAATGAGGCTGGTGGTATCACTATACCTAATTTTAACCTATACTACAGAGCCATAGTAACAAAAACAGCATGGTATGGCCACAAAAGCAGACATGTAGATCAATGGAACAGAAAAGAGGAACCAGATGCAAGTCCAAGTAGCCATAGCCATCTTATATTTGATAGAAAATGTTAAAAATACCCATTCGAGAAAAGAGAGCCTCATCAATAAATGGTGCTGGGAAAACTGGATATTTATCTCTAGAAAGATGAAAATAGATTCTTCTCTCTCTCCATGCACAAGAATTAAGTCTAAATAGATTAAAGACCTTAACATCAGACCTGAAGCTCTGAAATTGCTAGAGGAAAAAGTAGGGAAAACCCTACAACATATTGGTCTTGTCAAAGATTTTCTGAATACAACCTCAGTTGCTCAGGCAATAAAACAACAGATTAACCACTGGAATCTCATGAAATTACAAATATTTTGTACTCCAAAGACACTGAATAAAGCAAAGGGGCAAGCTACAGAATAGGAAAAAATCTTTGCTAGCTATACATCTGTTAGAGGATTAATGTCTAGGATATACAAAGAACTCAAAAAGTTAAATAACAAGAAATCAAACAAGCCAATTAGAAAATGGGCTATGGAACTAAAGAGAGAGTTCTCAAAAGAAGAAATACAAATGGCGTAAACATCTAAAAAAAATATTCTACATCCCTAGTCATCAGGGAAATGCAGATTAAAACTACATTAAGATTCCATCTCACTCCTATAAGATTGGCTACCATCATGAAAACAAATGATCATAAATGCTGGTGAGGATGTGGAAAAAGAGAAACCCTTCTACACTGCTGGTGGGAATGCAATCTGGTCCAGCCATTGTGGAAATCAGTGTGGAGGTTCCTAAGGCAGTGAAAAATTGATCTACCATATGCCCCAGCTATAGGACTCCTAGGCATATATCCTAAGGACTCATCTCATTTCCTTAGAAGTACATGCTCAACCATGTTTATTGCTGCTCAATTCACAATAGCTGGGAAATGGATCGAGCCTAGATTTTCCTCAACTGATGAATGAACAATGAAGATATGGCACATTTATACAATGGAGTTCTCAGCGGTAATGAAAGATGAAGTTATGAAATTTTCAGGAAAATGGATGGATGTGGAAAGCATTATAATAAGTGAGGTAACCCAGGCCCAGAAAGCCAAGGTTGAATGTTCTCACTCGTAAGTGGATCCTAGCTACAGATGACTGGGCTTCTATGTGAGAAGGAAAAAACTCAGTAGCAGAGGCCAGTAAGCTAGAAAAGAGATACAAAGGGAAGAGAAAGGAAGGGAGGGGATACTTAATAGGATAGTATTGTATATATGTAAGTAGAAGAATAGATAAATGGGGGTGAAAAGGCCCCAAATGAGGTCAGAGGAAGAGATTGAGGAAAGGAAAGGTGGAGGGACAGCTAATCAAAATCTCAGAGGATATAAATAAGACATGTAATCCTACTTTTTTGGACAATGGAACACTCAGGAGCTGTAGACTGTTCCTAGAAAATTTTCAGTGCCAGGGATGGGATATCTTCCAGTGAGATGTTGGTCAGGGAGATCCCTGATGCCCCCAAAACATTATAGGCCATTGGTGAGGCCCTTGGTTTCCCACCAGGAATAGATGGTAAGACCCTATTGCTGAAGACTCCATATACTTGGGCTCCAAGGCCACTGAGATATCTTGCTAGAACTGAGCTGATAACCTCCTCCATGTAGACCAGCTGACAGAAAGCTGGAAGAAGCCATTTTTGCATGCAGTTCAATGGGAGAAAAAGAAATCAGCTGTGAAGATACTCATCAGTGGACACTGCAAGCCTAATAATTGGCAAGCCATGATAAATGAGCCAGCAGGTACAACAGTGGCACCCAACTGCCCTCTAATTAGACTGGAGGTCTGCTCCATGGGAAGGGAATACATCCATGATAATGAAAACTTAGAACAGATATAGTCATAAGCCTTAGGGATGTAACATCTGCTGTTGTCTGGCCAAATGTATATACTATGCTTATCAAACTGCCCAGTAAGCACTTCTATTAATGTTCACACCCTTATATTAATGCTACTCTCACTTTTGGTTGAGAATCTTCTCTTTCAGATGGCAGTGACCTTGTGATGACTAAGAACATATCATGGTGATGGAAAGAAATGACTGCAGTGCTCAGTACTGCAATATCTGTATTACACCTCCCAAGGCTCAGGGTCTAATGTGAAAGAGGTGGCAGAAAGAATGTAAGAGCCAAAGGAAAGGCAGAACTCCATACAACATGCTCCCTCCAGACACAAAATGGCCTGGATATCCATAGCCTCACAGTGCCTGATACTATCTGCATAAGACCATCATAAAAAGAGGAAAAGATCAAGAGATCAAAAGTAAAATAGAGACTGATTGAGATGGGAAGGGGGTATGATGGAGAGCGGTGTTTCAAAGGGGTAAGTGGGGGGAGGGAGGGTATAACCATGGGGTATTTTTTATAATCATGGAATTTGTTAATAAAAAAATTTTTTAAAATAAACAGCTATTTTTCACCTAAAAAAAGAAATAACATGAAAAATCAAATGCAAGTAAAGCCAGTAAGTTCAACTAGTCCTGCAATGAACATCTCTAATCAAAACAAAGAAGAGACATTAGGATCAGAATACCAAAATGAAGCTATTAGCAATGCATCCCTGACCAAGCTACTGGTAGAACTTACAGAAAAGCAACAACAGACCAATAATTGTGTGGATGCTGCCATTGCTAAACTAGACCTAATTGATAAGAAAATTAAAGGAGTTCAAAGACAGTTAAGACATATGAAGGAGTGTTAAAAAAAAAAAAAAGAGGATCTCAAAAATCAGCTGGTGATGCTTAATGAAGACAAAAGAAATACAAGGATGAATTCCAAGTAGCATCAAGAAAGTGACAAAATGATGTGAAAGGGGAGCTTGATAGAGGGATGGAAACTATACATAGAAAAGCAGTAGAAAATGCAAACCTAATTGAACAAGTCCAAAACTCTTTAGAAGCTCTCAAGAATAGGCTCAGCTATGTGGAGGATAGAAATTCTGATCAGGAAGACAAGACAGATGAAATAGTTCAAGTGTTCAAAAGTTTCCATAAGTTACAAAATTTTCTGTGAACAGAACATGAGGGAATTGTGGGGTACCTTAAACGTCCTAACACCTGGATCATGAAAATACCAGAAAGGGAAGAAATGAAGACCAAAGGCAAGATAAAAGAAGCTAACAGAACTCCAAACAGAATGAACCAAAGGAGAAACTCTGCAAGACATATTGTCATTAAGACTAAACAATGACACCAAAGAGAAAATCCTAAAAGCAGCTAAGGAAAAAACAGCGCATCATTTTTAAAGGCAGCCCCACCAGAATTACTTCAGACTGCTCAATAGAAACCCTGAAAGCCAGAAGGGCCTAGAATGGAACACTGCAAAGTCTAAGAACCTATGGCTTTCAACCCAAACTACTTCACCCAGCAAAAGTATCCCTCATAATGGATGGTGAAAGAAAAACATTTCATGACAAAACTCAGCTTTACAATCACATAACACAAAACCAAACCTACAGAGAGTATTTCAGAAAATTCTCCACACAGAAGAATCAAATAATCAACCTCAAATGCCTATAAGAAGCAGATCAAAATAATCAAACTCAGAGAAAGCACAAAATACTTCAAAGTTCATGAAAACAGCAAACCACATAGACCAACACAATATGGCAGGGATCAAATCAAACTTGACAGTTATTACCCTAAATATTAATGGCCTTAATTCACCCATCAAGAGACACAAGCTAACAGGATGGATCAGAAAAATAGACTCCTCAATGTGTTGTCTTCAAGAAACCCATCTCACCACTAAAGACAGACCCTCAGGGTGAAAGGGTGGAAAACAGTATTCCAAGAAAATGGGAATAAGAAACAAGCAGGTGTAGCCATATTAACATCAGATAAAATAGACTACAAACAAAAAATAAACAAAAATATGTGGAAGTCCACTTCATACTTATCAAGGGAAACATCCATTAAGAGGATATCACAATCACAAATATTTATGCACCAAACACAGGGGTACCACAGTTTATAAAACAAAACCTATTGGTTCTTAGAAAAAAAGAAAGATTGACAAATCCCTGGCCAACTTGATCAAGCAAAAAAGAGAGAGAGAGATGCTTCAAGTTAACAAAATTCAAGATGAAAAAGGACGGATCACAACAGACATAAAGGAAATTGGGAGAATCATCAGGACCTATTTCAAAAATCTCTACTCAACAAAACTGGATAATGTGGAAGAGATGGATAAAATCTTGGATTCATACCATCTATCAAAACTAAACTCAGAGGAGATTAATCTCTGGAACAAACCTATCACAGTCATTGAGATTGAAAAGTAATAAAAACAAAACCTCCCCAAAAAGAAGAGTCAAGGATCAGATTGCTTCTCAGCTGAATTCTATCAAACCTTCATTGAAGAACTCAAACCAATCTTTCTCAAACTGTGCCACACAATTGCAGAACAGGAAATGGCCCGTCCCGCGGGACCTAGTTATTCATGGGGGTGAGGAGGACCCTAACCTGAAATAAGATGGGCGAGAGAGAGGAAGAGACTCAAGCAAATGTACACTTGTCAAGAGTCCAATTTTATTGAGCCGGAGAGGTCTTTTAAAGGGTTAGGGTTAGGATTTTCGGGGGGGGGGGGGCTGGAGGAGGCAGGTGGTGGAAAGTTACAGAATCTTCTTGGCCTTTTGCCTAGGATAGTTTGCGGTTATTCCAAAAATTCACGGTACAGTTCTCATGTCTCTGCAGTTGCCAGGCAGGGTGTTAATTAGTTAGGTGTGGCGGAGTGGGGGGATGGAATCAGTTAGGTGTGGCAGGGTGGGGGGATGAGGAAAGGTCAGAAGTTGCTCAGGGCAGAAGTTGCTCAGGACAGAGGTTATCTCAGGGCAAAGGTCTGTTCAGGGCTCATCTCCTCGTCTCCAACAAGGAAAAACTCCCCAACTCCTTCTATGAAGCTACTATTACCCTAATTCCAAAACCAGGCAGAGATGCCACAAGAAAAGAAAACTACAGGCCTATTTCCCTGATGAACTTGGATGCAATGCTCCTGAAAAAAAATCCTTGCAAATCGATTCCAACAACATATCAAAAGTATTAACCATCTTCATAAAGCGGGATTCATCCCAGGAATGAAGGGGTGGTTCAACATACAGAAATATGTCAATGTAATACACCACATAAATTAGGTTAAATACAAAAAACACATGAACATTTCGATAGATGCAGAAAAGGCCTTTGACAAAGTACAACATCCCTTCATAATCAAAACATTGGAGAGAACTGGTATGGTTGGCTCATACCTAAACATAATAAAGACAATATACAAAGCTTTGAAGGCCCAAATAATACTTAATGGAGAGAGACTTGATGAATTCCCATTGAGATCAGGAACAAGACAGGGTTGTCCACTCTCACCTCTGCTGTTAAATATAGTACTGGAAGTCCTAGCTCAAGCAATAAGACATGAAAGGGAAATAAAAGGGATGCAATTTGTAAAGGGAGAAGAGGAAGAAGTTCAGTTAGCTCTATTCACGGACAACATGATTATATACATAAGAGATCCGAGAGACTGCATCCCAAAATTTTTGAAGGTCATTAACTCCTATAGCAAAGTAGCAGGATACAAAATCAATGCATAAAAATCAGTAGCCTTTCTATATGCACATGACAGAGATTCAGAGAAAGAAATAAGGGACATGGTTCAAATTTCAGAGCAAGCAAAAATAAAAATAATAAATAAAATCTCTTGGAATAATGTTAACCAAGGAAGTAAAAGATCTATACAATGAAAACATAAAAACACTCAAAAAAGAAATTGAGGAGGACATGAGAAAATTGAAAGACCTCCCATGTTCCTGGATAGGCAGAATTAAAATTATGAAGATGGCAATCCTACCAAAGGCAACATACAGATGTACTGCAATTCCAATTAAAATCCCTACAGTGTTCTTCACAGAGATAGAAAAAAAAAAATCTCAAAGTTCATATGGAAAGGCAGGAGGCCTCGCATATCCAAGCATATCCTCAGCAAAAGAAATACCTCTGGAGGCATCACCATACCTGATCTAAAGCTATATTACAAAGCCACAGTTATAAAAACAGCATGGTACTGACATAAAAACAGGAGTATATACCAATGGAATAGACGTGAGGACCCAGATTTTGGCTCAAGCAACTATACCTTATTGATATTTGACAAAGGCCCTAACAATATAAGCTGGAGAAAAGACAGCATCTTCAACAAATGGGGATGGACAAATTGGATAACCATATGCAGGAAACTGAAACTTGATAGACACATTTCACCACCATGCAGTATACTCAAGTCCAAATGGATCAAAGACCTCAATATAAGACCAGAAACAGCTGGGCGTGGTGGTGCACGCCTTTAATCCCAGCTCTTGGGAGACAGAGGTAAGAGGATTGCCATGAGTTCAAGGCTACCCTGAGATGACAGAGTTAATTCCAGGTCAGCCTGGACCAGAATGAGACCCTATCTTGAAAAAAAAAAAAAAAAAAAAAAGACCAGAAACTCGATTAGTAGTGGAAGAAAATTTAGGAAGTACCTTCCATGACATAGGAATGGAAAAACACTTCCTGAACAAAACACCAGTAGCTCACAATCTTAAACAGTCACTCAACCAATGGGATCACATGAAGCTGCAGAGTTTCTTTACAGACAAGCATAAAATAAGCAAAGCCAATAGATTACCCACAGAATGGGAGAAAATATTTGTATATTATCCAACTGACAGAGGCTTAATCTCTAGAATCTACACAGAACTCAAAAATCTAAACAATAAAAAGTCAAACACCCCACTCACAAAACAGGGCAAAGAGCTAAACAGGCAGTTCACAGAGGAAGAAATACAAATGGCAAACACACACTTAAGAAAATGTTCATCATCCCTAATCATCAGGGAAATGCAAATTAAAACAGCTATGAGAATCCACCTTACCCAAATAAGGATAGCAAACATCAAAAAATCAAATGAAAATAAATGTTGGCAAGGATGTGGAGGAGGAACACTTTGGAAAGCAATATGAAGACTTTTGAAAAAGCTGACTATGGAGGTACCAACAGACCCAGTTATTCCCTTAATGGGCCTCTACCCTAAAACCTTCAAACCCTAGGCCAGAGAGGTTTGCTCAACCATGATTATAGCAGCTCAATTCATAATAGTTAAGACCTGAAATCAACCCACATGTCCATTACTAGAAGAATGGATAACTAAGATGTGGTATATCTACACAATGGAATTCTATACAGCAGTAAAAAAAAATGACACAATGAAATTTGAGGAAAAATGGTTGAACTTGGAACATATCATTCTCAGTGAATTTACCCAATTACAGAAAAAAAAAAAAATCGCCACATAGTCTCACTCATCTACAGCACCTAACCTGAATCTACCCAAGATGCCTTGCATACCCAGCAAGCATCTTGTGGACTGGACAATAGGATGGGTGAGGAGAGAGTGGAGAGAAATGAAGGGGTGGGAAACACAAATCTAGGCTCAAATAAAAATGCTACCATAAAATTCTACTCCCTAAAAAGCAGACCAAATGGCTCTACCTTCACTAGGCCTTTAGAGGGAACACCTGAGCCACAAGACACTGGAGAGGGTATGATGAAGACCAACCTTAATCTTCTACAGTTTCCTGCCCTCCCTCTCCCCCCTTCTCTCTCTCTCTCTCTCTCTCTCTCTCTCTCTCTCTCTTCTCTAATTCTAATTCTTGCATATTAGTTATCATTTTCTTCCTTTTCTTAGTGGGCATTGACCTGTAACTCCCAGTACCAGCATGTGGCTATCATCCACAATGAGCTTTTGATCAGAGAGACCTACAAGGTTTCCTAAAAGAAAGACAGATTTCTGTCAGAGTACTTGATGACTCACCAAAGGTTAGTGGTAAGACCCTACTGCTGAAGACACTGTATGTGGTCCACACGTAAAATGGAATGGCATAGATGGAAGCTAGAAGAGAGTCAGTCCCCAGACAGTTAGCACATCTAGTGCCAGAAGGTGCTTCATGGGCAACTGGGGTAAAATGACCAATATCTGTTCAAGCATTTCACCTACTTAGCAGCAAATAACCTGTTGTGATGCCCACACAAGTGCAATAGTGGCACACAGCCATGGCGGGGAACTGACTGCATTTGATTTGGTTAACTGATCCCCTCAGTGTTATGAGACCCATAGCTGGAGCTAGGAAACAAGTCAGAAACATATCCAAACATAAGTCCACTCTCCATTATCATGCTACCAGCAATCGTGGGCTACAAGAGGCCCTACACCTATTAAATTCTCTATAAAAAAATTAAGGGTTATCTAATTTGTCCTGGTGATAACATACTGTCCATTGGAGAATCTGTTTCTCTTTTTCAGATAGATGTAGATCCTAAGGAGAGAGCCACCCCATCATACCTCAAAAGGACGCTGGCTGAAACTAAGAAAAATTGGCCAAACAAGCAAGGGTGCTGTTTTCCTGGTGAATCAGATACCAGCACAAGGGTGAAGGAGATCAACACAGAGATAAATCAACTCCTACCAAATAAGAGATCCAGAGACTCAGAGTCCCCAACACCTCATCACTGAAGCAGAACAAAAATGAACCCAACATGGCTCAGGGAAATTTTGTGGAAGAGGGGATGGAAAGTATGTCAGAGCCAAATGTTGGGTCATGATATGCACAGACACTTATCCTACCCATAACTGAGGGCTAACACCACAATGCATGACCCATATGCCTCAACAAGGTGGGGCCAAGGGGAGGAGGTAAGTCACAGATGAGCCTAATAATGGTACCAAACTGCTTGTATTTGCTGAATACAAAACTAATTTATAAAAAAATTTTTAAAAGCCATAGTAATAAAAAAACAGCATGGTACTGGCGTAAAAACAGGAAGGTGGACCAATGGAATAGAGTTGAGGACCTGGACTTTGGGACAATCAACTACAGCTACTTGATATTTGACAAAGGCCTTCATAATATAGGGTGGAAAAACGACAGCATGTTCAACAAATTGGATAACCATATGCAGGAAATTGAAACTTGTTCCACACATTTCTCCATGCACAACACGCAAGTCCAATGGATCAAAGACCTCAATATAAGACCAGAAATTCCGCTACTACTGGAAGAAAATATAGGAGGAACTTTCCAAGATATAGGAATGGAAAAAGACCTCCTGACAAAACCACAGTAACACAGGATTGAAATAGTCACTCAACCAATGGGATCACATGAAGCTGAAGAGTTTCTACACAGACAAGCATACAATTAGCAAAGCCAATAGATTACCTACAGAATGGGAGAAAATATTTGCTGAATATCCATCTGGCAGAGGTCTAATCTCCAGAATCTACAAAGAACTCAAATGCCTAAACAATAAAAGTCAAACAACCCACTCACAAAATGGGGCGAAAAGCTAGACAAGCAGTTCACAGAGGAAGAAATACAAATGGCAAACACACATTTAAGAAAATGTTCATCATCCCTAATCATAAGGGAAATGCAAATTAAAACAACTATGAGATTCCAACTTACCCCAGAAGATAGCAAACATCAAAAACTCAAATGAAAATAAATGCTGGCAAGGATGTAGAGAAATGGGAACCCTCATCCACTGTTGGTGGGAATGTCAGATGGTACAACCACTTTGGAAAGCAACATGGAGACTCCTAAAAACGCTGACTATAGAGTTCCCAACAGACCCAGTTATTCCCTTACTGGGCATGTGCCCTAAAACCTTCAAGCATCAGTCCAGAGAGATTTGCTCAGCCATGTTTATAGCAGCTCAATTTATAATTGCCAGGGTCCAGCCCTGACTTGAAGGGGGGTCCCTGAAGAGAGGTGTGAAAGGGAGTGATGAAATAAGGACTCAAAGTCAAGTTTGGTGCAAGCTGACAGGCTAATGCTGAAGGCAGCTGAGTTTTTCCGTCTTTCTCTCTCTTTTTTCTTTCTTTCTTTTTTCTCTGCCACAGATCTTAGCCTCAGTCTTTTATTTTCTGATCACATCATGCAAGAACAAACTTCAAGAAAGGTAAAATTTCACAGAATTCATAGAAACTTTTTGTTATTCCTTATCATCAAACAATCCCATAATAATTCACCTCAAGTAAAGTCATCAGGCCCCTGTAATGATTAACTGTTTTCACATTTCCCCCATGTATGTGTGGTCAAGCACTTGTGATTTCTTGGACTTCTACTTTCAATTACTCTATTAAAGGTGAGAGGTAAAACAACCACAAATGGGGCTTCCCATCATTAATCACTGATCCAGTAGATCCATTTATCCTTTAATTATTTATTTTGAAGTTTCCTTTTCACATCCCTCCAATACTTAGACTTTGGTCCCCCCAATTGAACTATTTCTGACTTCGGTTGTTTTCCTGTAAGGATGCCTGGTAAAGAGTCAATTGCAATTGCCACCACTTAAAAAATTAGTCATATAACAATTTTTACATTGTTCCAGGAGGTTCATTCTTTCCTCGTAAGGGTACCATACTCCATGCCTGACTTTCTTTAAGGCCTTTAAGGAAAACAATTATCTTTGACCCATTTTCTTGTTTTTCCAATTCTATGCCAGAGCCTCTTTCAGATACATTGACCAACACCAATTTTTACTGGAAAAGTAAACTTGGAGATTGGGACACGAAGTGAAAGACAGAGAAAGACAAACATTAACCACATATTTCTGTAGCGTAGAGAGCCAAAGACTTTTCTATAGAGGGGCCACATTGGACTTCAAGGAAGAGACAGTTAGGCTGGAACTGTGTCAAGTACTTCTTCAGTGCTTGATTCCTCAGGATCCTGAAATGGCATGCTTGCCGTCTCCAGCACATAATAGCTAAGAACTGAAATCAATCCAGATGTCCATCACTAGAAGAATAGATAACTAAGATGTGGTATATCTACACAGTGGAATTCTACACAGCAGTTAAGAAAAAAAATGGCACAATGAAATTTGAAGAAAAATGGTTGAACCTGGAACAGATCATTCTCAGTGAACTTACCCAATTACAGAAAGATAATCACACATTGTCCCACTCATCTACAGAATATCTAACGGAATCTGTCCAATATGCTGACACAAGGGTCTCGAGGACTATACAATAGGGGTGGTGGGGAGGGAGGGAGGGGAGGCCAAGGGAGGGGGTTGGGAACATAAGACTAGACACAAATGGTGTGGTACTGAAGGAACCCCAACATGGGGACCCCACACTCTGCCCGGATATGGCGACACCCCAAATCACTCACGAGAAGCAGTCTTGATGCAAACTGCAAGAGGATTTTATCCCAAGCACGCTGGGGCCCACAGTCATACACCGCGCAGGGGTAGAGGACTGCAGAGCCCCAAATGCAGGAATGGGACAGTTTTTATAGGGTTTCTAACAAAGCCTGTACATTAGACCAATCATTTTTTTAAACATCAGGAGCCCGTGGGGTGTGAGCCAGTCAGTTTGTGCCACTCCATAGTTTCTAAGCCAATTAGTTTAATTTGTTCAAGCCCCTCGTGGACCAATCAGTCTCCTATGACCTTGGTGGTCAGCATTAGTGCAGGTCCTTGGGTGGGGGTAGCAGAGTGTGGTATCAGTCTCCTATGACCTTGGTGGTCTGAGGCAGGCTGCTACGGCTTATGGTGCGGGCTACTAAGGCTTACAGTGTGGGCTATTAAAGCTATGGTGCAGGCTATTTACAGAAACCAAATAAGTGGTTCACTTCATTACTCATTTCCCATCCTTGAGGGCTATCTCATGCCCTTTTTACCTAGTTTTATATTGGGAGCAGGCTCTGATATAATGAGAAGAGGGATTCTTTACTTGCTTCCAACAGAGAGTAAAGCCTGGAGTTTGAGGTATGCAGGGGCCCGCTTAAGCACCCTTTGGAGCGTGATAGTATTTCTGGGCTTCTGAATTCTTGGGCCTTTCAGTACCATTAAATACTACATCCTAAACAGCAGAGCAAGTGGTTGAATCTTCACCAGGCCCTTAAAATGATCACCTAAGTCACAAGGCACTGGAGAGGGTACAATGTAGACTGACCTTAATCTTCTACAGCTTCCTTCTCCCTCTCTCTCTCTCTCTCTCTTCTCTGTAATTCTTTTATATTAGTCATCTTTTTCTTCCTCCTCTTAGTGGGCACTGATCTGTAACTCCCAGTACCAGCAGGTGGCTATCATTCGCAGTGAGGTTTTCTTTTCTTTTTTAAAATTTTGTTCATTTTTATTTATTTATTTGAGAATGGCAGACAGAGAGACAGAGAGAGAGAGAATGGGCATGCCAGACACATGTGCCCCCTTGTGCATCTGGCTAACATGGGTCCTGGGGAATCAAGCCTCAAACTGAGGTCTTTAGGCTTACAGGCAAATGCTGAACGACTAAGCCATCTCTCCAGCCACACAGTGAGCTTTTGATCAGAGAGACCTACAAAGTTTCCTAAAAATGTGACAGATTTCTGTCAGAGTACTTGACGACCCACCAAAGGTTAGTGGTAAGGCACTGCTGCTGAAGACACCATATGCAGCTGACATGTCACATGGAGTGACATGGCTGGAAGAGAGTCAATCCCCAGACAATCAGTATGTCTAGTGCCAGAAGGTGCTTCATGGGTGACTGAGGGAAAATGACCAATATCTGTCCATGCAACCCATGGTCTAACCTACTTCACAGCAAATAACCTGTTGTGATGCTCATACAAGTGCAATAGTGGTGCACAGCTATGGTGTGAAACCAACTGCTCTTGATTTGGCTAACTGATCTGCTCAATGGAATGGGACCCATAGCTGCTGGAGCTAGGGAACATGTTAGAACCATATCCAAACATGAGCCCGCTCTCCATTATGAAGCTACTACCAATCATGGACTACAAGAGAGCCTACACCTATTAAATTCTCTATTGAAAAAATAATAATAAGGGTTATCCCATTTGTCTGGTGCTAACTTTACTCTCCATTGGAGAATCTGCTTCTCTTTTTCAGATAGACACAGATCCAAAGGATAGAACCACCCCATCATACCTCAAAAGGGTCCCAGCTGAAACTAAGAATAATTGGCAAAACAAGCAAGGGTGCTGTTTTCTTGGTGAACCTTGTACCAGCACAAGTGTGAAGGAGATCGACACAGAGAACAATCAACTCCTACAATATCAGATATCCAGAGACACAGAGGTTTCCAACACCTCATCACTGAAGCAGACCCAAAATGAACCCAACATGGCTCAAGGAAATTTTGTGGTAGAGGGGGCAAAAAGAATGTCAGAGCCACATGTTGGGTCATGATATGCAGAGATATTTCCTCTTTCCAAAAAACTGTGGACTAATTCCACAATGCATGACTCATACCTCAATAAGGAGGGGCCAGAGGGAGGTGTAGGATATGGAGGATGCCAACAATGGTACCAACTTGACTATATTCAATGAGTACAAAACTAATTAATAAAAAAATTAAAAATAAGAGTTTTCTCTTCATTTGTTTCACATTTATTATAATGATTTAATCCTGTTATTTAAAAATTACATAAAAATTTAAATGACAGCATAATTAGAGACAAAAACAAAATTTATACAATATATAGATATTTGTATATTATATAACCTTTCCTTTGTAATGTATCCAAGCACAGATATACTATCAGTAAAATATCTGAACATACATGCTAATGAAGTTAGCATTCATTAACATACTGCCAATTTTGAGATACATGAAAACATTGAGAAAATATTTTTCAGGGTAAAACACAATATATTTTACTTGACAATGTATTGGCTCAACAGTCAATTCTTGGTATTTAAGTATATGCTGAGCCACCTTCAGTTGTCCTCATGGCCCAGTCCTCACTAACATTTGAAAAAAGTCCAGACAGAATTTATCTAAAAGTATTTTAAAACCATGGTATTTTGGTTCTCAAACTTATCACCTGTATATTTATTTAACCAATTAAAATTGTATGTATTTATCATATGTAATATGTTGTGAAATAATATATAAATTATGAGATGGTTAAGTCAGACAACATTATCTTTATAAATAAACAATCATCACGTTATGTTTGAACAGTAGAAAATATTACTTTGATTACTTAAATTTTTTGGATTAACATTTACCTTATGGTTCATTATGGCAATAACTTACAGTTTTATTATGTTGGTTATTCTTCATTATAATATAGATTGACATACTCTCACACATTTTTTTTAAGTTTTTTAACTCTCTGCTTCTTTAAAACATTTATTAGTATTTGTATTATTAACAAGATGTTTCATATGGATATATCTCCATAGTAGGATTGCAGGTATTCCCCATAGGATTGTATTTTATGTGCTGTGGGAGCAGTCATGGGAGTGGGGGTGGAGAGGAAATACCCTGGGCATGATGTCTCAACTTGTGGTTCTTACAATCTTTCTGCACCCTCTCCGGCAAAATTCCTTAGGTTGTGGTGGGTGTCTTAAGTCTACTTCAGTGACCAGCTCTTAGGAGCTTCTCCATCTCTACTTTGGTAGGTATTGAGTATCCTCAGAGTCTGTTCTTGGCATTGATTATCAGGAACAGCATGGAATCAGCACTCTTGTTCATCTCCCCATTCCTCTGTGGATTCATCTGTAGCTTAGCTGAAGTGTGATGGGTAGTTTATCTACTCTGGTCTCACTACATTCTGAAAAAGAAGAACATATTTCTGTACCACATACTATCTGGTGTGCATCCTCAGGCACAGGGTATCTAGAAGTTGGGGATCCAAGGGCACTTCAATATGGAAGTCAGAGCAAGGGGCCTGCTTCTGCAGCAAGCTTGCAGAGTCCAAGCAGCCCCAAGCCAGCTGCAAGGGGGCCAACTGGGATCAGGAAACTGGGAGCAACTCCAGGGAACAGGAATCTCAAGAGTTTGAATTATTATCATAGTCTTTCCTCAGGCATCCTCTTCATTGTTTTAATGTGAAGTAGTTAGGTCATCTTCCTTAAGATTGCTAATGTATTTCACAGCAGCAGCTGTAAGCCAAAACAAACCCTTTTTTACCATTGCTCTTGGGTTTTCTGCCAGCAACATGAATCTGACTGCAGCAGTACATTCTTTTTTTTTTTTTTTTTTTTTTTTATTTATTTGAGAGCGACAGACATAGAGAGAAAGACAGATAGAGGGAGAGAGAGAATGGGCACACCAGGGCTTCCAGCCTCTGCAAACGAACTCCAGACACGTGCGCCCCCTTGTGCATCTGGATAACGTGGGACCTGGAGAACTGAGCCTCGAACCGGGGTCCTTAGGCTTCACAGGCAAGTGCTTAACCGCTAAGCCATCTCTCCAGCCCCATTCTTAGTATATATGCAGAAGGACTGTTGCACACATGTCACAATACCACCAAGAGATATTGCTTGCTTTTTGCTTTTATCCAGATACCTCCCTTTTTAATGGCAGGGATGAGACGTGTGCACAGCTCATTTGAACTTCCTGTCTAAAGCACTCTTCAAGAGGCTTTGCTAGTTTGCAGAGAACAGAACATGTCTGATGTACCTAGCATCAGCAAAAGCCTTAATTCAACTGGGAGAAGTGGCAACTGATGATTTCAACAGCTCCTCAAAGAAGTCTGTTTTTTGCTCCAAATGTCCTTAGAGCTCAACCCACAGCCCTGGTCTCTTCCTATAGCCAAACACAGAGGAAAATAGACATAGAAGCTTTATAGTGGATATGGAGGGTTGTAAGTATCAGGGCGTTAAAGTAAAGCTAGTCAGGAATTTGTAATTATTGTTTCAGGACAAAATGGAGTTACAGCAGGATGGCGACAGAGACATAAGGAAGTGGGTCATCCACCTTCCTCAAGAAACAGCCCATCCACTATCCCTTCCTTGCTTAACAATGCCCAGGTATAGGTTTCCTGCCTCCTTATCTCCCACCTTGTCTCACACCCTAGCTAATTCTCTTCCTCACCTCCCCCAACTGAAGAACTCTACTGACTTTCTTGAAGATGATGGACTAGAAGCTGCCTCCATGTGACATGGTGAAGGAGAATTGTCAATGTAAGAGAAAATAGACTAGATTCTCAAGAGAGAAAGAGAGGAGCATTTTTGGAAACTGACACTACACAAGTAGTCAGACAGGTGAAAGTGAAGAAAATGGAAGGACAATGCACCAAAAAGAAGCCAAGCCCAGTTTAAACCTCTTGGCTGCCTAGTGGGGAGGGGAGCAGAAGCCTCAACCACAAGGACAGACAGATACCTTGATGAAGAGAGACTAGAAGTTTTAGTCACAGGACCAGCCCCACTCAAGCCCAGGATAGGGTTCATTGAGATAGTAACTGCTTTGCGAGGTGGGTCAGCAGTCAAGTGGAGGCTCCTAGACCAGAGCACTGAACTTCACTCCATTTTGAGGAAGTATCTAGTGTTAAAAATCGAGCTATCTGTGGACAAGAAAACAAACACAAAAAAAGTAGTCACAAATCAGGGGGCCTGAATTTAACCTGCCACAGCCTCAGGCTGAGACATAGTTGTAGATAGTGGAAGAGCTGGACACTGGCAAACTGAAAAATGCAGGCAGCAAGGACTCTGCATAAACAAGTGTGTACAGAAAGGTGAGCACCCTCTTAGGCCTGGAAGCAGACCATACCAACTGATAGCCCTGAGCCTGAGATGGATCAGTCAGTGCATGAATCAATCTTTGGAGCAACTTCCCTGCCATGAGGATCACTGCTGCAGAGTCAATCCACACCCACAGCCACAACCTTCCAGCAGGTTAATGGATGCTGGAATAATTACACAGGTTTACACATGCAGACAGTATTGTAGTGTTTTCCCCACTCCCAGTACACTTGAGAGACACTGTTCAGCTACAACATGAGCTACACCAGAGGGTGGAATCTCAAGAAAGAGCTTGCACAGCCCACAGACCACAGAACTGTTTGGCCATCAGGAGGTCTTGGTATGCAAAGGGAAGCTACTAAAGCCAAGACAGCTTTAGCATTTATCAGACACCTGTCCAATATAGGTGTATAAATAGCACAAATCATGAGAAATACTGAACGCTCCCTCACACATATAGTTAGCAGTTGAAAGGACCCAGAAAGAAGCCAATCCAACACTTCATCTTATCTGTTCCTCCTCTCTTCTCTCTTTCCTTCTGTTATTCACTCACTCATTCTTTCTTTTATTTATTTTTTCATAATTTCATAATTAATCACTTTTTTTCTTTCCATCATTTACCTTTATATGACCCCTCTATACTTCTTTTTTTTTTTCCCTTTACTATGGCTATAAAGGTATCTCAACTTGATTTTGGCTTTTTGTAGTGCTTGTTTGTACAGTTCAAAAGACAACTTTCAGGTAACAGGCATGTAATCCCTCCCATACAGCTGGCTTCCAGGCCATAACAGAATATTGCACCCATTCTGTCATTTTGCCTGAATAGTCAAAATTGAGGCATGCAGTGCCCACGTTTTTCACCACTGATGACTTCTATCTCCCAAAGGCTGCACGCAGTGCAGTGTTTTCAAGCTTTTTGTCAGCTGGTCTACATGGAGGAAGTTTTCAGCTCAGCTCTAGCTTCTTGATTTCTCACTGACCTTGGTGCCCAGGCATGGGGAATCTTCAACAGCAAGGTCTTACCAGATGTTTCTGGTGGGAAGCCAAGAGCCTTGGCAATGGCCTGTACTATTTAAGGGGCATCAAGGACCTCCCTGACCAACAAATCACTGGAAGGTATCCCTTCCCTGGCAGTGAAATTTTTCTAGTAATAGTCTATGATTTCTGGGTGTACCATATCCAAAAAAAGTAGTTTAATATCACTTAATCACAATTCTTGAATTTTTATTAACCCTCCCCTACTCTTCTTTTACTCAATCTCTTCCCTGACCTTGCTTAGGCCATTTCACACCCAGTAATCTGTTTGTCTACTTACATATATACAGTGTCATCTCCCTAAGTCCTCCATTCTCCTCCTTCCCTTACAGCCATTTTCTAACTTACTGGCCTTTGCTACCAATGTTTTTAAAATTTATTTGAGAGTGGCATACAGAGAAAGAGGCAGATAGAGAGAGAGAGAGAATGGGCCCACCAGGGCCTCCTGCCACTGTGAACAAACTCCAGATGTGTGTGCTCCTTTGTGCATCAAGCCTTGAATCAGGGTGCTTAGGCTTCACAGTCAAGCACTTAACCACTAAGCCATCTCTCCAGCCCTCTGCTACCAATTTTTATTCCAAATAACACACAAGTCTAAACATTTGCAGTTAGGATCCACATATGACAAAGAACTTGTGGTGCTTGGCTTTCTGGGCTTGGATTACCTCACTTATCAAATCCTTTCCAAATCCATCCACTTACCTGCAAATTTCAAATTTTCATTTTTCTTTACCACTGGATAGAACTCCATTGTATAAATGTACCACATCTTCATTATCCATTCTTCAGATGAGGGACATCTAGGCTTGTTCTAGTTCATAGCTATTGTGATTAGAGTGGCAATAAACATGGGTGTGCAAGTATCTCTAAGATAGTAAGACAAGTCCTTAGGATATATACCTAAGAGTACTATAGCTGAGTCATGTGGTAAACCTATTTTTAGCTGTCTCAGGAACATCCACACTGATTTCCACAATGGCTATAACAGGCAATATTCCCACCAGCAGTGTAGAAGGGTTCCTCTTTTGTGGCATCCTCACTTACATTTATTCTTGTTTATTTGTTTTTACTTTTTTTATGATAGCCATTAAGACAGGAGGCATATGCTGTGCTGTGCTGGACCTAAAAGATGCTCTCTTTAGAATCCCATGGGAAAAGTGAAGTCAACCCATGTTTTTTTTTTTTTTTTCCTTTTGAATGGACAGACCCAGAACAAGGCACCAGTAGGCAACTAAAATGGACTAGGCTTACACAGGGATTAAAAAATTCCCCCATGCTCTTTGATGAGTCTCTTCATAGAGATTTGCAGATCTTTTGCAAGGAAATGCCTGAGGCAACTCTCCTATGATACACGGAGGACCTTCTCCTAGCTGCAAAAATGGAGGAGGAATGCGTCTGGGCCACAGAGCATATCCTGGACAACTTACAACATCTGGGCTATAGTGTATCAGGAAGAAAGGCACAACTGTGTGTGCCTAAGGCAACCTACTTGGGATATGACCGCCAATAAGTAAGAGTATGCTGTTGGCCTCTAGGATTTAGGCTGTAACTCAAATCCCCACTAACAGACAAATCCAAGAATTCCTCAGACCTGTGGGGTATTGCAGAATTTGCATCCCAAGATTTCTGAATTAGCCAAGCCTCTATATGAGGCCACAAGAGTGGGGGGGGGGGAGATTTTAATTGGACTGAAAATAAGAAACAAGCATTCCAAGAACTAAAGTCAGTCTGACATCAGCCCCTGCCCTGGCACTTCCAGACTTATGAATGGGACAGACAGACAGTTAGACAGGCATCCTAACTCAAAGACTGGGACCATGGCATTGCTCAGTGCCTACTTGTCTAAGAAGCTAGACCAAGTAGCCACTCATTGCCCCCTTGTCACTGAGCTATTGCAGCTTCTGCTATTCTGACAGAAGATGCTGACAAATTAACCTCGGGCCAGCCTTTATCAATTATGGCCCCACATATGACAGAGAATCTTTTAAAGAGCCCCCCACACACACAATGGCTCTCCAACTGTCATATAACCCACTATCAGGCCTTGCTCTTAGATCAACCAAGGATACAGTTTCACCATACTGAGGCTTTGAACCAAGCCTCCCTGCTGCCAGGTACTGATGAGGCATCAACACTCCTGCTTGACTGGCTAAAGATCACCTCCACCTTCCATGGACACTGTTTGGACCTGACAGATGTGGCTTGGCCGGACCCTGATCTGGTGATGTATTCTGATGGTAGCAGCTTTGTCGTGGATGGAATCAGGTATGCAGGGGAGGGTGTTATGACTTTTGAAGAAACCCTGTGGGCTGAGGCCCTGCCTAGGAGCACATCATCTCATAAAGCTGAACTGACAACAATGACTAAGTCTCTGATATTAGGAAAATATAACACAGTAAATATCTACCCAGACAGCCACTATGCCTTTGCCATAGCACATGCACATGGGGTCATCTACTTGGAGTGAGAACTATTAACAGAAGAAGGTAAAGACATTAAAAATAAAAACTGAAATTTGGACTTGCTGGCTGCCATTTGGGTGCCTGCTAAAGTAGCCATAATCCATTGTCCAGGTCATCAGAAAGGGGAGACTACAGAAGCAAAAGGGAACATACTGGCAGACCTAGCGGCAAAGAGTGCTGCCTCTCAGCACCTATCAGATTGTCTAGTCATCCTCCTGGCACCTACTCTTCCTGAGTGACCAAATACATGTAACAGGACCTACATCTCACCTCTCATCTGATAAAGGAACAGACACCACGAAGATCAACTGGAGAACAGATGACGGTTGCTGCCCCATGCCCTAGGGCAGAGACTGGCTAAGCAACTACATGAAGGAACTCACTTAGGAAACAACAAGCTAGCCAAGCTAATAAGGAAAGTTTTTATTCCCAGATATGGACTCATTCATCAAGGACATCACCACCCGCTGTCAGGCCTGCCAACAGACAAATGCCTCCTTGGTAAGGTACCACCAATGGAGGCAAGAGAGCAGGGAACAGAACCAGGTAGATAATAGGAAGTTTACTTTACAGAGGTAAAGCCAAATCAGTATGGATATAAATATTTACTTACGTTGATACCTTTTCAGCATGAGTGAAATCTTTCCCAGCCATGTCTGAGAAAGCCCAAATAGTGACTAAGAAATTGTTAGAGGAGATAATTCCCCACTATAGGTTATGCCTTAGCATAAGATCAGATAATGGGCCTTCCTTTGTGTCAAAATCACTAGGGAATTGACCAAGACATTGGGAATTAACTGGAAATTACATTGCATCTATTATCCCCAAAGTTCAGGACAGGTAAAGAGGATGAATTGGACCTCGAAAGAGACTTTAAATTAACCCTAGAGACCAGTGAAGGTTGGGTGGGATTCCTACCCATCACCCTGTTAAGGGCCAGGTGTACCCCTTATGAAAAAGGAAGTACTCCATTCAAAATTATGTATCGAACCCCTCTCTCACCATCCTGCCCCAGATGGGTCTTCAACAGATAACTGACTTTACTAATAAAAGGCTTTTTTCTATCCAAGTCTTACAAAGAGTCCAGGAGTCCATTGTTCCAGCAATCAAGGCTGCTTTTCAGACACACTCTGTTTGCCCTCATCCTTTTCAGCTGAGTGACAAAGTTCAGATCAAGAGACCATATTGGGATGTTGGAAGGGCCCCCACTAAGTCATCCATGAAAGTGGAAGGGACAAAATAGAAGAGGATTAGATTTACTTTTCATCAAACAAGAGGACCTATGTATGGCTTTAGGTAAAACTTGTTGCTTTTATGTCAATCAGTCAGGAATAATCTGAAATACAGTGGCTTTAGTTAGAGAAAATTGGAATATGAAAGGAATGGGATGATCCCTCTGTGTAATGCAGGTGTTTACTGTTAACTAAAGTATGGGATGACCCCTCTGTGCAACCATGACTTTCCTGTATTTCTTTGTTTCTAAATATCTTTCTGATTACATAGCATAGAATGTTTCTTGCCTCAGTTCCACCTATATGACCCTTATAACCTTGTGACTTCTTGTAATAGCCCCCTTGTTTAACAGCATATAACTTTGTGGTTTAACTTCCTTCCTATTTTTACTATAAACATCACATGGTTATTTCCAATAAAAGCTGACAATTTTAACAGTTCAAGGCTGCATCCTAAGATCCTGAACTCTGAGATGCAGACCTGATGCACCAGTTTTCTTTTTTTTATTTCTTTTTACCCAATAATACTTGGCCTCACAAAAAAGGCTGTCTTTCTCCAACAGTATTTTTAGCATTTTTGTCAAAACTCAGATGGCTACAGTTGTCTGGATTTACATATGAGTCTTACATCCTGTTCCATTTATATACATGTCTGTTTTTGTGCCAGTATCATGCTGCTTTTGTTACTATGGCTTTGTAATATAGCTTAAAATTAGGTATGGTGATACTGCCAGCCCTATTTTTGTAGCACAAAATTGTCTTGGCTATTCAATGTATTGTGTGTCTCCAAATGGATCTCAGGATTCTTTTTTTCTATTTCTGTAAAGAATGCCATGGGACTCTTAATGGGGATTGCATTAAATGTGTAGATTGCTTTTGATAATATTAACATTTTCACAATATTCTTTCTTTCAATCCAAGAACATGGGATGTCTTTCCATTTTCTAGTGTCTTCTACAAGTTTTCTCTTGAGTGCTTCAAAGTTTTCATTGTAGAGATCCTTCACTTCTTTGGTTAGGTTTAATCCAAGAGACATTATTTTTCTTATTTTTGAGGTAATTGTGAATGGGAGTGATTCCTTGTTTTCATCCTCAGCATGTTAGTTTTAGTATATAGGATGGCTACTGATTTCTGTCTGTTTATTTTGTTTCCTGCTATATTGCTAAAAGTGTTTATCAGTGCTAACAGTTTGCTGGTAGAGTATTTAGGGTCTTTTATGTATAGAATAATATCATCTGCAAATAATGATAATTTACTTTCCAAGAGCTGGGATTAAAGGCATGTGCCACCATGTCCAGTTGCTTTCCAATCTGTATCCCTTTTATGAGTGCCTCTTGTCTTATTGTTATAGCTAAGAATTCCAGTACTATGTTAAATAAAAGTGGAGACAGTGAACTCCCTTGTCTAGTTCCTGATGTTAGTAGAAAAGTCTCAAGTTTTTCTCCATTTAGAATTATGTTGTCTGTAGGCTTGTTATAAATAGCCTTTTTTATGTGGAGATATGTACTCATCTTGATTTAATTTTGGTAGATCATATAAATCAAGGAAATCATCCATTTCTTTCAGATTTTCAAGTTTAAAGGAGTATATGTTCTTAAGTGTATTCTTGTGATTTTCTGAATTACTTTGGTATCTGTTGAAATGGTGCCTTTTTCATTCCTAATTTTATTAATTTGTTTCTCTTCTCTCTTTCTTCTGGTCAGACTTGCTAAGGGTTTAGCAATCTTGTTTATCTTTTCAAAGAACCAACTCAGCTTCATTGATTCTTTCTATTGTGTTTTTTTGTTTGTTTGTTTCTATTTTATTAATTCCTACCCTAATCTTCATTATTTCTTCCTGTCTACTGACTTTGGGTTTGCCTTGTTCTTTTTTCAAGTCTTTAAGATGAAGCATTAAGTCATTTGCATGTAACCTTTCTAATTTCTTAATATATGCACTTAAAGCTATAAATTTCCCTCTTATGACTGCCTTCATTGTGTCTCAAAGATTTTAGTACATTGTGTTCTCATTATCACTTTATTTTATGAATTATTTATTTCCTTTTTGATTTCCTCAATGATCCATTCATTATTCAGTAGTGCACTGTCTAGTCTCTGTGATTTTGTGTATGCCCTGTATTTTTTTCTGGCTGCCAATTTGTTGTTTAATCCCATTGTGATCAGAAAGAGTATAAGATATTATTTCAATTTTCCTATATTTGTTAAGATTTGCTTTATGTCCTAATATATGCTCTATTTTAGTAAGTATTCTGTGTGCTGCTGAGAAAAATGCATATTCTGCAGCATTTAAGTGGAATGTTCTGTAGATAGCACCCATGTTAGGAGCATATATGTTTAGAATTATAACTTCTTTCTACTAACATTTTTCTTTAATCAATATAGTGACCTTCTTTATCTTTCCTCACCAATGTTGGTTTGAAGTCTATCCTGTCAGATATTAGGATAGCAACACCTATGTGTTTCCTAGGCTCATTTCCTTAAAATACCATTTCCCATCACTTCACTCTAAGATAGTGCCTCTCTTTTATGAAGAGGTGAGTTTCTTGGAGGCAACAAGCAGAGGTATCCTGCCTTATTTATTTATTTATTTATTTGAGACTGAGAGAGGGAGAGATATGAGTGAGATTGGGTGCACCATGGCCTCTAGCCACTGCAAAGGAACTCCAGATGCATGTGCCACCATGTGCATCTGGCTTATGTGTGACTGGGAGAATCAAACCTGGTTCCTTTTGCTTTGCAGGCAAACATCTTACATGCTAAGCCATGTCTCTAGCCCTATCCTGTTTTTTAATCCAAACTAAAAGCCTTGGTCCTTTGGTGTTGGATTGAAGTCAGGGATATTAAAAGTTAGTGTTGAAATCTATGTATTTGTTCTTACCATTCTGCTTGCTTTGTAGTTCTTCCTGTTATCCCTTACTCTCCTGTATTAACTCAAATTAATTATTTGAGTATGGTTTATTTCTTTCCTTTTTCCTCATATGTGCATTTTTGTTTCTCTTCAGCATGGAGGATCCCTTCAAGTATTTTCTGTAGACATGGCTAAGTGGTCATATATTCCTTTAGTCTGTTTTTGTGTGTAATGTCCTCATTTCTTTTTATCAATTTGGATGGACAGCTTTGCTGGATAAACTATTCTTGGTTAACAGTGTCTATCTTTCAGAATTTTAAGTACATCCTTCTAAGTCCTTCTGGCTTTTAAAGTGTGTGTTGAGTAATCTGCTGTGAACCTGGTGGGCTAGCCTTTATAAGTGACTTGCTTTTTCTCTCCCACTGCTTTCAATATATTTTCTTTGGTTTGCATGTTTGGTAGTTTAATTATAATATGACAAGAAGAGGTTCTTCCAGATTTTGTCTGTCTGGTGTTCTAAAAGCTTCCTGTAGCTACATTGGCATCTCTTTCCCAGTCTGGGGAAATTTTTCTTCTAGGATTTTGGTGAAAATGCCTGCTATGCCTTTGGAGTGAAATTCTTCTACTATACCATGAATTCTTATGTTTGATCTTTTCATAGTGTCCCAAATATCTTGAAATTCCCATTCATACCTTGCAACCAGCTTGTCTTTCTTCTTGGTGAACTGTATTAGATTTGCCACCTGGACTTCTAGTTTAGATATTCTTTCCTCTCCTTTATCCATTCTATTAGTGAGACTTTCCACAGATATTTTTATTTTCCTTACTGGGTTTTTGATTTCTAGTATTTCTGATTGGTGTTTCTTCAGTATTTCTATTTCCTTACTCATGTCTTGTATTGACCTCCTTATTTCATTAAAGTGGTTCCCTGTGTCTCTCTGGCTCCTTTGATTTCTTTTAAAATAGTTAAAATTATTCTTGTGAAATCTTGCTCAGCCATTTCATCTAAATCAGTCTTGCTGGAGGTCATTTATGATGGATTTATAATTTTAGGTGGAATTATATTGTCTTGAGTTTTTGTATTTCTTGTATTATATATAACATAGAGATTTTGCATCTTGGGTTAATTTGATGTTTTGGTTTTCTAATGATTTGCAGTATTCTTAGATGTATAAATCTGATACTATATGTCTTCAGGGAAGGAGCTTAAGGTGCCAGGTGTGTGGCTCTTAAAAAACACTCAGAGTAACAGAAAAGTGACCCTAGGTGTTGGGTTTGCCTGCTATGCAAGTATTCTCGTAGGCTGGGTGGAGTAAGAGACAAATAAATTCTAAAATTCAACTAATAATATACACATTCCCTCAAAGCTAGCATGGAGTATTTATGCAAGAGTGGATATTAAAACAAACAGATCATCTAACAAAGTCAAATTCCCTAAGCATATGTGTTGCCCTACACCCTTAATCCTGTCAACTAGGAGGCTATGGTTTCCGGTCTGTAAAGAGTTCCAGATCAACGTGTGGCTGAGTGAGAACCTGCCACCATGAATGACAGTAGAAGAGACAAAGGCAGTATAAATAAGGAAGCAACAAATGACAACCCTAAAACATAGCTTATTTAAAAATGGCAAATGTGACCATCCATCACATTTAACACATAATCTGTGCTGGCATGGAAGGTACAATTAGCACTTCCAATCCAGGTTATATACCAAGCTTTGTGGTGGGTACTGACCTAGTGTAAGTAGGCCCTGTTACTTTTGCCATGGCTTTGGTCTCAGCTATGCTGTGTGCACACTTGGGTCCCACTTTACTGCCCTGTGGGCTCAGGTAGGCTGGTTGGGTTGGTGGTCCACTGCTCTGATCATCTGTACTGGGTGTTATGTAGCTGAGTTTCCTTTGCCATGTCTATGGTGGTGACAAGCAATGGCAGTTGGAGAAAGGGAGGCTGTGGAGGGTGCCTGAAGTTGTATGGATGCTTCATAGTTGATCCCCACAATCCTATTCCTCACTAGCCACTCAGCTAGTCCCTGCTCTCTTTCCCTTTAGGTTTCTTGAGTTTGTGAGTAGGCTGGTGTGAGTGGAAAATCCCTTCAACTGGCTTTTTGTGCAGCTCAGGCAAAGCCTAGTGGCTACAGCTACATAGACCAGTGCCAGTGCTACAGCCACTTCTGCCTGTTCCAGTGGTCTCTAGAATGGCTGTATCTCTCCTGCTTCTCTGCTTTAGATGGTCATTTCTTATACACCTTGACTTTTTGGAAAAAGAGTGCATTTTGCTGTTTTTTTGGTCTTAAAAAACACTCAGAGTAACAGAAAAGTGACCCTATGCAGCTGGCATAAGCATAGTGTATCTAAGAAATAATACTCTCATGTGTCACCAAGTTTGAAAACCACTGCTGATCACATAAGGAAGTTACTATTCACCAGAGACAGGTGGCAAGATAAAGATAAAGAGCCAGAAATCAAAATACAAAAACCAAAGAAAACCTAAAACTAATCATTTTCCTCCGTTTGAACCCAGAACTTATGCCTCTTCTGATTCCATCCAAATACAAGCATTCATGATGGTAAAATCTGCCCTTCACACATCCACAGCTACTTCCTGCTGTTGCCTGCCATATCTGGTTTTCTGCAGATTCTAACAGGCTGGTCTTGGAAACAAACAATCCTCTGCCACATGCAAGCTTTACAGGCCTTGAACAGCATATTAACTTCCTAAGTCCTGGTCCCATTCTCTCTAAAATTCAGATAGATATTTAATGATTACTTGGTAAACAGTACTAAGGGTATTAAATGTGAAAATGCAAACAACATGGCTGGTAAAAGTCTTAACACAGGATACACTCAATGAACACTGGTTAATTACAAATAATAATGATCATGAACACTTAAAGCTTATTTTCTGAGCATTGTCCTAATGTTTTACACATATTAACCCACTCAGCTTTCACAACTCTTATGAAGGAATCCAAATATGAGCACCATGTACAGATGAGCAAATGGAGGGGCAAAAGATTGTAACTCGTTGAAGGTCCCACAATGAATAGAGCCACATGGGACTCCAGAGCCTATGTTCCTAACTACTCACAGACCTGATCCTCTCATTAATTGCCCATATTTCTGAACTCTGCCCTACAACCCAGAATGCTGAGCCAAAAGTCAAGATTTGAAAGGCTGAGATCATGGGTCATCCAACAAGTTCTCCCTCTAACACCTCTTCCCAGGAGCCATGACAAATTTAGGGATTCCTTCCTGTTCTCCATCCAACTAGTTACTTCTTAAAATAGATGCTTATGCAATTTTATCTATGTCTTCTGTTTGAGAAGGTTTCTGTGTGTTGAAAAACTGAAATAAAATGACATATTTAAAGTTTCAATACAGTGTTGAGCTTGTGGTAAATTCCATTTCCCTGTCATTCTTAATGAGTTTGATTATTGCCCCTTCAGAATTTTCCTTCTAAGAAATATGAATAATATTCCATTCACCCCGTAAACATCCATGCATCTCATTTGGTCCCACAAGTTGGCTAATGCTCATGGTAAATGGCATCAAGTCAGCACCCTATTGATATCCACAGACTTAATTCCTATGAATTTTAACCATAGTGCTTGTTCTCCAGATTTCCCCAAAGTGCCCATTTAACCTTGTTAGTTCAATTGAAGCACTTTTCCACATCCTCCCCTGCTTTACCAGCAGCATTTGCACTGATTGCTCAAAGCTCTTATGGGATATCCATGCCTCAGGCACTCTTCAACAATATTGTCATTTCTGCACCATGCATTAACTTTCCACATTTCTGGCTTTGCTTTCTGTCTGGTGCTGCTTGTCCCTTGGTCATCATTTTTTACATTTACCCTGCCCCTTATGTTTAAACCTCAGAATTACAAAGTCAATCAGTCTAAGTATAGATAAGAACTATTCCCACCTCCAAGAAATTTTCTGTCAGGAGGAAAGTGGTTGTTGGAAACTTTCCTGATTTAGGCAGAGTATGTAGAGAGTAGAACACAACTTTTCCATGGCTTCCTGGAAAGTTTAAAGAAATCCTTCTGCAGAGTAGTCAAATGGATCCCAACTGTGTGTGCAGGATTGTTACACAGTGGGAGGGCCAATAGTGTGGGCAGCAGTTCTAAACTTCATCCATTAGTTAGGTGTGAAACCTCAGGCTGTTCATATAATTCCTGACCTCAGTTTCCCACCTACATAAAATAAAAATAATTGTATTGTGGAATTAAAATATATACTGCATTTCAAAGACTTGGTGTGGTATTTTGAATAGATGGTCCCCAACATATTCCATGTTTTATTAATTTGTGGTTTGAATCTTTAGCCACCTGGCTGGAGGAGTTGTCAATGGGCATATCATAAGGTGTGGTAGTGGGTTTGAAATGCCAATCTAAAGATATGCAAAGTGTCTAGTTCCACCTGTAGTTCCTGAAGTGTGATGTGTAGCTTTTGGCATTTGGCATGTGGCTATCTTTCTCTGCTTGATCATGTAAAAGCAGGGCTACCTTCTTCTGCAATTATGGAACTTTTCATGGATCTGTAAGCCTCACTAAATATCCCTTCATCCATAACTATGCCTGGTTTGGAAGTTCATCTCAGCAAACCTGAAGCTGCCCACTACATAAATTGGTACCAGAATGTGGGGTGAGATGAATCTGATCATGTGGATTTTGCCCTTTTGGAACTTTTGTTGTGGAGGAATGGGCATGAATTTGGTACTTTAAGCTGTAGATGCCTTCTTGAGTGGGAATCCAAGTTTTATGGACTATTCTGATGAGTTTGACAATGCTAACTGCAGTGAGAATTGTATATGGTGGCTCAGCTTATGAACTTGGAGGCTTGGCTTATGAACTTTCTAAGGGGAAGGAAAGACTGCAGAGGACTTTGTTGGAGCTGGGCTACTGGAATAAAGGTGGACTGTGTTCTTCTGCCCATGTCCAGAGAGTTTTAGCAAGGTTCAATTTGAAATGCACTTATGTGCTTGACTAAAGATATTGCATTGAGAGATTTAAGAGTTTAGGTTGAAAAAACACCTCAAGCAAGTTAAAATTATAGATACTGAGACTGGTTTTAGATTATTAGAGCTGATATCATCAAACAAATTAGTAGTCTTAAGGAAGGTGGCACAACTGCTTTACATTAAAACAATGGAGATGCTGGGCATGGTGGTGCATGCCTTTAATCCCAGCCCTCAAGAGGTAGAGATAGGAGGATCACAGTGTGTTTGAAGGCACCCTGCTGAGACTACAGAGTGAATTCCAGGTCAGCCTGAGCTACAGTGAGATCCTACCTCGAAAAAAAAAAAAAAAAGAATATAATGGTGAGGATGCCTGAGGAAAGACTATGATAGAAATGCAAACAATTTTTGGAAAGAGTTCATTAGGAACTTGCTTTTTAAGGTTACAATTTTTTTTTAAATTTATCTATTTGAGACAGACAGACACAGAGAGAAAGGCAGAGAGAGAGAGAGAGAGAGAGAGAGAGAGAGAGAGAGAGAGAGAGAGAGAATGGGCACGCCGGGGCCTCCAGCCACTGCGAACGAACTCCAGATGCATGCACCCCCTTGTGCATCTGGCTAACGTAGGTCCTGGGGAACCGAGCCTCGAACCGGGGTCCTTAGGCTTCACAGGCAAGTCCTTAACCACTAAGCCATCTCTCCAGCCCAAGGTTACACAATTTATTTCTTCCCTGAATGAGTAATATAACTGTGTCCTGCACATCTGGTAATGGTTTTAGAAGCATGAAAAAATGTGTGAAGTGGTCATGAAATGCACATAGTCTCAGAACCCGCTGCTGAGATGGGCATATAGGCAGGGCATGATGACCCTCATAAATGGGTTGGAAGAGCCTTTGGAAGATGGACTGTGGTTTGCATGGAGACCCAAAGATGTTTTGGATATACCAGGACTTCAAGGACTACCATGGAGCACACTGTTGGCCTGGAATGGAAATGTTCCCTGGCTACTCTGCCCAGTTGGACAGTTGAACCTGGATAATTTAGAAACTGTAAGTCTCTGGTTAGGATTGAACTTGAACTGCAGAAGTTTGATGTTTGATGGTTGTTGAGTTTGCATTGTTCTAGTCTCTCCTTGCTATGCCTTATATCAGTTGAAAATGTTCACTTTGTACCTTTATATGTTGAAAGTACTTAACTTGTTTGATTTTACAGAATTTATAGGTAAGAGAAAATCTTAAATTGCAGAGGGGACTTGGGACTTTGGAACTATCTTTAATTGGTCAAGACTGTGGGGACCTTTGAAATTGGACTAAATATATTTTAAAGTGTGTGATGGTTTTGAATCTATTGGGGGCCAGGAGAAGAATGTGGTAGTTTGAATAGATGTCCCTCAATATATTCAGTGTTTTATTAGTTTGTAGTTTGGATCTGCAGCCACCTGTCTTGAGAAGGTGTCACTGGGTAGATCTTAAGGTGTGGTGGTGGGTTTGAAATTGCAATCTAAAGATATGCGAAATTCCCAATTCCACATGGAGTTCATGAAGTGTGCTGTGTGGCTTTTGGTATGTGGCTCTTTCTTTCTTTCTCTCTCTCTCTTTCTCTCTCTCTCTCTCTCTCTCTCTCTCTCTCTCTCTCTCTCTCTCTCTGCTTGGGCCTGTGAAAGCAGGGCCATCTTATTCTGCCATTATGGAACTGCCCCTGGATCTGTAAACTTCAATAAATATCCTTACCTCCATAACCGTGCTTGAAGCTGTCTACTAAGCTTGGTAGAGAGCAAATGCTAAGGAAATTATTGTGATGACTATTGTTGTCTTCAATTAGCTTTATATGTGACAGAATACTACTCTGCAAGAAGTATCAAGAACCAAGGACTAGATCACCCACAATAAATAAGAGGGCAGAATTAGATGATCACTGATGTTTTCTGATTCTCTGAACCTATGTACAGTAGACATGGAGGAGTGGAGCTCCCATCCCAGAAATCCTTGCCCTTCCTTCTACCTGCCCTCTTCTATCTCCTATTTCAGAGTAGACGAGATTCTGGCTACTCAGTGGAAAGCTCTACCTTTCTTCTTTAATATTAATCATCTTAAAAAATTTTAAGTTCAGGATGTACTCTAAGCTACTAGCAATTGTAGTAGGGAGGAAGGAATAAAGATGTGGCTAGAAGTAACTTTTTTGGATATAATTATTAAGTATTATATTTATGGGTAATGCTTTCCTTCCTTTTAATTTTTTCAGCAGTCAAATATTTTAGACTAATTTATGCATTTTAAAAATTAAATAAATGAATGATAGTTATCATGATAATTCAATGAATTTTTCTCTGATTCAGTAATTTCAGAACAGCAATGCTAACTTCACTTAGGTTCTATGTGATGAATATCTCAGCCTCCATCTTTAAGCCTTGAAAAATGGTAGAATAATTGGCTGTCATCCATGAACAATTAGGAGAGAGTCTGCAGAAAAGAAGATGTGGCTAGCAGAGAAAAAGAAGTTAAGTCCTGATCCAGAGTCTAAGAATAAGGCCAGAAACCTGAAAGGCATACATCCTGCCTTTCTCTTCTAATATCCTGAAGTCTTTAAGACTTTCTGCATCCATACTTTTGCTCCCTTTGCAGTCTTCTGCTGTAGTTAGGGTATCATTATAATTATACTTCCTTTTTTCATTGTTGATGTATGGTTTTAGCAATTAGTGCTGGATTATAGGCACATGAATGTCAATCCAAAGTGAACAGAACATGAAAGAATCATAGGATACTCTAAAACATTCTAACATTTGTGTCATGGGTATGACCAGAAGTGGAAGAAATTCAGACTAAATGCATGGAGAACTTATTCAGCAAAATTATTGAAGAAAAGCCTACCAACCTCTCAAAAGAAAGTCTCATCCAGAAATAAGAAGCTAACAGAACTTCATACAGACTGGAGCAAAGAAGAAACACCATCATTCAAACTCTAAACAACAAAAACAAAGAAAGAATGCCAAAAGCATCAAGAGAAAAACAATATATTGCATAAAGGTAATCCCATCAGACTTACCTCAGTTTTCTCACTGGAAATCCTGAAAGCCAGAAGGGCCTAGAATGGAGCACTTCAAAGTCTAAAAAACTATGGATTCCATCCCAAACTACTAAATCCAGTGAAAGTATTTCTTGTAATAAATTGTGAAAGACTAACTTTTCATGATAAAAGCTAGCTCTATGATTATATAAACACAAAGCCAAACCTACAGGAAATAGATTAGGGAATTCTCCACACAGAAGAGTCAAACACCCAACCTCAAGAGCCTACAAGAAGAAGACCACAACAACTCAAACCTACAGCAAGCTCAAAAAAGTACAAATTCCAAGAAAAAACCAAACCCCATGAAGCACCCCAACAAGTCAGGGACTAAATCAAACCTTACAGTTATAACCTTAAATATTAATGGCCTTAAACTTACCCATCAAAAGACATAAGTTACAGGGTGGGTCAGAAAAGTAGACTTTCTAATTTGCTGCCTTCAAAACCCCAACTCACCACTAAACACAAACACCTCCTCATGGTGAAAGGATGGAAAAACCTCAATATAAGACCTGAAACTCTTCTCCTACTGCAAGAAGAAATAGGAGGAACTCTCCACAATTATATAAATGGGGAAAGACTTCCTGAACAAAACCTCAGTAGCCCAGGAAATTAAAGAACTACTCAACCAGTGCAATCTCATGAAGTAGAAAATCTTTTCCACAGACAAACATAACATAATCAGAACCAATATATTACCAACAGAATAGGATAAAAGTTTCACCAGCTGTACCACTGTCAGAGGCATAATATTTAGAATATACAAAGAACTCATAAAACTAAACAATAAAAAAAATCAAACAACCCCTCAAAAAAATGGGGAGTTCTCAGAGGAAGAAATACAAGTGGCTAACACACACTTAAGAAAAATATTCAATAACTCAAACAATCGGGGAAGGGCAAATGAAAACAATGATGAGATTCTACTTTAATCCAGTAAGGATAGAAGTCATTAAAATAAATCAAATGACAATAAGTGTTGGTAAGGGTGTGGATAAAGAGAAACCCTCATTTACTTTCGCTGGTAATGCAAACTTGTATATCCAATTTGTAAATCAATATGGAGATTCCTAAAAATGATGAATATAGAGCCACCAACAGACGCAGTTACTCCCTTACTGGGCATTTACTCTAAATACTCCATGCTTCACTACAGAGATATTTGCTCAACCATTTGCTCAACCTGCCCAATTCATAATGGCTAAGAGCTGGAATCAACCTAAGTGCCCATCATTAAATGAATAGATAACAAAGTTCTACTCAGCAGTAAGAAAAAAACAATACAATGAAATTTGTAGGAAAATAGGACTTGATTTAATCATAACCAACACACACAATCACAAAAAGACAAATGCCGCATGCTCTCACTCATCTGTGATACCTAACATGGATCAGCATGAGTTGCTGGCATATCTGATAGGAAACTTGAGTCTTAGACAATAGTCACAGAGGGTTTTGGGAAAGGGGAAGGAAGGTTGGTAGAAAACAAACACAAAACTAAACTCTTAATGAACTGGTACCATAGAAAGCTTTCTCCTCAAAAATAGAGTGAAAGATTTAACCCTCAACAGAAGTATGTGTGGAGCACTTGAGAAGAAGGGCCCTGAAGAGTGTGGGATGAATCTTACCTTAAAAATTTTTTTGGCTTTGGCTTTTCCCTCCCAGTACTAGAAATTGGTTGCTACCCACAATGAGCTGTTGATCAGAAAGACCTGCAAGGTTCCCCAAACAAGACAGGTTTCTTTCAAAGCACTTGATTACATACCTGAGGTAAAAGGTAAGACCCTATTGCTGAAGATACCATATGCTGCCAATGCAGAACATGGAGAGACTTGGATGGTATCCAGAAGTTAGCCCATCGAGTGCTGGAAAGCACTACATGAGCTACTGAGGGAAAGTGACCAACACTGGTCTGAGCAACCAGGGGTCTAAGCTACTCAGAAGCAAACACCTTGACAACCTGTACACACCAGTGCAATGGTGGAAGATAGCTTTGACGGATAACCAATAGCTTTTCGATTGGATAAGAGACCACTCAGTGGAAAGAATCCTGTATCTGGAACTAGGAAGCAGAACAGAATCCTATGGAGACAAAGATTATGCTCTCCAATAACAAGCTTCCACTAGTCTTTGGCTAAAAGAGAGCTACATCCATCAAAATCTTCCTAAATCAATAGCACTTATGCCACTTACCTATGCTGAATTCACTCTCTATTGAAGAATCTTTTTGTTTTTCAGAAAGTAGTGAGACCAGAGATAAGCCACCCTTTGCATTTCAGTCAAGGTCCAGGTGAAATTACAGAGGAATTTGAGAGATGATCAAAAGGGATTCCTCCATAGTGAGCCTGACAATTAGTGCCAGGGTTAAGGAGACAGATACTAAGGATACTCTACACTTACCAACACAGAGATCCAGAAGCTCCTCAGAGCTCATCACTGAAGTAGACTTAAAATACACCTTCTATGCTCTCAAATAAATAAATAAAAATTTAAAATAAAAAATAAAATAAAATAAAAAATACACCTTCTACTCCTCAGGGAATTTTGTGGAATAGGGGGCAGAAAGATTGTAAGAGCCACAGGTTGGGACATCACACCCAGAGGTATCACCCCTCCACCCACATGACTGCTGCGCTCTCAATGCATAGCTCACAACCTCACAGAGAATATCAACAACTCGACTGGGAAGGCCCCCCCAGTGGAATGGGGGCAGGGACAAGGGAAAGCATGGTTCAAACACATCCATACTAAGCATGTCTGTAATTATAAAAAAAAAAAGTTATTGTTGTAAGATTTTCAGTATAGAATGCAGAGATTTGAGCAGGTTACATACCATTCAGGTAGGCGAATGGAGAATAAGCCAAATTTTGTGTCATGCTACATGCATCCTGAAAGGTATCTGGGGAAGAAATACTGTTTTTAAAGATCTGGCTTTCAACATGCTTCTCTGAAATCCCCATAGAAGAGCCAGGAGCCTTGAGGAGCCAGAAGTCTTAAGCAAGACCTCTCACTAAGAAGACCTCCCTTCATTAAGGGATCAAGCAGACAAAGTGGGAGAGAAATAGGAAGGTGTGTCAGCTACTGCTATTCAGGAGACACAGAAATCTTGGGAAGCTCCTGAAAATTCCATTCCCCTCTAAAATGGACTCTTACACTGTTGAAAACAACACAATTTACTCCCTACTCAAAATTGTGGCACTGGCAACTTGGAGGATTATTATTGGAGTTCCACATAACATCACACATGGGAAGTCCTTAGGTGTACTGAGAGCTTGTGTGAAAGGATATGAGGAACAAAGGATAAAGTTGCAAAGCAGAGACAGACTGTACTTGTCAGGATCTGATCCCAAGACCTGTGTATAGAATCCGTTATGAGGACAGGAATGGAATAGGGAATTCCAAGTACATTTGGGTCTCCTGGGAGGGCACCTTTATGGCTGTCATGAACTTTGGATGTAAATTACAAGAACCAGCTCAATGGAGGTAAAGTTAAAGGAATAATAGTGTGCAGCATTGCAAGACAGATTGGTGTCTCCTGAAATCCAGCTGCAGTTTACATAGCCCCTGGTAGTAGAACTCTCAGTCATGCCAAAATTACAGTGGGTAGAAATCCTTCACCCACCCACATTGGAGAGGGAAGCTGTGCCAAACAGACATCTTCCCCAGGCTTTAGTTGTTGGCTTCCAAAAAAATCAAGAGATAGTTCCAATATCTATAGCAAGTTGGCAGTGTCATCGGCTACCTGGATTATTTTGCAATCTGATTCTCACACTCTTAGCCTTCTTGACAGGAAGAGACATACTTCCTTTCCTCTGTATGATGCCAACTTTTTTCTTATTTCTATAATCTTCTTTTGTTCATTTGTGGCATATCTGTGGCTGGCCAGAACTTTCCTTATGTCCTTCCTAATGGCACCTCTCACTCCTACTTCCCTTGTGATCCTCCTCCACAGTACATTTCCACACTTGTTCACTGACTGCTCAGAAGACATCCTCTTGGTGTCTGTGTTGAAGCTTCACTGTACACGTGGCAGCACTTCCCAGGGCCTTTGGTCAGGATAGGTATTGTAGCAAGCAGAGTCCAGAGCCCCTAGGTTGAAAGTTTCCAGTCAGGATCCCTAATTTTAGTTTGGTTTCTACTGAAAGCAGAGCCCAAAAAGGGGCTTCTGCACTAAGTACAGAAGTTTTACTGGAGAGATTATCCCAGAAAGCAGGAGTGAGAAGGTATGAGAGAAAAAGAGAAATTTTCAATTTTCAATTTAAAGGTATGTTCATAAAATCACCTCTATAGATTCAGATTCCCTCAGTATTACCAGCATGAAGTTGTATCCTATTTAAAGATCACCTCCAAGACATCAGTATGCCCCTTCACTTCTGGGTTGTTCCTGAGCTAAAATTTCTCACTATTTTCAAGAAGGTTGCTGAGGCACAGAAGGCAGTGGGGTGGGGGGATAAAAACACCACTACAAATTTGGGTCAAGATACTGTCTACAAGAGGAAGCTAAAGTTTGTAGGCAATTGGCCCACCACTTCATAGCCAAATAGACTAAGGGCCTATCTGAGTGTATCTGTAACATAAAATCCTATTGTAGAGTTTCAAAATACAATGTCCTCCAGATATTCATTTTGTCCTTATTACTAAGGATAATTTCATTGTGTAAATGTAGTACATCTTCATTATTCATTGTAACATGGTGGAAATCTGGGTTGGTTCCATTTCTTAGCTACTGTTAATTTAGCTGCTAAAGGATGGTTGAGCAAATATCTTTGCAGTGAAAAGTAGAATCTTTAGAGTAGGTTCACAGGAGAGAAATGGCTGGGTCAGTTGGTAGCTCTATTTTCATCTTCATTCAGAGTCTTCATATTGATTTCTATAATGGTTGTACAAGTTTGCCCTCTGGCCACCATTTATTGTCATTTGATTTCATAATGAGTATAAGTCTGGCTGGGGTAAAGTACAATCTCATAGTAGTTTTAATTTACTTTCCTTGATGATTAAGGATGTTGAACATTTTTCTCATTTTTTGTCTTTCTTTTTTTCATAATATTTTTTATTGATGACTTCCATAACTGTAAACAACATCCCATGGCAATTCCCTTCCTCCCCCCACTGTTACCTTTGAAACTCCACTCTCCCTCATATCCCTTTTCCCTCTCAATCAGAGTATCTTTTGTTCTGATGTCATCATCTTTTTTTCTTATTATGATGGTCTTGTGTAGACAGTGTCAGGCACTGTGAGGTCATGGATATACAGGACGTTTTGTGTCTGGAGGAGGATGTTGTAAGGTGTCCTACCCTTCCTTTGGCTCTTACATTCTTTCCACCACCTCTTCTGCAATGGACCCTGAGACATGGAAGGTGTGATGGAGATATTTCAGTGCTGAGCACTCCTCTGTCACTTCTTCTCAGCACCATGGTGACTTCTGAGCCATCCCGTGGTCACTGCCATCTTAAAAGAGAAGGTTCTCTAACAAAAAGTGAAGTAGCATTAATATTTGGATATGAACATTCAGAGAAGTTCTTACTTGGCAGTTTAGTGAGCATAGTATATACTTTTAGATAGAAAGCAGTAGATGTTACACTTCTAGGGCTCATGACTACCCCTGTTATAGGTTTTCAGAATCAGGGTTATATTTTGTACCATGGAGTGGGCCTCCAGTCAAATCAGAAGGCTATTGGTTTCCCCTGTAACAGATATGCCACTATTGCACCCATTGGCTCATTTGGCCTGCCTGACATAGAAGGCTGGCAGTCTCTACTGTTGAGTATCTTCACTGGTGATTTCTCTCTCTCCTATTGAACTGTATGCAGCATGGCTTCTTCCAGCTTTCTATCAGCTGGTCTACATGGAGTAGATTTTCAGCTCAGCTCCAGCAGGGGCTCTCAGTGACCTTGCAGCCCAAGTATGTGGAGTCTTCAGCAATAGGGTCTTACCATCTATTGGTGGGAAGCCAATTCCATGGCCTGTAATGTTTTGGGGGCATCAGGGACCTCCCTGGACAAAAACTCACTGGAAGGTAACACATTGCTGGCACTGAAAATTTTATAGTAACAATCTATGGCTCATGTGTGTTCCACTATTCAAAAAAGTAGGTTTCCATATGACTTATCTATAACCTCTTAGATTTTGATTAGCCTCCCCTCCACCTTTCCTTACTCAGTCTCTTCCCCTGATCTTACTTAGGCCTTTTCACCCCTAGGAATCTGCTCTTCTACTTACATATATACAATACGATTTTTTTTAAGTGAGTATTAGCCATTTGTATTTCTTCCACTGAGAATTCCCTATTCAGTTCTCTGCCCCATTTTTTGACTGGATTGTTTGATTTTTTTTTTTTTTAATTGATTAGTTTTCTTTGTTGTTTAGTTTTTGAGGTAGGGTTTTTACTCTAACCCAGGCTGACCTGGAACTCACTATGTACTCTCAGAGTAGCCTTGAACTCATGGTTATCCTCCTACCTCTGCATCACAAGTGCTGGGATTAAAGGCATAAGCCACCACAACTGGCTGATTGTTTTTCTTTTCTTTTTTTTGAATTCTTTGTAGATTCTAGCTATTAGGCCTCTGACAGTGGTAAAGATTTTCTCCAATTATTTGGGCAGTCTGTTGGTTCTGTTTATGGTGTGTTTGACTGTATGAAAGCTTTTTAGCTTTATGAGATCCCATTGGTTTAATAATTGTTTCATTTTCTGGGCCACTGGGGTGTTGTTCAGTATTTACTTCCCTGGAATACTGGGGTATTATTCAGGACGCCTTTCTCCACTCCTATACCATGGAAATTTCTCTCTGTTTTTTCATCCAAGCAATTAATTTTTTTGAATTTTTGTTTATTTTTATTTATTTATTTGAGAGCAACAAACAGAGGAAAAAAGAGGAAGAGAGAGAGAATGGGTGCACCAGGGCCTCCAGCCACTGAAAACAGACTCCAGACACATGCACCCCCTTGTGCATCTGGCTAACATGGGTCCTGTGGAGTTGAGCCTTGAGGCAGGGTCTTTAGGCTTCACAGGCAGGTACTTAACCTCTAAGCCACATCTCCAGCCCACAGTTAAATTTTTTAGGTCTTATGTTAAAACTTTTAATCCATGTGGACTTGATTTTTGTGATTGTGATTTTGTGAAAGGAACAGGTCTAGTTTTGTTATCCTACATGTGATTATCCAATTTGTCCACCACTATTTTGTTGAAGAGGCTGTCTTTTCCCCAGTCTATGCTACTGGAAACTTTGTTACTTGACCTAAGGGCCAGGTCTTCAATTCTGTTCCATTAGTCTATGTGTCTGTTTTTATGACAGTACCATGCTGATTTTGTTACTATGGATTTGCAGTATAGCTTTAGATCAGGTGTGATGATACCTCCAGAGGTGTTTCTTTTTCTGAGGATATTTTTGGATATCCGGGGCTTTCTCCCGTTCCATATAAATTTTGAGATTGCTTTTCCTATCTCTGTGAAGAATGGCACTGATATTTCTTTTTTGTTGTTGTTGTCATTGTTGTTTGTTTTTCAAGGTAGGGTTTCACTCTAGCTCAGTCTGTCCTGGAATTAACTATCTAGTCTCAGGGTAGCCTCAAACTCATGGCAATTTTCCTACCTTTGCCTCCCAAGTGCTGGGATTAAAGGCATGAACCACCACACCTGGAAACACTGGTATTTTTATTAATATTGCATTGAATCTGTATACTGTTTTTAGTAGGATTGCCATTTTCAAAATGTTAATTCTACCCATCTAGGAACATGGAAGTTCTTTCCATCCTTTCATGTCCTCCTCAATTTCATTCTTGAGTGTTTTTTATGTTTTTAGTATATAAGTCTTTCACATTCTTGATTAATGTTATTTCTAGGCGTTTGATATCTTTGTGGCTGTTGAAAATGGGACAGTCACACTTGTTTCTTTCTCTGTATATTTATCTTTTGCATATAGAATGGCTATTGACTTTTGTGTGTTGACTTTGTATCCTGCCACTTTGCTGAAAGAATTTATCATATTTAGAAGTTTTGTGATCGAGTATTTTGGGTAACTCATGTATAGGATCATATCATCTGCAAATAAGGCTAGTCTGACTTCTTCCTTTCCAATGTGCATCACTTTTATATCTTCCCCCTGCCATATTGCTTGTAGTGGAGTTTCTAGTACTATGATGAAGAACAGTGGTGAGAATGGGCATCCCTGTCTTGTTCCCAATCTTAATGGAAACTCCTTGAGTCCTTCCCCATTAAGTATGATTTTAACTTTATGTGCTTTGTATATAACATTTATTATGTTGAGATAATCCCTCCTTGCCTAGTCTCTCCAGCATTTTCATTATGAAGTGATTTTTTTATTTTGTCAAAGATCTTCTCTGCAACTATTGAGATGATCATGTAGTTATTGTATTTAAGTTTATTTATGTGGTATATTATATTAATAGATTTCCATATGTCAAACCATCCCTACATCCCTTGGATAAAGCCTGCTTGAGTGAGATGTGTAATGCTGTGATGTGGTTGAGTTCAGTTTGTGAGGAATTTGTTCAGAATTTTTGCATCTAAGTTCATCAATGATATAGGTCTATAGTTTATTTTTTGTTTGTATCTCTGTCTTATTTTGGTATTAGAGTCATTCTATCTTCATAGAAGTAGTTGAGGAGGATTCCCTGTTCTCTGATTATGTGAAAAAGCTTGAGATATAGTGGTTTCAGTCCTCCATGAAGGTTTGGTAGAATTTGGCTGAGAATCCATCAGGTCTTGGACTTTTCTTTTGAAGTTTTTGGTTATATTTTTTATCTTGATAGATGTACTATGTTTGATTAGGACATTTATCTGTTCCTAACTTAGTTTTGTTAAGTGGTATATGTCTAGAAATTCATCCATTTATTCCAGGCTATCAAAGTTTGTACAGTAGAGGTTTTGAAAATATGTTCTGATGATTCTTCCAATTTCATTCATGTCTATTGTAACTTTTCCATTTTCATTTACAATTTTTTAATTTGAGACTTCTCTTTTTTTCTTTGATCAAGCTGACCAGGAACTCATCAATCTTGTTAAATTTTTTTCAAGGAATCAGCTCTTCATTTCATCACTTTTTTAATTCCTTTTGTAGTTTCCAACTCATTCATTTCTGCTCCTGTGTAAATTATTTCTTTCCATGTGGAATGATTAGAGTTGGATTGTTCTTGTTTTTCCAGTGCCTTTAGGTGGATGGTTAGGTTATTAATTTGAGATTTCTCTGCCTTTGTTATTTTCACAGTCAGCTAAGATGAACTTCCAGAACAGGCATTTATTGGAGCAATGGCATTTATCTGAAGCTCACAGGTCCGGGGGAAGATTCATAATGACAGAAGAAACTGGCCCCATTTTCAAGACCACACAGAAAGAAAAATCATCACCAGCACTATAAGTAAGCACCCTCCAGGAACCCTGGGCAGAGCTCAAGCACCCAGCATATCTTCAGACTGGAAATTCTATATCCACCCCTAAACACACCTTACTGCTGGATCCTAGGATCTGCCCAGTGACATGTCTTCCAACCAGGCAGGTGGAAATCCAAGAAGCTTTAATAAAACTGAATCTACTAAGCAACATCCATTAAACTACCACATTCAGCCCCTGGTCCCCAATCAACACATAACCATCCACATTATATATTGTTTTTAGTCCAACTTCAAAGGTCCCATAGTCTTTACCACCTTTAAGATTGTTCCAAAGTAAGTCCCAAGTCTCATCTAGGATTTAAGATTGTCTCTCAACTGTGAGTCCTATAACATCAAAACAAGTTATATACTTTCACCACATAAAGGCACAGAGTAAACATTTCTAGTTGCTATATGACATAATAAGGACATCTGGACCAATGCTAATTCAGTAACTATTAAGTAATCATCAAACACCTGTAGTTAAAGTCTGACATCATAACCAGTGACTTAAAGTCTCCAGATTTTCCAATTCTCCTGCAGCTGGGATGAACAATCAGGAAAAACATCTATCCCAAGCAAACAGTGCTCCATAGTAGCACTTTCACAGTCCTTGTACATCCAAAACATTTTTGAGTCTCCATGCAAACCATGATCCATTTCCCAATGTTTCCACTGGCCTATCAAGATCATCATGCCCTGTCCATGTGCCACATCTCAGCAGGGACTCCTGGAACCATGGGCACTTCATGTCTCACCCTATACATTTTACATGTTTTTGAAATCAATACCAGGTATGCAGGAAACAGCCATGTTCTTAATTCAGGAATACAATAAATCATGACCTTGAAGAGCACATTCCTTCCTTATGGTCAACTTCTCTTAAAAGATTTGCATTTCTACCATTTAGTCTTTTCTCAGGCATCTTTTCCATTGTTTCAATGTAAAGCAGTTAGACCATATTTATCCCAAATGATAACATAATTGAAAATAACAGCTTAAGCAACCAGTCTCAGTACAGCTAATTTTAAACTTGCTTGTAATTTTCCAACTTTAAATCTTAAATTTCTCAATTCCATATCTTTATCAAAGCACATCAAGTTATTACAAATTTAACCTTGATTAAACTCTGTGCATGGGCAGCAGAACACATCCAGTCCCTATGCTAGTAGTCCAGTTCCAACAAAGCCCTCTTCTCTCTTTCCTTCCCTTTAAAAAGTTTGAGCCAAGCCTCCAAATACAATTATCTCTGTACTTAGCAGTTTCAAACTTTCACAAGATTAGTCCATAAACCTTTGCATACTGCTCTGGAAGGTGTCTTTAGTTGTAAGTACCAAGTCCATGTCTGTTCCTCCAAAAGAAAAGTTCAAAAAAAAAAAAAAAAGACCAAAATTCACATGGTCAGATTCATTATGCAGCAACGCCCAACTATCTGATACCAATTCTGTTGTAGTCAGCTTCATGTTTCTGGGAGGAACTTCCAAAACAGGCACAATTTATAGGAGGAATGGCATTTATTTAAAGCTTACAGATCCAGGGGATGTTCTATAATGACAGAAGGATCAGGACCCCTTTCACAGGCCCACATAGAGAAGAAAAAGAAACACAGCTCCATAAGCAAGTACCCTTTAGGAATCCCAAACAGAGGTCAAGTACTATGCATATCTTTAGACTGAAAATTCTACATTTGCCCCAAAACATTCCTTAGGGCTCGAGCTGGGGATCTACCCACAGTGGTACGTCTTCCAGTAAGCAGCTATAAATCCAAGAAGCTTTAATAAAGCTGAATCTATTGGTGGACATCCATTCAAACTATCATAGATATGAAGGCAATTGGTGTTATAAATTTTCCCCTTTGGACTGCCTTTATTGTTTCTCATAAGTTGTTTTATCATTCAATTGAAGAAAATCTGCCAGGTGTGGTGGTACAAGCATTTAATCCCAGCACTTGGGAGGCAGAGGTAGGAGGGTTGCTGAGAGTTAAAGGCCCCCCTGAGACTACATAGTGAATTCCAGGTCAGCCTGGGCTAGAGTGAGACTCTACATTAAAAATAAATAAATAAATAAATAAAAGAAAAGAAAAGGAAAATCTGCAATTTCCTTTTTGATTTCTTTCATGATCCATTTATTGTTTAGTAGCATGTTGTTCTTTCTCCAGTAGCTGGTGACATTTCTGTTGTTTCTCTTGTTAATTTCTAGCTTTAGAGCATTGTGGGCAAATATGATATGTAAAGTTACATTAATATGGTGGCATGCTTTATGTCCTCATATATGATCTATTTTAGAAAAGGTTCCATGGGGTACTGAGTAGAATGTGTATTTTGTAAAATTGGGGTGGAAGGTTCTATAGATGTCTGTTTGGTCTAATTGATCTATGGTGTTGTTGAGATCTTTTATTTCCCTGTTGATATGCTTGCATGAACTGTCTAATGATGGTAATGGGGTATTGAGGTCCCCAACTATGATGTTAAAGGGATTTTTTTTTTTTTTTACTTTTGTCGAGTAGGTTTTGCATTATAAAATGCGGTTTATCTGTGTTTGTTGCATGTAAATTTATGATTATGATATTCTCTTGTTGGATCATTCCCTTGATAAGTAAAAAGGGCTTTCTTTGTCCACTTTAATTGCCTTTGGTTTGCAGCCTATTTTATCAGATATTAATATAGCCATAGCCACTTGGTTCTTATTCCCATTTTCTTGGAAAATTCTTTTTCATTCTTTCACTTGGAGAAGGTGTCTATCTTTAATGGTGAATTGGGTTTCTTAAAGGCAGCAGATGGACAGATCCAGTTTTCTGATCCTATTAACTTGTGTATTTTGATGGTTAACTCCATTAATATCCAGAGTTATAACTGTGATGTTTGATTTAATCTCTGCCATGTTTGAGGGTTTATGGTGTTTGGAGCTTTGTATGTCTTTATACCTATTTTAGTTTTGGTTATCATGTTCATTCTCTTGTAGGCTTTTGAGGTTGGTTGTTCAACTTTTCCATGTGGACTATTTCTTGAAGCATTCTCTGTAGGTTTGGCTTTGTGTTCATATAATCAGAGTTGATTTTTTTTCATAGAAAGTTTTCCTTTCACTAACTATTATGAGGGACACTTTTGCTGAGTACAGTAGCTTGGGTTGAAAGCCATAGTGTTTTAGACTTTAAAGAGTTCCATTCCAGACCCTTCTGGCTTTCAGGGTTTCCACTGAGAAATCTGAGACAATTCTGATGGGCTTGCCTTTGTCTGTAGTGAGTTGTTTCTCTCTTGCTTCTTGGAGTACTTTCTCTTTGTTTTCTTTGTTAAGAGTTTTAACTATGGTGTGCCCTGGAGAGTTTCTTCTTTAGTCCTGTCTGTTTGGTGTTCTGTGAGTTTTGAGTCACCCCAATAGTCACCACCATCTGAAAAGAGAAGCTTTTCTAACCAAAACTGAATGTGGTATTAATATATGGACATAGCATATGTGCTTAGATAGCAGCTCAGTGACGTATTTTCATGTATCCATACAAGAGCAGTAGCTCTCCTCCCATCCCCTAGGGTTTAAGACTTCCCCAACTGTAGGCTTTTGACTAGGATTTTAGTATCAGATATAATTTCTTCCCATGAACCAAGCCTCCAGTCCAATCAGAGAGCAGTTGCTTTCCCCCACAGCAGAAATGCAGTCATATACCAATTGGAACATTTTATCTGGCTGTCCTGCTATAAGGCTTGCAGGGACCACTTCTGGTTGACACAGTTGATTACTTTTCTCCCCCAACAGGCTACATACCTCTTTCCAGAATCATGAATGCTAGTTAACAGGAAGGAATCTTCAAGCTCAGCTCTAGTTTGATTTCTCAGTGACCTGCAGTCTAAGCATGTGAAGTCTTCAGCAATAGGTCTTACCATATAGTTCTGGTAGACAACTAAGAGACTTGGAAATAACCTGTAATGTTTTGGGGACATTAGTGGCCTCACTGGTTAACAATTACATTGCACATTTTTTTAAGAGTAGACCATTTTAGTTCATGTTGCTATAACAAAAATATCATCAATTGAGTCCAGTCAGCAAAAAGTAAACTTAAATAACAGAAATTTTATTTCCAACAGTTCTGGAGGCTGGAAGTCTGATTGAGCAGATGCAGTATCTTGTGAGGGCTCGCTTCATGGTTGTAGACAACTGCCTTGTCACCATGTCCTCACATGGCAAAAATAGTAATCATCTTCCTAATGTCTATTCATACATGAACACTGATACCATTTGTTATTGAAGGTTGTACACTCATGACCTAATGAACCTATGCTACTTCTAGGAACAATTACATGAAGATTAGGGCTTTAACATAGGACTAGAGAAGATTGGGAGAGATACAAACATTGAGACTATATCAAACCACTTGATCAGAAAACCAGTTCCAGGAATACATTAATGGTCAAAGTGATGATGAATAGATTTGAGTTCAAATAAACAAGCCAAACAAAAATCTTTTGTCACCAGGTGTGGTGGCACACACCTTTAATCCTAGCACTTGGGAGGCAGAGGTAGGAGGACCACCATGAGTTCGAGGCCACCCTGAGACGACATAGTGAATTCCAAGTCAGCCTGGGCTATAGTGAGACCCTACCTCAAAAAAAAAAAAAAAAAAACTTTTGTCAACATTATTCATTCAGAGTACATGACTGTGATCAAAAAGTGAAATTGGTGGTATTAAAAGAAATAAAGATAGCCAGGTGCTATGGTGCATGCCTTTGATCCCAGCACTCAGGAGACAGAGGTAGGAGAATTGCCATGAGTTTGAGGCCACCCTGAAAATACATAGTGAATTCAGGGCAGCCTGGCCTAGAGCAAAGCCTTACCTTCAAAAACCAAAAGAAGAAAGAAAGAAAAGGCAAAAGAAAGAGGGAGATGCGGGGGGGGGGGGGGGCGAGGAAGAAAGGAAAGAAAGAAGGAAGGAAGGAGAGAGAAAGAAACTGTTCTCAAAAATTTAAAGGAAATGGGGCCTTCCAGTTAAGGTGATGATGTAGTGCCACACCAAAGCAGCCTAGGGAAGAAAAAGCCAAAAAATAAAAAATAAAATAAAATAAAAATAAAAAAACAAAAAAACACACACTTTTACTAAAAAGTGAGGTATATAGGAAATTGAAACAGCAGCGGTCAAGTAGGAGAGATCCAGAGCATGCAGAGAATGCATGGGCTGGCAGAAGCGCCTCCAGTGGAGGGGTCAGCTCACCAGACCAAGGTGACAGCCTCGGCTTGAGCCACAGCAAAAGCCAGGCGAGGGGATTTTCCACTCATGCCAGAGCTCTCCGCAAACTCAAAAAATGTGAAAGGAGAGTGGCAGTGAACAATGGAGGAACAGATCACAAGGAAGAAGAATGCATGGAACAGCAGGCAAATTAGAGCAGCATTGGCTCCCTCTCCTTCCTCACAACCAGTGCCCAGCCCTCAGGAACAGTGCAGCAGTCCAAGGACCCAGTCACACCTACTTGAACTAACAGAGCATCAAAGAGGGACCCAATCAAGAACACAGCTGAGACCAAAATCATCCCAAAAGGTAACTCGGATTACACCAGGTCTACCTGCCTAATGAACCTGGCATATAGGTCTGAACCGAAAGTGCTAATTGCACCTTCCATATTAGGGTAAATTATATGTTAAATCAGATGGATGGTCAAATTTGCCATTCTTAAATAAGGTGTATTTTGGGCTTGTTATTTGTTGTGTCTTGAATTATACTGGCTTTGTTTATTCTTCTGTTATACATTAGGGAAGGGTCTCACCTGGTCACAAGCTGACTTGGAACCCTCTACAGACCAGAACTCTTAACTGCCTTATTGTCAGAATTCAGGTAGTGGGTGAGGCACGACAGAGCCTAAGGGACAGACAGAGGACCTGGTTGTTATAATACCTACTCTTGAATAAATACAATGTGCTGTTGTGCACTGAATGTGTACATTGTATAGTTAAATTTTAGAATCTGCCTGAATTTTGTTCCACTTAGCCTACTTTAATACTCTCATAGCAGGCACATCTAACACCTAGAGTCACTTTTGTAGATGCTCTGAGAGTCTTCACAGCCACACCTAGCACCTTAAGCTCCTACCCTAAAGATATATAACATTAGATTGATACATCTCATAATACCCAGCTAACTGGAAAATCCAATCATTATATAATCCAAGATGCAAAAATATATACATTATGACAAAAGAAACACCAAAAAGCAAGACAATATAAATCCACCAAAAAGTATTAATGCATCAGAAATGAACTCCAGTGAGAACAAGTTAGAGGAAATGCCTGAGAAAGATTTCAAAAGAATGATTATAAATATGTTCAAAAAACTCAAAGAAGAAATCAAAAGAAACAAAGAAGATACAGGATGCAAATTTAATGAAATAGAGAGGTCAATACTAGATATAAATAAGGAAATAGAAATAATAAAGGAAAACCAGTTAGAATTACTAGCAATAAAGAACACAGTTAATGAAATAAAAAAAAAACTCTAAAGAAAACCTCACCAGTAGAATGGATGAAGGAGAGGACAGAATATCTAAGCTAGAAGACCAGGTGGCAGATCCAATACAGTCCAACAAAAAGAAAGACAAACTAATAGAAAAGTATGAGTGGGAGTTTCAAGATATTCACAACACTATGAAAAGATCAAACATAGGAATTCAAGGCACAGTAGAAGGAGAAGAATTTCACTCCAAAGGCATAGTTGGCATCTTCAACAAAATCATAGGAGAAAACTTTCCCCAAATTGGGAAAGAGGTGCCAATGCAGATACAGGAAGCCTTTAGGATACCAGAGAGACAAACCCTAGAAAGAAACTCTCCTCGCCATATTATAATCAAATTACCAAACATACAAACCAAAGAAAAAATATTGAAAGCAGTCAGAGAAAAATCAAGTTACCTACAAAGGCAAGCCTATCAGGATTACAGCCAATTACTCAACACAAACTTTAAAAGCAAGAAGGGCATACAGTGATGTATTCCAAGTTCTGAAAGATAACAACTGTCAACCAAGGTTACTGCATACTGCAAAGCTATCCATTCAAATAGACGGAGAAATAAGGACATTCGACAACAAAAGCAGACTAACGACTATTTGAAGACAAAACCAGCTCTACAGAAAATACTTGAAAGAATCCTCCATGCTGAAGAAAAGGAAAAGCACACATATAAGGAACTGGTAAAAAACAAACAATATTCAAATACTAGTTAACACAAGAAAGCAAAGGTAAAACCAGAAAAACTACAAAAAAAAAAAATGGCAAAAATGAATACACACCTTTCAATAAAATCTCTTAATAGCAATGGCCTCAATGCCTGAACCAAAAGACATAGATTTGCAGGCTGGATTACAAAGCAAGATACTTCAATTTGTTACCTCCAAGAATCACGCCTTTCTACAAAGGATGGACACTATCTTAGGGTGAAAGGTTGGAAAACAATGTCTCAAACAAATGGACCCATAAAACAAGCAGAGGTGGCTATCCTAATATCTGATAAGGTAGACTTCAGTAGAATATTAGTAAAGAAAGATAAGAAAGGCCACTTTGTATTGATTAAAGGCACCTCCAACAGGAGTACATTACAATCCTAAACATATATGCACCTAACATGGGGGCTCCCAAATTCATCAAACAAACACTATTAGAACTAAGGTCACAGATAACACCAAACACAGTGGTAGTGGGTGACTTTAACACCCCACTCTCATCAATTGACAGGTCATCCCGGGAAAAAATAAACAGAGAGGCATCTGGACTAAATGAGGTCATAGAAAGAATGGACTTAACAGATATATACAGGACATTTCATCCAAAGGCTGCAGAATATACATTCTTTTCAGCAGCACATGGAACATTGTCTAAAATAGACCATATATTAGGACACAAAGCAAATCTTAACAAATTCAGGAAAATTGAAATAATTCCTTGCATTCTATCTGACCACAATGGAAACAAATTACAAATCAATAGCACGAAACCGTATAGAGCATACACAAAATCATGGAAATTAAACAACACATTACTAAATGATGAATGGGCCAATGAAGAAATCAAGAGGGAAATCAAAAAATTTATAGAGTCAAATGATAATGAGAACACCACATACCAAAATCTCTGAGACACAATGAAGGCAGTCCTCAGAAGTAAATTTATAGCTGTAAGTGCCTATATTAAAAAGTAGAAAGGTCGCAAGTGAATGACCTAATGCTTCACCTTAAAGCCTTGGAAAAATAAGACCAAGGCAAACCCAAAATCAGTGGATGGGAAGAAACAATAAAGATTAGAGCAGAAATTAATGAAATAGGAACAAACAACAACAAAACAAAAACAATCCAAAGAATCGATGAAACAAAGAGTTGGTTCATGGAAATGATAAATAATATTGATAAACCCTTAGCAAATATGACCAAAAGAAAGAGAGAAGCGACACAAATTAATAAAATTAGAGATGCAAAAGGTAACATCACAGAGATGCCAGAGAAATTCAAAAAATCACAGGGACATACTATAAAAGCATACACTCAACAAAGTATGAAAATCTGAAAGAAATGGATAATATCCTTGATTTACATGACCTACCTAAATTAAATCAAGATGAGATTAATCACTTAAATAGACCTATAACAAGCAAGGAGATCCGAACAGTTATCAAAAATATCCCAACTAAGAAAAGCCCAGGCCCAGATGGATTCACTGCTGAATTTTACCAGACCTTCAAGGAAGAGCTAACACCATTGCTTTGTGAGCTTTTCCATAAAATAGATAAAGTAGGAATTCTACCAAGCTCTTTCTATGAAACCAGCATCACCCTGATACCAAAACATGGCAAATATAGAAAAGAAAAGAAAAGAAAATTACACACCAATCTCCCTAATGAACATAGATGCAAAAATTCTCTACAAAATATTGGCAAACAGAATACAAGAATATATCACAAAGATCATTCACCCTGACCAAGTAGGCTTTATCCCAGAGATGCAGGGGTGGTTCAATATACACAAATCATTAAATGTAATACATTATATAAATGGATTGAAGGACAAAAATCACATGATCATCAGATTAGATGCAGAGAAAGCATTTGACAACATCCAACATCCCTTCATGATAAAAGTACTACAGAGCCTGGGAATACAAGGAACATATCTCAATATAATAAAAGCTATTTATGACATACCTACAGCCAACATATTACTAAATGGGGAAAAACTGGAAGCTTTTCCACTAAAATCAGAAACAAGACAAGGGTGTCCACTGTCCCCACTTTTATTTAATATAGTTTAGGAACTCTTAGCCATAGAAATAAGGCAAGAGACACACATAAAAGGGATACAAATTGGAAAGGAAGAGATCAAGTTATCATTATTTGCAGATGACATTATCCTATACATAAAGGACCCTAAAGACATTACTAGCAAACTGTTAGAGCTGATCAAAACCTACAGCCATGTAGCAGGACACAAAATAAACACAGAGAAAACAGTAGCCTTCCTCTGCTTCCTTCCTATGCTAACAACAAACACACAGAGGATTAAATCAGAGAATCACTCCCATTCACAATGGCATCAAAGAAAATAAAGTGCCTTGGAATAAACCTAACCAAGGAAGTAAAGAATCTCTCTACAATGAGAACACTCAATGAGAAATTGCAGAAGACAGTAGAAAGTCGAGAAACATCCCTTGTTCCTGGATTGGAAGAATCAGTATTGTGAAAATGGCAATTTTACCAAAAGCAATCTACAAATTTAATGCAATCCCTATCAAAATTCCAAAGGCATTCTTCATGGAAATAGAAAAAGCAATCCAATCACAAAAAACTTCGAATATCTAAAATAATACTGAGCAACAAAAGTAAGGCTGGTGGTTTCACCATACCTGATTTTAACCTGTACTACAGAGCCATAGTAACAAAAACAGAGTGGTACTGGCACAAAAACAGACATGTAGATCACTGGAAGAGAGTAGAGGATCCAGATGTAAGTCCAGGTAGTGATAGCAACCTGATATTCGATAAAAGTACCAAAAATACGCATTGGAGAAAAGACAGCCTTTTCAGCAAATGGTGTTGGGAAAACTGGATATATATCTGCAGAAGGATGAAAATAGTTTCTTCTCTCTCTCCATGCAGAAGAATTAAGTCCAAATGGATTAAAGACCTTAACATCAGACCTGAAATTCTGAAACTGCTAGAGGAAAAAGTAGGGGAAACCCTTCAACATATTGGTCTTGGCAAAGACTTTCTGAATACAACCCCAATTGCTCAGGCAATAAAACCACAGATTAATCACTGGGACCTCATGAAATTACAAAGATTTTGCACTGCAAAGGACACAGTGAAAAAAGCAAAGAGGCAACCTACAGAATGGCAAAAAATCCTCACCAGCTATATATCTGATAGAGGATTAATATCTAGGATATACAAAGAACTCAAAAAGTTAAATAATAAGGAATCAAACAACCCAATCAAAAAATGGGCTATGGAGCCAAATAGAGCATTCTCAAAGGAAGAAATATGAATGGCATTTAAGCATCTAAAAAGATGTTCTACATCACTAGTCATCAGGGAAATGCAGATTAAAACTACATTGAGATTCCATCTCACTCCTGTCAGATTGGGTACCATCAGGAAAACAAATGATCATAAATGCTGGCGGGGATGTGGAAAAAGAAGAACCCTCCTACACTGCTGGTGGGAATGCAATCTGGTCCAGCCATTGTGGAAATCCGTGTGGAGGTTCCTAAAACAGCTAAAGATTGCTCTACCATATGACCCAGCTATAGTACTCCTAGGCATATATCCTAAGGACTCATCTCATTTCCTTAGAAGTACATGCTCAACCATGTTTATTGCTGCTCAATTTATAATAGCTGGGAAATGGAACCAGCCTAGATGTCCCTCAACTGATGAGTGGATAATGAAGATGTGGCACATTTATACAATGGAGTTCTACTCAGTGGTAAAGAAAGATGAAGTTATGAAATTTGCAGAAAAATGGATGGATCTAGAAAGGATTATACTAAGTGAGGTAACCCAGGCCCAGAAAGCCAAGTGCCACATGCTCTCCCTCATATGTGGATCCTAGCTACAGATGATTGGGCTTCTGTGTGAGAATGAAAATACTTAGTAGCAGAGGCCATTAAGTTAAAAAGGAGATACAAAGGGAAGAGAAAGGAAAGGAGGAGGGTACTTAATATGTTGGTATTGTATATATGTAAGTACAATGATTGAGATGGTTAGGTAATATGATGAAGAATGGAATTTCAAAAGAGAAAGTGCGGGGGGGAGGTACTTATTACCATGGGATATTTTTTATAATTATGGATAATGTTAATAAAAATTGTGAAAATAAAAAATTAATTAATTAATTTTAAAAAGTCCTACAGAGACTGGGAATGAAGGAATATATCTCAATATAATAAAGGCTATTTACGACAAGTCTGCAGCCAACATATTACTAAATGGGGAAAAACTGGAAGCATTCCCACTAAAATCAGGAACAAGACAAGCGTGTCCACTGACCCCACTTTTATTTAATATAGTACTGGAAGTCTTAGCCATAGCAATAAGGCAAGAGATGCACATAAAAGAGATACAAGTTGGAAAGGAAGAGATCAAGTTATCAGTATTTGCAGATGACATGATTCTATATACAAAGGACCCTAAAGACTCTACTACCAAACTGTTAGAGCTGATCAAAACCTACAGCAAACAAAATAAATACACAGAAATCAGTAGCCTTCATATATGCTAACAACAATCACCCAGAGGATGAAATCAGAGATCACTTCCATTCACAATTGCATCAAAGAAAATAAAGTACCTTGGCATAAACCGAACCAAGGAAGTAAAGGATCTCTACAATGAAAACTTTAAAGCACTCAAGTGAGAAATTGTAGAAGACACTAGGGAGTGGAAAAACATCCCTTATTCCTGGATTGGAAGAATCAATATTGTGAAAATGGCAATCTTACCAAAAGAAATCTACACATTTAATGCAATCCCCATCACAATTGCAAAGGCATTCTTCATGGAAATAGAAAAAAACAATCCAAATAATCATGTGGAGTCACAAAAAAACCTCAAATATCTAAAATAATACTGAGCAACAAAAATAAGGCTGGTGGTATCACCATACCTGATTTTAACCTGTACTTCAGAGCCATTGTAACAAAAACAGCATTGCACAAAAGCAGACACATAGATCAATGGATCAGAATAGAGAACATAGATTTAAGTCCAAGAAGCTATAGCCACCTGATATTCGATTAAAATGCCAAAAATACTCATTGGAGAAAAGGCAGTCTCTTCAGCAAATTGTGTTGGGAAAACTGGATATGTATCTGTAGAAGGATGAAAATATATCCTTGTCTCTCTCTATCAAAAGAATTAAGTCCAAGTGGATTAACGACCTTAACATCAGACCTGAAACTCTGAAACTGCTAGAGGAAAAAGTAGGGGAAACCCTTCAACATACTGGTCTTGGCAAAGACTTTCTGAATACAACCCCAATTGCTCAGGCAATAAAACTACAGATTAACCACTAGGACCTCATGAAATTAGAAAGATTTTGTACTGCAAAGGACACTATGAATAAAGCAAAGAGGCAACCTACAGAATCGGAAAAAATCTTCGCCAGCTATTCATCTGTTAGAGGATTAATATCTAGGATATACAAAGAACTCAAAAAGTTAAATAATAAGAAATCAAACAAACCAATCAAAAAATGGGCTATGGAGCTAAATAGAGAGTTCTCAAAGGAAGAAATACAGATGGCATACAACCATCTAAAAAAATATTCTACGTCCCTATTCTTCAGGGAAATGCAGATTAAACCTACATTGAGATTCCATCTCACTCCTGTCAGATTGGCTATCATCAGTAAAACAAATGATCATAAATGCTGGATGGGTTGTGGAAAAAGAGGAACCCTTCTACTCTGCTGGTGGGAATGCAATCTGGTCCAACCATTGTGGAAATCAGTGTTCTTCACAGAGATAGAAAAAATGATCTCAAATTTCATATGGAAAGGCAGAAGGCCTCGTATATCGAAACATATCCTCAGCAAAAGAAATACCTCTGGTGGTATCACCATACCTGATCTAAAGCTGTACTACAAAGCCATAGTAATAAAAACAGCATGGTACTGGCATAAAAACAAGAATATAGACCAGTGGAATAGACTTGAGGACCCGGATTTTGGGACAAGCATCTATAGCTACTTGATATTCAACAAAGGCCCAAACAATATAGGCTGGAGAAAAGATAGCACCTTCAGCAAATGGTGCTGGACAAAATGGATAACTACATGCAGGAAACTAAAACTTGATCCACACATTTCACCATGCACTACACTCAAATCCAAATGGATCAAACACCTCAACATAAGACCAGAAACTCGAATACTATTGAAAGAAAATTTAGGAAGTACTTTCCATGATATAGAAATGGAGAAAGACTTCCTGAACAAAACCCCAGTGACTCACGTTCTTAAGCAGTCACTCAGCCAATGGGATCATATGAAGTTGTAGAGTTTCTTTTCAGACAAGCACGTAATAAGCAAAGCCAATAGAATGGGAGAAAATATTTGCGGGTTATCCAACTGATAGAGGCCTAATCTCTAGAATCTACAAACAACTCAAAATTCTAAACAATAAGAAGACAAACACCCCACTCACAAAATGGGGCTCAGAATTGAACAGGCAGTTCACAGAGGAAGATATACAAATGGCAAACACACACTTAAGAAAATGTTCATCATTCCTAATCATCAGAGAAATGCAAATTAAAGCAACAATGAGATTCCACCTTACCCCAATAAGGATAACCAACATCAAAAAATCAAATGAAAATAAATGCTGGCGAGGATGTGGAGAAGCAGGAACACTCATTCACTGTTGGTGGGAATGTAGGATGGTACAACCACTTTGGAAAGCAATATGGAGACTCCTGAAAAAGCTGACTATAGAGATACCAACAGACTCAGTTATACCCTTACTGGGCATCTACCCTAAAACTTTCAAACCAAAGGCCAGAGAGATTTGCTCAACCATGTTTGTAGTGGCTCACTTCGTAATAGCTAAAAGCTGGAATCAACCCAGATGTCCATCACTAGAAGAATGGTTAACTAAGATGTGATATATCTACACAATGGAATTCTATACAGCAGTAAGAAAAAGTGACACAAGGAAATTTGAGGAAAAATGGTTGAACCTGGAACAGATCATTCTCAGTGAACTTACCCAATCACAGGCCCAGCTGAGGTAAAAACTCACAGCTGTAAATTCCCAAGTGATCATAGAGCTTGCCCTCCCCTTACAAAGGTATTTATAACCTTAGGGTGAGGGTGATGGGCTGTCTTCTGGCTCAGATGGACCAGAATACCAGCTGGTTAGTTAGGGCTGTCTCAGGAACAGGTTAGCTCTGGCACCACATTACAGGGGCTGAACTTGATCAATCATGATATTTAAATCTTATGAAAGACCTCCTCCCCAGGAGGGGTTCTGGCTGTTTGTGGAAAAATAGGTCTGGAGTACTAGGCAAAAGAGATAAGAAATCAGATCATCTTTGATTTCTCAGACATGCAAATTTTCCTGCCCTTTTTACCTTCAAGAGTCCAGTCACCCTAACTGTATCCTCCTCTCACTTCATACCAGCATAATGGATTTTCACTGTATATTTATTAAATAACTGCTTGACAACTCAATGGAGCTCTGTTTTCCTTATGTCTCAAACTAGCTAATCTAGAAACAACTTTAAATTTAAATAAGCACAGACTGAAAACTTGGCAAAGGACAAGTGGCTTCTCAGGGTATACACAGTCTATCCTTGCTCCAACACTTATGGCTCCCTAAGGCTTTTGTCCACCTCCTATATATAGGAAACTATGGCATCTCCAGTGTAGCTATTGTCCAATTCAGAATACAGGGGTTCTCCCAGTAAGCTAGTAAGATGAGCACCAGATGTCTTATTGAAACACAGAATCCTGAGTTATGGATGTTCACCAGACTTCCTCTATTGAGCCTATATTCTTCACGTCACAGGTATAACATTATCAAGATTCACCCCAAATGTGTTCCCTAGTTCCTCTACATAGGTGTATTAGAAAGATCTTGCAAATTCTTTGTGCAGTTATGTCTAGACTGAACAAAGGCTTCAGGCTGAGATAATACCTGGACCTGGTTATGAACTGAGAATGAGGAGCTTAAGGAAACCATCAAGTTTTCCTACCTCACCCACAAAATAAGATTTTGCATAATATAGAGGCAATGGGAGAAGGAATGAGTACTTCTTTTGCAAAGAGTGAAGGAACTGATTCTGACACTAAGGAGAATCCAGAGTAATTGGAAACACTAGGTGAGGAAAGAATTCAAGTTACCCTTCTCAAATTTCAAGGTCTTCATCTTATCCTATCATGGTTCTAATTTTGACATAGGACAATATATAAATGCCTTTTATTTCTAGCTTTCCTACAATTAAATTCTGAACCTGATTTTCATTCTAGTATTCAAGTACTTGTGAGAAATAAGTCCTTTAAAACAGCTCCTTGAAATATCATGGCCTAGAGAGCATGACTTAATGTCTGATACTTTGTTTTGTTTGACAGTACTGAGGATTTGACCAAGTCTACATGCTAAAAAAGTGCTCTGCATTGACCTACACTCCAAATCTTTGAGAAAGCCTACCTATATGCTCTCTGCTCCCCAACCCCCACCTGCCACTGATCCCCAAAGCAGGGAGCATATGGCCAAAATTTGTGTGCTGTGGCTCCTAGTCAGACTTCTTCCTGATCTAAAAAATAGATGCTTAACCAGTCTTTCTTAGGATTACAACTGTTGTCTTAGAGAGTGTCCATATCAATTCCAACATCTCACCAGCAAGGATTTCTCAGCCTCCACGCTATGCTACAGCTATGTTCAACTGATTGCAAAGGCTGCTCCATCTCCTCTCCAAAGTGAAACGCATGCATTTTTATGATTCTACAATCCTATCATTAGTCTCAGAGTCCCTTCACCTCCAATCTGGCCCAAACTGAAGTCACTCCATGGGGAATCCAGCCGACCCATGTCCTTTCCTGAGCACTGGTCCACACACCCACAAGCTCCTTTCCTGCTTACCAGTCCATCATGCCCCCAAGTCATAGACATAAAAGCCTTTTGTCCATTTCCTTAGCTCTCTTTCTTTTTATTCTGTTGACACAGATGCATATATTTTCTGTATACATTTCTGCGTTTAATTCTTTCTTTCTCCCTGTTTTCCAACTTATCCTACTCTGTTTATACACACACTTTTCTCCTCTCTCTCTCTCTTTCTCTATATCTCTCTCTCCCTCCCTCCCTCTCTCTTTCTCTCGTTCTCTCTGCTCAGTGCTGTGGTGTGCACAAGTCCTGGGTTTTTTGCCTTGCCCCCAGTCACCCTGCTCTGCTCTGCCATAAACACATATGCTCCAGAACACCTGAAGCTAGGACTCCCTCCCAGTGCTCTCTTTCCCTCCTAAGCCTTGTTATACTGAGCCCCAGGAACTTCTTCCTTGTTTCTTATTGGCTTCTTCCTTCTTCTCCTCTCCTGAATAGGCTGCTTCCAACATGTGTCACAGACCCTTTCCCACTCCTGAACTCTACCAGTGAGCTGCAGCTTGCTTCCCCTCTGCTATTAAGCCATGCCACTTGGAGCCAAAAATAAAATATTCTTAATCCACATACTGGTCTCAGAGCCTCTATCAAAACCTCCACTCCTGACATCTATAACCACATGAAAGCCATATGAACACTAAGCAATGCCAAGTACCTCTCAATCCTACTCACCTCTTAAGAAACTCCAGAAGATGATCTTTGTCCCTTATTTTGACATTGCTGATCTGTTGGAAGTGAAATGTGGAGACAGAAAGGCCAGAAATATTTCTACACTTTAGCAATCAGACCCTGACTGCTTGGAGCCTGACCCAGTGGCATGTAATAATCTCATACAATTTAAAGCCTAACTGCTAATAACCTATAGCCACCTTATCTCAAATGGCTAGTCTCAGAAAAGACAAGCAATGCTATAAATTTTGCTAGTTAACAAGATAGCAACAAGTCAGCCTATCCCCTCAGATAGAAACTCATATAAAAATGACCCATGAAATCTGACTAAATAACCTTTCAACTCCTTCAAAAACTTCTAGCCTCCAAGTGATATTATGCAATCCCCCTCTGGGAGCTAGCCTGATTTAGCTGTACTGGAGTACATTTAATAAACTTTCAGCTTCTACAGTGGACACTGAAAGCCTCAAGTTTGGCCAGACAGGCCAAATGACTGAATGAGTGCAAGAGTGGCATGTCTGCTCTGAAGGAAACCAAATGCTCTCTAATTGGACTGAAGCTCTGCTCTATGGGAGGGAATACATGCCTGGTACTGAAAACTTAATGAAAAGCATATGGCAGGGGAGGTCATGAGCCTTAGAGATATAAAGCCTGATCTTGTCTGAATAAATGCATATATTATTCTCATGAAATTTCCCTGAAAGCACTATGCTTAATGTTCATATTCATATATTAATGCTACTCTCATTTCTGGTTGAGAAGTTTCTCTTTTCAAATGGTAATGATCACTGGGATGACCCAAATGGCAGCATAGTGCTGAGAAGAAAGGATGGTGGAGTGTCCAGCACTGAAACAGCTTTATCACACACTCCAAGGCTCAGGGTCCATTGCAAAAGAGGTGGCAAAAAGAATGTAAGAGCCAAAGGAAGGAAGGGTACCACTCCTTACAATGCAACTGTCCAGACAGAAATTGGCCTCAATATCCATGACTTTGCAATGCCTAGGAATACCTGCACAAGACCCTCATAATAGAAGAAAAAGATGACATCAAATTAAAAGAGAGGCTAATGGAGGAAGAGAGAGGGGATATGATGGAGAGCACAGTCATGAAGGGGAAAGCAGGGAAGGGGAGGGAAATATCATGGTTTATTGTCTATAAGTATAGAAGTTTTATGTAAGTGAGAACAAACAATGGAACAAGTTCAGAGCAGTGTTACTACACTGTGGGCTTTTTAAGGTAGGGGAAGAGGCCTAAAGGGAATGCAACAGCCTCCATAAGCTAGAAGAGTCAGGATATAGGTTCTTCCTGAAGCTTTCAGAAAGAAGCGACAGGAAATATGTTCTTCTAAAGCCTTCAGGAAGAAGAGAAAGAAAATCACATCACATGCTGGTAGGGGAGTTGGGAAAGGGGAATTCTCATCCACTTATAGTGGGAGTGTAAATTTGTACAGCCAGTATAGAAATCGGTAGGGAGACTCATCAGGCTGGAAATGGAACTACAATTAGATTCAACTATACCTCTTTGGGGGCATATACCCTAAAGATTCTACTAGATACAAAGACATTTGCAAAACAATTTTTATTGCTGCTTTATTCACAATAGCCTGGAACTGGAAGCATCCCAGATGCCCATTAACAAAAGAATGGTTAATGAAGATGTGGTACATATACACAACACAATGCAATTCAACTTAGCAGTAAGAAAAAAAAATGAAACAATCAAATTTGGAGGAAATGGAAGGATTTGAAAAAAAGTCATGATGAGTGAGGTTACATAGGCTCAGAAAGAAAAATACCACATGACCTCTCTCATATACAGTTCCTATCCTGGTCTAGCATCAGTTAGTTATAAGTCATAATAAATATTTGCAATGCAGAAATGGAATTATAATGAAGATTAGAAAAGGAGGCAATAGTGAGGGAAGGGAGGAAGGGCTACTGGACAACAAGTCAATGATCAGAAGAAACAAGGAAAGAGAAAGGAAGAAAGAAAGAAAGAAAGAAAGAAAGAAAGAAAGAAAGAAAGAAAGAAAGAAAGGAAGGAAGGAAGGAGGAAGGAAGGAAGGAAGGAAGGAAGGAAGGAAGAAGAAGAAGAAGAAGAAGGGAAGGAAGGAAGGAAGGAAGGAAGGAAGGAAGGAAGGAAGGAAGGAAGGAAGGAAGAAAGGAAGGAAGGAAGGAAAAAAATAAAGAAAAGAAAAATAAATAAATACAGAAAGGTATGGAAAGGCTTAGGGGGTAAAATAAGGAGGTTGTGAGAGGATATACAAAACTAATGCAACATGAATAAATCCCATAGAAACCTTCTTCAAGGACACCACTCTACAAGTCATGCCCCTCAATAAAGGTGGGGGGAGCTTCATAATAGGTTAAGAAAGTATTATAGTAAAACCATGTGTGCTGGCTGTTAATTCCTAGAGCCAGAATTGGGTCCCCCTCAACAGTGAACTGATGGTCAGGTGGACACATGAGGTCTCCTAAATAAAAGAGGATATTGCCAAATTATTTAGTTACTTGCAAGAGCTAAAAAGGTAAGTCCGTATTGCTGAAGATATCACAACCTGCAGCCACAACACACAAAGTGATCATGCTGTAACAGAGAGGGAATCCAATTTCCTCCTGGATAGCCCTCATAGTGCTGGAAAATGCTATGAGAGCAGCTGGAGAATAGCAGTTACTAATTAATTGATTAAGCAGGAGATCCTGGCAGTTACAAAATCAACCAGCCAAGCAAGAAGTACACACTTGTGTGATAGTGACACACAGCAGATGTAGGTAACTAACTGTTCATGGATTGAACATGAGACCTATGCAGTGGGGGAGAACTCATATCTGCCTCTGAAAACCAAGCCAGACTCCCTAAAACAGGAAACAAACAGGCTCCAGAGAGAACCACCACTGTTAGAGACAAGCCCTGAGCAACTTCTGCCCTGAGCAACTTCTGACCTTTCCTCATCCGCCCACCCCGCCACACCTAACTGATTCCATACCCCCACCCTGCCACACCTAACTAATTAACACCCTGCCTGGCAACTGCAGAGACGTGAGAACTGTACTGTGAATTCTCGGAATAACCACAAACTGTCCTAGGCCAAAGGCCAAGAAGATTCTGTAAATTTCCACCACCTGCCTCCTCCAGCCCCCCCCCACCACCAAAAACCCTAACCCTAACCCTAACCCTTTAAAAGACCGCTCCAGCTCAATAAAATTGGACTCTTGATAAGTGTACATTTGCTTGAGTCTCTTCCTCTCTCTCTCACCCATCTTATTTCAGGTTAGGGTCCTCCTCGCCCCCATGAATAACTAGGTCCCATGGGACGGGACACGTGGCACCCAACGTGGGGCTCGAGGCACGGACCTCACCGGACGGAGACGCCTAATTCACTGACCTCCAGAGGATTTGTTAAGTGGTCACCGCTTCTCCACCCAAGAAGATGGCAAGACCTGGTAAGTTTTCCCTCTTCATTCCGTCCCATCAAGATGGGCCATTCATTGTCTAAAGAGGCTTCTTTCATAAAGGATTTAAAAGCCTCTCTCAGAGAGCAAAGAATACGGGTAAAGAAAAAGGATCTTATAGAGTTTTTTTATTTTTGTTGATAAGACATGTCCATGGTTTATGATTGATGGACCTAATATTCATCCCCAAAAGTGGCAAAGAGTATGTAGAGAATTAAATCAGAAACTCACTGAGGAAGGCAATGACACACTATCCCCAACTATTTTCTCTTTCTGGGGCTTAATTCGAGACATTGTTGAGGAAGCGAATAATGACTCTGGTAAATGCCACCTTCTCTCTGTGGCCGAACATTGTCTCTCATCTTCACAGCCTGGCTCCCACTGCCCTTCGCATCCCCCCTCTCGAGCTTCAGACTCCTTTTCTCTCGTTGATGTTTCTGACTCTCATACTTCTGACCCTTCGAGTCTTCCCCAACTTTACCCTCCACTAAGACCATGGTTCTGATGGGGGCCCTTCAGCCTGGTCTCCCATCACTGGTAGCCATCCCGCAGGGTTACGCTAAATTAGTCATTGACCTTAAAGATTGCTTCTTTTGCATTCCGCTCCACCCAGAGGATTGCAAACGTTTTGCCTTCAGCCTCCCTATTGTTAATTGTATCGGTCCATCTCCCCACTTCCAATGGAAAGTTTTGCCACAAGGGATGGCCAATAGCCCTACACTCTGTCAAAAATTTGTTGCCCAAACAATATATCCCTTTCGGCTTAAATATCCTAATTTATATATCATTCATTATATGGATGATATTTTATTAGCAAGACCAGAGACAACAAATTTATATGAGGTGGGACAAGAATTAATCCTTATACTCCAAAAATTTGGACTACAAATAGCCCCAGAGAAGGTTCAAATCCATCCTCCCCACCTTTTCCTTGGATTTGAATTACACTCCAATAAAATCCTATCTCAAAAAATCCAGTTAAGAAAAGATTCTTTAAAAACACTTAACGATTTCCACCGGCTCTTGGGGGACATTAATTGGTTACGACCTTATTGAAAATTGACTACTGGAGAACTTAAACCCTTGTTTGATATTTTGCGAGGGGATTCTGACCCTTCCTCTGCTCGAGAGCTTACTACAGAGGCTAAAAATTCCTTACAAATTGTTGAAAAGGCCATTCAGGCACAAAAGATTGGATACTTCTCTCCCACCTCCCCGTTATGGTTACTTATTCTCCCTACAACCTTTACACCCACCGGTCTTTTATGACAAACTAAGCCTTTATATTGGATCCATTTACCTGCTACCCCCGCCACACAAAATTCTGCCTACCTACCCCTCCCTGGTTGCCCAGGTTTTAAAACTTGGGAGAGAAAGTTCCCTTAAACTTTTTGGAAAAGACCCAGACACCATTAGTGTGCCTTATAGCGCCTCCCAGGTTCAATGGCTAGTACAGTCTTCTGATGAATGGGCTGTTGATTGTTTCCTTCCAAGGCAAAGTAGATAATCATTATCCTTCAGACAGACTAATTCAATTCCTTTATAGACAGTCCATTGTTTTCCCAAAACAGACTAAAAGCTCTCCCATTCCTGGAGCCATGTTAGTTTTTACTGATGGTTCTTCATCTAGAATTGCAGCCTTGAACATCAATGGAAAAATCTCCAAGGTCCAAACTAAACTTTCTTCGGCACAGCTTGTGGAATTGGTTGCTGTTATACAGGTCTTTGAGACTCTCTCCAATCACCCATTTAACCTTTGTACTGACAGTGCCTATGTAGCCAGCTCAGTCCCTTTGCTTGAGACGGTCCCTTACATCCATCCCTCTACCAATGCTTCCCCTCTTTTTGCTAAACTTCAACAACTAATGCTGGCCAGGATTCACCCCTTTTTTGTGGGACATATTCAAGCACATTCTGGTCTTCCTGGGCCCTTAAGTAAAGGAAATGACCTTGTGGATCAGGCAACTCAAAATAGTTCTGTTATCCTAACGGGAATGATCGCCCCACCTGACCCCATATCTCAGGCACAAGAGACACATCGGTTACACCATCTTAATGCCCAAACTCTCTGACAGATGTTTTCTACCACCCAAGAACAGGCCCGACAGATAGTCCGCCAGTGCCAGGGCTATATAACATTTCTGCCTGAGCCACACTTGGGGGTCAATCTTCATGGCCTTACACCAGGAGAACTATGGCAAATGGATATCACCCATCATTCTCCCTTTGGCAAATTAAAATATATTCATGTGTCTATAGATACCTTTAGTGGATTTATTTGTGCTTCCCTTCAGATGGGGGAAGCTACTAAACATGTTATTAATCATATATTTGCTTGCTCTGCCTTTATGCCATTGCCAAAAGTCATCAAAACAGACAATGGCCCTGGGTATACCAGCACTAGCTTTAAACAATTCTGTGCTCAATTAAAAATTAAACATCTTACTGGTATTCCCTATAATCCACAGGAACAAGGTATAGTAGAAAGAGCACATCAAACCCTTAAAAATATGCTTTCCAAGCCACAACACTCAGGGGGAATATTATAACCCCAGGCAACAAATCCCAAAACATTATTAAACCATACTTTGTTTGTTTTAAATTTCTTGACCCTTGATAAAGATGGTAAATCCACGGCTGATAGATTTTGGCACCCTTCTACATCAAATAATTATGCTCAAGCATTATAGAAGGCCCATTAACTCTTAAGTGGTCCGGCCCAGATCCTGTGTTAATATGGGGGAAAGGACATGCTTGCATATATGATTCTAAAGAACAAAATGCTAGATGGCTCCCAGAGAGACTAATAAAATTGATTAATTCTCCCAGGGAAACCCCTGAGAAATATTTTAATTGTGTTTAATTACAGAAAGATGCTTGGCCTTGCCATTCTCTCATTTTACTTGTAACCCAGTTGGTGGTAAGTGCCCCTTCCCCTTATCAAATTTATAACTACACTTAGATCATTGAAAACCAGGCCGGAGATATTGTTAACTCTAGCTCTTCGGTCGGATCCCAGCCCCAATGGCCGGATCTAGAAGTGGATCTCTGCGCCCTTGCCCTTGGAGCAAACCCTGATTGGGGCACGGCAGAGGAACTATGGCCTCAGCCCAACAACAAGGCACCTGAATTGGCCAGACGCAGCCTTGATTTCCCTGGCTGTAGAAACACTGGCGAAAGAAACCCCCTTCATGGTGCAGTGGAAGGTGTATATGTTTGCCCCGGAGCCCACCGAGATAAGTCCCTTAATTACAAGTGTGGATGGGCTGGTGATTATTTTTGTGCCTCCTGGGGTTGTGAAACTACTGGGGACACCTATTGGAAGCCCTCCTCCTCCTGGGATTATATCTCAGTAAAAAGAAAATGGGTACACCCTAAAGCAACACCCAACCACTCCCCTCGGGACTTAGTAAGACTCTGTGATCCCAACCAGTCCCCTACATGTGGCTGGTGTAGCCCCCTATTAATCCAATTCAATTCCCGAGCCAGACAACACGATTGGACCGGCCAAGTATTTGAATGGAGACTCCGAATCTATAGAGAAAGAAAAGACTTTGGGCTCACTTTTAAAATAAAATTACTCAAAGCTATTCCCAATAAAAATTCTGCAGCCATGGGACCAAACCCTGTCTTACTCAAACCAGCCAGACCCAAATTAACTGTTGTCTCAAGGTCTACCACACCCCCTATTGTTACTCAGTTATCTCAAAAATATACCTTGTTCCAACCCACCATCCCTGAGGGACCCCCAATTCGGCTGATCTCATTGTTTCTTTAGTAAACGCCTGCCTAGAAGCTATTCATAATACTAGCAATCCTGATTATCAAGAATGTTGGATCTGCTTCTCTCCTACACCTCCCTTTTATGAGGGTGTTGCGATGCTTATGACCCCTATATTTACTAATGACACAGATGGCCTGCCTTGGCATGCTGCTTCAGATGGAGGCCTTACTCTTAGTTCCATTTCAGGTACTGGACTCTGTCTTGTTGGCCCTAAAATGTTGCCCCCATTCACTCCTATCAGTCTGTAATCAGACTATTGTTATCAATAGAACATCCACTTATACTAAGGCTCCCAATAACACCTACTTTGCCTGCTCTTCGGGTCTAACTCCTTTTATAACCAATGAGGACTTTGTTAATAACAAGGATTATTGTGTTGTAGTCACTGTACTACCACGGTTCTTTGTTCATGATCCAGAGAGTTTCCTAACTACATTCAACAGAGGTATATCTGTTAGGCAGAAAAGAGAACCCCTGACCACCATTATTCTGACTGTACTCCTGGGGCTTAGTGCTGCAGGAGCCGGGACAGGTATTGCCTCAATGGCTACCTCCCAACACATTTTTCACATCTCAGTGCCTTAGTGGATAGAGATCTCAGCCTCATACATGAGGGAATACAAAATCTTAAGGATTCATTAGCTTCCCTTTCTGAGGTAGTTCTTCAAAATCGGAGAGGATTAGATTTAGTCTTCCTTAAAGAAGGAGGACTCTGTGTAGCCCTCAAGGAAGAATGCTGTTTCTACTCAGATAAGACTGGGCTAGTACAAAATAGCCTTGACAAAGTTAAAAGGAATCTAGAAGATAGAAAAAGGACTTGAGAACAACAAAAATCTTGGTATAAAAATTGGTTTTCCACATCTCCATGGCTAACCACTCTGATTCCTAGTCTGCTAGGACCTTTTGTAGGTATCCTTTTACTTCTCTCTTTTGGCGCCTGGGCCTTTAAATGATTAACAAGTTTTGTAAAGAGTCAGGTAGATTCTACAATCAAGCCGATGGAAGTCCACTACCATTGCCTCGCCACAGAAGAAACATCTGCCGCTGACCTGCCAAAAGAACAAGACAACCCCCCATCTCGACCCTTAGACTTTATCTCCCTGCAAAAATCCACCCTGGGGTGGAAATTTTGGCCCCGCCCCTCCGAATAATAACTCAGGTCTCTGCAACCCCTCATACTAATTGGCTACCAAACATATTTCCTCCAGGATCCTTATGGGGTTTTGACAGTCTTGTTGAGAGCAAAATGCGTTACATTTCCACAAAGTGAGTGGTCTGGTAAGTCAGCGACGGAACGGGTGGCTAAGTCTCGACCCGCCTAAGACAGGACGACCTCGCCGAGAGGAGGCCGATCCAATGACGGGTAAGGGTCCAGCACTGCCCTTCTAACAGGCTCAGACCCCATTTGTGTCCCTTGTTCTAAGGTCAATCCAAATGACTTTATCAAAATCAATGACCTATGAGTAACAGCGCTCAACCTACTCTGGGGAATGCTCGCCTCTCTGATGTCAGGTTGCTCCTCTGGATCCATTTTTACTCTTAAACAAAAATAATCAGCCACCAAAACAAGCCCTTCTTTGGGACATCATCAGGGGGTGGCGGTAACCTCCCTATCCTAGTCCTTGTATACAGAAGAGAGGGAAATGTTAGAGACAAGCCCTGAGCAACTTCTGCCCTGAGCAACTTCTGACCTTTCCTCATCCCCCCACCCCACCACACCTAACTGATTCCATCCCCCCACCCCGCCACACCTAACTAATTAACACCCTGCCTGGCAACTGCAGAGACGTGAGAACTGTACCATGAATTCTCAGAATAACTGCAAACTGTCCTAGGCCAAAGGCCAAGAAGATTCTGTAAATTTCCACCACCTGCCTCCTCCAGCACCCCCCTCACCCAAAACCCTAACCCTAACCCTAACCCTTTAAAAGACTGCTCCGGCTCAATAAAATTGGACTCTTGACAAGTGTACATTTGCTTGAGTCTCTTCCTCTCTCTCGCCCATCTTATTTCAGGTTAGGGTCCTCCTCGCCCCCATGAATAACTAGGTCCCACGGGACGGGACACACCACTGCTCTCTAACTAAAAAATAAAAATAGATTTGCCATCAATATATATTTCTAATGACTAGTTATTATCCCATTTTATTCAAACTATTCTTACTTTTGTTCGATTTTATAGACAGAGGAGGATATAAGAGAGAATAAGTATACATCAATGCATCAAGAAGAGAGAGCCGACAGTGACCAGGAAGTGGGTTACCTCCATCTCATCCACCATGCCAAGAAGTCATTACAGGGGAAGCAGTGACATGAATACTACTCTCTCAGCTAATCTGAAAACCAATTACAAAGAAATGATAACAGTCATTGTGGTCACTCAAACCTCATAAAAACATAGATTCAGAGTCTGTAAGGAAAGCAACACGAAATCAGATCTGTACCTCAACTACCATGGCTCAGGGAGTACCATGGAATAGGGGCAGAAAAATTCTAAGAGCCTCAGGGTGGGTGGGAATAGCCTGAAACACCATGTTTCCCCATCCCTGAAGAGACTTACTGAGGTCTCTTGGTCTCCACAATGAATACCAATAACTCCACCAAATACACTCAGCAGGATTGGGGTGGGAGAGATAAGTCTATGTGGTCAGCCATTTTATTAAAAACCAAAAAAAATTTTAAAATAATATATGAGCTGGAAAGATAGCTCATTGGTTAAGGAGCATACCTGCCAAGCCTAATGACCTGGGCTCAATTCCCTAGTGTCCATGTTAAAAGCCAGAAGCACAAGTTGTACAGGAAGCTGGAGTTCATCTGTGGTGGCTGGAGGCCCTGGCATGCCCATTCTCTCTGTCTCTCTTCTCTCTATCTCTCTCTACTTGCAAATAAATAAATAGGGCTGGAGATATTGCTTAGTGGTTAAGCACTTGCCTGTGAAGCCTAAGAACCCCGGTTTGAGGCTCCATTCCCCAGGACCCATGTTAGCCAGATGCAGAAGGGGGCACATGCATCTGGAGTTCATTTGCAGTGGCTGGAGTCCCTGGCACGCCCATTCTCTCTCTAACTGCCCCCCTCTCTCTCTCTCTCTCTGTGTCTCTCTCAAATAAATAAATTAAAATAAGCAAACAAATGAATAAAATAATCTATTTTATTTTTTAAAGGCCAGATACATGGCTTAGCTGTTAAGGTGCTTGCCTGTAAAGCTTAAAGACTCAGGTTTGATTCCCACAGAAGTGAGATGCACAAGGTGGATCATGCATCTGGAGTTCATTTACAGTGGTCTGAGGCCCTAGTACATCCATATTCTCTCTCTCTCTCTATATATATATATATATATATGTGTGTGTGTGTGTGTGTGTGTGTGTGTGTGTGTATGTGTGTAATAAAATAATTAAAAATTAATTAATCTAGAAGCATTATGGAAATGGTTCAACTATAAAAAATGAACATGGGGCTGGAGAGATGGCTTAGTGGTTAAGCGCTTGCCTGTGAAGCCTAAGGACCCCGGTTCAAGGCTTGGTTATGCAGTCCCACGTTAGCCAGATGCACAAGGGGGTGCACGCGTCTGGAGTTCGTTTGCAGAAGCTGGAAGCCCTGGCTCGCCCATTCTCTCTCTCTCCCTCTATCTGTCTTTCTCTCTGTGTCTGTCGCTCTTAAATAAATAAATAAATAAATAAATAAATAAATAAATAAATAAATAAATAAAATTAAAAAAAAAAAAACTCTGCACTTTCTTAAAAAAAAAAAAATGAACATGGCCCTTAAGTCCTTCCCTCTATTCTCCCTCTATCCTCCTTCCCTTATAACTCCTTTCAAGTTTCCTGCCCTCTTTCTACTAAGAAAAGGGTATTGTATACATGTAACTAGAGGAACAGACTACTGAGAGTGGAATGGCCTAAGTGGAGTCAGGGAAGGTATTGGGTAAAGGAAGGGTGGCAGGAGAGTTAATAAAAATTTGAGATGTTTTTAATAAGCCATATGGAAACCTACTTTTTCAAATAATGGTATACCTAGAAGCCATGGATTGCTACTAGAAAATTTTCAGTGCCAGAGGTGGGATACCTTCCAGTGAGTTGTTGGCCAGGGAAGTCCCTGATGCCCTGAAAACAATGCAGGCTATTGTCAACATTCTTGTATAACCACCAGAATTTGATGGTAAGACCCTATTGTTGAATACTCTACATGCTTGTGCTGTAGGTCACTGATAAATCAGGCTGGAACTTAACTCCTCCATGTTAACTGGCTATCAGAAAGCTGGAAAGAGCTATCCTGCATGCAGCCAATTGGGAGAAAGAAGTCATAAGTGGTGTTAAACAGCAGTGGACCCTGCAAGCTCTAAGACTGGCCAGCCTGGCCAAATGCACCAACTGGTGCATTAACATGTCTGTTATGGGGGAAGCCAACTGCTCTCTAATTAGACTGGAGGCCCACTTCATGGGAGGGAATACATGCCTGGTATTGAAAGTCTAGTCCAGGAGTCAAAAGAATTTCCAGTGAATATGGCAGATTGGTAATGACACTACAGCTCTAGGGGTAAGATTAGGCAAGATTTGTGGGACTCCAATATTAGTAGGTCCCATAAGACCTCTACTAGGTGGGCATGGGGTTGCACATTCTGGAATATGCCAATTCCTATGCTCTCTGGCACAGCTAAGATGACACCATAGGAACCCTGTTAGCCTCTCAAGCTGGGACCATCTCACTTTACCTAACTTGGGTCACCACAGTCAAGTGGGCACAGAAGTCTGGTCAGCCTTCTCCACACCTCCTACATTCAGATAGGGAATCAATTCACTAAGTATGTCCCTACAGTTCCAAAGCAAGGGCCCACACTTTTGCCCTACCATGCCCCTCCAGTCCCTGTGGGTCCCCACAGTACCAGAGCCAGAGCCCACACTTCTGGCCCACAATGCCCTGCCAGCCCCAGCACATTCACACTGTGCCAGAGCTAAGACCCACACTTCTTCTGCCCCAACCCAGCCACTGGCCCCTGAGGTTCCCCAATCTGCCAGCCTCAGCAAATCTTTCCAGCCTTGGCCACCTCCTCTGATCACACCAAGCCACACTGCTGGCCCTGTCCACACATCTACAACCCGACACTGGCCACCTCCTTAGAAACATGGTTTGACCTGGTTTATGGATCCTGGAGCCCACCATCTCTCCACCCCTTCCCCCTTCCCATCCCCCTCACACAACCAGAATCTGCATACTGGCACCCAGTTGGGGCATTGTTTCTGCCCCAGATGGGGATCACAGTAATATCTGGCAACAATCCACCTGAGGGTACCAATGAGTACTCCAAAAGCTGCTCAGCTGGAGTACAGTGGGGGAGCAGGGCTAAGTACTACTGTTCCTGAACCTCACAGGCAAGGCATGGCTGTGATTTCATGTTGAGGAGATTATGGACCTCCAACTGCAGCCTTCCTATAAGCCACCAGACCAAAGCTGCTGGCACACTTGCAGTCTTCATGACCTTCATGCCTGTGGATATACTATCCCACCCCAAGCCAGTCCAAAACCAAGACAGAACACTGACTGAAGATCTTAAGAGGGAAAATTTTTGCTGCCTCCCTAATAAAACATTACTGTTATCCTAAAAGTGGTAGATCCCAAAACACACACACACACACACACACACACACACACACACAAAATAGCTCATAATATACAGAGTTAAGCTAATAAGAATTACTTCAGATTTTTCAATGGCAACACTTAAAGCCAGAAGAGCTTGGAGTGGAGTATTTCAAAAATTAAATAACCACAAATACCAACCCAAGCTACTATACCCAGAAAAACTATCCCTCATAATAGAAGGTGAAAGAAAAACCTTTCACAATATAAACCAGCTATATGATTACATGTACACCAAACCAGCTCTAAAGTGCATACTTCATGGAATACCCCACACTCAGGAGATGAACAACATTCACAAGAGGGGAGAAAAAGAAACAATCAGAACTACATTGGTTATAAAAGCATGCAAAGACCAAAACAACACCAGCCTCCACAAAACTATAAACATTACAGGGATTAACTCACATCTCATAGTTATTAACTCTGAACATAAATGGCCTCAATTCCCTAATCAAAATATATAAGTTAGCAGGATGGATTAGGAAACTGGATCCATCCATTTGCTGTCTACAAGAAACCAATCTGATAATTAAAGATAAACACCTCCTTAAAAGAAAACATTCCAAGCAAATGGAATCATGAAACAAGAAGGAAGAGTTGTACTTATTTTGGAAAAAAATTAACTTTAAACAGAAAGCAATCAAAAGAGAAAAAGGCAACTTTATGTTCAACAATACAAGAAGGTATTGCAATCATAAACCTATATGCACCAAACACAGGAGCACCTAGTTTTTTGGTTTTGGGTTTTTTGGGGGTTTTTTTGTTTGTTTTGTTTTTGTTTTTTTTTTTTTTTTTTTTGGAGGTAGGGTCTTACTCTAACCAAGGCTGACCTAGAATTCACTATGTAGCCTGAGGTTGGCCTTGAACTCATGGCAATCCCTCCTACCTCTGCCTGACAAGTGATGGGATTAAAGGCATGCACCACTACATCCAGCTAAGGGAACCTAATTTTATATTTAAAAATTACTAGACAATAAAGCAGATATAGATCCCAGTACAATAATAGTAGAGACTTTAACACCCCACTATCATCAATAGATCCTCTAGCAGAAAATAAACAATGGATCTAAACAATGTCATAGATCAATAGACTTAACACACGTCTATAGAACATTCAATCTTAATTCTAATGAACACACATTCTTCTAAAGCAACTCATGATACCTTCTCCAAAATAGATCATATATTAGGTCATAAACAATGTCTCCACAAACTCAGAAAAATTGACATAATTCCCTGCATCATATACAAACACAATGCATTAAAACTAGAAATCAACAACAGTAACAACAGAAAACACATCAACTCCTAGAGACTGAAGAACTCACTATTAAATAATGAATGTGTTATTGAAGAAATCAGAAAGGAAATCCATAAATTTATCAAACTGAATAACAATGAAAATATAACATATCAAAACTTATGGGTCACAATGAAGGCACTTTTAACAGAGAAGCTCATAGCACTAAATTCCTATTTTACAAAAACAAGGAGATTTCAAATAAACAATTTTAATATACATTAGATGGTGCTGGAAAGGCAAGAATAATCCAAGCCCAAAAGTACCAGATGGAAATGGGGAAAATTTGAAGCATTCCCATTAAAGTCTGGAGCAAGACAGGGTGCCCACTCTTGCATGGCTTTTCAACATAGTAGTTGAAGCTTTAGCTCAAGAAATAAGACAAGAGGAACAAATAAATGAATACATGTTGGAAAGAAAGAACTCAAACTAGCCCTGTTTACACATGATTTTATATATATATAAGTGACCCAAAAGATTTCACACACAAAAAAAGAAAAGCAAAAACATGTCCCAAAGTGATACATTCTTTCAGTAAAGTGGCAAGATACAAAATTAATAAACAAAAATCAGAAGCCTTCTTATATGCCAAAGATAAATATATGGATTAAGAAATATCTTAGGAGGCAAGGTAGGAGAATCATGAGTTTAAGGCTAGCCTGAGACTACATAGTTAATTCCAGATAAGCCTGGGCTAGAGTAAGACCTTACCTCAAAAAGAAAAAAACATAAAGAAATAAAGAAATAATTGATGCTATCCCATTATCAACAGCCACAAAAAAAAGAAAAGAAGTACTTTGGAGTATCATTACCAAGGAAGTGAAAGACCTGTACAATGGGAAGATAAAAGCACTGAAGAATGAAAGAGGATACAATAAGATGGGAAGATCTCCCGTGCACATGGATTGAAAATGTTAATATTGTGAAAATGGCTATGCTACCAAAACTATCATATAGATTGAATGTGATTCTAATAAAAAATTTCAGCAACATTCTTAACAGAAATAAAAAAAAATAATCTTAAAATTTATATGGAATAACAGACAGCATGGGATAACCAAACATCTTCAACAAAAGACATACATCTTGAGGTATCACCATACATGATTGCAAAATATACTACAAATCCATCATAACTAAAACAGCACAGAACTGGAACAAAAACAGACATACAGAACAAAGGAATAGAAGAGAAGACCCATCTCTGAATCCAAGCAAATACAGTTACCTCAATTTTGACAATGGAACAAAAATACACACTGGAGCAAGGACAGCATCTTTAACAAATGATGTTGGAGAAATTGGATAACTGCCTGTACAAGAATCAAATTAGACCCATTTATCTCAACCTGAATAAAAGTAAACTCTAAATGGAATAAGGGCCTCAATATAAAACATGAAACTATGAAACAACTAGAAGAAAAAATAGGGAGTACACTCCATGATGTAGGTATAGGGAAAGACTTCCTGAATAAGACCCCAGTAGTATAGGAAATTAGATCAATACTAAACCACTGGGATCTTTTGAAACTAGAAAGCCACTGTACAGACAAGAAAACCATCAACAGAGTGAGTAAACAACCCACAGAAAGGGAGGAAATCTTCCCCAGCTATACCTCCAATGAAAGTCTAATATCTAAAATTTACAAAGAATTCAAAAAAACTAAGCAATAGAAAAATCAAACAACCCAATCAAAAAAAAAAAAAAAATGGGGTAGAGATTTGAACAGAGAATTGTCAAAGGAAAAAATATAAATGGCTATTACACATTTGAGGAGATGTTTAGTTTTCAGAGAACTGCAAATCAAAACAACTCTGTGGTGGTTTGAATAGAATAGATGGCCCCCAATATATTCAGTTATCTGTTTGTAGTTTGCATCTTTAGCTGCCTGGCTGGAGGCAGTATCACTGTGTGGATCTTAAGGTGTGGTGGTGGGTTTCAGATTTCAATCTAAAGATATGCAAAGTGTGCCTAGCTGGAGTTCCTGAAGTGTGCTGTGGTTTTTGGCTTTTTGGCTTGTGCTTCCTTCCCTCTCTCTGCTTGGTCCTGTGAAGGCAGGCCAGCTTCTTCTGCCATTATGGAACTTCCCCTGGATCTGTAAGCTTCAATAAATCCCTTCCTCCATAACTGTGCCTGGTCTGGAAGTTCATCTCAGTGAACCTGAATATGTCTGCTACAAACTCTAGGATTCCATCTCACTCCAGTAAGGATGGAATTCATCAAAAAGTCAAATGACAATAAATGATGGCTAGGTAGTGGGGAAAGAGGAACCTTTACCCACTGTTGGTGGGAGTGCAAACTTTTACAACCACTATAGAAATCAGTATGGAGACTCCTGAAATAGTTGAAAAGAGCATTACCACTTGTTCCAGCAATACCATTTCTGGACATATGCCCTAGAGACTCCACTCTTTACTACAGAGATACTTGCTCAGCCATGTTTGTGGCTGCTCTATTTACAGGGGAACTGGAATCAGCCCAGATGCCCATAAAGTGATGAATGGATAATTAAGATGTGGTACATATATACAATGGAATTCTACTCAGTAGTGAGGAAAAATAAAACAATAACATTAACCAATAAATGGAGGAGATTAGAAAAAAAATCATTCTAAGAGAGATCAGAGGTCACACAGGCACAGAAAGACAAATGCCACTTGTACTCACTCATCTGAAGTTTCTAACTATAATCAATAAGAAGTTGATGCAAGCCATACTCAGCACCAGAAATACGGGCATAAAACTACAATGAGAACAGCAGAGAGAAGAACTAGGAAGAACAGAGAACAGGAGTTACCTGACAAGATAGGGGAGGGCAGAATATTGGAACTGGAAGGTTCTTGAATGTATAAGGGGTAGGGAGGGTGGATAGGGAATTACTCAAAAGTTAAGACAACATGAATTAGTCCCATAGCAATCCTATATCTGACAAGCATTCTACCACATATAACCACTAATAATGGATAAAGGGGAACAACCTGAACATGCGGTGGAAAAAGCATAACCTTAAAACTGTTGGTAATTCTCAGGGCCAGAGCTGGGTTGTTCCCACAGTAAGCTGTGTACCATGAGATCCCTAAAACAATGTAGGCCATTGCCAAAACACTTGAGTACTTGCCAGAGCTAAAAGGCAAGACCCTGTTGCTGAAGCCACCACAGACCATGGTCCCAGGACATCAGATTAACATAGTGGAACCAAACAGTAAACCATCTCGCTCCTGGCTAGCCCCCATAGTGTTGGAAAGCACTATGGGAGCTGCTAGAAGAAAACAGGCACCAACTGCATGAATAAACAGGGAGTCCTACAGAACACAAAACCAGCCAGGTGAACAAGAGTAAACCCTAGTACAATAGTGGCACACAGTCTCGTGAGTAACCACCTGTTCTCTGATTGGACATGCAGCCTGCTCAGAGGGAAAGAACTCATACCTGATACTGGAAACCAAGTCAGATTCACATAGTCAGGAATTTCATATTTCATAGAGAAGCCCCACTGCTCTCTGGAGAAGAGTGGGCTTGAACACAAAAATCTCTCATATAACTTTGCATACTCCCTATAACCCAAGCTGCTTTCACTCCAGGTTTCAAAAACTGTTTTATTTTACAAATGACAGAGAAAGTGTACAAGAATCAGAATTCCATTGATAAGACAAAAAGATAATCAATGGCCCACCATGAGACTTGCAACCTCTTCCATATCTGCCAGGACCCAGGACAACTTGCAGTTGAAATCACACCATGGACACCGCTTTTACTGTTACCCTGATAACCAGCTCCAGGGTAATGGTGGAAGACACAGTGATCAAGCAAGCACAACTTATCAAAGCAGAAATCCAGAGGCCACAAAGCACTCAACATAAAATCAGACTGCAAGTAGGCCTGCCATGACTTAGGGAACATTGCAAAAAAGGTGGTGGAAATGATTGTAAGAGCCACAGAGTTGGTGAGAAAACTCCATGGCATGGTACCCCCACTAACCCATGGGGACTGACTGAAATACCATAACCCCACAATAATCTGTTAAAAAATTAATAAACCACAAACAATAAACTGAGGGATCTCTAACAATATTGCTTAGTCCCACAATGAAATTCTTCAATGAAAACATAGAAGACACAACAGGAATAGAAACTCAGAATGTAAGCACAATAAGCTATGTGACCCTGACCAAGTGAATCGCTGAACTGGTAGTAACTCACAAGAAACAACAATCTAATAAATGAAACGCAACAGATTTATCCCTTACAGCAAAGAGCTTAACTTAATTGAGGAAGCCAAGAGACCTCAAAAGAGAGAAAAATGAATTGAAGGTGAGTTAACAAACAAAGGATCTCATTAAATAGCTGGTTAAGCTTAATGAAGACATGATTAAATTCAAAAATGAATTCTAAGATGCATGAAGAAAATGAAACCACAGCCTGAAATTGGAACTTGACAAAGGTATGAATAAAATACAGAAAAATGTAACAGAAAACAAAAATTAAGTGAAGCTTTTAGAAGTCTCCTCAGAAACCCCCAGTAACAGAGTTAACCATGTGGACCATAAGGACCTTGGATCAGGAAGACAAGACAGAAGAAATTTCACAGGAGTCCAAAAACTTTGGTAACTTCAAAAAATCATGCAAATAGAATCTGACAGAGCTGTGGGATATCCTAAAACTGACAAACATCCAGATCATGGGTATACCAGAAGGGAAGAAATTCAGGCCAAAGGCATGAAGAACATTTTCAACAAAATACATAACACTAAATGCCTTCATAACAAAGACAGAGAGATATCAAATTAATAACCTAACCATCCACCTAAAGGCATTGGAAAAACAAGAACAATTCAACCCTAAGAGCTCCAGACAGAAAGGAATAATTGACATCAGAGCAGAATATAATGAATTGGACATTAAGAAAACAATAAAGAAAATTGATGAAACAAAAAGCTAGTTCTTTTGACAAAATAAACAAGATTGAAAAATCATTGGTCAACTTGATCAATTGAAAAAAGACAAGAAAATAAAATCACAAATTTGCAAGTTAAAAAATAAAAATGGAGATGGGCTGGAGAGATGGCTTAGCAGTTAAGCATTTGCCTGTGAAGCCTAAGGACCCTGGTTCAAGGCTCGATTCCCCAGAACCCACATTAGACAGATGCACAAGGGGGCGCATGCATCTGGAGTTCGTTTGCAGTGGCGGGAGGCCCTGGCGTGCCCATTCTCTCTCTCTCTCTCTCCCTCTTTCTCTCTCTGCCTCTTTCTCTGTCTGTATCTTTCAAATAAATAAATAAAATGAACAAAAAAAAATTTTTTTTAAATAAATAAAATAAAGAGATCAAAACAGACATCAATGACATTGGAAGAATCATCAGGCCATATGTACAAAAACTCTACTCCACAAAGTTGCATAACTTGGAAAAAATGGACGAATTTCTAAACACATGCAACCTACCAAAACTAAATTCAAAGCAGATAAATCTTCTAAACTAACTTATTACAGCCATTGAAATTGAAAATGTAATTTTTAAAATACTCCCTAGAATAAGAACTACAGAACAGGGCTGGAGAGATGGCTTAGCGGTTAAGCGCTTGCCTGTGAAGCCTAAGGACCCCGGTTCGAAGCTCGGTTCCCCAGGTCCCACGTTAGCCAGATGCACAAGGGGGCGCACGCGTCTGGAGTTCATTTGCAGAGGCTGGAAGCCCTGGCACGCCCATTCTCTCTCTCTCCCTCTATCTGTCTTTCTCTCTGTGTCTGTCGCTCTCAAATAAATAAATAAATAAAAATTAAAAAAAAAAAAAAAGAACTACAGAACATAATGGATTCTCAGTCAAATTCTACTAAACCTTCATGGAAGGACTGAAAGAACTTTTTCTTAAGCTTTTTCACATAATCAGAGGATAGGGAAGGTTCTGCGAATTCCTTTTATAAAGCTGGCATCACCCTAATACCAAAACCAGACAGAGGTACAACAGTGAAAGATAACTATAGTCTTATATCCCTGATGAACTAAGATGCAAAAATCTTAAAGAAAATCCTCAGAAACCAAATTCCAAAAACATCATCCACCTTGGTCAAATAGGCTTCATCCCAGGGATGCAGAGGTGGCTCAACATATGGAAATTGATTAATGCAATACACCACATACATAAACTTAAGCACAAGAACCACATGATCATTGCAATAGATAAGAGAAGGGTTTTGATAAAATACAACATCACTTCATGGTTTAAATGCTAGAGACAATAGCCATTGAGGGTTTATATCTCAACAAAATGAAGGCTATAAACAAAGCACCTAAAGCCCAAATCATACTTAATGAGGAAAGACTCAGAGAGTTCCCATTGAGAACAAGACAGGGGTGCCCACTCTCACTGCTGCTCTTCAACGTAGTATTAGAAGTGCTAGCCCAGTCAATATGACAGGAGAATGATATAAAAGGGATACAAATTGAAAAGGAAGAAGTCAAACTAGCCCTATTTGAAGATGACATTATCCTATATGTAAGTGACCAAAAGACTACCATAAACCCTCTAAAGGGGATAAATTCCTTCTGCAAAGTTCCAGTATATAAAATTGACACACAAAAATCAGTAGCCTTCCTATGTGCAAAAGAAAAATATAAAGAGAAAGAAATCAGTGAAGCTGTCTCATTTCAAATAGCCACCAATAAAAGAAAAAAAAAAAATTGGGGCTGGAGACATGGCTTAGAAGTTAAGCACTTGCCTGTGAAGCCTAAAGACCTGGTTCGAGGCTTGATTCCCCAGAACCCACATTAGCCAGATGCACAAGGGGGCGCACACATCTGGAGTTCATTTGCAGTGGCTGGAGGCCCTGTTTCACCCATTTCCTCTATCTATCTATCTATCTATCTATCTATCTATCTATCTATCTATCTATCTACCTACCTACCTACCTATCTATCTATCTATCTATCTATCTATCTATCTATCTATCTATCTATCTATATATCTTTCTCTCTGCCTCTTTCTCTCTCTGTCTGTTGCTCTCAAATAAATAAATAAAATGGGGCTGGAGAGATAGCTTAGCAGTTAAATGCTTGCCTGTGAAGCCTAAGGACCCCAGTTCGAGGCTCGATTCCCCAGGACCCACGTTAGCCAGATGCACAAGGGGGCACACGCATCTGGAGTTCGTTTGCAGTGGCTGGAAGCCCTGATGTGCCCATTTATCTATCTGCCTCTTTCTCTCCCTCTGTCACTCTCAAAAAAATAAATAAAAACAAACCAAAAAATATTTTTAAAAAATAAATAAATATTTTTTAAAAAATCAAATACCTTGGAATAACACTAACCAAGAATGTGGAGGATCTATATAATTAAAACATAAACACACTCAAGAAAGAAATTGAGGATATGAGAAGATGGAAAGACTTCCCATGCTCCTAAGTAGGTAGAACTTATATTGTGAAAATGGTAATTCTACCAAAATCAATCTAAAAATACAATGCAATACCAATAAAAGTCCTGGCACCATTCTTCAGAAATACAGAAAGATAATCAAACATTCATATGGAATGGCATAAGGCCTTGAATAGCCAAAGATATACTGAGCAAAAGAAATACCTTTGGAGGTATCACCATAACTGATCTAAAACTATACTACAAATCCATAGAAACAAAAACAGCATATTACTGGCATCAAAACAGACATATAGACCAATGGGTCAGGATTTAAGACTCAGTCCTTAGGTTTAGTAACTACAAATACTTAATCTTTGACAAAGATGCCAACAATGTTGTAGCAAATAGTTTTAGGTTCACTGAAGTGAACTTCCAGACCAAGAACAATTTTAGAGGAAGGTATTGAAGTTTACAGATTCAGGGGAAGTTCCATAATAGCAGAAGAAGCTTGCCCTGCTTTTACAGGTTCAAGGAGATAGAGAAAACCCATAAGCCAAAAGCCACACCACACAGCACACTTCAGGAACTCCAGCTAGGCACTTTACATATCTTTAGATTGGAATTTCAAACCCACCAACACACCTTACGATCTGTCCACTGACATCTCCTCCAGCCAGGTGGATTCATATCCAAACTACAAATTAATAAAACACTTAATATATTGGGGGCCATCTATTCAAACTACCATATTCTGCCCCTGGACCCCAATAGATTCAACACCATCAAACATTTTACATTGTATTCAGTCCAATTTCAAAGGTCCCCACAGTCTTGACCAACCTAAGATACTTCCAAAGTCCCAAGTCTCCTCTGAGATTTAAGAAATTCTCTTAGCTGTTAGCCCTATAAAATCAAACAAGTTAAATGCTTTCCGTTAGGTCAGGACAAAATGGAGTCACCCAGGACAGCAGGAGGGCAGACAGCAAGATGATGACAGAGGAGTCATCCACACTCCTTAAGAAATTGTCCAGCCATTATCCCTCCCCTGACTGTCAAGACTCTGGGTTTAGATTTATTGCCCCCTATCTCTCACCAGTCACTCCTGGTCTCTCCATATGGCTAATGTAAAAGAACAGAGATTTACTGCCCTAACAAGAAAATTCCTTCCCCTTTCTCACGTTCCCCCAATTGAAAACAACCTATGAAGCCCACTAGCTGTAACCCCAAACTAACTGCTCCACTCTTGAGAGTCAGACCTGGTGCTCATGTTTTTCCTTCGAGTAAAAACTTACATCTTTGCCTCAGAGTGGTCTCCGTGATCCATAGTCACTCTTGAACTGTGGTGTGTGACTCGTATAGGAAGGCTTCTGATTGCCCTCTTAGGCAGCCAGACCTCCTATCCCTTACAAGATCACTGAGCTGCCATTTGACCCTCCAAAGGCCTTGGACCATTTTTGCCTGATACAGGATTTCACACCCACCATGATTCAGCCTCACTGTTCTTTTCTCCATCTCCTCCCTCCTTGGTAAGTGCCCCCTTTCTCCCTCTCTCTCAGGTTGGCCTGTCTCAGGTTTCACCCCTCCTCTTGGAAGCTGTGCTGGCACATCAGTATACATCTCTCGGCCACTAGGCCCCAACCTCATGTCTCCAGAAAGGAAGCACTCTGGACACCTCAGGTCTCTCTGGTCTACCGTACCCTAGGGGGCACCTTTTGGTTCGGTTACACCATGTCGGGACACCCCCTCTCCCTTCCTCCTCTCCCTCTCACTCTTCCTCCTGAGCTCTCATCTTCCACTGCCAGCTGCTTTCATCTTCCACAGCCAGCAGCTTCTGTCATCAGAAGCACAGTTGCCCTCCTCACCCACTAACAGGCTAAACAGCTGACAGTTGCAACCTGTATGGCCTCTGCCCATATGGGAGGTGCAGGCCCCATTCACCCTAACAAGCCAGGGGGTCATATTGATGTTCTATATAAACACAGCTTAAGGTCTGGCTTATTTTTCTCTCACCCTTCTTTTGCTCTTTCCCTGTCTCCTTAAGAACTTAAAGCCTCTATGACTCTTGGACGAAATTTTATCTTTCGCTGCAACCCTGCTTGGCCACATCCGTAAGGTGGACAATGGGACCAAATGGCCTGAAAATATACTTTTGATTTCAAAACTCTCATTGATTTAAAACGAACTTCTGGGCTGGAGAGATGGCTTAACGGTTAAGCGCTTGCCTGTGAAGCCTAAGGACCCCGGTTCGAGGCTCGCTTCCCCAGGTCCCACGTTAGCCAGATGCACAAGGGGGCGCACGCGTCTGGAGTTCGTTTGCAGAGGCTGGAAGCCCTGGCGCGCCCATTCGCTCTCTCTCCCTCTATCTGTCTTTCTCTCTGTGTCTGTCGCTCTCAAATAAATAAATAAAAAATTAAAAAAAAAAAAAAAAACGAACTTCTGCCAACATACAGGCAATGGTCTGCAATACCTCTGTTTCACTCTGTATGCAAGGCCTTCTGTCTGTTCTACCTGCCATTCTCACCAGGTCCTAGCCAAGGTCTCAGAAATGCACTCTCACTCAACCCCTCCCCCTCATCCTCATCCTCTGCTTTTGACCCTAATGCCATAGAGGACCTCGCTCCAACAGCTCCTCCAGCTCCTCAGCTCCCTCAACCTCTCCTGACACCCTGCCTAGTAACAAGGTTTGCTTTTAGTCTCTGGAGTTATAAATAGAATAGTGTCCCGACCCGCGGGACCTCGTTATTCGTGGGGGCGAGGAGGACCCCAACCTGAAATAAGATGGGCGAGAGAGAGGAAGAGACTCAAGCAAATGTACACTTGTCAAGAGTCCAATTTTATTGAGCCACAGCGGCCTTTTTAAGGGTTAGGGTTAGGGTCTTGGGTGAGGGGGGGGCTGGAGGAGGCAGGTGGTGGAAAGTTACAGAATCTTCTTGGCCTTTGGCCTAGGACAGTTTGCAGTTATTCTAAGAATTCCCGGTATAGTTCTCACGTCTCTGCAGTCACCAGGCAGGATGTTAATTAGTTAGGTGTGGCGGGGTGAGGGGATGCAATCAGTTAGGTATGGCAGGGTGGGGGGATGAGGAAAGGTCGGAAGTTGCTCAGGGCAGAAGTTATCTCAGGGCAGAGGTTATTTCAGGGCAAAGATCTGTTCAGGGCTCATCTCCTCGTCTCCAACATCTCCCCCTCTTCTGTATACAAGGACCAGGATAGGGAGGTTACCGCGACACCTTAATGATGTCCCAAAGAAGGGCTTGTTTTGGTGGCTGATTATTTTTGTTTAAGAGTAAAAATGGATCCAGAGGAGCAACTTGACAGCAACCTGACATCAGAGAGGCGAGCGTTCCCCAGAGTAGGTTGAGCGCTGTTACTCATAGGTCATTGATTTTGATAAAGTCATTTGGATTGACCTTAGAACAAGGGGCACAAACGGGGTCTGAGCCTGTTAGAAGGGCAGTGCTGGACCCTTACCCGTCATTGGATCGGCCTCCTCTCGGCGAGGTCGTCCTGTCTTAGGCGGGTCGAGACTTAGCCACCCGTTCCGTCGCTGACTTACCAGACCACTCACTTTGTGGAAATGTAACGCATTTTGCTCTCAAAAAGACTGTCAATGCCACATAAGGATCCTGGAGGAAATATGTTTGGTAGCCAATTAGTATGAGGGGTCGCGGAGACCTGAGTTATTATTTGGAGGGGCGGGACCAAAATTTCCACCCCAGGGTGGGTTTTTGCAGGGAGGTAAAGTCTAAGGGTCGAGATGGGGGGTTGTCTTGTTCTTTTGGCAGGTCAGCGGCAGATGTTTCTTCTGTGGCGAGGCGAGGTAGTGGACTTCCACCGGCTTGATTGCAGAATCTACCTGACTCTTAATGAAACTGGTTAGTCGTCTGAAGGCCCAGGGGCCAAAGGAGATAAGCAAAAGGAATCCAACAAAAGGGCCTAAAAGACTGGGAAGCAAAGTAGTTAGCCAGGGAGATATGGAAAACCAATTTTTATACCAAGATTCTTGTTTTTCTCGAGTCCTTTTTCTATCCTCTAGGTTTCTTTTAACTTTATCAAGGCTATTTTGTATTAGCCCAGTCTTATCTAAGTAAAACAACATTCTTCTTTGAGGGCTACACAGAGTCCCCCTTCCTTTAAGAACACCAAATTTAGCCCTCTCCGGTTTTGAAGTACAACCTCAGAGAGCGAGGCCAAAAAATCTTTGAGATCTTGTATCCCCTCATGTATGAGGTTAAGATCTCTGTCCACTAAGGCACTGAGTTGTGAAAAATGCTGTTGGGAGGTTACCAGCGAGGCAATACCTGTCCCGGCCCCTGCAGCACTAAGTCCCAGGAGCACAGTCAGGGTGAGGGCAGTTAAAGGCTCTCTTTTTGGTCTAATGGCAATGCCTTGATCTATAGTAGTTGTAAAACTTTCAGAATCATGAATGAAAAATCGTGGCAAAACTATAACTACAACACAATAGTCCTTAGTCTGTAAAAAGTCCTTGTTGACAATAAAGGGAGTCAGCCCCGTGGAACAAGCAAGATAGGAGTTACTAGGGGCTTTAGTATATATAAAGGAGTCATTGATAATAGCAGTTTGGTTGCATACTGGTTCAAGAGTCAGAGGAGGGAGCATATCAGGGCCTAATAGACACAGTCCGAGGCCGGAAATGGATGCAAGAGTAATACCCCCTTCTGGGGCAGAGTGCCAGAATAATCCCTCTGCACTGTTAGTAGACACAGGAGATGTAAGGATGGCAATTCCCTCATAAAAGGGAGGTCCTAGAACTTTTAATCTGTATGGCATTTCAATCAAGCTCTATAATTTTATTTGAGGAACTTTAAATAAACTTATTTTAAGTAAACTTTATCTATGACAACAGGAACGTATGGTATAGACAGTCTATTTCCCTTTTATTTCTCCCTCTCATGAGAAGACACTCTAACTGCTTTAGGGGACTGGGTCGAAGACATCAGATCATTTACTACTTCCTGCTGAACGGGACACGAAGTGGAGACTTGTTGCAGTTAAAGAATCTCTCCTAGAGAGGGGAACTATTTTAATGTACTCCAGAGTGTAGGAAGATAATCTTGAAAGATAACTTTGGAAAGAAAGAATAAAAGTAAGGAGTTACTGAGAAGTGAACACACAGCAAACTGGTCTTTTTGTAGGTCGAGGGAATCCAGGTAGACAGGCTTGGATCATCTCAGGACCATCTGAGGATGAGCTGGCTGAGATTTTCTTTCAGAACTGTTCATTAAATGGCACAGTAGTATTTAACATGGCTTGTAAAACAGATGAGATTCTAGCAGAGTTATCAGAAACATATACATAACATTTAATCTTAATAATAAAGAGCTATTTTTTATCTTTGGTTATACATTTTTCTCTGAGTGTTTAAGACCTTGCAGATAGCCAAAAGTTAATTAAGGATTAATTTTGGAGGTCATTAATGGCTCTCCAAAGAGACTTTAGGGACACAGGAGTAGCCCCATAGCTTACTGGTGTCTTTTGCCTGTTAGGATGAGTCAGGGCCATGCTGGCCAAGTAGTTTTCCCTTCTTTGGGAAGTCAGGAGGACTGATTGCTTCTCAATTGTGACGCTCCTGTTTTACATTGTACACCACTTTTGTTTGGGTCTCCATATCCTCCCTGCTCAGGAAGACAGGTGACTTACCAGGGGGCCAATGTAGAAGTGTCCCATCATCTCCAGTGGCCTCATGACATGGGAGCACAGGCCAAAATATTGACACTTTTTACTGCGATGATTCCAATTGGCTTTGGCTTCTACATAGGTGATTAACACACTTAGAAAGGAAGTTACATCAGCTTGAATGTACATACATATGGAGCACATTTAATTACTGAAATAGACTTAACTAAAGAATGGCACAGGGCTTCTAAAATCATTTTGTCCTATCTTTAAAATTTTTGTTGTACTATGGTAGCATAAGCCATATATCTGAGGTATAGAAAGTAGGCACATCTCCCATTTTAAATATCCAACATTTATAAGTATAGGCAGAACCTGTTATCAGTCTTGAAAACAGTACCAGTTGATTTACAAACTTAACTTATTTAACCTAGAAAACAAGTAAGACAGTATAAGGTCTTAGCACCTGTGTGAAAACATCTTTGATTAGTTCAGATACCTGTGTGGGTACAAATTACCCAGAGAACATTGGAAACAGAACCATGGAGCTTGATTTTTTTTTTCTTTTTTTTTTTTTTTCTCAGATGAGGACCATTGTTTGAGCATGAGGCTGTGCCCTAAAGTAGGGAAGATGTCTTAAGGGTTAATTTTGTTATAAGCACTGGACTTAAGGTGCCAAAATTGAGACAGTTACTTTACATATAACAGAGTAGAATCTGGTCTTTTCTGAGCCCAAACAGCTAGCTAAATATTAATATAACCCTTGATAAATATTTTTGAAAGAAAAAAACATTATTTGACAACCAATGATTTTGGCTTAAACTTGGTAACTATTGATTTCATGCACCACAGAAATTTTTTATTAACATAAAACAATTTTATGTTTTACCCATGACTTAAATTTGATAAAGCTCAAGCAAACTATCCCAACATACTTCAGCCTGAAAATTTTCTTTCTTTTTTTTTTTTTTTTTTTTCACATCCACACATCTTCATCTACATAGTTTAACATTCTGATCTAAGTACCACTCAAAAGACATTTTTAACAAGCACTCTATGTCCCAACATTGAAAAATTCCTTCCCAGTTTTTTTTTCTTTTTGGGGCATTCGTGAACCCAAGATCCTCTTTCCTTGCAATACATACATTGATCCTTCTCAAGGGGCTTCCTAAAGCCCTCAGGGTTTTTTTTTTTTTTTTTTTTGTTTGTTTGTTTGCCTGTTGCCCAGGTACCCTGGCTGTCTAAGTCTTCCTGATCCTGATGCTTTTTTTTTTTTTTTTTTTTATCACTGTATCCAATCCAATATCCTATTTAAGTTCCTTTCTTGTCTCCTTTTCTCATTATTTTTTCTCTCTTCTGCTTCCTTTTTTTTTTTTTTTTTTTTTTTGGTCTTTCTTTTCTTTTTCTCTCTCTCTTATGCTAAACCTTTCCAGCTTCCTTAATTATGTCTGTCAAAGCTAGATCTTGTAAACCCTCCAGATGTTGTAATTTCTTTTTAATGTCTGGAGCGGACTGCCTTATCTATGTCATTGTTATTGCTGCCTGTTGACTCGGAGAAGTAGGGCCAAAAGGAGTGTATCTCCAGTGAGCCTCCATCAAGCATTCTAAAAAGATAGAGGGAAGTTACTTTAGCCAGATTCGTGGGGCGGCGAGCAGCCCCCCTGAGACCTGCCATCAGAGCCTGGCGGTAGACTGTCAGTTGCTCCCTACCTTCTGCTGAGTTGTAATTCCATTCAGGTCAGGTGAGAGGGAATCCCACATCAATCTCATTTGGGAGCTAGGTAGGCTGCTCATTTGGGCCTGAGACATGCTAGGGTCAGGGGGAGGACCAAAGGCTCGTACAGTGGAATCAGGTCCTTCAGTTTCTAGTCCCTGCAGTGGGCCCATCTCCTCCTCCCTCAGGCAAAGCTGGAGCAGGGAGAGCAGGGGACTAAGTGGGGGAGATGGAATCAGGGCAGAGGGCCACTCAGGAGGGTCCTCTATTTCAGGATATATTTTGGGCTGAGCCGAGGGGTCTGGGGCCACTCAGCTTGGTTTTCTCGTGGCTTGTTGGGCCACTGCCAGGACTCAGGAGCCTGACCGTGGTGGGGGGTGGATCCAGGGCTTGACCCATGCCGGGGATCCATCACTAGGCTCTCCCAGACCAGGATGTATGGCTGTTGATCTCGGTGAGAATGGGTCCCTTCTGAAAAACAATATTCTTAACAGCAGAAATAATGGTTAGATCAAATGCTCCCTCTGGCAGCCACTCAAAGGAGCAGAAAGTCTGTTATTTACCTTTTTTAATTTTTACAGATAAGTCATGAGCCTTACTTCTAACTTCAGAGAAATGAGATACCGTCAGAGTCAGGGGGGTCGTCATAGTCTGTCCCATAATTAGAAACAAGAGTCCACAAACAAACACAAAATAGATACTGACAAAAAGAAACCAAAAACTGTGACACCTCCGATGCGTCCAGAACAGAAAACCAAATGCAGTTTCAGATGGAAGATGCCTCTGTGGTTTCTCCTGAAGGAGAAATACACAATCTTCCTTTACCAGATAGGAGACTGTCAGCCACCCTGACTCTCCTCAGATCCTGGGGCGTCCCCCAGGATTGCAGCCTGTGGTCCTGCCAACCACCGTTATCAGGTCCTCACGGTCCTGAACAACAGCTGCCCAAACTGAAATTAAAACAGATCAGAGCAACAGAAATCACTCAGACAAACACTCAGACAAACACTCAGACAAGCACTCAGACAAGCAGCGCTGCAGACATTTACATTGTTTACCTCCAAGGGGGTCTCCGGAGTCCTGGGTAGACGTGCAAATCCCTGGACGAGCTCTCAATTGAAAGACCCCCAGAGGGAGACCTTCACTCAAGTCTCAAGATAGCACGCACCCAAAGACACACAGGAGACCCAACTTGCTGCAAAAGCATGAGGCTTTATTTAGGAAACCAGAGCTCTGGGGTCGACACATATCTCACGCAGGAGACAGAGGTGTTGACTCTTTGCCATTTCTTCAGTAGTAAGTTTTGATTTAATTCTTTACTGACCCTTTGTCATTTCTTGGGATGAATGTTAAGTCCATCAATCATAAACCATGGACATGTCTTATCAAAAAAAATAAAAAACTGTATAAGATCCTTTTTCTATACCCGTATTCCTCACTCTCTGAGAGAGGCTTTTAAATCCTTTATGAAAGAAGCCTCTTTAGACAATGAATGGCCCATCTTGATGGGACGGAATGAAGAGGGAAAACTTACCAGGTCTTGCCGTCTTCTTGGGTGGAGAAGCGGTGACCACTTAACAAATCCTCCGGAGGTCGCTGAACTGGGGGTCTCCGTCCGGTAGGAGTCCGTACCTCGAGCCGCCACGTTGGGCGCCACGTGTCCCGACCCGCGGGACCTCGTTATTCGTGGGGGCGAGGAGGACCCCAACCTGAAATAAGATGGGCGAGAGAGAGGAAGAGACTCAAGCAAATGTACACTTGTCAAGAGTCCAATTTTATTGAGCCACAGCGGCCTTTTTAAGGGTTAGGGTTAGGGTCTTGGGTGAGGGGGGGGGGCAGGAGGAGGCAGGTGGTGGAAAGTTACAGAATCTTCTTGGCCTTTGGCCTAGGACAGTTTGCAGTTATTCTAAGAATTCCCGGTATAGTTCTCACGTCTCTGCAGTCACCAGGCAGGATGTTAATTAGTTAGGTGTGGCGGGGTGAGGGGATGCAATCAGTTAGGTATGGCAGGGTGGGGGGATGAGGAAAGGTCGGAAGTTGCTCAGGGCAGAAGTTATCTCAGGGCAGAGGTTATTTCAGGGCAAAGATCTGTTCAGGGCTCATCTCCTCGTCTCCAACAGAATAGAAATTTAAAATGGGAATTCATAACTTCTGAATAAATGAATGAATGAATATGTGAAGGGAAAATGATTGTCTAGAGTCTATATGAAAACTGCACTTAAAATGAATGTGTGTGTGTGAATATTGTAAGGGTCTGAAAATCACTGAAGAAAGACTCCAGTCTCAAATAGTATGTAAAGAAAAGAGTGTTTATTCTGCAGAATCAGCATCATGTGGGGATCAACCATTCATACAAAATGGTGACACCAAAAGGGCTCACAGGCTCCTTTTAAGCACAGCTAGAGCAACTTTGGCAGGCTTAGGCTTTTCTAACATGATGGCTAATTTGAACAGTAACTGTATTTGTATTTCTTTGATTCATCCTAAAGTTTTGATGGGCTAGGTCTAGGGGAATTCTAGGCAGATTGGGTAACCCTTTATCATGATTTGCTAGGCAGGAAGCAATTACATTTGTACATCTTTGATTGGTTGGGGCAAAAGGTGCAAAAGGTGCAAAAGGGACATGTCTGGGCATGTTTGGACACATCTCCAGGAACTGACTCAGCCTTTAGGCAGCTATCTTCCCAGCCACATGTCAGGGTCACTGTAGAGTGATAGCCTGCCCTTTCCCAGAAGTTTTGCCTGCCTCTCCAGGAAACTGAAACTTAGGCCTAGTTAGGGTGGCAACTTACTGAAGCCTGTCATGTTGTCAGTTTGGTCCCTTCATTACCCCCTTGAGTACAGCCCCATCTCAAATCCTTGAGATGTATCTAAAGGTTGGTATTGTTGTCTTAGAACCATTAATTGTACTGTGGTTAAGTGATCCTTAATAAATTTGACCAAAGCATTAATAATGCAGGGCCCACAAGTGAGGGCCAGCAACAAGAGGACAAGGGGATCTGCCACGGAAGACATTAGGGTTACTAACCAAGAGGACCAATTAAACAAAGACTCATACCAGTTTTGATTTTCCTTTCTAATTTTAGCCCTTTCTTCTAACTTCTTGCGGACCATGGTCAGGCTGTCTCTGATAAAGCCTGAGTTGTTGACATAAAAACAGCATTGTTCTCCCAGGGTCTGGCAAAGCCCTCCTTTCTGTAGAAAGAGCAGATCTAACGCCCCTTCTATTTTGCAGTACTACTTCAGCTAGTGAGTCCAATGACCACTGCAGGTGATGGACAGACTTTTCTAATTCAGTGAGATCTGAGTCTTTAAGGTCAGTTGAGCTTGATAAGGCTGATCTGCCTTAAGGCCATTGTACCAGTGCCAATTTCTGCAGCTATGCTGGTCCCAATTAGTGTTGTGGGAAGGATTTCTGAGATTATAAAATCTCATTTTTCCCTGTGGTGGTGGTGGTCTAGGGTTTCCATGTAGGTGTTGAAAGGAAGGTAGTAAACTTGAGGGAATAGGGTAAGTAGAACACACAAGCTAGTGGTGTTCTGAAGGATTTGGGGTTTATGCAATGGGTTAAGCCCATGATGCATGCAAACCAAGTTCTGTTATGGGGCACAAGGTAGGACATACTAGCCTCTGTGGTGATGGCATGTTTACAGAGATACTTAAGGTAAGGAAAGCTATCTAGTTTTCCCCCTATTCCTACCACACATAACCACTTTCCAGTTACAGTTTGAAGGGTAAGAACCAGAGACTTTCCCCAAGACTATGTCACAGGGCTTTCTTGAAGGAGTTGACAGATTTCCTGTGGTCATGCAGCCAGTATAGTATGGGGACCTGGGGTCCAAGCAGAGCCAACAATTTTCCCTAGTAATATTAGTGGTGGATTTAAGAAACTTGAAAGTGAAGTTAAATAGCTATAACTCATATACAAGGGACATATCTGGGACTCTGGGTGGAGGCATGACCATGGGTATGGCCACTCCCCTGGCTGGGGAGATGCCAGAGACTGAAGTTGGTGCTGTGGGTTTGAGATTTTCTTGTCCTGGTTCTACAGGGGTTAGGACTAGGATGGGGTTTGACCCAATGGGTACTCCATGGTTAGCCCCTTGTGGCTGGACATGGAGTAGTATGGTAAATACCACTCCTGAGTCTTTTCCTATTGTATATAGTCTTAGCACCCAACTTTTACCAGTCTCCCATCTGGTTTCAGCTTTTCCTCTGTTAGTAAACTTAATAAATAGCCGATTACATCAGGACTGCTTTGCTTATATGAGGGTGAGCCCCCAGTTCAGGTGACAGTGATACAGTCTGTTTTCACCTGGGAGAGAGGGGGAGGGGGTCAAGAAATGGCCCCATGGATTCACATCCCCATGCTGCACAATAGTGTGATTCTGGGACACCACACTTTGCCTGTTGCCCTGAGGTTCTGTCATGATCAGGACACACATAAAAGGCCTGTTTTCTTGTGTTGGATCATGCTGGAGGGAAATTGCATCCAAAGGATGGGTTGCACTGGCATGGGCTGCCAGTTTCAGTATCAGTAGAAGCATAGTCCCAAGATTGCCCCACTAGGTCACACAAGCCAAACATCAGACAAGGGAACCAGGTTCCAAGTGGGGGCTAAACGAGACATGGAATTAACTACCTTCCCTGTGACTATATTAGTGATTGTCCATCTGAGATTGTTGGGCTGATGTGGGTTTGAGGTGATCAAGATTAATAGACAACAGAAGACAGACACCATCCAAAATAATCTGGCCATCATTGAGTCTCTTGCTTATGAATTCTCAGTTTGAGTGGATCCTGCAGGTGTGCCATGGTTTCTCCTTAGGAGTGTAGTTGTCTGGATCTGTGTGTGTGTCAACAGGTTTCATGTGTGAGTGATGTATCCAGTCAGGGATGCTGCCCAACTTGACAGCAGTTGGGATGGTCAGGATCATGGTGTAAGGTCCCTTCCAGCCAGATTCAAGAGTCACTTTTTGGTGCCTTTTTATGAGCACTAGATCTCCCAGTCTGAATCTGTAGGGTGTAGGTGAAGGTGCCTTCTTATAGATGGACTTCAGCTGAGACCAGAGATGTTCTTGTACCAGAAATAAACCTTGTAAGGAGGAGAGAAATCTCTCATCATCAAATTCAGTTAACATTTCTGCTTTTATATTTGGTAACAAGGGTGGGGGTCTTGCATACATGATTTCAAAGGGAGTCAGACCCATAGTATAGGGGGAGGTGTGAACTCTGAAAAGGGAAGTCACCACCAGTTTCAAGGGTTAATTTAGTTAGGGTCTCCTTTAGGGTTTGATTCATTCTTTCTACCTGAACGCTGGGGATGATACACACAATGGAGTTTCCAATTTGTCCCCACAGTTTTAACTAGCCTGGGTTACCTGTGAGATGAAGGCTAGTCCATTGTCTGACTCCAAAAGGGCAGGTCAACCATACCTTGGAATGATATCATCCAGTGGTTTCTTGGCCACAGTTGTGGCAGTCTCATTCTTGGTTGGAAAAGCCTCAGATTATCCTGAAAAGGTGTCTATAAATACCAGTAAATACTTGTATCCATACAAACCGGGTTTTTATCTCTGTGAAGTCTGTTTCCCAATTTACTCCAGGTCAGGTTCCTCTTTCCCTGATTCCCAACTGAGAAACTCAGTTTTTTGCATTTACCAGGCAGCAAGTCTGACATTGGGCTATGGCTTCTGCTGCTTTTTGTCTTAAGTCATAAGCCTTGAGGTGAGCTCACTTAAGTAAGTCCTCAATCTTCTGTTGATCCAGATGTGTGCTGTGGTGTATTTGTCTAATGAGTTGACCAGCAAAGTCCAATGGGAGACTAATCCTCCCGTCAAGGGTTTTATACTATCTTTGTTCCTTATAGGCTGCTGTGCAGGTATGGATCCTCCATAGTTCTGAGTCAGCATAATTTGGTGTTTCTGGCAAGGTTGTCATCACCATTGGAGGCTCTTTTGCCACCAGAGTGGTAGCAACATGGAGGGCTGTCTCTTGTGCTGCCTTATCAGCCCTGTTGTTCCCTTTAGAACTGGGATCCTCCCCTTTCTGGTGGCCAGAGCAATGCATGATTGCTATTTCTTTGGGGAGCCATATAGCTTGTAGGAGGTCCAAGATCTCCTGTTTATTTTAAATCATTTTTCCTTCTGCTGTCAATAGTCCCCTCTCTTTATAAATGGCTCCATGAACATGTACTGTTGCAAAAGCATAATGGCTATCAGTTTAAATATTAAGTCTCTTTCCTTGGCCTAGTTGTAAGGCCTTGGTCAGCACTATCAAATCAGCTTTCTGGGCAGATGTACCTGGAGGGCAGGCTTTTGACCATACAGTTGTCTCTTAAGTTGTCATTGCAGCTCGTGCATACTGGCCACCATCCTTAAGGAAGCTGTTACCATCTGTATACCAGTTCAGCTCTACCCCTTTAAGGGGAATGTCCTTGAGATCTGGTCGGGTCCCTTGTAAACTGCTCAAGAATCCCAAGCAGTCATGTGTGGGACTGTCCAGATCCAGATCAGGTAACAGGGTTGCAGGACTGAGGGCCTGACTGGTGGCAAATTGGACCCATGGGGGGGTTGAGGAGAACAGCGTGGTAATGAGTCAGTCTGGCATTGGTTAGCCACCTGTCAGGGGGCTGCTTTAGCACTCCTTCAATAGCATGAGGAGTAGTCACTCTCAGGGTTTGACCCAAAGTTAGTTTATCTGAGTCTTTGACCAATAAGGTGGTGGCTGCTATTATTCCCAGGCATGGGGGCCATCCCATTGCCATTTCGTGGGTCCATTCTAGAGAAATTTTTTGTCCTCTCATGGCCTCATAGAGAGGCTTGGCAATTTCTGTGAATCTGAGTATCCAAAGTCTACAAAACCCCACCAACCCCAAGAACTCACCTGTTGCCAGGTTCTGGGGTGGGGGATGTTGAAGATTGTCTCTTTGCAGACTTGAGACAACAGGTGTTGGCCCCCCCTTGAGTATGTTCCCAAGTTATGTTACTTCCCTCTGGCAGAATTGTGCCTTTCTGTCTGAAACTCGGTATCCCATGCAGTCCAATTCTCTCAGCAAGGCCTCTGTGGCTGAGTGGCAGGCTTCTTCATCTGGAGCCACTATAAAGAGGTCATCTACATAGTGCAAGAGGGTTATTTGGGGATGGGACTGATGGTACTCACCCAAATCCTCATGGAAAGCTTCACCAAAAATGGTGGGTGAGGGCTGGAGAGATGGCTTAGCAGTTAAGATGCAGGCCTGCGCAGCCTAAGGAGCCCGATTCAATTATCCAGGTCCCATGTTAGCCAGATGCACAAGGGGGCACATGCGTGGAGTTCATTTGCAGTGGCTAGAGGCCCTGGTGTGCCCATTCTCTCTCTCTCTGTCTCTCTCTCTCTCTTTCTCTCTCTCTCTCTCTCCTCTCCTCTCCTCTCCTCTCCCTCTCTCAGTTTCAAATAAATAAATTAAATTAAAATCTTTTAAAAAATGGTGGGTGAGTTCTTAAATCCTTATGGCAATCTGGTCCATGTTAATTGCCCATTGAATGCATGTTCTGGATCACTCCATTCAAAGGCAAACAGGTTGACTGGCCTGGGCTAGTGGAAAACTGAAGAATACATCCTTGAGGTCCAGCATAGCATACACATTGTGTTCAGGTGACAAAGTGCTTAGCAGAGTGTACAGGTTTGGCACTGTGAGGTGGATATCCTCTACCCATTTATTCATTTCCCTCAGATCCTACACAGGCCAATAGTTATTACAGTGTGGCTTCTTCATCAGCAGGAGTATTCCAGGTGGACTGACAAGGGACTAATATCCTTTGTTCCCAAAGCTGGGTTATGCGAAGCATTAAACCAAGTTTGGCCTCTTGGAGCATAGGGTATTGGTGGACTCAGATTGGGCTGGCATTAGCCCTCAGTAGGACCATGATTGGGGCCCAATGTTTGGCCAGTCCAGTCTGATTTCTCTCTGCCCATACACCTGGGATCCTTTCCCATAGCTTCCTGAGATATGGGCTTTCAGGGGTAACTTGGGAGGGTGATGAGTATAGGACATAATTAGCACATGTGAAGGATCATTCTGATTGAGAACCTGTACTCCTTCAGGGCTGAAATGGATTTGTGCCCCCATTTTAGTCAAGAGGTCTCACCCCAGGAGTGGATAGGGGCACCTAGGGATGACCATGAATGAATGGGTTACCTGTCCTATTCCTAAACCCACTTCTCTTCAGGTAGTCCATGAATATTGACTTGTCCCAGTAGCTCCTAGGACCCATGTCCTTTTGGTGGACAGAGGTCGCATAGGTTTCCAGATAGAATGTTGAGCCCCCATATCAACCAGGAAAGCCACTGGTTTCCCCTCCACCTTCAAGGTTACCCAGGACTCATGGTGGGGATGTGGGCCCTGATGCCCTCATTCACTGAGTTCTCCTATTTCCAGGATTTTAGAATTTTTGTCCTTTTGTCTTTTTGGATATTCATTTTTCCAGTGTCCCATCTCTTTGCAATAAGTACATTGGTACTTTTGGAGACTGGGTCAGTGTTGTCCTTCCCCTCTCAATTGTAGGGCTGGTTTGCTCCTTTCCCTCCCATAAGCCATGGGTTTTAATTCCCTTGGGTCAGATTTTCCCATGGCAGCCAGTAGTATCTTAGGTATCCTCTAGTTTGTTTACAGTCTGGAGTTTCTCTATTATTATAAACATTTTCTGCTATTGCCACAAGTTCTGACATAGGCTTACCCATGAAACCATCCAGCCACTGAAGTTTTTGCAGATTTCTGGCACCGCCTGGCTGACAAAAGCCATGTTCATGGCAGACTGGTTTTCTCTTGCTGCCACGACCAGGGGCATATAGGTCTGGTATGCTTCTAGTAGTCTCTATACAAAGGCCCCTGGGCTTTCTTGCTTGTCTTGTATAACCTGTCCTACCTTAGATAAATTCATAGGCTTCCTAGCAGCCTCTCAGAGAACCCCCCCCCCCCACACACACACACACCAGCAGAATCTGATGGAAGTCTTTGAGTCTCTCCTTACCTTCAGGGCTGTTGGGGTCCCAGTCAAGGCAGGCTAAGGAAAAGGCTGTGTCCACCAACAGCCTGCACAATTTTGGGTTGTCCATTAGGTCCAGTAAGTAGCTTGCAGGTGGTGGCTAGTATCCATTCCCTTTCCTCTCTTGTGAAAAGAACCTGAAAAAGCTGCTGACAATCATCCCAAATGGGCTGATGGGTTATCATTATGGAATCTAACAAGTCTAGAGGGCTGAGGGATTCTCAGAAAATTTTGGGTTCTGCATCTTTCAATTATATGTCACTGGTAGAAAAAGGGATATGAGGGCTGGAGAGATGGCTTAGCAGTTAAGTGCTTGCCTATGAAGCCTAAGGACCCTGGTTCGAGGCTCTATTCCCCAGGACCCACGTTAGCCAGATGCACAAGGGGGCACACACATCTGGAGTTCGTTTGCAGAGGCTGGAGCCCCTGGTGTGCCCATTCTCTCTCTCTCTCTCTCTCTCTCTCTCTCTCTCTCTCTCTCTCTGGTGTGCCCATTCTCTCTTTCTATCTGCCTCTTTCTCTCTCTGTCTGTCAATGTCAAGTAAATAAATAAAAATAAACCCAAAAAAATTTTAAAAAAGGAATATGAGTTACAAACTGTTGGCTGTCCCGACAGGTTGGGGGGGGGGGGTTGCCTATAGCAGCAGTGCAATAGTTGTGGAGTCTGCCTGCCTCGCTGTCCAGGTCCAAGTATTGGGAAGACTTATTATATTTCCTCCTTCATCCCCTGGGCCTGGATCAGCAGCTACTACTTGCTGTATGGGTTCTGACCCAGGGGTAGGTACATAGGGAAGTGGGGAGAGGTTCTCCTCAGCGGCAGAAGGGGGCAGGACCATCAGCTTGTGATCTTCTTGTGGCTTAGACTCCTTAACAGTCAGGAGGCTGGGACTGGCAGTAAAAAAGGGCTCAGCCAAGGAGGGGGCCTTTCTACCAGGTATTGCCAAACTGTGATGAATGGGACCTGGTCAGGATGCCCAGGATTCCCATATATGATACTTTAACCTTATAAATGGTGGGGAGGTGGAAGGTGCCTCCCTCTGGCCATCCTGCATTGAAAGCCAGCCATTCATTCCTGCAAAAGATAGTTTTTCCGACTGCACTGTTAAACCCAGATTGTCTGCCAGGCATCTGAAATCCTTGAATTGTGGCTGGACTAGGTCCAGTGGGGTGGAACTTGCTGTCTGTCCCATATTACCTTTCAAGAAAACATTCAAGAAAGTAGAAAATGACAAACAAGACACAGACACAAAAACATGTCTGGGCATATTTGGACATGTCTCCAGGAATTGACTCAGCCCCTGGGTTGCTATCTTCCCATCCATATGTCAGGGTCACTGTTGAGTGACAGCCTGCCCTTTCCTAGATGTTTTGCCTGCCTCTCCAGGAAACTGAAACTTAGACCTAGTTAGGGTGGCATCTTACTGAAGCCTGTCGTGGCCTCAGTTTGGTCCTTTCAAATATGTAGATGGCTCGCAGCCCTAAGGTTGCAGGATGATTTCTATTCTAAGCAGTGCCATTTCATTGAGGGGAGGTGTTCCACCAAGATCACTGTATGAGACGGCATAGCCAATTTTTACTGTTGAGTGTCCCCCAGAAGGAATACTAAAAGTAATTAAGATCATAGACAAAAAAAAAAAAAATTTTTTTTTTAAAGAATAAAAAAAAATTAAAACAAAAACAAAAAAAAAATACAAGATTCTTTTATTCCTAAAGAGTTGTAAAATGACAGGTTCAAAAAGCTGCCTTACAGCCCTGAGGGAAGATCAAAACTCTCCCTGGAATTTAGTGGGGGGAGGGAGGGAGGGCTCTTCCTTAGCTTACCTGCCTTGCAGAGCCAGGGAATGGCAAGCACAGGGAATCTCAATATCCTGGCCCCAGCATGATAATGAATGAATGCCAAGTCACTACGGGGACTTCTTATAAGAAATCTGTAACTGTTTTACATTTACTTTATCTTTCTATGCTTACATGGAACTAACAGGCAATAGCCTCAAGATTTATGTTTAAATTTAAAAGTACCCAGTACTAAATTTGTAAAAAAAATTTCTACAATTGCAAATAATGTTTAAATCCGCTTTCATATTTTTAAAAATGTGCTTCAGGAAAGATAAAAAACAAAGTTCCAAAATCTACATGTTTATTCTGGGTAAATAGCATAAGTCAAATCTAATTTACACTTTCTTTTAAAAAGTTATTTCACAAGGCTTTTTGAGTGAAGTCATAGTAAAAGTGTTATGTAAGAACAATAAAAGTTTTTGTTGCTAGTTATGAAATGAACTGACTAAGAAGATAAACAGGAGCCAGGTGTGGTGACGCGTGCCTTTAATTCCAGCACTTGGGAGGCATAGGTAGGAGGATCACCATGAGTTCGAGACCACCCTGAGACTCCATAGTGAATACCAGGTCAGCCTGGGATAGAGTGAGACTCTACCTTGAAAAACCAAAAAAAAAAAAAAGAAGAAGAAGAAGATAAACTGGAAAGAAAACTTTAAATGTTTGATGAAAAAGATTATTACAGAGTGACTACATGGATTAAAAGGTAAAATTATGTAGATGAAGATATGAATAAAGTATGTATGTAGATGAAGGTATGAGTAAGCTTAAACAAGTTAAAGATGAAGTACTTAATCAGATTACAGACTTCTTGAGATATAAAATGACTTGGCCTAGGATTTACATCAGATTAACAAAGTATGGTCCTGGTTGGTATCAGGATGTTAATGGTATTCAGGTTGTAAATTTAACTTTAACCCATTGATGTTAATCTGGTCATAATAATGGTTATGAAAGACTGAATTTAGAGTGAATACCCAACCAAGTTAACTAGGTTCCTCTACTTGTCAACCTTTTAGCTAAATCTTAAGGCTAAAATTGACTTAATAGTTAATTCTGTCCTACAGTTATTAAATCTAAAACCCTGCCTCAAGAAAAATTCTCACAGAGGAACTATGTACTCTTTTTTTGTTTTTTTAAGGTAAATAGACCACATTTAAAACATTAAACAGTATTTAGTTGCCACATACTTGAAAACTATTTACCTCATGATGAAAAAAAATTCTAAACAAAGTTATTTTGTGATTTAAGATGTAATTCCTCAATTCTTCCAACAATTAGTCTTAATACTTTAATTTACATCATTACTGAACAAGTTTACCAAAGTACCACAGAAAGAATTATAAAGTTGGTTAAAGTTTGAATAGCTATAGATTGTGTCATAAAATTTTGTGTATGTCTGGAATTCAATATAGTTCTATAAAACTGATTTGGAAGAGATTAGAAATACTTCTTTTTGACTCACAAATTAAAGGTGCTTATTTGCAAAACCAAATGCACATAGTGGGACATACATTTGAAAATTGTTTTTAAAAATCATTTGCAGTGGCAAGTGGACCTGACATGCTGTTCTCTCTCTTTTTCATGAGGCTTGTCTCCTTTTTTATTAGATCATGGCAATTTAATCCACTTCCTCTATCCTTTGGGTATGTTAAATATAACTAAAGTAATTTAAAAAAAAAAACTCATAGATTGGATAGACATCTTATTTAGCTTTTAAACATACTAAATCTCCTTATAAAAATATAATATATAAAGGTATTCCACCTGTGATGAACTTTAAAAATCATAAATTTTTTCATATCTTCATATTTAAGCCAAAAATGTTACTACATAATATAGACTTCTTGTTTATTTTAAATTCTGGCAACAGATTTTGTTCATAGTTTACTCACTGTAGCCTCATGTGCCTTAAATATGTAAACTCTCCTTTTTATTAATATCAGACTTTTCCAGATGTCAGTGTTGTGCCAAGACCCCAGTCACCCAGGAGTCACCAAGAGAACTGCCACAGAAGCCAAGACACTAAAATGTAAAAGCAGCAGGTTCTTTATTGCAAGCCTAGGCCTGGGCTCCATCCACACAGTCCGGCACAGTGGTAGTGAGAAAGCCCCTTCCTTCAGGGAGAAAGGGTGTGTATAGGGATTTGAACAAAGAAGTAGGGGATGGGCACATGATTGGCTAAGCAAGCAGTAGTACATTGCGAGTTTTGAAATGATAGGTTTAAAAGTGCATGGGCGGGAATTTCAGAGAGGATGTGCATGGGAACTCCAGCCTACTTATCTTAGGTCAGTAATTTGTTTGCAGAACTTATCTTTTGCAAGAGGCCGGGGCCTCTGTGGCTAGGTATCTCTGGAATGTCCTTGGATGGAGGCTTCCCAGGAATCGGGGTGGGGGGGGGAGGGGGGAGCTATAGCTAAGCAAGCATGGATACAGAAGCAAAAATAGCACATTAGTCAGCTAGTTCCTCATCTGAGCTGGGCCTGGGCTCTTTATTTACTCAAAATGGCTATCTGATTTAAAATGGTAGCACCACTGTCTAGCCACTAAGTGAGGTCACAGAAGCCAGATACAGCATGTTACTTCTCCTTGGTCTCTCAGTCAGAATACTAGAATTTGTAATTTGATTTATACAAAGACCATGATGTTTAGCTATCAATAAGTATGAGTCATCATGCCCGGCAAAAATTCTGTAATTTAAAGATGGTTCTTGTCTTGTTCAAGCCGGTTTTGCTAGATGATTATTGAAGGGTCAGTGGCCTTCCATGAAAACCAAAAGGTAACTAAAGAGTTAATGGCTATCCCCAAGGCTCAGGGCAATTTAAAAAAAAAAAAAAAAAACAGAGGCATTCTGCCCTGTTAAGTCTAACACCTTGCCTGATTGATGTACTCTCCATCAGCCTAGATGGCCCTGGAGGACCAGAGACCATCTGAACATCCTCCCTTAGACATTCCTTACTGAAGAAGCCTATTCTAAACAAGGACACAAATGGCTATACTTTTTTTCTTATCAACTGCTCTGGTACAGCCTGGCTTTTCCTTAGGATTCTCCTTATAAACTTACACACTAGTCTGGCTCAGTGCTTCAGTCTTCATCCGGCAGGAAAGCTGTAGTCCTTTGCTGTTTTCTCTCAGTAAGATAGTCTTCTCTATAGAGATTAAGTCTGATGTTCTCTATTGTTTTCTCTTACACTTTCCTTAAAATTATCACAGAGGTTATAATCAAAGTCTTACAAAAAGTGACTTTTTGTGATACTTCTTGAGTTAAGACTGAAAATTGTTCAATGGTAAAAAAAAAAATTGCTTTGGGTCTGTCATATTGTCTCTAGTGCATGTTAAAATCAGCTTGCTTAATTCAACAATGGCCAAGTTTTATTTTATTCTTGAGCTATGTATAATCAATCTCAGCCAAGGTTTCACTTAATTAATTACCTCATTTAAGACATCTTACATTCATTGCTTATATAAATATTGATACTTAAGACATGTTGACTGCCCTAAAAAAAAAAAAAAATCTTTTAAATTGCTGTTCTACTTCCAGTTTGGGGGATAATTGGTACTTGCATTGGTATACAGACTAGCCAAAGTTGTTTTTAAACACAGATGCTAAGTTTTTACACTGCCTTCTCTTTTTCTAATATACAATTTCTAGGTTAAATCAATTGCCTTAAAATTATTGATAAAATATTCTTTTCAGGGATACTAAAATGTTCTGCCTATAGTCCTGACTGACAGATACTTAAAAGATAGAATGTATATCCTTTCAATGTCCCAGATATAGGTTACACTGTCACCTGGCAACTAAACTTAGATATTAATCAAAATGATTTTAAACTATTGTGTTATTCCCTAGCCAGATCTTCTTTGCTAACCAGATATGTTCTGCACCCTTTTTAACTGATCTGTTTTGCTAATCAGATATGTACAGTCTCTCTGAGTAAGTAATAACCATATGTAGAAGCAATAATCAATTGGAAACATTGGAGTTAAAAGGATAACCAATATTTTGGTTACTGCTCCTGGGTCAAAAGGCCACGGGAGTTGATGAGATACTTGAACTTCTCGTCTCTGGTAAGTTACCTGTCTTCTTGATCAGAGAAGACATAGAGACCAGGAAATGAATTCCAAGTCACTGTATCTACAACAGGATAGTCACATTGGATGAAATTAGTCCTCCAGTCTGCCCAAAAGAGGGAGGGTCACTTGGTCAGCTTGGCCTTGACTTTCCTAACAGATGACAATGCTAAGAATCATAGAACTCCTTACAGGTCCCTAAAAGTCTCTCCTACAGTGACATTATTGACCTCCCAAAAATATATGGTTAATTCCAGCAGCCAACATCTTCTTAATCCCCAGTGAGAAAAATATAACTACAATATAAACAATGATTTGTACTAATCTGTTCCTCCCTCTGATGCTTACTTATAGTACTAGACTCTAACATTAACTCATGCCTTCTGCCTCTGCCTGTCCCATATTAACCTCACCTATCCTGACCCCAGCTCCTCCCCCTTGCTTTAGCAAGAATTAGAGCTGTTCCTCAGGACCCCTCCTTCCTTAGCCCTTACTATATCTCATCCAGGAAGTACACTGTCACCCCAATAGACACTCTCAAACTTAAACTTTCTTGTGTTTCTACTCTTGCCCTAACCCCAAAATACCCCTTTGCCTTCTCTCTCTTGCCCCAAGCCCTCTATCTCTCACCTGAGTACTCATCCTCCCTTCACACCTGGTGCTTTGACAAGAGTAACAAGCTCCTTAATTCTCCCTTCTGTCTTCTCACAGGGTTCACAGAGCCTATCTCCCTCACCTTCTCTATAACAGGTATCTGCCAGAAATTTCCCTGATTTTAAGAGAAGTCTCTGCTTCACTCAGGACCAAATTATAATAACATGCTACAATGACACCATTGATCTCACCATTCTGCCACCTCTAACCACCATATCCTCCCCATCACCTGCCCTGAAGAAAGACCTATCAACTGCCTCTCCCATAACAACTCATCACCCTTACGGTCAGCATGAGCCTTCACTTCTTATCATTAACAAAAGGCTAGAATGTTAGCTCAGAAAAAAATGGAGTCAATCAGGACAGCAGGAGGGCAGACAGCAGGATGACAACAGAGGAGTCATCCACATTCCTCAAGAAATTGTCCAGCTGTTATCCCTCCCCTGCCTAACAAGACTCCAGGTCTAGATTTACTGTCCCCTATCTCTTACCAGGTCACTCCTGGTCTCTCCATATAGCTAATATAAAAGAACAGAGATTTACTGCCCTAACAAGAAGATTCCTTCCCCTTTCTCACCTTCCCCCAACTGAAAAAACACTATAAAGCCCACTATCTGTAACCCCAAACTGACTGCTCCACACTTGAGAGTCAATCCTGACAACTCGTCTTTTTCCTCCAAGTAAAAACTTCCATCTTTGCCTCAGAGTGGTGTCCATGTTCCTTGGTCACTCCTGAACCTTACACTTTCAACATACAAAGGCACAGAGTAAACATTTTCAACTGGTTTAAGGCATAGTAAGGAGAGACTAGAACAATGCAAACTCAACAGCCATGAAACAGACATCAAACTTGTACAGTTCAAGTTCAATATAACCAGTTTTCAGATTTTCCAATTTCACCATTCTTGCTGGGCAGAGTAGCCAGAAAAACTTCTATCTCAAGCCAACAGTGTACTCCATAGTACCCCTTCCATAGTCCTGGTATATCCAAAACATCCTTGGGTGTCCATACAAACCACAGTTCATCTTCCAAGTGTTCTTTCAGCCTATCAAGGTCATCATGCCCTGCTTCATGGTGCATCTCAGCAGCAGCTCCTGGAGCCATGTGCAATTCCTGACCACTCCACACATTTTTTTCATGCTTCCAATACCAAGTGTGCATGATAAAACCATATTCTTAATTGAGGAATGAAATAAATCACAACCTTGAAAAGCAGGCTTCTTCTCCAGTCAACTCTTTCCAGAAGAAATGCAAACATTTTTATAATCATCTTTCCTCAGGCATCCTCTCAATTATTTTAATGGAAATCAGTTGGGCCATCTTCCTTAATATTGCTAGAAGTTTACGTAACCTAAAACCAGTCTCAGTGCCGGTAATTTTAACTTGCTTTAGGTTGTCCAACATAAAATCTTTAATCACTCTGTTCAGTATCTTTAGGCAAGCACATCAATAATTTAACCTTGATCACACCCTCTAGGCCTTGGGAGTAGAATGCCGCCAGCCCTTTTTCCAGTAGCCTAGTTCTGACAAAGTCCTCCATAGTCTTTCCTTCCCCTTAAGAAGTTCATAAACCAAGCTTGTAAGGTCAATCCTCTCTGCACTTAGCATTCTCAAACTCTCATCACAATAGTCCGTAAGACTTGGTTTACCACTCCAGAAGGTGTCTTCAGTTGCAAGTACCAAGTCCATGCCCATTCCTCTAAAGTAAAAGTTTCAAGAGATCAAAATCCACATGGTCAGATTCATCTCACCCTACTTCTGGCACCAATTTCTGTGGTAAACAGCTTCAGGTTTGCTAAGATGAACTTCCAGACCAGGCCCAGTTATGGCAGAAGGGATATGTATTTAAGTTTACAGATCCAGGGGAAGCTGTAAAATGGCAGAAAAAGCTGGCCCTGCTTTCACAGGTCTGAGGGGAGAGAGAGAGGACACAAGCCAAAACCATACAACACAGCACACTTCAAGAACTCTACCTAGGCACTTTGCATTAGATTGGAATGTCGGGTTTTTTTCTCAATTTTTTTTTTTTTATAAATTTTTATTAACATTTTTCATGATTATAAAATATATCCCATGGTAATTCCCTCCCTCCCCAACCCCACACTTTCCCGTTTGAAATTCCATACTCCATCATATTACCTCCCCATTACAATCATTGTAATTACATATATACAATATCAACCTATTAAGTATCCTCCTCCCTTCCTTTCTCCACCCTTTATGTCTCCTTTTCAACTTACTGGCCTCTGCTACTAAGTATTTTCATTCTCACGCAGAAGCCCAGTCATCTGTAGCTAGGATCCACATATGAGAGAAAACATGTGGCGCTTGGCTTTCTGGGCCTGGGTTACCTGAGTTAGTATAATACTTTCCGGGTCCATCCATTTTTCTGCAAATTTCATAACTTCATTTTTCTTTACCGCTGAGTAGAACTCCATTGTATAAATGTACCACATCTTCATTATCCACTCATCTGTTGAGGGACATCTAGGCTGGTTCCATTTCCCAGCTATTATAAATTGAGCAGCAATAAACATGGTTGAGCATGTACTTCTAAGGAAATGAGATGAGTCCTTTGGATATATGCCTAGGAGCGCTATAGCTGGGTCATATGGTAAATCAATCTCTAGCTGTTTTAGGAACCTCCACACTGTTTTCCACAATGGCTGGACCAAATTGCATTCCCACCAGCAGTGAAGAAGGGTTCCTTTTTTTCCACATCCCCGCCAACATTTATGATCATTTGTTTTCATGATGGTGGCCAATCTGACAGGAGTGAGATGGAATCTCAATGTAGTTTTAATCTGCATTTCCCTGATGACTAGTGACGTAGAACATTTTTTTAGATGCTTATATGCCATTCGTATTTCTTCCTTTGAGAACTCTCTATTTAGCTCCATAGCCCATTTTTTGATTGGCTTGTTTGATTCCTTATTATTTAACTTTTTGAGTTCTTTGTATATCCTAGATATTAATCCTCTATCAGATATATAGCTGGCGAAGATTTTTTCCCATTCTGTAGGTTGCCTCTTTGCTTTTTTCACTGTGTCCTTTGCGGTGCAAAATCTTTGTAATTTCATTAGGTCCCAGTGGTTAATCTGTGGTTTTATTGCCTGAGCAATTGGGGTTGTATTCAGAAAGTCTTTGCCAAGACCAATATGTTGAAGGGTTTCCCCTACTTTTTCCTCTAGCAGTTTCAAAGTTTCCGGTCTGATGTTAAGATCTTTAATCCATTTGGACTCAATTCTTGTGCATGGCGAGAGAGAAGAATCTATTTTCATCCTTCTGCAGATATTTATCCAGTTTTCAAAACACCATTTGCTGAAGAGGCTGTCTCTTCTCCAATGAGTATTTTTGGCATTTTTATCGAATATCAGGTGGCTATAGCTACTTGGGCTTACACCTGGGTCCTCTATTCTGTTCCACTGATCTACATGTCTGTTTTTGTGCCAGTACCATGCTGTTTTTGTTACTATGGCTCTGTAGTATAGGTTAAAATCAGGTATGGTGATACCACCACCCTTTTTTTTGTTGCTCAGTATTATTTTAGATATTCGAGGTTTTTTGTGATTCCAAATGAATTTTTGGATTGTTTTTTCTATTTCCATGAAGAAAGCCTTTGGAATTTTGATAGGGATTGCATTAAATGTGTAGATTGCTTTAGGTAAGATTGCCATTTTCACAATATTGATTCTTCCAATCCAGGAACAAGGGATGTTTCTCCAATTTCTAGTGTCTTCTGCAATTTCTTGCTTGAGTGTTTTAAAGTTCTCATTGTAGAGATTCTTTACTTCCTTGGTTAGGTTTATTCCAAGGTATTTTATTTTTTTTTTGATGCAATTGTGAATGGGAGTGATTTTCTGATTTCATCCTCTGTGTGTTTCTTGTTAGCATATATGAAGGCTACTGATTTCTGTGTATTTATTTTGTATTCTGCTACATTGCTGTAGGTTTTGATCAGCTCTAACAGCTTGCTAGTAGAGTCTTTAGGGTCCTTTATGTACAGAATCATGTCATCTGCAAATAATGAAAACTTGATTTCTTCCTTTCCAATTTGTATCCCTTTTATGTGTGTCTCTTGCCTTATTGCTATGACTAAGACTTCCAGAACTATATTAAATAAAAGTGGGGACAGTGGACACCCTTGCCTTGTTCCTGATTTTAGTGGAAAAGCTTCCGTTTTTCCCCATTAGTAATATGTTGGCTGTAGGCTTGTCATAAATACCCTTTATTATATTGAGATATGTTCCTTCTATTCCCAGTCTCTGTAGGACTTTTATCATGAAGGGATGTTGGATTTTGTCAAATGCTTTCTCTGCTTCTAATGAGATGATCATGTGATTTTTGTCCTTCAACCTGTTTATGTAATGTATTACATTTATAGATTTGCGTATGTTGAACCATCCCTGCATCTCTGGGATAAAGCCTACTTGGTCAGGGTGAATGATCTTTCTGATATACTCTTGTATTCTGTTTGCCAATATTTTGTTGAGAATTTTTGCATCTATGTTCATGAGGGAGATTGGTCTGTAATTTTCTTTTTTTGTTCTATCTTTGCCTGGTTTTGGTATCAGGGTGATGCTGGCCTCATAGAAGGAGTTTGGTAGAATTCCTTCTTTTTCTATTTCCTAGAAAAGCTTAAGAAGCAATGGTGTTAGCTCTTCCTTAAAAGTTTGGTAAAATTCAGCAGTGAATCCATCTGGGCCTGGGCTTTTTTTAGTTGGGAGATTATTGATAACTGTTCGGATCTCCATGTTGGTTATAGGTCTATTTAAGTGATTAATCTCATTTTGATTTAATTTAGGTAGGTCATATAGATCAAGGAAATCATCCATTTCTTTCAGATTTTCATACTTTGTGGAGTATATGCTTTTGTAGTATGTCCCTATGATTTTTTGAATTTCTCTGGAATCTGTTGTGATGTTGCCTTGTTCATCTCTGATTTTATTAATTTGTGTCTCTTCTCTCTTTCTTTTGGTCAGATTTGCTAAGGGTTTATCAATCTTGTTTATCCTTTCAAAGAACCAACTTTTTGTTTCATTAATTCTTTGGATTGTTCTTTTTGTTTCTATTTCATTAATTTCTGCCCTAATCTTTATTATTTCTTCCCGTCTAATAATTTTTGGTTTGCCTTGTTCTTCTTTTTCCAAGGCTTTAAGGCGAAGCATTAGGTCGTTTACTTGCGACCTTTCTAACTTCTTAATATAGGCACTTAAGGCTATAAATTTACCTCTTAGAACTGCCTTCATTGTGTCCCGGAGATTTTGGTATGTTGTGTTCTCACTATCATTTGACTCTATAAATTTTTTGATTTCCTTTTTGATTTCTTCATTGACCCACTCATCATTTAGTAGTGTATTGTTTAGTTTCCATGATTTTGTGTATGCTCTATAGCCTTTCTTGCTACTGATTTGTAGTTTAATTCCATTGTGGTCAGATACAATGCAAGGAATTATTTCAATTTTCCTGAATTTGTTAAGATTTGCTTTATGTCCTAATATATGGTCTATTTTAGAGAATGTTCCATGTGCTGCTGAAAAGAATGTATATTCTGCAGCCTTTGGATGAAATGTCCTGTATATATCTGTTAGGTCCATTCCTTCTATGACCTCATTTAGTCCAGATGCCTCTTTGTTTATTCTTTCCCTGGATGACCTGTCAATTGATGAGAGTGGGGTGTTAAAGTCACCCACCACCACTGTGTTTGGTGTTATCGGTTCTAATAGTTCTAATAGTGTTTGTTTGACGAATTTGGGAGCCCCCATGTTAGGTGCATATATGTTTAGGATTGTAATGTCCTCCTGTTGGAGTGTGCCCTTAATCAATATAAAGTGACCTTCCTTATCTTTCTTGACTAATGTCGGACTAAAGTCTACCCTGTCTGATATTAGGATAGCAACCCCTGCTTGTTTTCTAGGCCCATTTGCTTGAAACACCGTCTTCCAACCTTTCACCCTAAGATAGTGTCTATCCTTTGTAGAAAGGTGAGTTTCTTGGAGACAACAAATTGTAGGATCCTGCTTTTTAACCCAGTCTGCAAATCTATGTCTTTTCGTTGGGGCATTGAGACCGTTGATATTAAGAGATATTATTGAAAGGTGTGTATTTATGTTTGCCATTTGTGTGTGTGTGTGTGTGTGTGTTACTGGTTCTACCTGTGCTCTCTTCTGTTAACTGGTATTTGAGTATAGCTTGTTTTTTCTAGGTTCCTTATATGTGTGCTTTTCCTTTTGTTCAGCATGGAGGATTCTATCAAGTATTTTCTGTAGAGCTGGTTTTGTCTTCAAATACTCCTTTAACCTGCTTTTGTCATGGAATGTCTTTATTTCTCCATCTATTTGAATGGATAACTTTGCAGGATAAAGTAACCTTGGTTGACAGTTGTTATCTTTCAGAACTTGGAATATATCACTCCAAGCCCTTCTGGCTTTAAAAGTTTGTGTTGAATAATCTGCTGTAATCCTGATGGGCATGCTTTTGTAGGTAACTTGATTTTTCTCTCTAACTGCTTTCAATAATTTTTCTTTGGTTTGTGTGTTTGGAAGTTTGATTACAATATGGCGAGGGGAGGTTCTTTCTGGGTTTTGTCTGGCTGGGGTTCTAAAGGCTTCCTGTATTTGTATTGGCACCTCTTTCCCAATTTGGGGGAAGTTTTCCTCTATGATTTTGTTGAAGATGCCTACTATGCCTCTGGAGTGGAGTTCTTCTCCTTCTACTATGCCCTGAATTCTTATATTGGATCTTTTCATAGTGTCCCGAATATCTTGAAATTCCCACTCATACTTTTCTATAAGTTTGTCTTTCTCTTTGTTGGACTGCATTAGGTCTGCCACCTGGTCTTCTAGCTTAGATATTCTGTCCTCTCCCTCATCCATCCTACTGGTGAGATTTTCTACAGAGTTTTTTATTTCATTATCTGTGTTCTTCATTGCTAGTAATTCTGACTGGTTTTTCTTTATTATTTCTATTTCCCTATTTATGTCTTGTATTGCCTTCTTTATTTCATTAAATTGGTGTCCTGCCTCTTCTTTGATTCCTTTCATTTCCTCTTTGATTTCCTCTTTGATTTCTTCCTTGATTGTTTTCATGTGTTCTTTGACCTCTTTGAACATATTTATAATTATTCTTTTGAACTCTTTCTCAGGCATTTCCTCTAACTCTTTCTCTCTGGAGGACATTTCTGATGCATTAATACTTTTAGGTGGATTTATATCATCTTACTTTTTAGTGTTTCTTGTGTTATAATGTATATATTTTTGCATCTTGGATTAAGTTAATGCTTGGATTTTCTAGCTAGCTGTGTATTCTTAGCTGTATCAATTGATTTGATGTAATATATTTTCAGGGTAGGACCTTAAGGTGTTAGGTGTGGCTCTTAAGACTCTCAGAGTATCTACAAAGATGTTCTTAGGGGTTGAGTTTCCCTGCTATAGGAGTATTCAAGCAGGCTGAGTGGAATAAAATACAGGTAGATTCTAAAATTTAACTAAACACTGTACACATTCAATCAAAAACAGCCCCGAGTATGTATGCAAGAGTAGTTATTATAACAACCAGATCCTCTATCAACAAAGAGGTTTAGATTTCTGGTCTGTTGAGGGATCCAAGTCAGCTTGTGACCAAGTGAGACCCTTCCCTGGTGCAATCCCAGTTACCTTGGGTGATTTTGGTTTCAGTCAAGTTGCTGCCTGGGTTGTCGGGTTGTTGTTCTGATTTCTGGAGCTGGGCACTTGCTTTTCCTACGGGGCAAACCGAGCCGCTGCTGCTGCCTCTGCTGCTCCTATAGCTGCCACCACCGGAGCCACCACCGCTGCTGAAGCTGCCGCTGCCGTGAGCACCGCCGCTGCTCGCCCCGAAGCCGCTGCTGCGGGATCTCCCGCCGCTGCCGCTCCTGGGTCCGCTGCTGCTGGGGCCGCTGGTACCGGTGCTGGAGCCGCTGAAGTTGCTGCCGAACTCTGCTCCTGCTTGGGTCCCGCTGTCAGCCCAAGTTGGCATGGCCGGGTCCCGGGCCGCTGCTGTGTTCGCTGGAGCTGGGTTCAGGCGGTGGGGGAGGGGAGGGAGCCACGGCTGCTCTGGTTGTCTCGCTGCTCCACGTGTTCTAACTCGCGGTCTTCTCCTCCCCTGCTCGCTGCTGCTCTCCCCTCACGTTTCCCGAGTTGCGGAGAGTGTGGTGTGAGGGGAAAATCCCGCACCTGGCTTTTCCTGCGGCTCGAGCTGGTCTGGCGGTTTTCTGCTGCGCCGCGGCTGCGGCGTTTGGCCGAGCTGCCTGAGCCGCTGGAGCCGCTTTTCCCGCCTGTGCGGGCTCTGGATGTTCTATAACTCTTCTACTTCTCTGTTGCCGCCTCAATTTCCTATACACCCCACTTTTTAGTAAAAACGTGTATTTTGCTGAGTTTTTTTTGGTCTTTTTCCCCCCTAGGCTGCTTTGGCGTGGTACCTACGCCGCCATCTTAACCGGAAGTCCCCTTTCTCAATTTTTATTAACATTTTCCATGATTTGAAAAGGTATCCCATGGTAATACCCTCCCCACACCCCCACTTTCCCCTTTGAAATTCCATTCTCCATCATATCCCCTCCCCATCTCAGTCAGTCTTTCTTTTATTTTGACGTCATGATCTTTTCCTCCTTTTATGATGGTCTTGTGTAGGTAATGTCAGGCACTATGAGGTCATGGATATCCAGGACATTTTATGTCTGGAGGGAGCACATTGTATGGAGTCCTACCCTTCATTTGGCTCTTACATTCTTCCCGCCACCTCTTTTGCATTAGACCCTGAGCCTTGGAAGGTGTGATCAAGATGTTACTCAGTACTCCAGCCACTTCTTTCCAGTACTGTGATACCTTCTGGGTCATCCCAAGGTCACTGCCATATGAAAAGAGAAGATTCTCTGCCAAAGTGAGAGTAGCATTAATTATAAGGGTATAAATATTAAGAGAAGTGCTTACTGGGAGGTTTAATAAGCATACTGTATACATTTTTCCAGACATCATCAGATATTACACCCCTAGGGCTCATGACTACCGCTCTTTTAAATTTTCAGTATCAGGGATGTGTTTCCCCCCCATGGAGGGGCCTACACTCCAATTGCAGGGCAGTTGGTTTCCACCATGACAGATGTGCCACTATTTCACCCGTTGGCTCATTTGGCCTGGCTGGCCAATTATAAGGCTTCCAGTGTCCACTGTTGAGTATCTTCACTGGTGGTATCTCTTTCTCCCATTGAACTACATGTAGAATGGCTTCTTCCAGCTTTCTGTCAGCTGGTCTACAGAGGAGGTCATCAGCTCAGTTCCAGCAGGATTTCTCAGTGGCCTTGTAGCCCAAGTATGTGAAGTCTTCAGCAATAGGGTCTTACCATCTATTCCTGGTGGGAAACCAAGGGCCTCGGCAATGGCCTATAATGTTTTGGGGGCATCATGGACCTCCCTGGCCAACAACTCACTGGAGGTATCCCATCCCTGGCACTCAAAATTTTCTAACAACAATCTATGGTTCCTGAGTGTTCCATTGTCCGAAACCAGAGGATTCCATATGATTTATTTGCATACTCTTAGATTTTTATTAGCCCTCCCTCCATCTTTCCTTTACTCAATCTCTTCCCCTGACTTCACTTTGGGCCTTTTCGCCCCCGTTAATCCATTCTTCTACTTGCATATATACAATACCAACCTATTAAATACCCTCCTCCCTTTAGATTGGAATTTCTAACTCACCACCACACCTTAATAGCCACCCAGTGACACCTCCTCAAGCCAGGTGGATGCAGATCCAAACTACAAACTAATAAAACACTAAATATATTTGAAGCCATCTATTCAAACTACTACAAATGTAAAATGGAGAAGAGACAGCACCTCCAACAAATTATGCTAGACAGATTGCATAACCACATGTAGACTAAGGACCCTGGTTCAAGGCTCGATTCCTAGGACCCATGTTAACCAGATGCACAAGGGGGTGCACACATCTGGAGTTTGTTTACAGTGGCTGGAGGCCCTGGCATGCCCATTCTCTCCCTCTCTCTCTATCTCTCTCTTTCTATCTACCTTTCTCTGTCTGTTGCACTCAAATAAATAAATAAAAATAAACAAAATTTTTTAAAATTTAAATTAAAATGTTCTCAAAATGAAAAGTACCTGAAGTATAATCTATCCAGTTTTTACCACCTAGTCACATCCAATGTTCATACTGACTTTGAAGAGATAGGAAGCTTTTTTTTAATATGTATTTCAATGGTTCAATAACGTAATGCAAGACTGGGGAGATAGGTCTGTTGTCAAGGCATTTTCTTGCAATGCCTAATGACCAGGGTTTGATTTCCCAGTATCCATGTAAAGCCAAATGCACAAAGTGGTGCATGCTTCTGGTGTTCATTTGCAGTGGCTAGAGGCCCTAGCACACCAATTCGTATTCTCCCTTTCTCTCTCCCTCTCTCTCTCTTTTCCTTGAAAATAAGTAAATTAAATATGTCTTTAAGAAAGAAGATAATTTAGCCTCCTCAAAGAGCTTTTATTCTCTTTACCACAAACTCATCTTTTTCTAAGTTGAGAAACCAGTTTAATTGCACAGGAAGTGACTATGAAAATTCAATCATTGCTTATTTTTGTAAACTGAAACCTCCTACAACAGACATTACCAGTGTGGCCCACATGTGCTATGCTAATAATAGACTAGGCCTAACAGCAAGAAAGAGGCATCATTGAGACACAAGTACAGAGTGAAGATGTTAGTGGTGTCTAAAAAAAAAAAGAAGAAAAAGAAATGCATCTGGACTTATAACGCCCACAGTTGTGGTAGTTTCCAGAGGTACACTTGTGTTTTATTAGCATTTAAAATAGGTAGGTAACATATCACTATATTTACTTCCAGAATATGAATCTGCACCATTAGGTAAGATGCAAAATTTTGTTCTACTGACAAGAGTAAACCTGTTCCTCTAAATCACCCCTAATTCCTGAACCATTATAGTACAAATATAATATACAGCTGTTCCAGTCCAGAACCAGATGATAGATAGGTAGGGAGATGGTAGATAGATAGATAGATAGATAGATAGATAGATAGATAGATAGATAGATAGAAAGAATATTCCAAGATTCTAAGACATGGGTGATAGACCAGCAGTGTGGACAGAGGACACTCAATGTGATAGTGAATTAACAGCTGAAGTTCCCAATGATAAGGGCCAATTATATGGACTGGACTAGGCCTGCTGCATTGATGAGAAAAGAGCAGTGGGGACAGAAAGCATCAATGGAACCAAATGAGTTCACATTGCTCATCAATCCCAGAATGACTAGACATCTTTTCCAGCCACACCCCTGACAGTGTTAGATAAACTGTGTTCAATGCTGTGGCATCTGAAACATCCCTCTTTATATAAATTCTAACCTTTCATAGATGCTTTCTCATTCTGCCACTCTAAGGCTTTATATATTGAGCCACACAAAGTAGATATTCAAAGGAGTCTTTTTAAAAATATTTTATTTATTTATTGGAGAGAGAGAGAGAGAAAGAAACAGATAGAGAGAGAGAGAATGGATGTGTCAGGGCCTCCAGGCATTGCAAACAAACTCCAGACTCATGTTCTGCTGGGCTCCCTGGGTGGGTAGTGCTGAGGAAGGACCAAGTCTGCTGGTTCCTCCCAAGGGGTTGGGGAGGAGGATGAGTGTCGACGACTCAGAACCTCTCCTAATCACCAGAGAAAAACCACAGTGAGTCGGAAGTCTTGTCGAAGCAGGAACTCGCTTTATTGTTACAGGTGGTTGCCTATATAATGTTGAGAAAGAGGACGGGGGGAGAGGTGGGGGCCAATAGTAAACCATGACCTTTGAGATGATTGGTCCCAAGTGTGTGTGCACAGGAATTCCAAATCCTATGTGGAAGTAGCAGGCCAGAAGCCATTAGGCATCTTTCTGAGTCATAGCTGGCCAAAGGCAGATCACCGAACTTCAGCTAGGCTCAGGAAGTTCCACTAGGCCTCACACCCGGGCCTCTCAAGGCCCAACAATTTTTCCACCTTGTGCATATGGTTTATTGGGTACTGGGAAATCAAACCTGTGTCCTTTGCAGGCAAATGCCCGAACCACTAAATCATCTCTTCAACCCCAAAGGAGTCCTTAAGAATGAGAAAAATATCCATTACACAAGTGGAGTAGAAGTGACAAGATAAATTCAAACAGTCCTTCAGGCTTCTGCTTTCCAATTGCTTTCAAATAGAATTACCACCCCCCATTCACCCATAAAGAAGCAACTGCTTTGTAATCCAAAAGCCTTCCTAACTTCAATAAAGCTACAATATTAATTTCACTCAAGTGAAAAGTAAAGTAACAAAAGGGCATCAGAGAAAAGGACAACATAGAGAACCAGAATTATCAAACTCCAAAATCAAGGGATTAATATTCAAAGATGCTAAGGTCAGTGTCAGATTGTGTCAAAAATTCATTAATTCTGTGGTCTCCAGCCATGTGTCAGAAGCCCTTTGAAAAGATGAGAATGAAATATCTATTATCTCTAAGATTAGAATGTGATTTCTCCCACTGAATTTATAAAGAAGTGTAAACCCCAACATCACAAACTAGCTGTATTTAAAGCAAGGAGATATAATCTAACTGATGTTTTCACATGGGGCCTTTGGGAAGTAATTAGATTTCATCATTGGGTACAGACCTCATGATAGAATCCTGAGGGGGGAGGGAGGGCTTCATAAAGAAAAGTAATAGAATGATACACTAATAGAGATACAGAGACATGCATAATCCTTATCTCTTGCATTGATGCTCAGTAAGATGGCCACCTTACTGCCAAAGGTTAAGCCAATATGTCAAGTTGACCTTGCTCTTTGATCCCAAGAACAACAAGCTTAGATAAAATTCTTTTCTTTATAAAGTCATCCCGTTTCAGGTGTTTTTCAGGAGTAATAAAAAGTGCACTGATATAGTTACTGTCACACTGGGTAGACGTTGCAGAGGCAGAGAAGAAAGGGTAAATCAACAGGTGTAGTAGTTTTAATGTCAAGTGGCCCCCAGAGCCACATATTTGTGGCTAAGTCTCATACTTGATTCCAGTCACATGGAGTGTGGATATCAAACTCATTCACAACAGGTTAATTTTTGCACAGGCAAAGCCTGGGAATATGGAAGACTATGTTCCTTTGGTGGAGTTTATAGGACACAAGGAATTCATCCAAAGATTTCCTGATAAACAAAAGTCAACAACTCATGATCTGAATTGATGCAAACTCATGATCTGTCTTATGTCTAGACTTCCCATGGCTTTTATTTCCTTAAACTCTCAAGTAAAGCTTCAAGTAAAGTTAAGGCAGGGCTTCACTCCAGTGAAAGATCCTAGCCTTCCTTCAAGTTACATCCTGTGTGTTGTATGCTCATTTTGCATCCTCCCAGGTATTGCCAAATGGTACTGACAATGGAGCCTTGCTAGAAGTATGTCACTGGGGATGGGTCTTGGGACGTTATGGCCTAACACCTTTGCCAGTGCTGGCTAGCTAACTCAGACTACTTCTTTCCTGCTGTCATGACAAGATATGATGCCCTGGATGTGTGTTCTGCCATGCTTTCCCCACCTGATGAAATTTTCCCTTGAAACTAAGCTGAAATAAACACTGTCCTTTCCATAAACTGCTTCTGGTTGAGTGTTTTGTTGCAACAGTGAAGAGGTAACTGTAGTAATAGGCTTTCTAGAGTCAGTGACCATTGGCATGGGGCCTCAGTGATGGACAATGAGCAATCCAGAAAGGGCCAACAAGTGGAAATTCTCTCTTAACAAAATGTCTCTGACAAAGAATTTGTCTCCATGCAAAGCAATGGGAGGTGGGATCCAAATTAGGTTTCCTGCCTTCATGAAAGTGACATGTTCAAAAGTAAGAATTAATGCCTGGATTCTCAAACATTAATGTCAGTAACACACCAAAAAAAAAAAAAAAATTGAGGTTGGAGAGATGGCTTAGCAGTTAAGGTGTTTGCCTGTGAAGCCAAAGGACCCAGGTTCAACTCCCCAGGCCCCACATAAGCCAGATGCACAATGCAGCTCATACATCTAGAGTTGGTTTACAGTAGCTGAAAGCCATGGTGTACCCATTGTCTCTCTATCTACCTCTTTATGTCTCTCAAATAAAATAAATAAATAATAAATAAAAAGACAGGGCTGGAGAGATGGCTTAGCAGTTAAGGCACATGCCTGTGAAGCTTAAGGACTCATGTTGGATTCTCCAGGTCCTACATAAGCCAGGTGCACATACTGGCATATGTGTCTGGAGTCCGTTTTCAGTGGCTACAAGCCCTGGCATGCCCATTCTCACTCTCTCTCTTTACCTCTCTCTCTCTCTGGCTGTAATAAATAAAAATAAAATCTTTTAGAAAACAAAAAATAAAAAGACAAAAATTACAGCCTTGCAAGTAACCCCAGTAAACTCACTGGCACACCAAAACTGGTTTTTGTGCAATTATATACTTTGGTCTGTTTTCTGAGCTCTATGTGGGGTGAATAGACCTGTGTTTACATCTCCCCAGGGACAAGATTTCCTGTGATATATTGATACAGATTAGAAGAAAGGAGCCTTTTTCTGGAAGGCTAATCTAGGGGCTGGCCTACAGAAACATAAATGACACTGTGCCTACTCTGGCAGCACTAGAACCCACATCTGATCCATTCTCATCCAAGATGACTACCTACAAACCAACGCCAGCATCAGCTTCTTGCTTCCTCCTCAATGTTTTCTGGGCTTAGTATCTGTGGGCTGGTCCTTATAGTCAGCCTCTTGAGCCCACTAACCATTCAAGTCCTGAAACTCATTCTAATTGGTGCAACATTCACATGAATGGACCTGCAAAGCATGTGTGAACACTCTTAAGTTCTTTTACCTCTCTGTTAGCTCACCCTTACTGCCTCTCCATATGCTCTCTTAGCCCCTATGTGAGGTAGGATCTTCCCCATCTCCCCCCACTTCCCAAGCTGGGAAGAGGGAGAATTTCTTTTAGTCTGGCTTTCTGCCTTGTTTATATTGATTTCCTGTTTTTCTTTCCCTCTTCACTCTCCCTAAAATAAATCTCATTCATAATCACCCTTTCCCAGGTCCATCTTTTAAATTCTTTGATAACTTGAAAAACTACCTGAAGTTGGAGTTCATAGATCTAGGGTGTCTCCTGAATCTTTAGAAATCTAATCCTTCCCAGGGCTCCAACCACACATCAAGATGGCATTAACATAAAAGAGGGATCAGGCATAGTGGTCTGTGCCTTTAATTCCAGCACTTGGGAAGCTGAGATAGGAGGATAGCTATGAGTTTGATGCCAGCCTGAGACTACATAGTGAATTCCAGATCAGCTGGGCTAGAATGAGACCCTACATCAAGATACCAAAAAAATACAATAGGGACTAGTTTTGAATAATTAGGGCTTAGGAAGATAGTGGGGAGGGAATGGGGATGAAAGAAGGTAGTGAGAAGGGATTATGATTAGGGTATATTGTGTATATGAATGGAGGTTGTCAATAAAAAGTTTTTTAAAACATAGATTAATCTTGCATCAATGTTAAATTTCCTGATTTTGACAATTGTACTTTGGCTGTGTAAAAAGACAGCCTTATTTTTAGTCAAGACAGCAGTATTTAGGAGAAAGGGGCATGACTCTTATAATTTATTCCCATATGGCTCTGAAAATAAGTAAATAGTGTGAAAACATAATAGAATAGATGTGAAAAAGTACTGACAAATGTGGGTAAAGGTATATGAGTTCTTATGAATAACTTTTCTTGAAGCATGAAATTGCAAGATAAGAACTTAAAGATGTATATGTGCTTTTCTCCTCAAGCACTAAGAAATTTCTTGCCAGCTTCCTACCATCACAGTGTATTCCATCTGCTTTCTCCAATGTGATTTTAGACATTATTAAAGAGCATTGATGTCATACATGGTCTGGAATCTCTGAGGGAAATAAAGATTAAAGTCATCCAATGGAAGATAGAAAGGTGATCATGCTGGGGCAGGGGTTGATGTAGTAGGGAGGTGTAATATGCCACACATGACAGGAAAGCAAAAAGGAGGCCACAGGAAGGGTCAGGGGGATAGGGGAGAAGAATTAACAAAAACAAATTTTGTTTAGAGAGATCATAATAAAATTCTATGCTGTATGCTAATTGAAAAATTTTAAATGAAAATAAAAAGATTAGTGCCTGTTGCATTCAACCTGGAGTTGCTGTCAGAAAACACCCAACCAAGAGCAGTCTGTGGGAGAAAAGAGTTTATTTTGGCTTACAGACTTGAGGTAAAACTCCATGATGGGGCTGGAGAGATGGCTTAGCGGTTAAGCGCTTGCCTGTGATGCCTAAGGACCCCGGTTCGAGGCTCGGTTTCCCAGGTCCCACGTTAGCCAGATGCACAAGGGGGCGCACGCATCTGGAGTTCATTTGCAGAGGCTGGAAGCCCTGGCGCGCCCATTCTCTCTCTCTCCCTCTGTCCGTCTTTCTCTCTGTGTCTGTCGCTCTCAAATAAATAAATAAAAAATAAAAAAAAAAAAAAAACCTCCATGATGGCAGGAGAAAATGATGGCATGAGCAGAGGGTGGATATCACCTCCTGGCTAACATCCAGGGGACAACAGCAGCAGGACACTGTGCCAAACACTGGCAAGGGAAAGCTGAGTATAACACCCATAAGTCCACCCCCAATAATATCTCACCCCCAGGAGGCTACAATTGCCATAGCTGGGGACCTATCTTTTAATACACATAAATTTATGGAGGACACCTTCATCAAACAACCACAGTGCCATAAAAGCCCTACTTCAGTCCAACAGAGTAGTTGAAAAATAGACTTTCATTCCCACCCTGTGAACAGAAAGAAAATGACCTAGAACACAGGTGAGAAGGTACTGGACTACTAGGACCACAGAAGGCTCCCTCGAGAAGACAGGTGAGGGAGGTTAGTCTGTAGAACAGGTACAAATTACCAGCAAAACACTGCAGCACAAGCCAAATGGCACAAGGGTTATAGGAGTGTGACGGATCCCCATTACTGTGACAAACTAACTTATAGGAAGGAAATGTATTTTGGTTCATGTTTCTGATGTTATAGTCTGATGCTTTGGCCCGGAGCCTGTATATCATGGCTGGAGTATAATTTCCTTACCTCATAGTGAATAGGAAACAAGAGAAGAAATGGCATGGCCCAATAATCTATCTTCTTTCCATTAAGTTCTATGCCCTAAAGGAAAGGTCTTACAACCTCCCCCACAGAAACACATGCTGTCAACCAAGCCCTCAACATACAAGCTTTTGGAGTCATTCAAAATCCAACTCATAATAGGGAATATCCAAAGATGATGACCTCAGATGGCAGAAGGAAACTTGGACTAAATCAGGGCAGGAGGACTCTGGGAATATGACGAACAGGGGTGAGGAATAAAGCTAGGAAGGAAGATGGAATTATAGACTTCATGGCCTTAAATGGTATTTTGAATTTTATTTTATTGATTTTGCTGTTTTATTTTATTTTATTCATTTTGCTTTATATTATTGGAACTAAGATTTTTGAGAAAGTGGTTGCTTCCTAGTGAGACTAGAAGCCATGTCTTGGGAATCCTTTGTGGAGTTTTACTTCATATATAGTTCACATCAAAGTTAAATGTCATGGTTAACCCTCTGAAGTATGGACTTTTCTGAAGCAAAGATGCTTTAAAAGAGGCACCTGACCTGTTTTCTGTTACTTAAAAACAAGATGAAATTCCCATGTGAGGGACACTATCACTATGTTAGAAGGAAAAGCAGCATCCTTGTCCTCAAGGACATGGAATCAAGGCTGGAAGAATTCTGTACAGACCGTGGTAGAAGTGCTCTTATTTTCCAAGCATCCCCACATGACTAAGTTACTTCTTCACAACTTACTATTTTTTGTGCAGACATGTAGATAAGTAACTGATGCTAACTGCTCTGTTTGGTCTTAATTTACTGATGAGGGTTTCCATGACATGTAAATCTCATATTAAATAAATGTGTATGTTTTTTCCTGTTCATCTGTTTTGTAATCCCAAGAGGACTAGGATGCATTTTCTGCCTCCCCCCCCCCCCATGTGCATTGATGAATGAGGAGGTGATTGTTTGTAAGGTTTGAGATAAAAATTTATAACCTCTATGATAGAGAATGGAATTTCAAAGGGGAAAGTGGGGGGGAGGGAATTAACATGGAATTTTTTTATAATCATGGAAAATGCTAATAAAAATTTAAAATAAATAAATAAAAAGAATTTATAACCTCAAGCATCTTTATTCAAATTAAGATATCAGATATTTGCATATGCATGTATTGTTGAGATACTAAATTAATTTTGAAGGGAAAACTGGGGCTATAGGGCTAGAAATATGGCTTAGCAGTTAAGGCACTTGCCAGCCAAACCAAAATACCTAGGTTCAATTCTCCAGTACCCGTGTAAGCTACATGCACAAGGTGGCACATGCATCTGGAGTTCATTTGCAGTGGCTATAGGCCCTGGTGTGCCCATTATCTCTTTCTCTCTATCTGCCTCTTTCTCTCACTTTCTCAAATAAATAAATAATTTTTTTAAGTGGAGCTATAAAATATTGAATATATTTATCTTATTTAATCCTCACACCTTCCCACATTTAGCAAGTATAGTACAAAGATTAAGTAAGCATAAAAAGTCAGAGTCAGAGCTGGGTGTGGTGGCACATGCCTTTAATTCCAGCACTTAGGAGGCAGAGGTAGGAGGATTGACACGAGATAAATGCCACTCTGAGACTACATAGTGAATTTCAGGTCAGCTTGCACTAGAGTGAGACCCTACCTTGAAAAACCAAAACAAAAAAGTCATAGTCAATGAACCAGACTTGTTTGTTGTCAAGCAGAAAAATATAGATACTTTAATTTGAGCATAATAATAAGGATAATTAAGGTATTCATAACAGAACAAATTAAGAATATGGAAGTAGTTGGGTAAGACACCATTGAAATCAATTGCCTCTATCTGGACAGCTTTCAGGCTATTGAACCTCGATAATCTTACAAACACTTTTCAGTATCTTCCACTCGCCTATTCAAAGCAGAATTGCATTTTGAAAGAAAAACTTCACAAAGTACTGAAAACAGAGAACATAAATTGCAATCTCTTATCCCATAGAGAATGCCACATTTCCAAGAAATTTTTAGTTAAGATAGCAGCTTGTTCCACAGCTGCAGCTACAACTTGACAGCCAATCACTGTGCAGTACAATACAAGAATTTCTAACAGTTTTGCAAATAATTCTAAGACTCATCAGCATGCTTCTCAAAATGTCCATCTATTTTTCCAGTAAAATTTGCATTTCATCTGTTAATGTCCTACCCTCCTTCATACCCATGTTGCTTTCAATTGCCCCTCAAGATTTCCTACTAATAACAAGCTATAATTAAAACTCTCCCATGTCCTTCTACCATGAAACTACTACAGAACAAAAACCAATGCACTCATCTGACCATGGTCTAAAACCATGAGCTAAAATAGACCATTCTTTAAACTGTGTGTTTTGGACATTTGTAGCAGTGCCAAAAATGTCCAATTAATACAACTGTACATAGGGAAGGGAGATGGGAAGAAAGGAGAGGAGAGAAAACAAGAGAAAAGGAATCAAACTCAGCATTTGAAACCTGAGATCAGTTTTTTTTTTTTCCATTAGGAAATGATTCTGCACATAATTTATTGCCATTCTTGGACCACACTAACTAGTAAAATCAGTTATACTTTAATTGCTCAATACTTCTTCCTGGAAGTCACATGAAAGAAAAATTATTTTGGGGGCTTTACCCCATCCTGCCTTCTTATGGGAAAGAGATCTTTATAATCTTTCCTCTTTCCTTTTATTAAGCTAATAAAGACTTTATAAACTTTATCCTCTGCTCCATGGACTTAAATTGTTTGAATTCATAAGACAAGAATATGGGGACACACCAAAATTCTCATATTATATTTGTGTGTTAGTACATATTGGTCCCAGAGAAACCTCAATTCCTATATCATGTTGGGGCTTTGGCATATATTGCTTCATTAGTAAGAAACCCTAAAATTCTTGTTTCACATTGGTTTGTTTGACCAGGAGTGTCAAGGGAATGTTCTCCTGCTTCACCACCATGATGGAAATGATTCCCTCTGTAGCACTTACATTCTCATTGCTGGGACCAAACTTCTGACCAGAAGCTGCTTTTGAAAGAAAAGGTTTTGTTCTGTCCTACAATTTTGAGGATTTCATCACATAGGTGAAAGCATGGCAAAGCAGACAGCCAGGGTGCCATATGTTGTTATAGCCGCAGGAAGAAAAATGTCTGTGTGAGCCAGCTGGACTAGTAATCTCAAAGTCTATCCCCAGTGACACACCTCCTCCAGCAAACCTCCACCTCCCAAAAGCTTCATAACTCTCTCAAATTGCCATCAGATGGGGACTTATTATCCAAAATGCATGAGCCAATGGGGAACATTTCATTCAAACCACGATACCCTCAAAACTATCAGTTAAAATAAACTTCCATTCTTTAACTTGCTTCTTGTCATCTATTTTTCCATAGCAACATGGAAGGAATTAATACAGATATATTTGGATCCAATTCAGAAAATAGGGATGTAGTTAATTCCCCTAAATCTCAGGACCAAATGGAAGCAAGCTGATAACTAAAACAAATTAGGGACCTACCTTGTTTGGAAAGAAAATTATACAACCAAGAAGACTCACTGCAATAACATCATGATGCCAAGCTTGGCCTCTGGTGTCCAACAGGATACCATTCAAACACTAGCTTCAAAACTAACCATAGTTAACCTCTCTGTGCCTCATTGTGCATCTCAAGATTGAGATTGTATGTAAACAAGTGGCACAATATGTGGAAAGCATCAACCTTTGGTAGATAAATGTATGTTAAATGCTCATGGGACTACTATTATTGCATCACTGGTGAAGGTATTTATTATCACCACAACCTGTATTTATTATCACAGACCTCCTTAACACATCTAATTATTGATCTAACTTATACATTTGGGGACTTTCTGGTAGCTAGGGAACTCAGGTTATAAACTGAGGAGATACTACTCATAATTGGGACAAATGGATTTCTGTGCTAAGCACCAAAGAAAGAGAGTTTCTTGGGCATCTCCTGCTGCTGCTACTGCTGCCTGGTCATGGCCTTTGTTTCAGCTGCTCCTTTTTTCAAAGCTGCTTTTCAGCTTCCTCAGATGATACCCTGGAGAGTGGCAGACTATTCCATGGTGTTATCTGTCACTTCAAAATCCACACCTGCCAATATATCTACCTAAGAATTAAACTATCATTCAACAAAAAGCTAGAAGAAATTCTTCCAAAATTTTTTACCATAAAGTGATGCAAAGTGCTTACTTGAATGATATGTTTACCCTGATTCAAATATTATGCAACATACCCAACATATCAAAACACCACATTTTACTCTATAAATATATATGATGCTTGCAGTGGCAAGAGATGCTGGTGCACCCACTCTTTCTTCTTTCCTTGCAATTAAATGAAAACATTAAAACATATAATGTAGGACTGTAGAGATGGCTTAGAGGTGAAGGCACTTTCCTACAAAGCCTAAGGACCCTTATTTGATCTCTCTCCAGATCCCATGTAAGCCAAAGGTGATATAAGCACAAGGTTGCATATGCACACTCAGTGGTGCAAGCATCTGGAGTCTGATTTCAGTGGCTGAGGCCCTGGTACTTCACTTCTCTCTCACACTCACTCTTGCTGTTTCTAAATATGTGTGTGTGTGTGTGTGTGTGTGTGTGTGTGTGTGTGTGTGTGTGTATAATGTGTTGCATTCAGATTCTCATTGCTGGCGGTAAGCACCCAACCCAACCAAGAGCAGCTGGCGGGAAAAGAGAGGTTTATTTTGGCTTACAGGCTCAAGGGGGAAGTTCCATGGTGGCAGGGGAAAATGATGGCATGAGCAGAGGGAGGACACCACCTTCTAGCCAACATCAGGTGGACAACAGGAGAGTATGCCAAACACTAGCAAAGGGGAGGTGGCTATAATACCCATATGCTCACCCCCAACAATACACTGCCTCCTAGAGATGTTAATTCCCAAATCTCCATCAGCTGAGAACCTAGCAATCAGAAAACCTAAGTTTAAAGCTGGGCATGGTGGCGCACGCCTTTAATCCCAGCACTCGGGAGGCAGAGGTAGGAGGATCACTGTGAGTTCAAGGCCACCCTGAGACTCCATAGTGAATTCCAGGTCAGCCGGGGCTAAAGTGAGACCCTACCTCGAAAAACCAAATAAAAAAGAAAACCTAAGCTTATGAGGAACACCTGAATCAAACCACCACAATCTCCCCTGGCCCCCATAAGCTGATAACCATGATAACCATACATGATGTAAAATGCAATACATTCATCCAACTTTAAAAATCCCCATAGTTTTTATCAATTCCAATGATGTTTATACAACCCTGTAGTCTAAGGTCTTTTTAACTGAGCCAAATCAAAAATATCCCCCAAAAGTCCATAATGCCACAGAATAAACACTCACACTGCAAAAGATGTCATTGGGCATAGCAAAGAAATATTCAACCAATAAAATATTTAAAATAACCAGGGAGAACATCAAACTTTGTAGCTCCAAGTCCAACAACTCTAACCAGTGACAAATCCCTGAAAATTCTAATGAGCAGCAAGTCTCCGGAGTTCCAATTTCACTCCTCCAGCTAGCTAGCTACTCACAGTACTGGAAACTTCATACAGGGCCAGCAGCTCTCCTTGGCAACCATTTCATGGTCCCAGGATCTCTACTGGGTCTCCAATGCAACCCATGGTTCATCCTCATGACTCCACTGGGTATCCATGCAGGCGTCCAGCAAACCTGTTTCACTCTGCCCATGGCCATTTCCAAAACACAAGATTGCTTTATAAACTCAATAATCCTCTCTTACCTGGTACCAATACCAGGTAGGGTACCAATTTTTAATCTGAAGGGGTGGGGCGTAAAGCAGACTTTGAATAACAGGACACTCTTTGAGTACTCAGACCCCTTCAAAAGGAGTCTATATTCTTCCTGTTGCCCCAGTGCAGGTCAGCTGGCCCAATCTCAAGGTTGTAATCTCTCAATTGCATCTGAATGGGCAGCAGTTTCAGCCCAAAGATTTCATTTCTATGCTATATCCCTCTGCTCACACCAGTCCATTTCTACACAAAGCAACCCTGCACAAGTTCTCAGCACCTAGGCATAATGGTAAGCCTCTCACATCAGCTACTTCTAGCCCAGTCCAGGCAAAGCTCTCTCACCCTCACAAGCCAAACTACACAGTCCATAGTTTTTACTGCATTCAGGTCTTTCACCTCTGACTAGAATAGTTAATCAAGCTGCACTTATAGTATTGCAAGGCATCTCTTAGACCAAGCTTTCAAATCCTTCCACATCCCTCTTGAAAATCAGTTCCAAAAGGTCAAAGCCACAGTCAGGTGTCTATCAGCAACCCCACTTTTGATACCAACATTACTGTTGCAGCCATGTTCGCAATGCTGGTAGAATTCACTCAACAAAGAGCAGCTTGGTAGGAAAAAAAATAAAGTTTAATTTTGGCTTATAGGCTCAAGGGGGAAGCTCCATAATGGCAGGGGAAACCAATGGCATGAGCAGAAGGTGGACACCACCTCCTGGCCAACCTCAGGTGGAAACAGGAACAGGAGAGTGTGCCAAACACTAGCAAGGGGAATCTGGCTATAACACCCATAAGCCCACCCCCCAAAATACACTACCTCCTGGAGGTGTTAATTCCCAAATCTCCATCAGCTGGGAACCTAGCATTCAGAACATTTAAGTTTATGAGGAACAGTTGAATCAAACCACCACATAATGTAAAAATGCATGCTATTGATTCTAAAATGAGTTTATAGAAAAATACACAAAAGATGAGATGAAAGAAAGACTGGGAAAGGGAAGGGAAAACAGCCAAAAGTAAAATGGTCATTTTTTATGCATGAACAGCAGCTGCTTTGACTCAGCAGAAAGAAAGTATCAGAAGGTTCTACTCTCTGTTCCCATCAGCAAAAAGCAATTTCACCTCTCTGCACAAAGATGTTATTTGGAGCAAGACAAGCCTCCTATTAAGACTTCAAAGCTCTGCCTTTTCCTGTGTTTCTCTCCAGGATGACAGTAGCTTCTGCATTGAGATGCTGCTAACTATAATGCTGTCATATAAAGTGATTCTAAACAACCAAAGACTGAGCTCCAAAGGGCTTGGAGGGAATCTAGCCAGTCTAACCCTGTAAGCCAGTGTTCCATTACAGCACTACTTCCTGAAGCACACATTGTTAAATTTGTGTACTTGTTTAGTAAACTGACAAGTTATGCTTATGTAAATATGACAAGTTCAAATGCAGTGAACTTGTTTCTTAGTAACCCTGTTACTATCCCAAGAGGCTTTGTGTGTAAGCTTAAGAAATATTCTGTATATCTGCAGGCAAATACGTGTGTTGTATTCTATATAATATATATTTTGAAGTTTAAAATAGTAAACAAGTTGTTCTATGCATTGTGATTTCTATTTTCTGTTAACAATATTAATCAAAGAATCATTAATTACTTAAACAAATGTGATGGCTCCAATTAGATGTCCCCCAGAAATTCATGTAGTTTGAATGTTTATGCCCCAGCTGTGGCAATTTGGGTGGAGGTTATAGCCGTTATACCAGCTGCCACATGCTAAAGCAGGGCTCACTCTCTTGCCTCTGCTTTCCAACTGCTGTGGCAGAGGTTATGTCTAGCCTCTGCTTGTAGTATTCTCTTTCTTTCCATCATGAAGCTCCCCATCGAGACTATAAACCAAAATAAAACCTTGCCTCCCTGCAGCTGGTTTTCATCAGATATTTTGTCCTAGCAATGCAAAGGTAACTACAACAATAAATAATCATTAATTGGGATAATGACATTCCATACCATTATTTACAGACATTCTTTTTTAATGGTTTTGTAACAGCCCATTAACTATACTTATAATATTTTATAGGTTAAATAGGTTAAAACCTATCCTTACTTGATAGGCATTTAAAAAGTCTCAAATAATTGTATTATTGTAACTGTAAAATAAGATGCCAAGGACTGTATACATACCTTTGTAATAGTGAGCCATGTTGGTACGTTGGTGTCCACGGGCTCTACTTTCACCACCAAGCTAGGAGAGCTGCTGTTCTCCTCTCCCTCATGTGTGTTGCCAAGATTTTTGGTATTTTCCAATTTAATGTGTGTTAAGAAGTGTCCTTGGTAAATTTTAAAATGTAGAGTATATCATCAATTTTAAGATCTTGAGTTTTTTTATTTTAAAGATATACTTAGGAAACTCAAAGAATTAGACAAAACTTAACTAAAGGGTCTCTCAGCATTGTGACCAAGTACTTCATAGCTCCACAGTGACAAAACTTCATTTCCGGGCCACATAGGCTGAGTTTGCTTGTTTGTTTGTGACAATATCTCAAGTAGCTCAGGTTGTCTTTAAACTCCTGAGCTTCCCTCTTCCAATTCCCAAGTGCTTGGATTACAAGCATGTGCCATCATGCCTGAGACATAAAGCAGTAATCACTATGATCTTTAGTCCATGATGGCAGGTTTTTCAGGCTTTGAACATCAGGACTCAAGGGTGGTGTGACATGTACGGGACTAGAAGTTTCAGCCAGAGTTTAAACTACTTGATGCTTTTTGCCACTTTTACAGCTCCTTATAAGTCACTGGCAGTGGAACTGAGGAAAAGGTTCTGATAAGCAGAAGAGAGCCTTGGCAGAGGAATGCCCAATCAACTCAATGGGACAAGATGAGCTAGAGTCCTGCAACATATCAGCTAACCAAAGAAGTTACACTATGTATGCACACACCACAGAGGGCTGCTTTCTGGTTGCTGTATGAACTAGAGGTGATATGAAATGGACTTTTAAGTTCTGTCCCTGATTAGGTTTTGCTGTTTGTTCCACAAGTGGGTTCTGGGTTTTTGTTGGTCTGATTTGTTTTGACTGGATCTCAAAATATTTTCCTCAGTGTTTGTTTTGCAAAGGAGCTCAGGATATTTTGATTGGATCTTTTTTCCTGGTTATTAATGTACAAATATAGGAATAATGTAAGCTTGCCTTTTTAATTTATTATTTATTATTTTTATGGTGAAACACCTCACAAGAAATGGATAGAGGTAAAAATACATCCAAGTAGGGCTAGACAGATATATCAGTGGTTAAGACACTTGCCTACAAAACCTAACAACCCAAGTTTGATTCTACAGTGCCCGTGTACAGCCAGATGCGCAAAGTGGTGCATGCATGTGGCATTCATTTGCAGTAGCTGGAGGCTCTGGTGTGTCCATTCTGTCTCTCTTCTTTCTGATTTCAATAAGTTAAATAAAATTTAAAAAATACATCCAAGTGATTGAATCTTGAAGTACCCCATAGAAAAGGAACAGACAACAAAATAAGAAGGACGCTTATTTCTATAGTGGATATATAATAAAATTGTATCTATTCCCTATGGGGGGGCATAAGAGAGCTGGATAAACACTACTTTCCCAGGAGGGGTAATTAATGTATGAGATGCTGATCATAAAAGCAGTCTGGTGTTTGCTTCAGCAGCGCATATACTAAAATTGGAATGATACACAGTAGATTAGCATGGCCCCTGTGCAAGGATGACATGTAAATTCATAAAGCACTCCATGTTTTTTTTTTAATTGAGACTTATTAAATGATGAACTTGTTAAAAAATTTTAAAAATAAAAGCAGTCTGTCCTGCTGCTGCTAGTACTACTTCTTCTGCTTACAGTCTAGAAATTGATAGGACAGAGGCAAGAAACTAAATGCCTTTCTTTTCTTACAAGAAAAGCAGATATTAAGATACTAAAACTATTAGCAAATGTTTCATGAGAGTGTTGAGGCACCATGTGGATGCTTTATGTGCAATACTCATCACTCCACTCCACATTACAGCAATGGGAGGAGTGTGGTTAGGGCCATTTTTTCAGAAAAGTAGAACTAGCGGGTTCTAGATGAAGGACTGACCAATTCTAATAAGTTTATTCTGTTGCTGGGAAGATTCCTTCTTTAGACGCTCTCTTGACAGGTCATCTCTCTCTCTCTCTCTCTGTCACACACACACACACACACACACACACACACACACACACACACACACCCTTTCTAGGATACCCTCTCTTTGATTTGGTCCATCATGTGTCCATGTGTACAAATCATAAACCATAAATCTCAGAAACAATCCCCTTTCTGGCACACACTAGAGAATCAATCAAATTCTGATGACTTTACTTCCTAAAATTTCCTGAATCTATCCATAGATCTCCACTTCCACCATCTCTGTCTAGATGTCAATACTATTTCACCTAATGACTACAAGTTATCTCCTGATATCAATTCTCTGCTTTGCAGAGTCTTGCCATCAAAAAATAGACAGAGCTCACAGTAGCAGCAACACCTGTCTCCAGTTTAACCCTAAGTATAGGTGCTAGAAAATTAAGTTAATATTTGATACCTATAGCTTACATTTTCAAAGACTTGATTTCATGTAAGAGTGAATGAATGAGGCATTAGATACTCTCTTTTATAATGTCAAAAAGTCAAGGATACTATTACATATCTATCAGAAAGTCCAAATCCAGAACATTGACATGACAAATGTTATCAGGAATGTGGAGGAAAGTTCTGGGTAAGAGAGCCAGCTAGAGACTGCCTCTGTGTTAGCTAATGAAGGAGAAACTCTAAGTAAGGTAAAGTAGACCATACCCCCAAAGAGAGAAATAGAAGATCTTTGGAAAGCCACAAAAGAAGTGAAGAGATACTAGAAGGGTACGTGGGCTGTAGGGAAGCAAGCCAAACACCCACCCCCCTCTGCTGTACAACTCCCAGAAGGGGAGAGAAAAGCAGAGCCATTTTTAACAGGTCAGCCACATGAAAGCCAGGCAGTCTGAACCTCACAGGAGTGCACTGTCTGCACAAGTCTCAAACCCTGCTCCAGCTTTGGATGATTCCTCTGGTGGACAGTCAGCAGTAGAGAAAAATCCCATTTTGCCACACTATATGACTTTGAAGGCAGTGACCAGGTGCCATCTTAAGAAACAACCTACTTTTGGGGGGAGGGGGAGGGATACTCTGGTAGCATTTATTCTGACATTTTCAAACACAATTTGTTTTATGTTGATTGTCATCTTTCAGGAGGAGTGCTTTGGGACACTGTTTTCCAAACATGAAGTGAGGCTGGAGAGACGGCTGTGGCTAAAGACACTTGCTTCCAGAGATAAAGTGGTGGTTGCATTCATGACCTCATAGCAGCTGTCTCTACCTGCACAAGACCTGCATATGAGGGGAAAAAATGATATCAAACTAGAAGAGAGATCTGGACATGGTGGCACATGCCTTTACAGAATCCTAGCACTTGGGAGACAGAAGTAGGAGGATGGCTGTGAGTTCGAGGCCAACCTGAGACTACATAGTGAATTCCAGATCAGCCTGGGCTAAAATAGGACCCTACCTCAAAAAACCAAAATAAATAAATAAATAAAAGTAAAGTAAAAATAGAAGACAGGCTAGTTGAAAAGAAGGGGTTCAGTGGTGGTGGTGGGAAATGGCAGGGGAGGATAGACAAAGGAGGGTTGTAGAAGGGAAATATGATCAGGATACATTGTATTTATGTATATAAATTGACAACAGAAAGTTAAAGAAGGGGCTGGAGAGATGGCTTAGCAGTTAAGCACTTGCCTGTGAAGCCTAAGGACCCCGGTTCGAGGCTTGATTCCCCAGGACCCACATTAGCCAGATGCACAAGGGGGCACATGCATCTGGAGTTCATTTGCAGTGGATGGAGGCCCTGGCATGCCCATTCTCTCTCTCTCTATATATATATATATGCCTCTTTCTCTGTCTGTTGTTCTCAAATAAACAAATAAAAATGAAAATCTTTTTTTAAAAAAGTTAAAGAAGGGGGAGAAAGGCTTAGTAGTTAAGGTGCTTGCCTGCAAAGCCTAAGGACCCAGGTTTGAGTCCCCAGTACCCAGGTAAGCCAGATAAGCAAGGGAAACAACCTACTTTTAAAAATTGAGCCTGCTGGGCTGGAGAGATGGCTTATTTACTGGATAAGGCACTTTCATGCAAAGCCTAAGGACCCAGGTTCAATTTCCCAGTGCCCACATAAGTCAGATGCATAAGGTGACATATGCATCTGGAGTTCATTTGTAGTGACTAGAGGCCCTGGTGCACCCATTCTCTCTATCTGCCGTGTGCTCGCTTGCTCCTGCTTCCTCCCTCTCTCTCTCTCTCTCATAAATAAAATATTTTAAAACTGAGCCTGAAATCATGGAATACACATGTCAGCAGCCTCAGTTTGTCTGGCCACAGATCAAGTCCCCCATATCCACCTACCCAGTGAAGAAAAGCCTGGACAGGCAGTTGTGGAAAGCAGGAGGGCTGGATACTGACAAGCTGAAGCACAGGTGGCAGGAAGCTCAGCTCAGATTGAGAAGTTCATAGGCACATGTAGTACTGCCCTCAGTGGCTAGGAAACCTTTAGGTTTGACAGTTGTGAGCCAGCAGGTATTTATTGTTTTCTGTAGAGCTTCAAATCGCTGAAGTTCAAGATAGGCTAATACTTGCAGTTGCAACCCCTCATCAGGGGAATAATACTTAGGAAGACTTGAAAATACGAAAACAAATCCTTTGCCTGGGCCTATCGCGGTGCTCTAGTGCTCCCAACAAGCTTGCAAGAGATAGCCTAGCTAAAACGTTATCCCCCATGTGTATGAGTATGGTTGAAAGAAATCAGCCCAGCTCACAGAATGCAAAGCTAAGAGTGGCCAGCAGATGTCGCTGGTATGCAAAGGAAAGCTGCCACTGGGCACACACAGCTATGGTGGACACCAGACATCCAGCCAATACAAATACAGCAGTAGTCAAATATAGGAAAGACAAAGTCCTCAAGTTCAGCCGACCTCCCACCTCCCCTCCCCCTCCTCCTTGTATATTACTGGCAGTCTCCAACTTTAAAGGACCGAGGATGGAGGGCTCCAATACTTCATTTTTTTTAAACTACCTATGAAGCAGGATCTTAACTATTGCATATTTTAAGCATTTAATTTTTAATTTGATATTTTTCATAGAATCTCCTAATTTTGTTCATGCATTTTTAAATGGAGGGGTTTTTAATCTCTTCCTTACTTATTTTTCTTTTTTGCGCCCTGTGCTGTGCTCTCTTTTCTTCCCTCTACATTTACTAGTATTTTGACTTGACTTTATTGGTTATTTATTTAAAAAAAAATATTTACTTGCAAGCGGAGATATAGAAGTGAAACCCGGAGAAAGAATGGGCATTCCAGAGTCTCCAGTTGCTGCAAATGAACTCCAGACACATGCACCACTTTGTGCATTTGAATTTTCATGGGTACTGAGGAATCAAACCTGGGTTGTTAGGCTTTTCAAGCAACTGCCTTAAGCACTGAGCAATCTTTCCACCTCCATAGTGGTTACTTTTTAATGCTGTTATATTTTTTGTTTTTAATTTTTTTCTTTTCATTTTTTTATTAGTTATGTATATAGTATGTAAACACCCATGATGGTACCATCATTAGCCTGTCGTCTCCCCATGAGGTTTGCAGGTCTTGCATTGTAGGGGTGACCATCAGTTATGGGGGAGAAGCAATGACTCTGTGCCTAATGGCCCAACTTATGGCTCTAACAATCTTTCCGCCCCCTCTTCTACAAATCTCCCTGAGCCATGTTGGGTTCATTTTAGGTCTATTTCAGTGATGAGATCTTGGGAGTCTCTGTATATCTGATTTGGTAGGAGTTGAGTGTTCTCTGTGTCTATCTCCTTCACCCTTGTGCTGGTACCAGGTTCACTGAGAAAGCAGCTTTTGCTCATTACCCCACTAACTGTATGTCATCAGCTGGTGCCCTGGCGAGGTGTGATGGGCTGATTCTCTCCTCAGGTTCTACATCACTCTGAAAAAGAGAAGCAAATTTTCCAATGGAGAGAGAGGTCAGTGCAAGATACAAGGGTACCCATTATTATTTTAGAGAGAATTTAATAGGTGTAGGCCTTCTTGTAGCCCACTATTGGTGGACACTTGATATTGGACAGTGGGCTCATTTTTGGATATGGTTCTGACTTGTTTTCCCATTCCAGGTATGAGTTCCATTCCAATGAATGAATCAGTTAGCCAAATCAAGAACAGTTGGTTACCCACCACGGCTGTGTGCTACTATTGCACTTTTGTGAGCATCGCATCAGGTTGATTGCTATTGAGTACCTTAGACCACGAGTTGCTTAGACTGATGTTGGTTATTTTCCACCAGTCACTCATGTAACACCTTCTGGCACTAGACAAACTAACTGTGTGGGGATTGATTCTCTTTCAGTTTCCAGCCAGGTCACTCTAACAGCTTATGGTGTCTTCGGCAGTAGGGTCTTACTATTAATCTTTGGTGGCTCATCAAGTACTCTGACAGAATTCTGTCTTCTTTTGGGAAACCTTGTAGGTCTCTCTGATCAACAGCTCATTGCAGATGTTACCCACATGCTGGTACTGGGAGTTACAGGTCAGTGCCAAGGGAAAATAAGGAAGAAAAATATAGGTAATATTAAAGAGAAACAGAGAAAAGAAAGAAAGGGAGGAGAGAAAGAGAGAGAGACTCAGAAGAAGATTAAGGATAGGCTTTATCATACCCTCTCCAAGCCCCTGTGATTCAGGTATTCTCTCTAAGCACCTGATGAAGGTTTGACTTTTTAGTATGTCTTTCAGGATATGGGATTTTATGGCACCTTTTCCATTTGAGTCAAGTTTTTTGCCCCTCCCCCCTGCCCTCCCCTCCTTCCCCACCATCCTAATTCTCCAGTTCTCGTGATATTTATTAGTATGTCAGCATCTCGGGCACATTCAGGTTAGGGTTACTTTTTAATGCTCTCATATTGTCTTTTCTCTTTTTTTCTATATTTTTCAATTTGTTTTGTTTGTTTTTGCTTTTGTTTTTGTTTTTCAAGGTAGGGGCCCACTCTAGCCCAGCCTAGGCTGATGTAGAATTCACTACGTAGTCTCTGGCTGGTCTCAAATTCACAGAGATCCTCCTGCGTCTGCTGGAATTAAAAGCATGCGTCACCATATCCAACTCATATTTTCATTTTTTATTCTCATTACCACATTTATTTAAATTTTTTTCAGATTTCTTCATTTTTGGGAACCTTTTTTGTTTTCTTGTTTTCTCCTTTCTTATTCTTTTTTCTTCCCCACTATAACATTCTTTTCTAATCCCCTTCCTTTTGCTTTCATTTATTTCACCTTATTCCCTTCACTTTCTCCCTTTTCCTGTCTCCTTCCTGTGATGGTTAAGTTACCTCAACTTGATGAGATTAGGAATCAAATATGACACAAGCCTCTTGCATAGTTCTGTGAGGTGTTTCCATGAAGAATTAACTGCAGGGCTGGAAAGATGGCTTAGGGATGAAGGCACTTACCTGCAAAGCCTAAGGACCCATGTTCAAATCTACAGATCCCATGTAAGCTAGACATACAAAGTTGTGGCAAGCACAAGGTTGCACATACCCACTAGGTGTTACAAGTGTCTGGAGGTCCTTGCAGCAGCTGAGACCATGACACACCAATTTTGTTTCCTTCTGTCTCTCCCTGTCTCTCTCTCTCAATCTCCCAAATAAAAATAAATAAAATTAAAAAAAAAAAACCCAACAATTAACTGCAGAGGAAGTCCTTCCACCAGAATGATTTCTGGTGGTAGAATATATGTAATGAAACTCCAAGAGGCCAAAGTGCCTTTTTTGCCTAGGTCCCACGCTACTTTCTGGTCTGTGCATGTACTCTGTTTTAGCTATCCTTCTTGAACATTAGAACTGTGCTTCATCAGCCTTTCAAAATGTACTGAAGATCAGCGGTTCTCCAGGAAGTCTCCAGACCTTCAATGCCAGAAAAACTGCTGAGGCATCCAGCCTCATGGACTGAGCAGCTATCTAGTTCCTTGATGCTCATGCCTGTAGACAGCTACTATTAGACTGTCAAACCTATACTGTGTAAGATAATCCAGTAAGTCCTTTTTATATTACAAAAGCATTCTATCGATTTGGTTCCTATAGAGAACCCAAACTAATACATTCCTTTATCTCATTCCTTTACCATTTCTCACACTTACCCTTTATAATTATACTTCATAGCACATTCTACGCTATTTTTGCCATTTTGGTTCTGTGGTCATTAATGATGTATTTCTACACTGTAACTGATTTTGTGTATTTCTACATCTTGTATGGTTTGATATTGTTGCTATTACAGCAGTTTCACCTCACTGAATAATACTGGAGATTGATCCTTCAAATGTGCACTGCTCAATAAAAAGGCCCTGAACTGTAAGAATCTTAAAAAAATAAAATAAAAGGCACCATGGCTTCCCAATTATCATGACTCCTCAACTATTAAACTGAAATATATAAAATGTTACATCTATATTTCAAAAATATTTTGGCAAAAAAAGTAGCAATGATCTGATATTGGATACAAACAAATGGATGAATTTAATACAAGACCTAGAGAGGAGAGTCAGCAACAAAGAGGAGAAAGTCATCAAAATAGATTTTTAAGGAGCTGGAGAGATGGCTAAGTGGTTAAGATCCATGCCTGCCAAGCCTAAGGACCCAGGTTCTATTCTCCAGGTCCAACATAAGCCAGATGAATATGGTGCATGTATCTGGAGTTCGTTTACAGTCTCCAGTGGCCCTGATGTCCCCATTCTCACCCTCTCTCTCTCTCCCTCTGTCTCTAATAAATCAATACAATACATCTTTAAAAAAATCGATTTTGGACTTCCGTTTAAGATGGCGACGTAGGTACCATGCCAAAGCAGCCTGGGGGGAAAAAAGACCAAAAAACCTCAGCAAAATACACACTTTTACTAAAAAGTGAGGTGTATAGGAAACTGAAGCGGCAGCGGAGAAGTAGGAAAGATCCAGAACATCCAGAGCCCGCACAGGCCGGCAAAAGCGGCAGCTCTGCCAACCGCGGCAGTGGTGGGGCGCACCAGAAAGCCGCGAGACTCGGCTCCAGACTCAGGAAAAGCCAGGTGCGGGACTTTCCCTTCACACGGTGCTCTCTGCAATTCAGGAAACCTGAAGGGAGAGTGGCAGTGAGCAATGGAGGAGCAGACCACGAGGTAGAAGAACACGTGGAGCAGCGAGAGAACCGGAGCACCTGCGGCTCCCTTCCCTCCCCCACTGCCTGGGCCCAGCTCCAGTGATCAGAGCAGCATCCCGGGACCCGATCACACCAACTTGAGCTGACAGCGGGACCCAAGCAGGAGCAGAGTTTGACAGCAACATCAGCAGCTCCGGAACTGGTACCAGCGGCCCCAGCAGCAGCAGCAGACCCAGGAGCGGCAGCAGCGGCAGACCCCACAGCAGCAGCATTTCCAGCAGTGGGGGTGCTGATCTGCAGGACCACAGTTGCCAGGCTTGGTTTACCCCACATAAAAAGCCAGTGCCCAACTCCAGAAATCAGAACAGCAGCCCAACGACCCAGACAGTAACTTGACTGAGACCAAACTCATCCAAGGTAACTGGGTTTCCACCAGGGAAGGGTCTCACTTGGTCACAAGCTGACTGAGATCCCTCAACAGACCAGAAATCTTAACCTCTGTGTTGATAGAGGATCTGCTTGTTACAATAACTACTCTAGCATACATACTTGGGGCTGTTTTTGACTGAATGGGTACAGTGTTTAGTTAACTTTTAGAATCTACCTGTGTTTTATTCCACTCAGCCTACTTAAATACTCCCATACCAGGGAAACTCAACACCTAGGAGAACTTTGTAGATACTCTGAGAGTCTTAAGGGCCACATCTAACACCTTAAGCTCCTACCCTGAAAATATATAGCATCAAATCAATTGATACAGCTAAGAATACCCAGCTAGCTAGAAAATCCAAGCATTAACTTAATCCAAGACACAAATATATTTACATTATAACACAAGAAACTCTAAAAAGCAAGATGATATAAATCCACCTAGAAGTATTAATGCATCAGAAATTACCTCCAGTAAGAACGAGTTAGAGGAAATGCCTGAAAACGATTTCAAAAGAATGATTGTAAATATGTTCAAAGAAGTCAGAGAACAAATCAAAGGAGTCAAAGAAGAACTCAAAGAGGAAATCAAAGGAATCAAAGAAGATGCAGGACACCAATTTCATGAAATAAAGAAGGCAATACAAGACATAAATAAGGAAATAGAAATAATAAAGAAAAACCAGTCAGAATTACTAGCAATGAAGAACACAGTTAATGAAATAAAAAACTCTGTAGAAAATCTCACCAGTAGAATGGATGAAGGAGAGGACAGAATATCTAAGCTAGAAGACCAGGTGGCAACAAAGAAAAAGACAAACTTATAGAAAAGTATGAGTGGGAATTTCAAGATATTCTGGAAACTATGAAAAGATCAAATATTAGAATTCAGGGCATAGTAGAAGGAGAAAATTTCACTCCAAAGGCATAGTAGGAGTCTTCAACAAAATCATAGAAGAAAATTTCCCACAAATTGGGAAAGAGGTGCCAATGCAGATACAGGAAGCCTTTAGAACCCCAGCCAGACAAAACCTGGAAAGAACCTCTCCTCGCCATATTATAATCAAACTTCCAAACACACAAACCAAAGAAAAAATATTGAAAGCAGTTAGAGAGAAAAATCAAGTTACCTACAAAAGTAAGCCCATCAGGATTACAGCAGATTATTCAACACAAACTTTTAAAGCCAGAAGGGCTTGGGGTGATATATTCCAAGTTCTGAAAGATAACAACTGTCAACCAAGGTTCCTTTATCCTGGAAAGTTATCCATTCAAACAGACAGAGAAATGAGGACATTCCTTGACAAAAGCAGGTTAAAGGAGTATTTGAAGACAAAACCAGCTCTACATAAAATACTTGATAGAATCCTCCATGCAGAAGTAAGGAAAAGCACACATATAAGGAACCTAGAAAAAACAAGCAATACTCAAATACTAGTTAACAAAAGAGAGCACAGGTAGAACCAAAACCACAAAAAAAAAAAAAAATGGCAAACATAAATACACACCTTTCAATAATATCTCTTAATATCAACGGCCTCAATGCCCCAACAAAAAGACATAGATTCGCAAACTGGGATAAAAGGCAGGATCCTACTATTTGTTGTCTCCAAGAAACTCACCTTTCTACAAAGGATAGACATTACCTGAGGGTGAAAGTTTGGAAAACGGTGTTTCAAGCAAATGGGCCTAGAAAACAAGCACGGGTTGCTATCCTAATATCGGACAGGGTAGACTTTAGTCCAACGTTAGTCAAGAAAGTTAAGGAAGGTCACTTTATATTGATTAAGGGCACACTCCAACAGGAGGACATTACAATCCTAAACATATATGCACCTAACATGGGGGCTCCCAAATTCGTCAAACAAACACTATTAGAACTAAGATCATAGATAACAGCAAACACAGTGGTGGTGGGTGACTTTCATACCCCACTCTCATCAATTGACAGGTCATCCCGGGAAAAAATAAACAGAGAGGCATCTGGACTAAATGAGGTCACAGAAGGAATGGACTTTACAGATATATACAGGACATTTCATCCAAAGGCTGCAGAATATACATTCTTTTCAGCAGCACATGGAACATTCTCTAAAATAGTCCATATATTAGGACACAAAGCAAATCTTAACAAATTCAGAAAAATTGAAATAATTCCTTGCATTCTATCTGACCACAATGGAATTAAACTACAAATCAGTAGCAAGAAAGGCTATAGAGCATACACAAAATCATGGAAACTAAACAATACAATACTAAATGATGAATGCGTCAATGAAGAAATCAAAAAGGAAATCAAAAAATTTATAGAGTCAAATGATAATTAGAACACAACATACCAAAATCACTGGGACACAATGAAGGCAGTTCTAACAGGTAAATTTATAGCCTTAAGTGCCTATATTAAGAAATTAGAAAGGTCGCAAGTAAACGACCTAATGCTTCACCTTAAAGCCTTGGAAAAAGAAGAACAAGGCAACCCAAAAATCAGTAGATGGGAAGAAATAATAAAGATTAGGGCAGAATTAATGAAATAGAAACAAAAAGAACAATCCAAAGAATTAATGAAATAAAGAGTTGGTTCTTTGAAAGGATAAACAAGATTGATAAACCCTTAGCAAATCTGACCAAAAGAAAGAGAGAAGAGACACAAATTAATAAAATCAGAGATGAAAAAGGTAACATCACAACAGATTCCAGAGAGATTAAAAAAATCATAGGGACATACTACAAAAGCATATACTCCACAAAGTATGAAAATCTGAAAGAAATGGATGATTTCCTTGATCTATATGACCTACCTCAATTAAATCAAAATGAGATTAATCACTTAAATAGACCTATAACAAACATGGAGATCCGAACAGTTATCAATAATCTCCCAACTAAAAAAAGCCTAGGCCCAGATGGATTCACTGCTGAATTTTACCAGACTTTTAAGGAAGAGCTAACACCATTGCTTCTTAAGCTTTTCCAGGAAATACAAAAAGAAGGAATTCTACCAAACTCCTTCTATGAGGCCAGCATCACCCTGATACCAAGACCAGGCAAAGATAGAACAAAAATAGAAAATTACAGACCAATCTCCCTCATGAACATAGATGCAAAAATTCTCAACAAAATATTGGCAAACAGAATACAAGAATATATCAAAAAGATCATTCACCCTGACCAAGTATGCTTTATCCCAGAGATGCAGGGATGGTTCAACATACACAAATCTATAAATGTAATACATTACATAAACGGATTGAAGGACAAAAATCACATGATCATCTCATTAGAAGCAGAGAAAGCATTTGACAAAATCCAACATCCCTTCATGATAAAAGTCCTACAGAGACTGGGAATAGAAGGAACATATCTCAATATAATAAATGTTATTTATGACAAGCCTACAGCCAACATATTACTAAATAGGGAAAAACTGGAAGCTTTTCCACTAAAATCAGGAACAAGACAAGGGTGTCCACTGTCCCCACTTTTATTTAATATAGTTTTGGAAGTCTTAGCCATAGCAATAAGGCAAGAGACACACATAAAAGGGATACAAATTGGAAAGGAAGAGATCAAGTTATCATTATTTGCAGATGACATGATTCTATATAGAAAGGACCCTAGAGACTCTACTCGCAAACTGTTAGAGCTGATCAAAACCTGCAGCAATGTAGCAGGATACAAAATAAACACACAGAAATCAGTAGCCTTCATATATGCTAACAACAAACACACAGAGGATGAAATCAGAGAATCACTCCCATTCACAATTGCATCAAAAAAAAATAAATAAAGTACCTTGGAATAAACCTAACCAAGGAAGTAAAGAATCTCTACAATGAGAACTTTAAAACACTCAAGCAAGAAATTGCAGAAGACACTAAAAATTGGAGAAACATCCCTTGTTCCTGGATTGGAAGAATCAGTATTGTGAAAATGGCAATCTTACCAAAAGCAACCTACACATTTAATGCAATCCCTATCAAAATTTCAAAGGCTTTCTTCATGGAAATAGAAAAAACAATCCAAAAATTCATTTGGAATCACAAAAACCTCGAATATCTAAAATAATACTGAGCAACAAAAATGAGGCTGGTGGTATCACCATACCTGATTTTAACCTATACTACAGAGCCATAGTAACAAAAACAGCATGTTACTGGCACTAAAACAGACATGTACATCAGTGGAACAGAATAGAGGACTCAGATGTAAGCCCAAGTAGCTATAGCCACCTGATATTCAATAAAAATGCCAAAAATACTCATTGGAGAAAAGACATCTTCTTCAGCAAGTGGTGTTTTTAAAACTGGATATATATCTGCAGAAGGATGAAAATAGATTCTTCTCTCTCGCCATGCACAGGAATTAAGTCCAAATGGATTAACGACCTTAACATCAGACCTGAAACTCTGAAACTGCTAGAGGAAAAAGTAGGGGAAACCCTTCAACATATTGGTCTTGGCAAAGACTTTCTGAATACAACCCCAATTACTCAGGCAATAAAACCACAGATTCATCACCGGGACCTCATGAAATTACAAAGATTTTGCACTGCAAAGGACACAGTGAAAAAAGCAAAGAGGCAACCTACAGAATGGCAAAAAATCTTCGCCAGCTATATATCTGATAGAGGATTAATATCTAGGATATACAAAGAACTGAAAAAGTTAAAGAATAAGGAATCAAACAAGCCAATCAAAAAATGGGCTATAAAGCTAAATAGAGAGTTCTCAAAGGAAGAAATATGAATGGCATATAAGCATCTAAAAAAATGTTCTACATCACTAGTCATCAGGGAAATGCAGATTAAAACTACATTGAGATTCCTTCTCACTCCTGTCAGATTGGCCACCATCAGGAAAACAAATGATCATAAATGTTGGCGGGGATGTGGAAAAAAAGGAACCCTTCTTCACTGCTGGTGGGAATGCAATTTGGTCCAGCCATTGTGGAAAACAGTGTGGAGGTTCCTAAAACAGCTAGAGATTGATCTACCATATGACCCAGCTATACCACTCCTAGGCATATATCCAAAGGACTCATCTCATTTCTTTTGAAGTACATACATTCTCAACCATGTTTATTGCTGCTCAATTTATAATAGCTGGGAAATGGAACCAGCCTAGATGTCCTCAACAGATGAATGGATAATGAAGATGTGGCACATTTATACAATGGAGTTCTACTCAGCAGTAAAGAAAAATGAAGTTATGAAATTTGCAGAAAAATGGATGGACCTGGAAAGTATTATACTAAGTGAGGTAACCCAGGCCCAGAAAGCCAAGCGCCACATGTTCTCTCTCATATGTGGATCCTAGCTACAGATGAATGGGCTTCTGCGTGAGAAGGAAAATACTTAGTAGCAGAGGCCAGTAAGGTAAAAAGTAGACATAAAGGGTAGAGAAAGGAAGGGAGGAGGATACTTAATAGGTTGATATTGTATATATGTAATTACAATGATTGTAATGGGGGGGAAGGTAATATGATGGAGAATGGAATTTCAAATGGGAAAGTGTGGGTTTGGGGAGGGAGGGAATTACCATGGGATATATTTTATAATCATGGAAAATGTTAATAAAAATTTTTAATTAAAAAAAAAGAGGGCTGGAGAGATGGCTGAGCAGTTAAGCACCCCAGTTCGAGGCTCGGTTCCCCAGGTCCCACGTTAGCCAGATGCACAAGGGGGCGCACGCGTCTGGAGTTCGTTTGCAGAGGCTGGAAGCCCTGGCGTGCCCATTCTCTCTCTCTCCCTCTGTCTGCCTTTCTCTCTGTGTCTGTCGCTCTCAAATAAATTTAAAAATATATTTAAAAAAAATAAAATAAATAAAAGAAAAGAAAAGAAAAAGACAGAAAAACAAACAAAAGGTTAATTGAGAGGGGAAGGGGATATGATAGTGGGGAAAGTGGGAGGGGGAGAGAATTATCATGGTTTATTGTCTATAATATGGAACTTGTAAAAAAAAGTTTAAATAATTAAAAATAAATGTTGAGTTGCCAAAAAAAATCAATTTTGAAAAAGTTAACAGTATGGCTAAAAAAGTCAGCAACATGAGAAAATTCAGCAAGAATATTGAGATTAAAAAATATGGTCACCAGGGCTGGAGAGATCGCTTACCAGTTAAGCGCTTGCCTGTGAAGCCTAAGGACCCTGGTTTGAGGCTCGATTCCCCAGGACCCACATTAGCCAGATGCACCAGGGGACGCATGCTTCTGGAGTTCATTTGCAGTGGCTAGTAGCCCTGGCGTGCCCATTCTTTCTCTCTCTATCTGCCTCTTTCTCTCTTTGTCACTTTCAAATAAATAAATAAAAATAAACCAAAAAAATTTTTTTAAATATGGTTAGTTGTGGTGGTGCACATGTTTAATCCCAGTACTCAGGAGACAGAAGTAAGAGGATAATTCTGGGTTTGAGGCCAGGCTGAGACTACAGAGTGAGTTGCCAGGTCATCCTGAGCTACAGTAAGACCTCAAAAAAAAAAAATTAACAAAAATTGTTGGAAATAAAAACTCAAGGAATGCTGGGCATGGTGGCACATGCCTTTAGCCCAGCACTCATGAAGCTGAGGCAGTAGGGTTGCCATGACTTCCAGGCCAGGCTAGGGCTACAGAATGAGTTCAAGATCAGCCTGGGCTAAAGTGAAACCCTACCTTGAAAAAAGAAACAAAGTCAGTGAATAAAATTTATTTATCTTGACCAAGCAGAAGAAAGAATATGAAAATGAAGACAAGGTTGATATACATTCAAATATCAAGAAGGAAAAACCATGAAAGTGCATGGCCAGAAAATCCAAGAATTCAGCGATAAGATCAAGAAACTAAACATAAGAATTAATGGTGTGTGTGTATGTGTGTGTGTGTGTGTGTGTGTGTTCAAGATGTCAAGAATACAAAGCAGTTAAACAAAAAATCACAGCACACAAGGGAGTAACATAAGAGTAACATAACATCTCATGTCAGCAACCCTGAAAGCCAGGAATTTATGGAGTGATGTAATTCTAGAACTGAAAGCAGATGACTACCAAAAACATTTCTATATCCAAAAAAAAAAAGCTATCTTTTCAGGTTGATGGTGAAATACGAACATTTCAAAACAACACAAACTTATGCAATTCATAACCACCAAGCCAGGAAAAGAACACTATCAAAGCATTACATGAAGCCAGCATTGCCCTGACACCAAAATGGGAGAAGGACATTGGTTTCTGCTTAGATCTTGATTATAATTGTCTGGTAGTTTGGGATTTGGATTGTTCTTGTTTTTTCAAAGCCTTGTGTTGTCTGTTTTCTTGAGATTTCTTTATTTTTCATAATGTAGGCATTTAATACTGTAAATTTCCCTCTTAGGACTGCTTTCATTGTGATCCATAAGTTTGGTATATTGTGTTTTCATTGTCATTCAATTCTATAATTTTATTTCCTTTTTATATCTTCAACCACCCATTCATTGTTTAATAGTGAGTTACTCAGTTTACAGGAGTTGGCATTTTCTGTTGTTTTTCTCATTGATGTGTAGCTTTATTGCATTATGATCTAATATTACACAGTAAGTTATGTCTATTTTACTGAATTTGCAGAGAAAGGCAAGGAATGGTTATGTTTATCATGAATCCAAACTTTAGCACCCCCAATTAATAATAGAATAATTTCCCAGTTGGGCAAGATGTCATATAGGACCTGACATGTTTACCATAGGATTTCTTGACACTCAAGATGAGGGTCTGTATAAGCAGAGCAGCAGGGTAAAGGAGGCTGAAACAAATTGGTGGTTTCTTTGCCACATATGTATGTATGTATGTATACACACACACACACACACACACATACACACACACATATATGCGCCAGGCATGGTGGCGCACACCTTTAATCCTAGTACTTGGGAGGCAGAGGTAGGAGGATCACCAAAAAAAAAAAAAAAAAAGGAAAATATATATATATAGGATGGAGGGATGGCTTAGCAATTAAGGCACTTGCCTGCAAAGCCAAAGGACACAGGTTCAATTCCCCACGACCACGTAAACCAGATGCACAAGGTAGTGTATGCAACTGGCACTCATTTGCAGCAGCTGGAGGTCTTAACACACCCAGTCTCTCTCTCTCTCTCTCTCTCTCTCTCTTTCCCTCCTTCTCTCCCTCCTTTCTTCTATCCCTTTTTCTGTCAAATAAATAAGTAAATAAAATATTTTTTAAAAAAGAAAAGAAATTATGTATACACCTTTAGCTACAAATACCATTATAGAGGCCAAATAAATTCTGTGGTTTTTAAATTTGTCATTTGTTAGCTTTCATTCAAATAATTATCTTAATTATTATTATATGGTTTATAAAACTAAGTCATCATAAAGACAGGGCAGCAGCTATCATAAGTTAAAGTGACATATTTTCATTTGTCTTTCGGAAGACTCTGACATTGAGGGAGGACAAATTGGAGGAACAATTATAACTAAGGTGAGGAGGGTCTTGGGATACTCATTTTCTCCATCCATTAGGGAGCTGTCAATGGCAACTTCAGGTGAGAGCTGTGTGACTCTCCTTTCCTCTATCTTATAGTTGTCAGTAATTCTATTAACATTATTATAGACCTTATATCACTATATTCTTTGTTTCAAAGTTGCAGTAGTTACCTGGCCAGGTAACTGAAGATGATTTTATGATATGCCTATAGAGAAAAAATATATATATAACAACCCCCCGGTAATAGTATCTGTCTATGAAGGAGAGAATAAAATCTTGAAGCAGTAAGTAACATGTTCTGAGGGCAAATCTAAGCAATAAGGACTTTTGTGAAATTAGAATTGAGACAGTAACTTAAAAAGATATGACTTAATAGAAATAAAGCAGAAATTTTAGACCATAAACAAACTGTTTTGAGGGAGGAGAGCACAGATAAATAGACAATCATTTTTATATCTTAATATTACACTGTAAGTTAGAATTGACCTAAAAATTATAAGACATTAGTTTAAGACTTAATAATATAGCCACAAATAGGTCTACCCAGATTCCAAATGCCACTGGATTTTGTGATTGTATCTTCTGTCATCTCCACTATGAAAAGGAATGACATGAAAATCCCTAATAAGTACATAAAATGAAACTTTACATTAGGTACTTGTACATCATCCTGAAAACAAAGCATTTTAATCAATCTAACTAAAGAATCCTTAGTACATAATTACAGGTATATGTATATTTTATTTATGTTATCTGTGATCATTGAAAAATGGAATAGAATTGTTGTAAAACCTGTTTTGGAAAGAAGTCATTATCAAAATTTATGCATCTGATATTAACCTAATGAAACTTTTGTCTTATGACTCCAGTGAATATTACATTACCAAACAAGTAGCATTTATAGTTCTATTAATCATTTAGTTAATCCAGAAAAAATATTTTTATAGGTTTAAAAGAAGTTAAGATTACTTAAGTCTGTTAATACATACTTATAAAGCCTTTAAATATATTAGCAAAACAGTCACTTTTGCATACATTGAAATTTTAAGTTGGTATTCCAAAAATGTATTAACAGAAAAATACATAACAATAAAAAAAATGCACTTTAGAGATGATTTAGTGCCTAAGGTGCTTTCCTGCACAGCCTAAGGGCCCAGATTCAATTCACCAGTACCCACATAAGCCATATACACAAGGTGGCACATGCATCTGGAGTTTGTTTCCAGTGGCTAAAGACCCTGACACACCCATTTTCTTTCTCTCTCTCTCTTTCTCCCCTTCTCTTAAAATAAGTAAGTAAATAAATGAAATATTTTAAAATAAAAATTGAAGTGGCTACAAGTTTTATATATTTTGAATTTTATGTTTTTATTCTCTATTATTATTTTTTTACCAGATGACATATAAAAACATAAATGAAAACATCATGGGCACACATGAAATAAATACATACCTTTTATAGGCACCTTAAGAAAACGAAGTTGAAACTTTTTATTTTTTGAGATGTATAACTCAATACCATAAAGGATAACCAGTGAAGTTATTTATGAAGATCTATAGCAAATAATTACCCATATGTTTTTGAGAGCTAAACAGCACAGAGGGAGAAGTCCTTAGTGATAGAAATATATTTTTAAACATTTTAGGTCACAACTTTATATTTTCTTACTCTGTTTATATATTTTGCCCTTGAAAGCTAGGGCAACTCTTTCAGATACCTACTGAGAATTCAGGTTTAAAGACTTATTGGGCTCATACAAGCAGGGAAAGATTAAAAGAAAGTCAACTTTTCATATTTTGAATCCAGAATATTCTAGTTTAAGACTAGCTTTCTAATGGTGTTTCTAGTGGCTCTCTTGAAGGTAGTAGTTAGGGCATCAGGAAATAAGCCTGTATGATATCCCACCAGAAAAGCCATGCACTGTAGAAAGAAGTGAGTAAAATTATCCATTGCATGTTTGAAAGAAAAAGAGAGAGATCGCTTTTTGGTATGGCACATTGAAATAGGGCAAGGTTGCCTCCTTGGGCCCAGGCAAGGTGGGTAGTCATGGCTAATAATAACTTTATAAAGAAGGGAAGGTTGTTCTCCCAGAAAGAGGACCTGGATCTGAGAGCAGAACTGACAGACAGGGACAACATTGGAAGTCTCCCTTCCCATTAGCCCATCTCATACTCTGTCTCCACCCTAACCCCCTGTTGGGAGCTATGAACCAAACCTTGGCTATGTTAACAGAGACTGCCATATAGTAAGTTAAGTTTCTACTTCCTCACCTAATACTCAACTACCAGAAACAAAGACTGCCATATAGCAAGTTAAGTTTCTACTTCCTCACCTAATATTCAACTACCAGAAACAATGGGATCGTACACCTGGCTAAACACTCCCCCATCCTGCCAGTAGCTGATGAAGAAACAAAGGTTTGTGGTTTAACCAGTAACTCTGTGATCTTTGCCCTAACCAAGTCCCCTTCCCCCTACAACTCCTTGCCCTGACCATATCCCCTTCTCCCTATAACCCTATACAAACCTACATGTAAGAATAAACTCTCAAGGCCTTGACAAACACCTAGCATGGTCTCCTTCTTGTGTCTGTGTGCCTTTTTTCACCCAGGTTAGCTTCTCCCCAAGTCCTTGTTCAACTCCCTGCTAGCTGGGGCAATCCCCAAAGCCAAATCCACCATGCCAGGAAACCAAAGATTAGTATCAACTTCTGTCTGCAATGGCTTCAGGAGTTCCTCTGAGACTAGAGCCCCTAAGTACATTTAAAAATGTTGAAAACCCTTAATATATTCTCTATGCTCTGTGGAAAATTATTTCTCTGTGTTACCTTGACTGAATCAGTCCCTAAGACTAGCAGGAATTCCCCATTACTTACCATCCCACCGTGAAGCTCCCCTTTTTCGTTTTCCTCAGTCTCCTAGGCTTTCCATCTCCTCTCGGGCACCACTTGTACACACCATCCAGCAGTGTTTCGATGAACACGAAGTGAACATACACAATATGATTTAATGAAGGGTCAGGAAGGTGCACTCAAGTGCTCTCCGAACTGACTGTACTCACAGTTTTTATTCAGTTTCAGACAGTCAAACCTATGGGAAGTCTAAGCATAAGACAGATCATGAGTTCACATCAGACCAGATCACAATTTGTTTGTTTATGTTTATTACATCAGAAAATCTTTGAAGCAGCTAGGAATTCCTGCCTTCAAAAAGGTCTACACAATGTACATAGCCTTCCATGTTCTCAGGCTTAGCTTGTGCAAACATGACTCTGTTATGAATTAACTTGATATCCACACCAGGAACTCTTGCCACTGCAAAAAAAAAAAAAAAAAAAAAAAAAACAAAAACCAGATATATGCATTACTGTATGCATCTGGCTTTTTGTGGGTACTAGGGAATTGAGCCCAGACTGGTAGGCTTTGCAAGCAAGTGCCTTTAACCTCTGAGCCATCTCCCCATCCCTATCAAGTAGGTTTCATCCCAGGGATACAGGGATGGCTCAACATATGGAAAACTGTAAATAGATAAGAGATCACATAAGTAGACTGAAAGATAGGAATCACATTATCATTTAAATAGATGTAGAAAAGGCCTTGACAAAATACAACATCTCTTCATTACTAAAACATTGAGGGGCTGGAGAGATGGCTTAGTGGTTAAGGTGCTTACCTATGAAGTCAAAGGACCCAGGTTTGATTCCCCAAGACCCATGTAAGCCAGATGCACCAGGTGGTGCATGTGTCTGGAGTTCATTTGCAGTAGCTGAAGGCCCTGGCATGCCCATTCTCTCTCTCTCTCTCTCTCTCTCTCTCTCTCTCTCTCTCTCTCTCTCTCTCTCTCTCTTTCTCTCTCTCTCTCTCTCCCTAACAAATAAAATAGAAGGATCATAGCTCCACATAATAAGGGCTATAGATAACAGACCATTTCATACTAAATGGGAAAAATCTTGAAGCATTCCCATGAGGCCTGGAACAAGACAGGGATTTCCATCCTTAACACTGCTTTGTAAGCAATATGACAAGAGAAAGAAATAAAAGAGACACTGTTGTAGTCAACACCATTTTACTGGATGAACTTCCAAATCTCCAAGCCAAGTACAGTTTATAGGAGGAAGGGCTTATTTCCACTTACAGATCCATGGGAAAGTTCCATCAATGGGGGAAAGAGCTGGCTCCCTTTCACAAATCCAAGCAAAGAGTGACCACACCACTAGCTAGCACCACAGGCAAGCAAGGATGGGCAGGAAACAGCAGGTACCCAAGCAGAACTCAAACTTCTGTGCATACCTTTAGCCTGGAATACAGATCTTCTCCCAGGAACCCCATTAGACTGATCCCCAGCATCCATCCTCAGTAACATCTCCAGCCAGGCAGCTAGAGACAAGCTTTAAGTGAGTCTATGGGGGGACATACATTCAAGCTACCACATACTGCCCCTGGCTTCCAATAGACTCAGGACCATCTCACATTGCTAATTTTATTCAGTCCAAACTAAATGGGTTCCATAGTCTTTACCAATTTAAAGATTTTTCCAAAGTCCCAAGTTTCATCTGATATTTAAAACTGTCTCTTAATTATGAGTCCTATAAAATCAAACAAGTTACATACTTTCAATGTATAAAGGCACAGAGTAAATATTTCCATTGTATACAGCATAACAAGGAGAGACTGGATCAATGCAAATCCAATAAACATTAGGCAAACATCAAACACCTGTAGTTCAAGTCCAACATCTGACAGTCTCTGTATTTTCCAGTTCCATCCCTCCAGCTGGGCTAAGCAGCCAGGGAAAACTTCCACCCCAAGCCAACAGTGTTCCATGTAGCCCATGCACAGCCCTGGTACATCCAAAACAACTTTAGGTCTCCATTGCACACCATGGTCCATCTTCCAATGGCTTCACTGGCCTGTCTCTCAGAGACATCACAACCAATTCCATATACTGCATCTTAGAGGCAGCTGTTGGAACTGTTTGCACCTCATGACCCACTCCACACTTTTTCATGCTTTCAGAATCAATACCAGGTGTGCAGGGTAGAGCCATGTTGTAAATTTAGAGAGTAAATAGATCTTGACCTTGGAGAGCAGGTTTCTACCTTTCAAAAGAGTTTGAATTCCTACCATTGTTTTAATGTAGAGCAGTTAGGCCATCCTTAATCATCTCCTTAACAATAGCAGCATTAGCAATCAGTTTCAGTGACAGTACTTTTAAATTTGCTTGAATTTTTTCAATATTATATCTTCTACCTCTCCGTTCTATATCTTCTGCCAGTCCATTACTTTCAAACTCAAGCTTGAATAAACTCTTAGGGCTTAGGGCTTAGGGCTTGTGCAGAAGAACTCAGTCAGTCCTTATGCCAATAACCCAGTTCCAACAAAGTTCTCTGTGGTCTTTCCTTCCCCTTTGAAAGTTCATAAGCAAATCCTCTAAATACAATTCTCTCTTTACTTAGCATTTCCAAACTCTCAGCAGAATAGTCCATAAAATGTGTCATACCACTCTGGAAGGCATCTGGGAGGAATATGATTTATTTCAGACTTCCAGATCCAAGGGGATCCATACCAACAGCTAGCAACACAAGCAAGCAAAGCATGGGCTGCAAACAGCAGGGACCCAGCCAGAGCTCAGACTTATCTGTATACCTGGAATTCAGATCTACCCCCAGTAACATTTTAGGAATGGACCCCAGCATCCACCCCCAGTGACACCTCTTCCAGCCAGGCATCTGGAAACAAGCTTTAATAAAAGCACATGAGTATGCTAGGGGACATACATTCAAACCACCATAGATACAAATTAGAAAGGAAGAAGTCAAATTAGCTCTATTTGTAGATATATATAAAGACTGCCAAAAATACACCTAGAAGTAATAAATTCTTTCGGCAAAGTGACAGGATATAAAATCAACACACAAAAATAAGTATCCTTCACATATACCAGGGAGAAATATACAGAGAAAAAAAATCATGCTGGGCATGGTGGCATACACCTTTAATCCTAGCACCCAGAAGGCAAAGATTGGAGGATTGCTGTGAGTTCAAAGACAGTCAGAGATTACAGAGTGAGCTGCAAGTCAGCCTGGGCTACAGTGAGACTTTACATCAGGGGAGAAAAAAAAAAAAAAAAAAAAAACCTGAAAGCAGTCCATTTATTTACATTAGAAACAAAAATTTAAATATCTTAGAATATCCCTAAGAAAGTTAAAAACCACAATGAAAACATTAAAACCGTGAAGAAAGAAACTGAACAAGATGGAAAGACCTCCCATGATCATGGATTGGAAGAATTTATATCATGAAAAATTGCCATTGTACCAAAAGCAATATACAGATTCAATGGAATTCCAACCAGAATCACAGTACCATTCTTAGCATTAAAAAAAATAATAATATCAGCACTGAAGCAGACCAAAAATGAACCCAACATGGCTCAGGGAAATTTTGCGGAAGAGGGGGAGGAAAGAATGTCAGAGTCACATGTTGGGTCTTGATTTGCAGAGACATTTATCATACCAATAACTGGGGGCTAACTCCACAATGCACGACCCATTTTCATTAATAAGGAGGGTCTAATGGGAGGGGGTAGATCACAGATGAGCCTAAATAATGGTACCAAACTGCCTGTATTTACTGAAAAGAAAACTAATAAATTAAATTTAAATATATTTATATATATATATATATACATATATATATTAAAAAACTAAATGAATAAATGAGTGAATGAATGAATAAATAAATAAAAAAGCTGAAAAAATAAAAAAATTTAAAAATTTTTAAAAAATAATATCAAAACTCATATAAAAGCAGAAAGGCCTCACATGGCCAAAAATATCTTCAGCAAAAGAAATACTGTACACGGAATCACAATACTTACCTCAATATTTATTACAATGCTATAGTAATAAAAACAATATGGTACTGGTACAAATACAGACATATGATTCATTGGAATGGAATAAAAGATCAAAGTATAAATTCTTTTTTAAAATTTTTTTCATGATTATTATTATTATTACTAATGAGATGTTTCAAATGCATGCATCATGTGTTGGATGTAATCCCTGCCCACATTGCACTTGGGACAATCCTCAGTGTGGTTGAAGATATTCCCAATTGGGTTGTGGTTTATGCATTGTGGAAGCAATAGTCAGTTATCTTGGGGGGGATGCCTCTGGGCATGATATCTCAACCTGCAACTCTTACAATCTTTCTGCCCTCTCTTCCACAAAATTCCCTGAGCCATGGTGGGTGAGCTTTAAGTCTATTTCCAGTGATGGACTCGTAGGAGCCTCTGGATCTCTGTTTGGGTAGGTGTTGAGAATCCTCAGGGTCTATCTCCTACACCTGGTGCTGATTATCAGGTAGAGCATGGAAGCAGCACTCTTGCCCATCTCTCCAATTCCTCTGTGGATTTAGCTGTGGCTTGGCTGAAGTGTGAGGGGTAGTTTATCTCCTCTTGTCTCATTACCTTCTGAAAAAGAACAGATTCTCCAATGGACAGTGAAGTCAGCATAGTTTAAAGGTGATAAGCATAATTAATTTAGGGAAAATTTGATGTATGTAACCCCTCTTTTATCCAAAGACTAGTGAAAGATTGACACTGGAGAACATAATCTTTGTCTCCATGGGATTCTAATCTGGTTTCCAATTCCAGATATGTGGTCTTTGGATTGAGCAGATCTCTTAGAGAATCAGAAAGCTATTGGTTACCCACTGAGGCTGTGTGCCACTACTACACTGTCATGTACATCATGTTAGGGTGTTTGCTTCTGAGAAGCTTAGACCTCTGGTTTCTCAGACTGTTTTTCATCATTTTCCCCCAGTAGTTCGTGTAAATTTTCCAAGACTAGAGAGACTGACTGTCTGGAAAGTGGCTTTCTTCTGAATTCCAGCCAGGTCTCTCCATGTTCTCTGTCAGAAGCATATGGTGTCTTCAGCAATAGATTTTTAGCTTTTACCTCAGGCAGGTATTCAAGTGCTTTAACAAAAAGCTGTCTTGATTTGGGGACCTCATAGGTCTCTCCAATCAACAGCTCAATGTGGGCAGCAACAAATCTCTGGTACTGGAAATAACAGGCCAGAGACAAAAAATAAAGTTTTCTTTTAAACTTAGGCCCCATCTCACTCTCACCAGAGCCCTACTTTTCAGGTGCTCTCCCCTTCCTCCTTTTGAGGGTTATATCTTTTAAGCTATCTCCAAGGATAAAGGTTTCTATGATATCAGCTCATTTTGGATATAATTTTGTTTGTTTCTCCCCCCCCCAAAAACCCTCCCATATCTATTGTCAGGGTCTTGAGTTGCCTATCAGGCATGAGAGCAACTCGAGCAGGTCCAGGTTAGGAACTGCAGATAAGTGATACCATGCAGCATTTGTCTTTCTATACTTGTTTGAATTCGATAAATATGATCTGTTCCAAGTGTGTCCATTTTTGTACAAATTTCACTGTATCATTTATTCTTACTGCTGAGTAGAATGCCATTGTGTAAATGTACCACAAATTCATTATCCATTCATCCAGTGATGGTCATCTTGGTTGATTCCAATTTTTAGCAATAATGAATTGAGCAGCTATAAACATGGTTGTGCAAATGTCTCCATATTCATGCATGGATCACATAGAATAAATGCCCAGTAAGGGAATATCTTGGTCTGTTGGTAACTCTATGTTCATTTTTTTCAGGAATTTCCAAATAGATTTGCATAGTGGTTGTGCAAGTTTACATTCCCACCAACAGTGGATGAGGGTTCCTCTTCCCCTATATCCTCACCATTTGTTGTTGTTAGATTTTTTTTTTTTAATGATTGCCATCCTTACTGGAGTAAGGTGGAATTTCATGGTTGTTTTAATTTGCATTTCCCTAATGGTTAGAGATGGTGAATATTTTCCAGAGTGTGTGTTAGCCATTTGTAATTCATTCTTTGAGAACTCCCTATTCAGTTCTCGGCCCCACTTTTGGAGTGGGTTGTTTAATTTATTGTTGTTTAGTTTTTGAGTTCTTTGTAGATTCTAGATATTAGGCTTTTGTCAGTAGTATAGCTGGTAACAATTTTCTGCCATTCAGTGGCTTATCTATTGGCTCTTCTTATGGTGTGTTTGTCTGTGCAAAAACTTTTTAGCTTCATGAGATCCCATTGGTTCAGTGATTGTTTAATTTCCTGAGCTACTGAGGTTGTATTGAGGAAGTCTTTCCCCACTCCTATATCATGAATAGTACCTCCTATTTTTACTTCCAGTAGGAGAAGTGTTTCAGGTCTTATATTAAGGTCCTTAATCCATTTGGACTTGATTGTTGTGTATGGAGAAATGAGTCGGTCTCATTTCATCTTTCTACATACAGTCATCCAATTTTTCCAACACCCATTTGTTGAAGATGATGTCTTTTTGCCAGTATACATTATTGGCACCTTTGTCAAAGGTCAAGTAGCTATAATTACTTGACCTAAGGTCTGAGTCTTCAATTCTGTTCCATTTGTCTGTTTCTGTTCTCATGTCAGTACCATGCTGTTTTTGTTACTTTGGCTTTGTAATATAGCTTTAGATAAGGTATGGTGATACCTCCAGAGGATTTTTCCCCTGAGGATATATTTGGGTATCTGAGGCCTGATGCCATTCCATATGAATTTTGAGATTATTTTTTAATCTCTGTGAAGAATGATGCTGGTATTTGTATTGGTATTGCATTAACTCTGTATATTGCTTTTGGTAGAATTGCCATTTTCACAATATTAATTCTACATATCCAGGAGCATGGGAGGTCTTTCCATCTTCTCAAGTCCTCCTTAATTTCTTTCTTGAATTTTTTTTAATGTTTTCATTAGGTAGGTCTTTCACATCCTTAGTTAGTGTTATTCCAAGCTATTTAATTTTTTTATTGTTGTTGCTATTGAAAATGGGACAGCCTTACTAACTTCTTTCTGTTTATTTGACCTTTTCATATAAAAAGGATAATAATTTTTGTGCATTGATTTTGTATCCTCCCCAAAGTATGAGAAAGAGGCCAAAGCACAAACTGGAGTAAAAACAGCATTTTCAGTGGAGAAATTGGATAACCACATGTCTAAAAATGAATCTAGATCTGTTCTTTCATGCTGAACAAAAATCAACTGCAAATGGATTAGGGAAAACAGTGTAATGCCTGAAGCTTAACTAAAAGAAACAATAGAAACAACATTCCAAAAGACTTTCTGAATAAAACTCCAGTAGTGTGGTGGCTTGAATAGATGGCCCCCAATCTATTCAGTTTTTTAGTTATTTGTAGTTTGCATCTGCAGCCACCTGACTGGAGGCAGTGTCACTTGGTGGATCTTAAGGTGTGGTGGTGGGTTTCAGATTTCAATCTAAAAATATGCAAATTGTGCCTAGCTGGAGTTCCTGAAGTGTGCTGTGCTATGTAGCTTTAGGCTTTTGCCTCTCTCTCTCTCTCTCTCTCTCTCTCTCTCTCTCTCTCTCTCTCTCTCTTTCTCTCTCTCTCTCCATGTCTGCTTGGTCCTGTGAAGGCAAATCAGCTTCTTCTGCCATTCTTCCATTATGGAACTTCCTCTGGATCTGTAAGCTTCAATACATATCTCTTCCTCCATAACTGTGCCTGGTCTGGAAGTTCATCTCAGTGAACCTGAAGCTATCTGCTACAAGTAGTATAGTGAATTAGACACACACTCAAACATTGGGATCTCATGTGTGGCAGTTAAAAGTTGATAATTTATACTGTCCCACATACTCAGACAATTTGATTAAACTTCCTACATGAACCCCTAGCTAGCAGATCCCTGCTACAGAGGGATGTGTCACTGGAGATGGATCTTATTGTCCATCCCTAAGGATGGTTTGGGGACAGATCTGAATTCCAGTACAAAAATGTGAAGAGAGCGATTTGAACTCTAGTGGTTCACATTTTGTGGTGCTGGCTATTGTTGTTTCCTCTCTGCTTGGACCTATAATAGGGACCTATAGTAGCCAGCTTCTTTCACCATTGATGGAACTTCCCCTGTATCTGTAATCCTAAAACAAAACTCCTTTTCCCATAAATTGTTTCTGGTTGGATGTTCACTTCAGCAATATGGAGCTGATTACAACATCATGAAAGTAAGAGACTGTTATACAGAAAAGCAAACAAATCATCAGAGTCACTAGCCAACCTATATAATGGGAGAAAATCATCACCAGCCATACATCCAACATAGGTTTAATATCTATAATATGCAAAGAACTCAAAAAAAAAAAAAAACACAAAGCAACAAAAAAGCAAGCAAAGCCGGGCACATGCTTTAATCCAAGCACTCAGGAGGCAGAAGTAGGAGGATTCCTGTGAGTTCAAGGCCACCCTGAGACTACATAGTGAATTCCAGGTCAGCCTGAGTTACAGTGAAACCCTACAGAGAAAAGCAAACAAACAAGGGAATTGAGAGATTGCCCAGTGGTTAAGGTGCTTGATTTGATTCCCCAGTGCCAATGTCAAGCCAGATGCACAAAGTGGCAAATGCATCGGGAGTTTGTTTACAGTGGCTGGAGGACCTAGCATGTCCATATTCATTCTCTCTCTCCCTCTATCTCTCTGCTTACAATTAATTAATTTTTTTTTTTTTTTTGGTTTTTCGAGATAGGGTCTCACTCTAGCCCAGGCTGACCTGGAATTCACTATGGAGTCTCAGGGTGGTCTTAAACTCATAGCAATCCTCCTACCTCTGCCTCCCAAGTGCTGGGATTAAAGGCATGCACCTCCACGCCCAGCTCACAATTAAATATTTTTTTTAAAAAATACAAGCAGACCTAGGTTTGGTAGAACATGGCTTCAATCCCAGTACTCAGGAGGCAGAGGTAGGAGTATCACCCCTGAGTTGAGGCCAGCCTGGAACTATAAATTGAATACCAGGCCAGCCTGGGGTAGAGTGAGGCCCTACCTCAAAAAATAAAAAGCACAATGGAGCATGCTGGTGCACACCTTTAATCCCAGCACTCAGGAGGCAGAAGTAGGAGTATCATCATGAGTTTGAAGCCACCCTGAGACTACATAATGAATTCCAGGTCAGTCTGGACTAGAGTGAAACTACCTCCAAAAACCAAAAGACAAAAAGCAATCCACTCTAAAAGTGAGGGAGTAAACTACATAGAGAATTCTCAAAAAAAGAAATACAAATGGGCAATAAGCATCTAAAAAGATGTGGAACATCTTTAGCCATCAGTAAAATACAAATTAAAATGACTTTTAGATTTAATCTCACTCTAGTCAGAATGGCTATTATCAAAAAATCAAATGAAGCCAGGCATGGTGGCGCACGCCTTTAATCCCAGTACTCGTGAGGCAGAGGTAGGAGGATCGCCGTGAGTTCGAGGCCACCCTGAGACTACACAATGAATTCCAGGTCAGCCTGAGCCAGAGTGAGACCCTGCCTTGAAAAAAAAAAAAAAAAAATCAAATGACTGAGCCACACATGGTGTTGCATACCTTTAATCCTAGCACTTGTTAGGCAGAGGTAGCAGGATCACCAAGAGTTTGAGGAAACCCTGAGACTACATAATGAATTCAAGCTCAGCCTGAGCTAGAGTGAGACCCTACCTCAAAAAAACAGGTAATAATAATAATAATAATAATAATAATAATAAATGGCTGAGCCAGGCATGGTGGTGCATACCTTTAATCCCAGCACTTTGGAGGCAGAGGTAGGTGGATCACCATCAGTTAGAGGTCACCCTGAGAATACATAGTAAATTTCAGATCAGCCTGGACTAGAGTGAGAAACTACCACAGAAAAAGAAAAAAAATTCAAATTACAGTCTGTGGTCAAGATGGCTTCTGCCTAACCTCACTTCACTTCACAGTGAAGAAAAGGCAAGACCCTTAAGGTTCAGGGATTTGGGAGTTTGTTTGTTTGTTTGTTTAGGGGTTTAATGATTCTAGTAGGCTTCCACTGGGAGGATGTGGAGGAGCAAACTAGAGAATCCACTGATTTCCACACTCTCTGGTATCTCACCAGACTTCCAATCCCCTCAAGCTGCTGTCCTACCTAAAGTCCCAATAGGAGGTCCCTCCTTCACTAAGTGAAGGCCAAGTGGACCCAAGACAGCAGGATATATCCTCCGCCATAGGTTTTCCTGCCATCAGGCAGAGCTCCACAGGTGCCAACACTGTCCTGGTCACTGTTCCCACCTGGCCGTGCTGACCCCCATGCACACAAACCCTGTCCCAGACTCCATTTCCACCCAGCCTTGCTGATCTCTGCACACACTATCACCATTCCTGCCCAAGCTTGTGGACCCCTGTGCACATGATTGCCACTCCTGCCTAGACTTGCTGATCCCCACATATAATTGCTTTTCCCACCCAGCCTTGCTGACCTCTGTGTGTGCAATTGCCATTCCAGTCACCACACCTGCCCAACCTTGCTATACCCCACATGAGCAATTACTGATCCAGTCACTGTTCCTGCCCAGCTTTGCTAACCCCTGTGTGAGCGATCACCACCCCAGTTGCCATTCCTGCCCAGCCTTGCTGATCCCTGCATAAGCGATCTCTATTGTAGTCGCTGTTCCTGCCCAGCCTTGCTGATCCCCTTACATGTGATCACCACTCCTGCCCAGCCTTTGGACTTCTGTGTGTGTGATTGCTGCTCCCACCCAGCCTTTCTGAGCCCTGCAAGCACTCACTGTCCAAGTCACCATTCCCACCCAGCCTTGCTGACCCCCATATGCACAATCACCGTCCCAGTCACCATTCCCAACCAGCCCTTCTGAGCCCCATGCACAATTGCCATCCCACTCACTGCAGCCCCCTTCTAGCCCCAAACAGGGACCCAGGCTAGTGTCTCTGCCTCAGCCTTTCTAAACTCCATGGGTGATAACTGCCCCACTCACCACCGCTCCCACCGCCCCCCCCCCCCCAGCCAGCAGGCTAGGGCCTAGGCTTTCTGAACCAACCATTTTGATGGGCAGAACACAGCACAAAGGAATAACATGAAAAATCAGATGCAAGTAAATCCAGCTAGATAGACCAGTCACACAATGGATGTCTCTAGTCAAAATATAGAAATATAGAAGAGAAAGAGGATCAAAACCCAAAAATGAAGAAACAAACTATACAACCCTGTCCAAGCAAATAGCAGAACTTGCAGAAACTCAACAGAGGACCAATAATTGTGTGAATGATATACTCACTAGATTAGACCTACTAGAAAAGAACCAGGAAGAGATCATAAGGCAGTTAAATGATCATCAATAACAAGCTGGCTAACCTCAATGAAGACATAAAAAAATACAAAGATGAACTCTAAGAAGCATTAAGAAAATCAGAAATGACATTAAAAGGGAACTTGACAAAAGGTTGGAAACTATACATAAAAAAGCTGAACCAAACTGAATAAGCCCAAAACTCTATAGAAGCTCTGAACAGAGTCAGCCATATGGAGGATAGAAACTCAGAACTTGAGGACAAAACAGTTCATGAGTCCAAAAGTTTCAATAAGTTCAAAAATTTCTGTGAACAGAACATGAGGGAATGTGGGATACCCTTAAATGTCCCAACATTCGGATCATGGGAACACCAGAAGGGGAAATTTATTCAACAAAATTATTGAAGAAAACTTTCCCACTCTTCAAAGAAAGTCCCATTGAGTTACAAGAAGCTAGCAGAACTCCAAACAAACTAGAAATTCTCCAAGACATATCATCATTAAGACTCTAAACATCAATCACAAAGAGAAAGTTCTAAAGATAGCTATGGAGAGACAACACATTACATATAAAGGAAACCCCATCAGAATTACTTCAGACTTCTCAATAGAAACCCTAAAAGCCAAAAGGGCCTGGAATAGAACACCACAAAGTCAAAGATCTTATGGCTTCCAACCCAAACTACTCTACCCAACAAATGAATACCTCATAATAGATGGAGAAAGAAAAACTTTCCACAATAAGCTCAGCTTTACAACTATATGAACACAAAGCCAAACCTACAGAGAGTATTTCAGGGAATGCTCCACACAGAAGAATCAAATAACCAAACTTGAGTGCCTACAAGAAGCTGATCACAATAACCAAACTTTAAGAAGGCACAAAGGCTAAAAAGACCAAGAGAACACCAAACCACATAAACCACCACAATATGGCAGATATTAAATCAAACCTCAAAGTTATTAGCTTAATTATTAATGGTCATATTTCACCCATCAAGAGACATAAGCTAACATGGTGGATCAGAAAATTAGACTCCTCAATCTGCCCACCTCACCACTATCACCACTATAGACAGACCCTTCCTCAGGGTGAAAGGGTAGAATATGATAGTCCAAGCAAATGAAAATAAGAAGCAAGCAGGTGTAGCTATACTTATATCAGATAAAATAGACTTCAAACCAAAAGTAATCAAAAAAAGACAAAGAAGGCTGCTTCTTAGTTATGAAGGGAACAATCCAACAGGAGGATATCACAATCATTAATCATTATGCACCAAACACAGGGGCACCACAATTCATAAAACAAAACCTATTTGACAATAAAACAGAAATAACAACCAACACCATCATAGTTAGGGACTTGAGTACTCTACTAACAGCAATAGATAGATAATACAAACAGAAAATTAGCAGGGAAGTAAGAGAGCTCAACAAAACCACAGATCAATTAGACCTAATAAACATCTATAGAACATTCTACCCAAAATCCACAGATTACAAATTCTTCTCAGCAGCCCATGATACTTTCTCTAAAATAGATCATAAATCCTGCCTGCATACATTTAGGAGGATTGACATAATTGCCTGCATGAGATAAGATCATAATGCTGTATTGTTAGAAATTAACACAAAAGATGTGCCAGGAACCCAACCAACTCCTGGAACTTGAACAACACACGCTTAAACAATAAATGGGTGGTGGATGAAATTGCAAAACTTCTAGAAATGAATGACAATGAGAACACAACGTAAGAAATCTTATGGGACACAATGAAGGCAGTCCTCATGGGAAAATTCAATGCACTAAATGCCTTCACATCAAAGACAAATAAATAAATAACTTAGCCCTCCACCTAAAAGCATTGGAAAAACAAGAAGCATCCAACCCAAAAAGCACTAGATGGAAATAAATAATTAAGATCAGAGCATAAATTAATGAATTGGAAACTAAGAAAGCAATTAAGAAAATTGATAAAACAAAGAGCCAGTTCTTTGAAAAAATAAACAAGATTGATAAACCCCTGGCCAATTTTATCAAGTGAAAAAAGGTGACCCTTCAAATTAACAAAATTATAAATAAAAAAAGGAGAGATCACAACAGATATAAGTAAAATTGGGAGAATCATCAAGAATTATTTCAAAAGCCTCTACTCTACAAAATTTGCTAATATGAATGAAATGGATGAATTCCTAGACACATACCACCTACCAAGCTAAACTCAGAGGAGATTAATCTCCTAAACAAACCTATCACAACCACTGAGATTGAAAGGTAACCAACACCCCCCCCACACACACACACACAAAAAAAAAAGAAGAATCCAGTACCAAATGGCTTCTCAACTGAAATTTATCAAGTTTTCATGGAAGAACTGAAACCAATTTTTCTCAAATTTCCCCACACAATCAGAGAATAGTCAGTGCTCCCCAACTTCTTTTTTTTTTTTTTTTTTTTTTGGTTTTTCGAAGTAGGGTCTCACTCTGGTCCAGGCTGACCTGGAATTAACTCTGTAGTCTCAGGGTGGCCTTGAACTCATGGCGATCCTCCTACCTCTGCCTCCCGAGTGCTGGGATTAAAGGCGTGCACCACCACGCCCGGCTACCCAACTTCTTTTATGAAGCTAGTATCACCCTAATATCAAAACCAGGCAGATATGCCACAAGTAAAGAAAACTACAGGCCTATTTCCCTGATGAACTTAGATGCAAAGATCCTGAACAAAATCCTTGCAAACCCAATACAACAGCACAGAAAAGTATTACCAACCTGAATCAAGTAGGCTTCATCCCAGGAACACGGGGATGATGCAACATATGGAAATCTGTCAAAGTAATACACCACATAAATAAGGTTAAACACAAAAACCACATGATCATCTCAATATATACAGAAAAGGCCTTTGACAAAATACAACATCACTTCATGATCAAAACATTGGAGAGAACAGGCATGGGTGGTTTTATCTCAACATAATAAAGGCTTTATATATAAAGATCCATTGAGATCAGGAACAAAGCAGGGGTATCCCCTCTCACCTCTGCTCTTCAAAATAGTCCTGGAAGTAATATCTCAAGCAATAAGACAGGCGAAAGAAATAAAAGTGATACAAATTGACAAGAAAGAAGTTAAATTAGCCCTTTTTGCAGATTATATTATTCTATACATATGTGACCCCAGAACTTCTGTCTGAAAACTCTTAAAAGTGATTAAATCCTTCAATAAAGTAGCAGAGCACAAAGTCAATGTACAAAAATCGTAGCCTTTCTATATGCAAAAGACAAAGATACAGAGAAAGAAATAAGTGACATTGTCCCATTTTCAATAGCATCAAAAAATAAATAAAATAAAATACCTTAGAATACCATTAAAACATTCCAAAAAGAAATTGAGGAGGACTCGAGAAAATGGGAAGACCTGCCATGCTCCTGGATAGGCAGAATTAACATTGTGAAAATGGCAATCTTACCAAAATCAATATATACATTTAATGCAATACCAATAAAAATTCCAGCATCTTTCTTCACAGAGATAGAAAAAAATGATCTCAAGATTCATATTGAATGGCAGAAGACCTTAGATATCCAATCATATCCTCAGCAAAAGAAACACCTCTGGAGGCATCACCATATCTTATCTAAAGCTATATTACAAAGCCATAGTAACAAAAACAACATGGTACTGGCATAAAAACAGGAATATAGACCAATGGAACAGAATTGAGGACTCAGACTTTGGGTCAAGTAACTACAGCTACTTGATGCTTGACAAAGGCCCTACATGTAGACTGAAAAAAGATAGCATCTTCAACAAATGGTGCTGGACAAGATGGATAACCATATGCAGAAAAATGAAACATGGGCTGGAGAGATGGCTTAGTGGTTAAGCGCTTGCTTGTGAAGCCTAAGGACCCTGGTTCGAGGCTCGATTCCCCAGGACCCACGTTAGCCAGATGCACAAGGGGGCGCGTGCATCTGGAGGTCGTTTGCAGTATCTGGAGGCCCTGGCGCGCCCATTCTCTCTCTCTCCCTCCCTCCCTCTCTCTCTCTCTGCCTCTTTCTTTCTCTGTCTCTCTCAAATGAATAAATAAATAAATAAATTTAAAAAAAAATGAAACATGATCCACACATTTCTCCATGCACAAAAATCAAGTCTAAATCTATCAAAGTCTTCAATATAAGACCAGAAACTTTGCTATTACTGAAAGAAAAAAATAGGAGGAACTTTCCATGATATAGGAGTGGGAAAAGACTTCCTGAACAATACCCCAGTAGCTCAGAAAATTAAACAATCACTCAGCCATTGGGATTTTGGGAAGCTGAAAACCTTTTTCACAGACAAATAAACAATAAGCAGAGCCAATAGATTACCCACAGAATGGGAGAAAAATTTTTCCAGATACACACTGGACAGAGGCCTAATGTGTAGAAAAGAACTCAAAAGCCTAAGCAATAAAAAGTCAAACAACCCACTCACAGGAAGAAATACAAATGGTAAACACACACTTAAGAAGATGTCCAACATCCCTAATCATCAGGGAAATGCAAATTAAAACAACTATGAGATTCCACCTTACCCCATTAAGGATAGCAAACATTAAAAAAAATCTAGTGATGCTGGGCATGGTGGTGCATGCCTTTAGTCCCAGCAATTGGGAGACAGAGGTAGGAGGATCACCATGTGTTCAAGGCCACCCTGATACTACACAGTGAATTTCCAGATCAGCCTGGACTAGAGTGAGACCCTACCTCAAAAAATAAAAAAATAAAAAAATAAAATTAATGATGACAAATGCTGGCAAGGTTGTGGAGAAATAGGAACTATTGGTGGGAATGTAAGCTGGTTCAACCACTGTGGAAAACAATATGGAGACTCCTAAAAAGGATGACTATAGAGGTACCAACAGACCCAGTTATTCCCTTACTGGGCATTTACCCTAAATGCTCCAAACCTCAGTTCAGAGATATGTGTTCAACCATGTTTATAGCTGCCCAACTCATAATAGCTAAGAACTGGAAACAACTCAGATGTCCATTGTTAGATGAATGAATAACTAAGATGTGGTATATCTGCACAATGGAAATCTACACAGCAGTAAGGAAAATGACACAATGAAATTTGAAGAAAAATGGTCCAACCTGGAAGAGATCATTATCAGCGAACTCACCCAATCACAGAAAGATAATCATCACATGGTCTCACTCATCTGTGGCTCCTAACATGAATCTGCCTGTGATGCTGACATACTTAATAAACATCTCAAGGACTGGACAATAGGGATTGTGGGATAAGAGGGGAGCAAAAGCTGGATCCAAATGGAAACAGTACCATGAAATCCTACATCCTGAAAGACAGTAAAAAGTCAAACCTTCATCAGGTGCTTAGAGAGAATACCTGAATCACAGGCACCTGGAGAGGGTATGATAAAGACTATCCTCAATCTTCTCCTGTTTCTCTTTTTTCTCTCTTTCTCTTTTATATTACTATATTTTTCTTCCTTCTTTTCTCTTGGCACTGACTTGTAACTCCCAGTACCAGCATGTGGATAACACCTACAATGAGCTGTTGATCAGAAAGACCTAAAAGATTTCCCAAAAGAACACAGAATTCTGTCAGAGTATTTGATGACTCACCAAAGGTTAATGGTAAGACCCTACTGCTGAAGACACCATATGCTGTTGGGATGGAACATGGAGTGACATGACTGGAAAGTGGAAGAGAGTCAATATTAGTTTGTCTAGTGCCTGAAGATGTTACATGAGTGACTGGGGAAAAATGACCAACATCAGTCTAAGCAACTCGTGATCAACAGCAATCAACTTGATGTGATGCTCACACAAGTACAATAGTGTCACACAGACGTAGTGGGTAATGAACTGCTCTTGATTTGGCTAATGGATCCAGTCAGTGGAATGGAACCCATACCTGAAACAGGGAAACAAGTCAGAACCATATCCAAAAAATGAGCCCGCTCTCCAATATCAAGCTAGCATCAATAGTGGGCTACAAGAGGGCCTACACCTATTAAATTCTCCCCAAAACAATAATGGGTATCCATGTATCTTGCACGGACCTCACTATCCACCCCCTACAATGCAACACTCACAATGGTCATGGGGCAACAACAGGGAGAAGGCTAACCATGGTACCATCATTGCTATATACACACTATATACATAACTAATAAAAGAAAATCAAATGACAACAAATGCTGGCAAGGGTGTGAGAAGAGAAAAATCTTAATCAACTGCTGGTGAGAATGCAAACTCGTACAGCCACTATGGAAATCAGTATGGAAATTCCTCAAAAAGCTAAAAACAGAACTACATTTGATCTAGCTATACTACTTCTAGGCATATACTGTAAAGACTGTATTCATACTTTAGTATAGAGTTACTTGGTCATCCATGTTTGTCACTGCTATATTCACAACAGGTAGGAACTGGAATCAGGCCAGATGTCCATCAACTGATAAATAATGAAGAGGTGGTACATATACACAATGAAATTATTTTCAGCAGTAAGTAAGAAAAACAGAAATAATGAAATGTGAAGGAAAATGGAAGAACTTTAAAAAAATCATATTAAGAGAAGTTATACAGGCTCAGAAAGAAAAATGCCACATGGTCTCTTTTATATGCAAGTCCTAATATGGTACATCTTGATTTGTTTATAAGTATTGGCAAGGTACTAGACTGAGGCTAGGAGAAAGTGGAAACAGGGAGTGATGAGAAGAGGGATAACTTGGCAAGTAGTGGTGAGACAGAAGACAGAGGTGGAAGGGTTTAAGAATGATGCAGGTAAGAGGGTGAAGATAAAATAAATACAACTTATGATGGCATGAATTAGTAAGGCCTTCTTCCTGGTTAGCTAATTAAAAGATAACCTCTTAATACTAGGGATGGAGCAGGAGTTATCCAGGCAGAAGTGCTCTGTAGGGGTTTGAGAAAGTGGAACCCTAAAACCATAAGCTATGAATGGTAAATCCCAGTGTCAGAACTGGTTTACCCCCCCACCACCACCACCACAGTGAGCTGTTTCTCAAGGAGGTCCAAGAGGTCCCCAAAAGAGTGTAGACCAATGCCAAAGCACTTGGTTACTCACCAGAGCCAAATGTTAAGACCTTGTTGCTAAAGACACCACAGACTGTGGTCACATGATAGACATCATGCTGGAAATAAGAAGGAATGAGAGGGCTAGCTAGTCCTTATAGTACTTGAAACTGCTATGCAAATTTTTGAGGGATTATGGTTACCAAGAGTGTGAACAAACAGGATCTTAGAAACTATAATAACAACCAACTAGACATAATTTACATAAGTGTGCAACAGTGGCACATAAGCCATGGGTATAATCAACTGCTCTGTGATTGGATATAAGGCCCACTCAGAGAGATGGAACTTATACCTGGTACTGAGAACCAAATTAGAATCCTATGGACTTTATAGACTCTAGAAAAAAGCTCCTACTATTATTTGGTTAAGAAGGGAGGGTAAAAGTTTTTGAAAGGGAGGTTAAAAAAAAGTCATTGAAAGTACTATGTACCCCCTTTGATCCATGCTACTCTCACTCTTGGTTAGAGAATTTGCTCTTTACAAACAGCAGTGAATATGGAACAATATGAGTACAAACATGAAGCAAGATACCTCAGTATGAAGAAAAGACAACAGTGGGACATGTTGAAGTGGGTACTAGCATGAACAGCGAGACAACTGGGATGGATTTCCAGTCATATTAAAGCTCACACCTTAAGAACAAGTAGGCTGGCCTTTTTTTCTTGCTGACACTTTACACTATATGGCCATAGTACTCATTGGAGACATTAGAAATATACAAGCCAAGTTCACTTATTAGCAAAACTTAAGAACACAGTATGTGCCCAGCACTGCAAAGATGTATTTTCCAACTCTGCACTGTTTCATGTCAAATCCCTTAGAAGCAGAGTGTTTTCCACTGCTGTCTCATGCCCACAAAAAATAGGAGCTTAAAAAATGTGTGAAGCGGGGCTGGGGATATGGCTCAGTTGGTAAACGTCAAGATCTGAATTCAGATCCCCAGCACCCACATAAATCTCATAGATATATGTTCCACTACTGACAGCTGAGGAGATAGAAACAAGAGGATCCCTGGAGCTTCCTAACTAGTTAGACTACCCCAATCAGAGAACTTCAAGTTCAGTGAGAGACCATCTTTTTAAAAAAATGAGGGCTGGCCTTGTGTGGTGGCACACACCTTTAATCTCAGCACTAGGGAGTCAGAGGGAGGAGGATCCCCATGAATTCGAGGCCACCCTGAGACTACATAGTGAATTACAGGTCAGCCTGAGCTATAATGAAACCCTACCTCCAAAAAAAAAAAAAAAAAAAAAATGAAGGCTGGAGAAATGACTTAACAGTTAAGATACTTGCCTGCAATGCTAAAGAAGCCAGGTTCAATTCCCCAGAACACACATAAGCCAGAGTCACAAGGTGCAGCATACATATGGACTTTGTTTGCCCATTCTCTCTCTCTGTCTGTCTCTCTCTCATAAATAAAATAAGATAAATTTTAAAAAGTTAAAATGGAGGAGAATGATTAAAGAAAACACCTGTGGTGTTTTGAATTAGGTATCCCCCATAAACTTATGTGTTTTGAATGCTTTGTTCCTGGCTGATGGCAGTGTGGGAGGTGGAGCTTGGCTGGAGGAGGCATGTTGTTGGGGCAGGCTTTGGGAAGTTATTTTAGCCAGCCCCCTTTGCTAGTGTTGGGCTCACTCTTCTGCTGCTGTCCCCTGATGTTGATAAGGATGATGTCCAGCCTCTGCTTTACAGTCTTTGCCTGCCGATTCCCCTCGAGACTGTAAGCCAAAATAAAAACGTTTCCTCCCATTAGCTGCTTTTGGTCAGTGATTTATCTCAGGCAACTGAAACAACACCTACAATCAACCTCTGGCATCCATCACACACACAAACACACACATCACACATGAATATACATACATGCACACACAGACACATAAAAAAGATATGTGAAGTGATAAATGAAGAAATGAAACAGATATCTGGAGTGCTTCCCACATAAGTCTATATGGCAATAATGTGTGCCTTTTCCTTCATACTCAGACAGCAAGTTGTCACTCAGCCCAAACCAAGCTGTGGCAGAAGTGGTGGTCAGGAAATAAGGAAGCTCATTTTCATCCATAAATGCACATTCAATGATGACAGTATTCCAAATTTCACCCTCAATGCAGGATGCAAAAGAAAAGGGAGGCAATCCTTGATACTCCATTGCTGCATTAGTCATACCTTTTAATTTTCTGTATTTCTTATGGCTTGAAGTTCAGGAGCTTTCCCTGAAGTCTTCCCCCTTAGAACTACAAATCTCTAGAGACATTAATTAGCTCACTTCCAAGAGCACCTTTCCAGTGAACCCATCCTATCTAATCTCCTCTGTCAGATAGTCACACTACTGTTTTCTTGCCTTAATCACCCCAATCATATACCAAACAGAGACAATTTCTACACCACAAACACACTCAAATCATTCGACCAACCAAACCAAAGCTATTGCCTGTGCCAATGCACCTTACCATACCAGACACAAGGTTCTCTTGCCCATGCTTCCTTATTACTCTCTCTACCTTCTGATGAGCCCTGATCTGAGTATGGTATGTCTCTTAGGAATTGTAACATACTACCATGTCTGAATAATAATAAAGCCTGCATTTTAGAACCATGGCTTATAGTCTGGTGAGGAGAAGAGCACTTCCATATGACTTCTCAGTGAAGTTAGAGGAGTTCTGAAAGGATCAATGGGAACATAGTGGGAGAAGCAACTGACATGAGCACCACAGAAGGTTTAAGTGGGGACAGCCAGCCTGAGTCCAAGCAACACAGGCAGCTATCCAAAGCCCAGGCTGGAAGGAGCATCCAAGAAAGAGGAGTTGGCCTAGGGGAGAATTCAGGAAGAGAGCTAGAGGTACTGGTGAAGAGAAAAATTAAACAATATTTTGGGAGATGGGTAACTAAAGGAAAATTAAACTAACCTTGCTGTTTTTCCCTGGGAGAAACTTACATTGAGACTGTTGAGCAAACATATTCAGTCAACACTGGCTGGAAGAAGTTTATTTGGAGACAAGAGACACTCTCCTTATAAAAATAGAAGATAGATGGATGCCATTTGGTTCCCACCTGTAGAACATGGTGGTTACTGTGAAGAGAGAATTCTGACTATTAGGACAGTAATCTCAGTCTGTACTTCAGTTAAAACAGGTTGGTGGTTGTGGAATCCTTTTATAATCCATATTTTTAAAATATTAGGGCTGGAGAGGTGTTTCAGTGGTTAACAGTACTTTCAAAGCCTGATGGCCCAGGTTTGATTCCCCAGTACACCTATAAAGCCAGATGCACAAAGTGGCCCATGCATCTAAAATTCATTTGCAGTTGTAAGAGGCCCTGGTGAACTCATTCATTCATTCTCTCACTCTTTCCTTGCAAATAGGTTAAAAACTGTTTTTAAGAACATTAACATTAAGAATTTTCAGTTATTTTGGATGCAGTCAGGTGTGTAGAGTGAGTGGGAAGACTCCATGTTTAAAGGGTATTCCCCTCCTGATGGTCCCTGACTCTTTCATGTAGGAAGTACAGGGTTATATGTGGCATATGTCTTGAAGGGGAGGGTTGTGTCCCTTGCCTGCAAACTTTTCTGTAGATGTACCAGCCCATAATATCTCAGAATGTGACTATTCCCAAAGGAGGCTCTGAAGAGAACATTGATGTTAAGTAAGGCCATAAAAGTGGCCTGTAATCCCATCTGACTTATGTTTTTTAATGTGAGGAAATTTCCTTCCCTGGTGGTCTAGTGGTTTGTATTTGGTGCTGTCATAATGTGAGGAAATTTTTACAGAAAGAGAAATGTGAGAGAGGTCACACACAGAGGAAGGAACATGTGAGGAACGGGTTGAAGCCAAGTACACAGGGCTCAGGAGAAAGGCAACCTGCCAACACACTGACCCTGAACTTTCATCCTCCACAAATGCAATAATAACTTCCTATTGAGGAAGCCACACAGTGTATGATCCTTTGCCATGCAAGCCTAGCAAATGAATAAAGGTAACAACAGACAAGTTGTTAAAAACATAAATTGTCCAGGAAAATAAACTTCCTCAGCAGAAAGCTACAGAATTACCCTCTGCTGTCTTTCAGGTTCAACCATTCACTTGGGCAGTGTGTTGACTAATATGATACAATTCCACATAATCAACACTAACTAAAGGCCAGTCATAGTGAGGGACATTGAACAAAAACATATGTAATTCTTCAAGGTCATAGGTATTGGAGAATAGGAAAGAAGGACATGTTAATCAAAGTCCAACTTCAGCCAAAAACCCAAGACATCCTCTCTCACCGGTGTGACAAGAGTCCCAAAGAACTGAGAGCTATCCCTTGATAAGAACTGCCTTGTCTTGCAAGAGGAATGTTTAGGAAGGAAAGCAAATTGTGAATATCCACAGAGAAGTAAGGGTGGCTCCCTGTGAGGAATTCTGTGATTCAAAGCAGATAGTGGAGGAAGGAGAAAGAACTCTGAAAAATTGTAAGAGGGTAAGGAAATGACTAGATGGGTAAACTACATGTCATGCAAACATGAGGACCTGAGTTCATATCCACAGAACCCACATAAAAGCCAGGCATGGAAAAGCACACCTGTAATCCCAGTGCTAGTCAGGCAAAGACTGGATCTATAGAGCTCAGTGGCCAGCTAGTCTAGCCTACTTGGTGAGCTCCAGGTTCACTGAGAGAACCTGTCTAAAAAAAAAATAATAATAAGGTGGAAGGAATAGATGGTAACACCCCATTGCTGAAGACTCCACATACTTAGGCTGCAAAGCTCCGCTGGAACTGAGCTGATAACCTCCTCCATGTAGACCAGCTGACAAAAGCTGGAGGAAGCCATTCTGCATGCTGTTCAATGGGAGAAAGAGAAAACATCAGTGAAGATACTCAACTGTGGACATTGCAAGTCTTATATTTGGCCATCCAGGCCAAATGAGCCAACAGGGGCAATAGTGGCATATCCATCATAGTGGAAACCAGCTGTCCTCTAATGGGACTGGAGGCCGCTCCATGGGAGGGAATACATCGCTGATACTGAAAACTTATAACAACTTCCGGTTAAGATGGCGGTGTAGGTACCATGCCAAAGCAGCCTAGGGGGGAAAAAAGACCAAAAAAACTCAGCAAAATACACACTTTTACTAAAAAGTGAGGTGTTTGGGAAATTGAACCAGCAGCAGAGAAGTAGAAAAGTTCCAGAACATCCAGAGCCTGCACAGGCGGGAAAAGCGGCTCCAGCAGCTCGGCCAACCGCCACGGCCGCGGTGCACCAGAAAGCCGCCAGGCTTGGCTCCAGCCGCAGGAAAAGCCAGGTGTGGGCGCTTCCCCTCACACCGCGCTCTCCGCAACCCAGGACACGTGAAGGGAGAGCAGCAGTGAGCAACGGAGGAGCAGACCGCGAGGTAGAAGAACGCTTGGAGCAGCAAGAGAACCAGAGCAGCTGCGGCTCCCTCCCCTCCCCCACCGCCTGAGCCCAGCTCCAGTGAACAGAGCAGCAGCCCAGGACCCGGCCACGCCAACAGCGGGACCCAAGCAGGAGCAGAGTTCGGCAGCAACATCAGTGGCTCCAGCACCGGTAACAGCGGCCCCAGTAGCAGCAGACCCAGGAGTGGCAGCAGCGGCAGACTCAGCAGCAGCAGCTTCAGGGGGAGCAGCAGCAGTGGACACAGCAGCAGCAGCTTCAGCAGCAGTGGTGGCTCAGGCAGTGGCAGCTACAACAGCAGCAGAAGCAGCAGCAGCGGTGGGTCCAGCAGCAACACCTTCAGCAGCAGTGGCTACAGTCCCAGCAGGGGCAGCCTGAGCAGCAGCAGTTCCAGCAGCAGGGGTGCTGATCTGCAGGGCTACACTTGCCAGGCTCAGTTTGCCCCACAGGAAAAGCAAGTGCCCAGCTCCAGAAATCAGAACACCAGCCTGACGACCCAGGCAGCAAATTGACTGAGACCAAAATCATCCAAGATAACTGGGATTGCTGCAGGGAAGGGTCTCACTTGGTTGCAAGCTGACTTGAATCCCTCAACAGACCAGAAATCTTAACCTCTTTGTTGATAGACGATCTGGTCGTTATAATAACTACTCTTGCATACATACTTGGGGCTGTTTTTGATTGAATGTGTACAGTGTTTAGTTAAATTTTAGAATCTACCTGTATTTTATTCCACTCAGCCTGCTTGAATACTCCTATAGCAGGGAAACTCAACCCCTAAGAACATCTTTGTAGATACTCTGAGAGTCTTAAGAGCCACACCTAATGCCTTAAGGTCCTACCCTGAAAATATATTACATCAAATCAATTGATACAGCTAAGAATACACAGCTAGCTAGAAAACCCAAGCATTAACTTAATCCAAGATGCAAAAATATATACATTATAACACAAGAAACACTAAAAAGCAAGATGATATAAACCCACCTAAAAGTATTAATGCATCAGAAATGTCCTCCAGTGAGAAAGAGTTAGTGGAAATGCCTGAGAAAGAGTTCAAAAGAATGATGGTAAACATGTTCAAAAAAGTCAGAGAACAAATCAAAGGAGTCAAAGAGGAACATAAAGAGGAAATCAAAGGAATCCAAGAAGATGCAGGACACCAATTTCATGAAATAAAGAAGGCAATACAAGACATAAATAGGGAAATAGAAATAACAAAGAAAAACCAGTCAGAATTACTAGCAATGAAGAACACAGTTAATGAAATAAAAAACTCTGTAGAAAATCTCACCAGTAGGATGGATGAGGGAGAGGACAGAATATGTAAGCTAGAAGACCAGGTGGCAGACCTAATGCAGTCCAACAAAGAGAAAGACAAACTTATAGAAAAGTATGAGTGGGAATTTCAAGATATTCGGACACTATGAAAAGATCCAATATAAGAATTCAGGGCATAGTAGGAGGAGAAGAACTCCACAACAGAGGCATAGTAGGCGTCTTCAACAAAATCATAGAAGAAAATTTCCCCCAGATTGGGAAAGAGGTGCCAATGCAGATACAGGAAGCCTTTAGAACCCCAGCCAGACAAAACCCAGAAAGAACCTCTACTCGCCATATTATAATCAAACCTCCAAATACACACACCAAAGAAAAAACATTGAAAGCAGTTAGAGAGAAAAATCAAGTTACCTACAAAAGCAAGCCCATCAGGATTACAGCAGATTATTCAACACAAACTTTTAAAGCCAGAAGGGCTTGGAGTGATATATTCCAAGTTCTGAAAGATAACAACTGTCAACCAAGGTTACTTTATCCTGCAAAGTTATCCATTCAAATAGATGGAGAAATAAAGACATTCCATGACAAAAGCAGGTTAAAGGAGTATTTGAAGACAAAACCAGCTCCACAGAAAATACTTGATAGAATCCTCCATGCTGAAGAAAAGGAAAAGCACAAATATAAGGAACCTAGAAAAAACAAGCAATACTCAAATACTAGTTAACAGAAGAGAGCACAGGTAGAACCAGAAACACACACACACACACAAAAATGGCAAACAAAAATACACACCTTTCAATAATAACTCTTAATATCAATGGCCTCAATGCCCCAACATAAAGACACAGATTTGCAGACTGGGTTAAAAAGCAGGATCCTACAATTTGTTGTCTCCAAGAAACTTGCCTTTCTACAAAGGATAGACATTATCTTAGGGTGAAAGGTTGGAAGATGGTGTTTCAAGCAAATGGGCCTAGAAAACAAGCACGGGTTGCTATACTAATATCAGACAGGGTAGACTTTAGTCCGACGTTAGTCAAGAAAGATAAGGAAGGTCACTTTATATTGATTAAGGGCACACTGCAACAGGAGGACATTACAATCCTAAACATATATGCACCTAACATGGGGGCTCCCAAATTCGTCAAACAAACACTATTAGAACTAAGGTCACAGAAAACACCAAACACAGTAGTGGTGGGTGACTTTAACACCCCACTCTCATCAATTGACAGGTCATCCGGGAAAGAATAATCAGAGAGGCATCTGGACTAAATGAGGTCATAGAAGGAATGAACTTAACAGATATATACAGGACATTTCATGCAAAGGCTGCAGAATATACATTCTTTTCAGCAGCACATGGAACATTCTCTAAAATAGACCATATACTAGGACACAAAGCAAATCTTAACAAATTCAGGAAAATTGAAATAATTCCTTGCATTCTATCTGACCACAATGGAATTAAACTACAAATCAGTACCAAGAAAGGCTATAGAGCATACACAAAATCATGGAAACTAAACAATACACTACTGAATGATGAATGGGTCAATGAAGAAATCAAAAAGGAAATCAAAGAATTTATAGAGTCAAATGATAATGAGAACACAACATACCAAAATCTCTGGGACACAATGAAGGCAGTTCTAAGAGGTAAATTTATACCCTTGAGTGCCCATATTAAGAAATTAGAAAGGTCGCAAGTAAACAACCTAATGCTTCGCCTTAAAGCCTCAGAAAAAGAAGAACAAGGCAACCCAAAAATCAGTAGACGGGAAGAAATAATAAAGATTAGGGCAGAATTTAATGAAATAGAAACAAAAAGAACAATCCAAAGAATTAATGAAATAAAGAGTTGGTTCTTTGAAAGGATAAACAAGATTGATAAACCCTTAGCAAATCTGACCAAAAGATAGAGAGAAGAGACACAAATTAATAAAATCAGAGATGAAAAAGGTAACATCACAACAGATTCCAGAGAAATTTAAAAAAATCACAGGGACATACTATAAAAGTATATACTCCACAAGTATGAAAATCTGAAAGAAATGGATGATTTCCTTGATCTATATGACCTACCTAAATTAAATCAAAATGAGATTAATCACTTAAATAGACCTATAACAAACATGGAGATCCGAACAGTTATCAATAATCTCCCAACTAAAAAAAGCCCAGGCCCAGATGGATTCACTGCTGAATTTTACCAGACTTTTAAGGAAGAGCTAACACCATTGCTTCTTAAGCTTTTCCAGGAAATACAAAAAGAAGGAATTCTACCAAACTCCTTCTATGAGGCCAGCATCACCCTGATACCAAAACCAGGCAAAGATAGAACAAAAAAAGAAAATTACAGACCAATCTCCCTCATGAACATAGATGCAAAAATTCTCAACAAAATATTGGCAAACAGAATACAAGAATATATCAAAAAGATCATTCACCCTGACCAAGTAGGCTTTATCCCAGAGATGCAGGGATGGTTCAACATACGCAAATCTATAAATGTAATACATTACATAAACGGGTTGAAGGACAAAAATCACATGATCATCTCATTAGAAGCAGAGAAAGCATTTGACAAAATCCAACATCCCTTCATGATAAAAGTCCTACAGAGACTGGGAATAGAAGGAACATATCTCAATATAATAAAGGGTATTTATGACAAGCCTACAGCCAACATATTACTAATGGGGAAAAACGGAAGCTTTTCCACTAAAATCAGGAACAAGGCAAGGGTGTCCACTGTCCCCACTTTTATTTAATATAGTTCTGGAAGTCTTAGTCATAGCAATAAGGCAAGAGACACACATAAACGGGATACAAATTGGAAAGGAAGAAATCAAGTTTTCATTATTTGCAGATGACATGATCTGTACATAAAGGACCCTAAAGACTCTACTAGCAAGCTGTTAGAGCTGATCAAAACCTACAGCAATGTAGCAGAATACAAAATAAATACACAGAAATCAGTAGCCTTCATATATGCTAACAAGAAACACACAGAGGATGAAATCAGAAAATCACTCCCATTCACAATTGCATCAAAAAAAAAATAAAATACCTTGGAATAAACCTAACCAAGGAAGTAAAGAATCTCTACAATGAGAACTTTAAAACACTCAAGCAAGAAATTGCAGAAGACACTAGAAAGTGGAGAAACATCCCTTGTTCCTGGATTGGAAGAATCAATATTGTGAAAATGGCAATCTTATCTAAAGCAATCTACACATTTAATGCAATCCCTATGAAAATACCAAAGGCTTTCTTCATGGAAATAGAAAAAAAATCCAAAAATTCACTTGGAATCACAAAAAACCTCGAATATCTAAAATAATACTGAGCAACAAAAAAGAAGCTGGTGGTATCACCATACCTGATTTTAACCTCTACTACAGAGCCATAGTAACAAAAACAGCATGGTACTGGCACAAAAACAGACATGTAGATCAGTGGAACAGAATACAGGACCCAGATGTAAGCCCAAGTAGCTATAGCCACCTGATATTCGATAAAAATGCCAAAAATACTCATTGGAGAAAAGACAGCCTCTTCAGCAAATGGTGTTTTGAAAACTGGATATATATCTGCAGAAGGATGAAAATAGATTCTTCTCTCTCGCCATGCACAGGAATTAAGTCCAAATGGATTAACGACCTTAACATCAGACCTGAAACTCTGAAACTGCTAGAGGAAAAAGTAGGGGAAACCCTTCAACATATTGGTCTTGGCAAAGACTTTCTGAATACAACCCCAATTGCTCAGGCAATAAAACCACAGATTAACTACTGGGACCTAAAGAAATTACAAAGATTTTGCACCGCAAAGGACACTGTGAAAAAAGCAAAGAGGCAACCTACAGAATGGGAAAAAATCTTCGCCAGTTATATATCTGATAAAGGATTAATATCTAGGATATACAAAGAACTCAGAAAGTTAAATAATAAGGAATCAAACAAGCCAATCAAAAAATGGGCTATGGAGCTAAATAGAGAGTTCTCAAAGGAAGAAATACGAATGGCATATAAGCATCTAAAAAAATGTTCTACATCACTAGTCATCAGGGAAATGCAGATTAAAACTACATTGAGATTCCTTTTCACTCCTGTCAGATTGGCCACCATCATGAAAACAAATGATCATAAATGTTGGCGGGGATGTGGAAAAAAAGGAACCCTTCTGCACTGCTGGTGGGAATGCAATCTGGTCCAGCCATTGTGGAAAACAGTGTGGAGGTTCCTAAAACAGCTAGAGATTGATCTACCATATGACCCAGCTATAGCACTCCTAGGCATATATCCAAAAGACTCATCACATTTCCTTAGAAGTACGTGCTCAACCATGTTTATTGCTGCTCAATTTATAATAGCTGGGAAATGGAACCAGCCTAGATGTCCCTCAACTGATGAGTGGATAATGAAGATGTGGCACATTTATACAATGGAGTTCTACTCAGCGGTAAAGAAAAATGAAGTTATGAAATTTGCAGAAAAATGGATGCACCTGGAAAGTATACTAAGTGAGGTAGCCCAGACCGAGAAAGCCAAGAGCCACATGTTCTCTCTCATATGTGGATCCTAGCTACAGATGACTGGGCTTCTGCGTGAGAATGAAAATACTTAGTATCAGAGGCCAGTAAGTTAAAAAGGAGACATAAAGGGTAGAGAAAGGAAGGGGGGAGGATACTTAATAGGTTGATATTGTATATATATAATTGCAATGATTGTAATGGGGAGGTAATATGATGGAGAATGGAATTTCAAATGGGAAAGTGTGGGGGTGGGGAGGGAGGGAATTACCATCGGATATATTTTATAATCATGGAAAATGTTAATAAAAATTAAAACAAAAAACAAAAAAACTTATAACAGTGGTAGTCATGAGCCCTAGGGGTGTAACATCTGCTGCTGTCTGGCTAAATGTATATACTATGCTGATCAAACTGCCCAGTAAGCACTTCTCTTAATGTTCATACCCTTATATTAATGCTACTCTCACTTTTGGTAGAGTATCTTCTCTTTTCAGATGGCAGTGACCTTGGGATGACTCAGAAGGCATCATGGTGCTGGAAAGAAGTGACGGGCATACTCAGTACTACAATATCTCTATCATACCTTCCAAGGCTCAGGGTGTATTGTGAAAGAGGTGGCAGAAAGAATGTAAGAGCCAAAAGAAGGGTAGGACTCCTTACAACATGCTCTCCCAGACACAAAATGGCCTGGATATCCATAACCTTACAGTACCTGACACTACCTATAAAAAATCATCATAATAGGAGGAAAAGATCATGGCATGAAAATAAAAGAGAAACTGATTCAGATGGAGAGAATGGAGTTTCAAAGGGGAAAGTGGGGAAAGGGAGGAATTTTTTTTATAATCATGGAAATCGTTAATAAAAAAAAAAAGAAAAGAAGTGTAAGAAAAAAATAAACTGTAAATCTACATTCAAGCCAAGTGAGAAGGTGTCAATCATGATGGTGTTTGGGCTGTGCTCTAGCCAGAGAGGAAGTGGCAATCAGAGGCCATGTTTGGAGCCACACTAGAGCCAGGAGAGGAAGTGCTCATTACAAATATATTTGGGGACCTGCTCTGTCCAAGTGAGAAAATGCTGATCAGGGACTGTGTTTGGGGCCATGTTCAGGCTAGATAAGGAAAAGCTGATCATAGGCAACCCATGTTTGTGGCTGAGCTCAAAGAGAATCCAACTTCAACAAGTTTGGAGACACTACACTGGAATACTCAAACCACCATGCCCCTGGCTGCAATTCTAGCATCCACATGATCTTGAGACTGATTGCACAGCAAGGGCCAGATGGGGGTCAAGCTGGGGAAATCACCACCTTAGTTCACAGCAACCTTTCTGTCAGCCTGGGTAACAGACCTGTGCCCCACAGAACCCCAATACAGATCACAATCCAAGGTCCTCAAGCAGTCAATAACACAGGGAGAAAAAATGCACTGCAAGGACATCAAGCAAGCCAATCATGTTAGGGCCACACCCTGATATACCTGGAAGTGACACACACAAGAAGGTTACCAAGACACCCAGCCCAAAGTGGGAAGACAACCTCTCCAAACTCCCCACTTAACCAAAACTTACTGGCAATACAACTCTGGGACAGTAAGAGAAAAAGTACCACTGTCTCAACACAAGGGATCAAATTATAGATGTACAAACTCCAACACAAAACAAACAATACAAGACATCAAGTCAACAGATACCCACAAAGAACTCCTAACCTCTTAAGGGAAGCCACCAATGAAAACACTGAGGATATTCCAGAAATAAAATCCTACAATGAAGACATGCTAAACATAAACAAAATTAATGAGACCATGAAAAAATGTATGGCAGAATTGGAAGAAAATCAACAAAGAACCAATGATTGCAAAAATGAAATGCAAGAGACACATCAACAATAGCACATAGCTCTCATTTCTCATCTCAAAATAATGGAAGAAAATAAGAGAAAGATAAATAATTTCAAGGTGAATCAATAAATCAATTACCTTAATAACCAGTGTATCAAACTTAATGAGAAAATGATCAAATGTAGGCATGAATTTGAAGAAATAATCAAAAAGTCAAACCAGGACCTGAAAATGGAAACTTAATAGAAGTTTAGAAATGATTCAGAAAAATAACAGAGAACAAACAACAAATGCCCTCTTAAAAGTCTCCCTAGAAAGCCTCATAAATAGAATAGATCATGTTGAGAAAAGAACTTCAGAATGTGAAGAAAAAAACAGAGGGATTGGATTGGGAGTTCAAAAACTATGATAAGTTCAAGAAATTGTGCAAACAGAATATGAGAGAATTGTGGGATACACTAAAAAGATCAAATATCATATCATAAGAAGGCAAGAAGGAGAAAAAATACAGGTCAAAGGCATGGATAACATCTTCAACAAAATTATTAAGAAAATTTTCCTGCCCTCACAAAAGAAAGACCCATCCAAATACAAGAAGCTCACAGAATACCAAATATATAGTACTAAAGAAGAACCTCTCCATGTTGTATTATAGTTAAAACACTAAAAACTGAAAACAAAAAGAGAATGCTAAAGCAGAAGAAAATACCATTACATAGAAAGGTATCTCCATCAGAATTACTTTCCTCTGATTTATCAATGGACTCTAAACCTTGAAAGACAGTATCTACCAACCCTAACTACTATACCCAGGAAAAGTAGCCTTTATGATAGAAGGTGAAAGAAAAACTTTTTCATGATAAAAGCCAGTTCTACAAATATATGAGCACGCAGCCAAACCTACAGAGAATTTGTCAGGGAATACTCCACACAGGAGAGTACAACAACCAACCTCAAGAGCCTATAAAGAAGGAAAAACAATAACAAAATCTGGAACAGATATGAAAATGTGTAAAACTCAACACAACACCAAAATCTGCAGAGCCTTCAGTATGACAAAAATTAATTTTCACCTCACAGTTATAACTCTAAACATAACTGGTCTGAACTCCCCAAACAAAAGACACAGGTTAATTATCTGGATCAGAAAAATGGATCCATCTACCTGCTGTCTATAAGAAACCCACCTAACTGTCAAAGATAGACACCTCCTTGGGGTAAAAGGATAGAAAACAACCTTCTAAGAAAAATGGAAATAAGAAGCAAGCAGCTATGTTTATGTTAATATCTGACAACATAAGCATCAAGCCAAAAGTAATCAAAAGAGACAAAGACAACCATTTTTTACTCATTGAAGGAACAGTCCTACAAGGTATCCCAATCATAAACTTCTATGCACCAAACAGGGGCACCACATTTTATAAAGCAAAACCAGAAATTTATCTTAATGCCATCATAGTTAGGGATATCAATAACCCACTATCATCAACAGACAAATAATCCAACCAGAAAATTAGCAGGGAAATAATGGAGTTTAACAACTTCATAAACCAATGAGACCTAACAGACATCTACAGGACATTCCACCCTAGTCCCACAAAACACATATGCTTTTTAGCAGCTCATGAAACCTTTTCTATTGGATCATATTTTAGGGTACAAAGAATTCTTCATAAATACAGGAAAAATTGAAATAACTCCCTGTACTATGCCTGAACACAATACATTATGCTAGAAATAAAAAATAAGAGAAACAATAGAAAACATATCAGCTCCTTAAAATTGAACAACTTACTACTAAATAATGAATGGGTTGTGGATAAAATCAAAAAGGAAATTTTAAAATTTCTAGAACTGAATGATAATCAAAACACATCATAGCCAGATTTTATGGGACACAATGAAGGCTATCTTAAGGGGAAAATTCATAGTACTAAATGCCTTCATATCAAAGACAGATCTCAAATTAATAACTTAACCATCCAACTAAAAACATTGGGAAAACATGAACACACCAATCCCAAGCTCTCCAGATCAAACATTAATAAATTTTAGACTAAGAAAACAAGTAAGGGGCTGGAGATATTGTGATTAAAGCACTTGCCAGTGAAGCCTAAGGACCCAGGTTTGATTCCCCAGTACCCATGTAAGCCAGATGCACAAGATGCATCTGGAGTTCATTTGTAGTGGCTAAAGGCCCTGATGTGCCCATTTTCTCTTTCATGCTCTCTCTCACTCAGAAGGGAAGGAAGGAAGGAAGGAAGGAAGGAAGGAAGGAAGGAAGGAAGGAAGGAAGGAAGGAAGGAAGGGAGGGAGGGAGGGAGGGAGGGAGGGAGGGAGGGAGGGAGGGAGGGAGGGAGGGAGGGAGGGAGGGGGGAAGAAAGAAAGAAAGAAAGAAAGAAAGAAAGAAAGAAAGAAAGAAAGAAAGAAAGAAAGAAAGAAAGAAAGAGAGAAAGAATTTAAAACATTGATGAAATTAAGAGCTTGTTATTTGAAAAAAAATTAAACCTTTTGCCAATTTGATCAAAAGAAAAAATATTAAGTTTCAAACTAACAAGATCAGAAATGACAATGGAGAGGTCACAAATAACACCAATGAAATTAGAAGAATCATCAGGACATACTTCCTGTATTCCAAAAAAAACTGGATAATCTGGAAGACATGGATGAATTCCTAGACAAATACCTCCTACCAAAACTAAACCCAGAGCAGATAAACTTTCTAAACAAACCTATAACATCCAAATGAGATTGAACATGAAACTTAAAACCTCCTAACAAAAAGGAGTTTAGGACCTGGTGGAGTCTCAGCCAATTTCTACCAAACATTCATTGAAGAACTAATACCACTTTTTCTCAAGTTATCCACACAATTTATAAAGTGAGAATGGTCCCATGCTTCTTCTATGAAGCCAACATTACTCTGATACCAAAACCAGACAGAGAAACAACAAGAAAAGAAAATTATATATTGATATTCCTGATGAACCTAGGCATGAAACTCTGAAATAAAATCCTTGAAAACAGAATTCAAGAACACATAAAACGTATTATTCTCCTTGATCCAGTAGACTTATTTCTGCAATGCAGGGATGGTTCAACATATGAAAATCAATTAATATAATGCACCATATAAATGAACTTAAACACAAGAACAACATGATCATTTCAGTAGATGCAGCAAAGGTCTTTGGCAAAATACAACATCATTTCATGATCAAAATGCTGCAGGGACTAGGGATGCAAGGATCATATCTCAACATAATAGAAGCTATATATAAACCACCTAAGGCCCAAATCAAAAGAGTTTCCATTAAGAATGGAAACAAGACAAGGGGGTCCACTGTCTCTCACCACTGTTCTTCAACATAGTGCTAGAAATTCTAGTCCAAGCATTAAGACAAGAGAAAGAAATAAAAGGGATACAAATTGGAAAAAAAGAAGTCAAAATAGGACTATTTGCAGATGACATGGCTGGGTGTGGTGGCACACGCATTTAACCCCAGCACTCAGGAGGCAGAGGTAGGAGTATTGCCGTGAGTTCGAGGCCACCCTGAGACTCCAGAGTGAATTCCAGGTCAGCCTGGTCTAGAATGAGACCCTACCTCGGAAAACCAAAAAAAAAAAAAATTCATATGGAAATACAGAAGACCTTGGATACCCAATAAATACTATTCTCAGCAAAAGAAACTCTTCAGGATGTATTACCATACCTGACTTCAAATTATACTACAAAGCCATAATAATAAAAACATCATATTTCTGGCAAAAAAAAAAAAACAACAGAACAGAAAATCTAGGCCTTGGTTCAAACAACTACAGTTATCTGATCTTTGACAAAGAGTTCAAAAATGCATACTAGAGAAAAGATGGCATTTTTGACAAATGATGCTACAGAAATTGGATAACTGCATATAGAAAAATGAAACTAAACCCATTCTTTTCACTGTGCACAAAAGCAACTCCAAATGGATTAAGGATCTCGATATAAGATCTGAAAAATCTACAATGATTGGGGAAGAAACTAGGAAGAACTCTTCAAAATGTAGGAGTGGGGAAAGACTTTCTGAATAAAACCCCAGTATTTCAATAAATTAAACAAACACTCAACTGGTGAGATTTCATGAAATTAAAAAGCTTTAAATTGAGTTTTGTTCATGTTTTATTTATTTATAAACAGAAAGAGAGAGAGAAAAAATGAGAATGAGAGTGGACATGAAAGGAACTCTAGCCACTGTAAACAAACTCCAGATGCATGTGCCGCTTTGTGCATCTGGCTTACATGGGTACTGGAGAATGGAATCCAGAGTTATTATCAGGCCTTGAAGTCAAATGCCTTAACCACTAAGTCATCTCCCACTCTCTTCATTCGTCAGCTAGGAATTGGAATCAACACAGATGCCCATCAACTAATGAATGGAAAATGAAGAAATGGTACATTAACACAATAGAATTCTACTCAGTAACAAGGAAAAATGAAATTCACAGGAAAATGAAAAATGCCATCCTAAGCAAGGTCACACAGTATAATAAAGACAAATGTCATGTAATTCCTCTCATATGTAGCTTCTAAATTGGTCCAGAGGGAGAGAAGTAATAAAGGTAATAAGCATTAGGATTATATACATGGAACTAAAATGAGACTAAGAAAAAGAGGAACAAGGGAGGGAGGAGAGGAGGGGATACCAGACAAACCAGTAGGGGGAAGGAATATTGGGGGAAAAGGGCAGGGGAATTCAGGGAAAGGGAGGATGGGGAAGAGAACTACACAAAACCAAAGACTAAAGCAGTCAGCACAATTGGAAGCTTTCTCCTGGAAACTAGTATATAAGATAGAACCCCCTATTATGGGTGGTGGACAGACCTGATAGTAATGCCCCATAGAAGGTAGAGAAAGTTTAAGCCTTTAACCATGGGCTCCAGCTTGTGGATCCCAGGTCCAGATCTGGGTTAACCCCCAGAGTAAGCAGCTGGCCATGGTGATCTGTATGATTCAAAATCACAATGCAGGTCTTTGGTAAGCATTTGTTTACCAGACAGCGCTAAAGGGTAAGACCTTATTGCTAAAGATACCACTGGCTGCCATTTCAGAGCACTGAGAGACAACATGTACACTTAGAGGAAAGCAAATCCTCGTCTAGCAAACCCTCATAGTGTTGGAAAGTGCTAAGGGAACTACTGGGTGACAATGGACACTGACAGCATGTACAAGCAGAAGACCCTGCAAGCCAAGCAGTCCACTACTTGGACAAGAAGTACACACTTGTGCAATAGTGGTACATAGCCTTTATGGATAACCAGCCATCCCTCAATCAGACATGAGGCCCATTCAGTGGAAGAGTACTCAAAACGTACTGGAAACCAAGCCAGCACCCCATGATCAGGAAAATCACAATACCTATGGAGAAGCCCACAGTGTTCCCTGTACAAGGTAAGTGTGTAGCTGCATCAAAATGTCTCTCAAGCTCTTAGGCATGCCCCTTCAATCAAAGCTGCTCTCACCCTTGATCAGAGAATCTATTTTACAGATGGCAGAGGTTACTGGGGACATCCAAGATCCTCCAATACAAGAAAAGATAGCCAAATGCTCGCATTCAGATGTGTCTTGGCACTTCTATTACATTGACTGGGGTCCAGAAGAAATTGCAGAGGAAGCAGTGACACGAGAATTGCTTCAAATGATAGCACAACATTCACCTCCAGGAAAATTGCAACAAACACTGTGGTGAAACAAAACACATCATAAAAGAAATACAGAAACTATAGAGAAGTCAACACTAACCTACAACACACCTGCCAAGGCTCAGACAGTCTTGCAGAAGAAAGGTTGGGGAGAAAGTAAGAGCCACAAAATGGGTAGAAACACCCTGAGGCACAGCTACTCCAGAAACAAGAGACCCTAATTACTCCACAGTGAACACCAGTAATCCTACTCAGGCAGCCTTCAGGGAAATGGGGACCAGGTGAGGAGACACACTAAAATCCATGTTAAAAACAATAAGTGATTAATAAAAATAAAATAAGCTGGGCATGGTGGCACATTCCTTAATTCCAGCACTTTGGAGGCCAAGGTAGGATCATCACTATGAGTTCAAGGCCAGCCTGAAACTATAGTGATTTCCATGTCAGCCTGGGCTAGAGTGAAACCCTACCTCGAAAAGAATTAAATAAAATAAGGTGGATGAAGACACACAACATTGACCTCTGACTCCCGAATGCATGCAAGACATACATGCATTTTTACAACACATTCATTGACACACATATAAGCACACAGACACATAGGCATGCAGAAGCGCCATGCCCACATATGTGCAAATAAGAAGAAGAAGAAGAAGAAGAAGAAGAAGAAGAAGAAGGAGAAGGAGAAGGAGAAGGAGAAGGAGAAGGAGAAGGAGAAGGAGAAGGAGAAGGAGAAGGAGAAGGAGAAGGAGAAGAAAGAAGGAAGGAAGGAAGGAAGGAAGGAAGGAAGGAAGGAAGGAAGGAAGGAAGGAAGAAAGAAAGAAAGAAAGAAAGAAAGAAAGAAAGAAAGAAAGAAAGAAAAAGAGATAAAAGAAAACCTTCCAGAATTTGTCCTAGGAACAACTTCCTTCACTTGGGATTTAATTAGCTCAATGGAAAAGAACAATTTTCTTAATATTTTGATAATATTCTTGGATATGCCCTGAAAAGTATGAAGATATAAAGTTCTGTCTCTGGATAAAAATAAGATGAAGCAGGGGGAGAAGGAAAACAAAAAAAAAGAAAGAAAGGAGAAGAAGAGAAGGAGGAGAAGGAAGAAGAAGGAGAAGGAGAGGGAGAAGGAGAAGGAAAAGGAAGAAGAAGAAGGAGAAGAAAGAAGGAGGAGAAGGAGGAGAGAGGAGGAAGAAGAAGAAGAAGGAAGAAGGAGGAAAAGGAGGAGAGAGGAGAAGGAGGAGAAGAAAAAGGAAGAAGAAGGAGAAGGAAGAGAGAGGAGGAGGAGGAAGATGATCTGGGGCTGGTCTGTCAAAGATTAGCAGCTTTCAAAATCACTCCATGTTCTCAGATCCTTACATCATCAGCAATGTCAAAATAGAAAGTCAGAGACCAGGGCTGGAGAGATGGCTTAGTGGTTAAGCGCTTGCCTGTGAAGCCTAAGGACCCCGGTTCGAGGCTCGGTTCCCCAGGTCCCACATTAGCCAGATGCACAAGGGGGCGCACGCGTCTGGAGTTCGTTTGCAGAGGCTGGAAGCCCTGGCGCGCCCATTCTCTCTCTCTCCCTCTGTCTTTCTCTCTGTGTCTGTCGCTCTCAAATAAATAAATTAAAAAAAAAAAAAGAAAGAAAGTCAGAGACCAGATTCTAGCTCAATGCCTTTAAAATCAATTGGATCAATTCTAACTAGGAACTTAAGCTCTGCCAGGTATCCCAGGAAGGCAGCTGTTCCTCTACAGAGCCTGGAGCTCTTGTCCTACAAGTGACAACAATTCATGCTTGATCTCTGGCTCTAGCAGAAGAGCAGAGTATAAAGATTTCCCCAGTTGTCCCTTTGGAAACATTCCCTTTATTACGTCCTTTACTGCCCAGGGCTTATCCTTTCAAGGCCCTTTGGCCCATAAGCTGACTCTGCACATTCTAAAGTTCACCCTTGTCCTATAGCCATGGCCAGGACTGTGTGTCAAGTCCTCAGAGCCACCTCAGGTCAAACAGCTGCCTGCCAATCACAATCTGGCTGTCATCCAAACTATGGCAAATGATGTTAGGTTCTCTGGGGACAATCCTGTTGGATACTGAAAAACTAACTGGGCCTAGATTTTTTAAAAATATAAAGCCTATGCCTGGACCTAAAATAGCCCAATATTAAAGAAACATAAGGCATACTATATGTTCCAGATGGTCAAGGAAATGAAGCCACTGGGGCTTTGTAACATTAAACATCACACAGTGAGTCTGGATCTCCTTTTTTCCTTCCTGGAAGAATACAAGTCTGAGTCAAACTTTAGTGCTCTTTCCAGCACTACAAGTGTTTTGGATTCAGTTTCTCAATTTGTTCTGCTTAGTATTCATGGAAACAAATATTTGTCCATGTAAGACTATGACTATGATCAACAGTGAACTGTTAAAGTACCTCAGGATAGAAATAATATTTTCTGAATTTTAGTGGGTATTTTTTGTTGTTTTTCCTGAATTTGAGGATTGACTCACCTCATAAGGGATTATTGTCTTAATCATGACCCCTCAAAAATTTATACAGTTAAGTCCTAACCCCCATTATGTCAGAATACTTTAAAATTTATTTATTTATTTGAGAGAGAGAAAGAGGGAGAGAGAGGGCGAGAGGGGGGAGACAGAGAGAATGGGTATGCCAGGGCCTCCAGCTACTGCAAATGAACTCCAGATGCATGTGCCCCCTTGTGCATCTGGCTTACATAGGACCTGGAGAGTTGAACCAGGTTCCTTTGCTTTGCAGGCAAACACCTTAACCACTAAGCCATCTTCCCAGGCCCCTCATAATATTTTAAATAGGGTCTTCCCAGATGTAATTGGTTAAGATAAGATCATTGTGTAGTAAAGAGGGCCCTGATACAATATGACTACCATTGTGATAAAGAGAAACTTGGGGTGACACACATGTACAAGGGGGAAGGACACAATATGAGGATTGTAGTGGTATTTGCACATGGCCAACAAGCTACCAGGTAGAACAAAAGCATGGAGCAGAGGGAGCAGGACCTGATGACCTCTATACCTTAGGCTTATGATCTCTAGAACTGTGAGAGAAGTCTTTCATTGAAGCCATGGGTTTGTGGTATTTTGTTAGACAGCTCTAGGCTAACACAGAATTGAAGGAGATAATACCTACTTCCTACTTTAAGGTAAGACCAGGTTCCTGGCAGGTCAGAGGTCCTGGACACTGCTGATCAGGCAAACTTGCCATGGCTGGCAACCAGAGTAGCAAGGGCTTCAGGAATCCACCCAGATAACCTACAGCAGTGGTCAGCAGGAAACATCCCTGTGTGCAGTCCACACAGAGGGGTCTGGGCCTACTATACCGCACATTCTACAGGCGGCAGTCATGTTCACTCTGAGCTGGGCCTTCAGAGATCTCCTAAATTGCCTACCAGCTTCTCACCATTTCCTTCCTAGAATCATTCCTGAAGCACAGTGGGTCCTCAGCATTCATCAATATTGACTAACCCTGACATTGAGCTGTCACAGTGATATCATTAAAGATAATTTTCACTTAACACATATGCTCTAAGTACCAAAGTAATAATTACTGCCATTTAATAAGAAAGGACTTTGTTGGCCTTGTTTCCTCAACATACAACACCTTGGGGAAGATCCTCCTAGAACAGTGTTTAGTAACAGTTGGGTGTGTCCTTGGAATAATACTAAAGAGACAGTTCTTTAAAATGATACTAGTAGCAAGGTGGGATGGCTCGCACCTGTAATTCCAGCACTGAGAGGCTAAGGTAAAAGGATCACTGTAAGTTCAAGGCCAGCCTGGGACTACAGAGTGAGTTCCTAGTCAGCCTTGCCTCAGAACACTAAATAAATAAATAATAAAATAATACTAGTAAAGAAAAGGGTTTCTGCTTCTGAATGAGTCACACAATAATACTTCAAATTTGTCTTGATGTGCATTTATATGGATAAACCATATGTATATTTAGAAGGAAGATAACCAGGCTAGAACTCTGCTTCTCCAGTAACAACCCACAGGAGAGTTCTGAGTAGAAAGAGCTAAACAATTTAGGGTTAGGCAATGGAGAATCATTCAGGCAACAGAACAGTTGAACACATAATTTAATCTGATAAATTGTGTTTGGTGTTATCTGTGACCTTAGTTCTAATAGCATTTGTTTGATGTATTTGGGGGCCCCCATGTTAGGTGCATATATGTTTATGATTGTAATATCCTCCTGTTGGAGGGTGCCCTTAATCAATATAAAGTGGCCTTCCTTATGCTTCTTAACTAATGTTAGACTATCTTATCAGATATTAGCAACCCCTGCTTGTTTTCTAGGTCCATATGCTTGAAACATTGTTTTCCAACCCTTCACCCTAAGATAGTGTCCATCCTTTGTAGAAAGGTGGGTTTCTTGGAGGCAACAAATTGGAGGATCCTGCTTTTTTGTTGTTGTTGTTGTTGTTTTTTTTTTTGTTTGTTTGTTTTTCGAGGTAGGGTCTCACTCTGGTCCAGGCTGACCTGGAATTAACTCTGTAGTCTCAGCATGGCCTTGAACTCACAGCGATCCTCCTACCTCTGCCTCCCAAGTGCTGGGATTAAAGGCATGCGCCACCACATCTGGCAGAGGATCCTGCTTTTTAACACAGTCTGCAAACCTATGTTTTTTGGTTGAGGCATTGAGGCTATTGCTATTAAGAAATATTATTGAAAAGTGTATAGTCATTTTGCCTTTTTTTTTTTTTTTTTGTAGTTCTTCTGGTTTTACCTTTGCTCTCTTGTGTTAACTAGTATTTGAGTATTGTTTGTTTTTTCCTGGTTCCTTATATGTGTGCTTTTCTTTTTATTCAGCATGGAGGATTCTTTCAAGTATTTTCTGTAGAGCTGGTTTTGTCTTCAAAAAGTTTTTTAGCCTGATTTTGTCGTGGAATGTCATTATTTCTCCATCGATTTGAATGGATAGCTTTGCAGGATAAAGTAACATTAGTTGACAGTTGTTATCTTTCAGAACTTGCAATATATCACTCCATACCCTTCTGGCTTTTACAGTTTGTGCTAAGTAATCTGCTGTAATCCTGATAGGCTTGCCTTTATAGGTAACTTGATTTTTCTCTCTGACTGCTTTCAATATTTTTTCTTTGTCTGTATGTTTGGTAGTTTGATTATAATATGGTGAGGAGAGGTTCTTTCCAGGTTTTGTCTGGCTGGGGTTCTAAAGGCTTCCTGTATCTGCATTGGCACCTCTTTCACAATTTGGGGGAAGTTTTCTTCTATGATTTTGTTGAAGATGCCTACTATGCCTTTGGAGTGAAATTCTTCTCCTTCTACTATGCCCTGAATTCTTATTTTTGATCTTTTCATAGTGTCCGAATATCTTGAAATTCCCACTCATACTTTTCTAAAAGTTTGTCTTTCTCTTTGTTGGACTGTATTAGATCTGCCACCTGGTCTTCTAGCTTAGATATTCTGTCCTCACTTTTGTCCATTCTACTGGTGAGATTTTCTACAGAGTTTTTTTTATTTCATTAACTGTGTTCTTTATTGCTAGCAATTCTAACTGATTTTTCTTTATTATTTCTATTTCCTTATTTATGTCTAGTATTGACCTCTTTATTTCATGAAATTGGTGTCCTGAGTCTTCTTTGTTTCCTTTGATTTCTTCTTTGAGTTTTTTGAACATATTTATAATCATTTTTTTGAAATCTTTCTCAGGCATTTCCTCTAACTTGTTCTCACTGGAGTGCATTTCTGATGCAATAATACTTTTCAGTGGATTTATATTGTCTTGATTTTTGGTGTTTCTTGTGTCATAATGTATATATTTTGCATCTTGGATTATTTAATAATTGGATTTTCCAGTTAGCTGGGTATTATGAGATGTATCAGTCAGCAGATGGTATATATCTTTAGGGTAGGAGCTTAAGGCTCTAGGTTTGGCTCTGATGACTCTCAGAGCATCTACAAGAGACTCTAGGTGTTAGGTGTGCCTGCTATGAGAGAATTAAAGTAGGCTAAGTGAAACAAAATACAGGCAGATTCTAAAATTTAACTATACAATGTACACATTCAGTGCACAACAGCACATTGTATTTATTCAAGAGTAGGTATTATGACAACCAGGTCCTCTGTCTGTCCCTTAGGCTCTGTTGTGCCTCCCCCACTACCTGAATCCTGACAACAAAGCAGTTAAGATTTCTGGTCTGTGGAGGGCTCCAAGTCAGCTTGTGACCAGGTGAGCCCCTTCCCTTATGTATAACAGAAGAGTAAACAAAGCCAGTATAATTCAAGATGCAACAAATAACAAACTGACAGAGCATCAAAGAAGGATGCAATCAAGAGCACAGCGGAGTCCAAAATCATCCCAAAAGGTAACTGGGATTACACCAGGTCTACCTGCCTAATAAACCTGATATATAGGTCAAACCAAAAGTGCTAATTGCACCTTCAATATCAGGATAAATTATATATTAAATCAGATGGATGGTAAAATTTGCCATTCTTAAATAAGCTGTATTTTGGGCTTGTTATTTGTTGCATAATAAAATCTCTGGGACACAATGAAGTCAGTCCTTAGAGGTAAATTTATAGCCTTAAGTGCCTATATTAAGAAATTAGAAAGGGGGCTGGAGAGATGGCTTAGCGGTTAAGCACTTGCCTGTGAAGCCTAAGGACCCCGGTTTGAGGTTCGGTTCCCCAGGTCCCACGTTAGCCAGATGCACGAGGGGGAGCACGCGTCTGGAGTTCGTTTGCAGAGGCTGGAAGCCTTGGCGCGCCCATTCTCTCTCTCTCCCTCTATCTGTCTTTCTCTCTGTGTCTGTTGCTCTCAAATAAATAAATAAATAAATAAAAATTATTAAAAAAAAAAAAAAAAGAAATTAGAAAGGTAACAAGTAAATGACCTAATGCTTCACCTTAAAGCCTTGGAGAAAGAAGAACAAGGCAAACCAAGACTCAGTAGATGGGAAGAAATAACAAAGATTAGGGCAGAAATTAATAAAATAGAAAAAAAAAATCCAAGGAATTAATGAAACAAAGAGTTGGTTCTTTGAAAGGATAAACAAGATTGATAAACCCTTAGCAAATCTGACCAAAAGAAAGAGAGAAGAGACACAAATTAGTAAAATCAGAGATGAAAAAGGTAACATCACAACAGATTCCAGAGAAATTAAAAAAATCATAGGGACATACTATAAAAGCATATACTCCACAAAGTATGAAAATCTGAAAGAAATAGATGATTTCCTTGATTTATATGACCTACCTAAATTAAATTAAGATGAGACTAATCACTTAAATATACTTATAACAAGCATGGAGATCCAAACAGTTATCTCACATCTAAGAAATGCCCAAGCACAGATTGATTCACTGCTGAATTTTACCAGACCTTCAAGGAAGAGCTATCACCATTGCTTCTTAAGCTTTTCCATAAAATAGAAAAAGAAGGAAATCTACCAAGCTCTTTCTATGAAGCCAGCATCACCCTGATACCAAAACCAGGCAAAGATAGAAAAAAAAGAAAGAAAGAAAGAAAGAAAGAAAGAAAGAAAGAAAGAAAGAAAGAAAGAAAGAAGGAAAGAAAATTACAGACCAATCTCCCTCATGAACATAGATGCAAAAATTCTCAACAAAATTTGGGCAAACAGAATACAAGAATATATCAGAAAGATCATTCTCCCTGACCAAGTAGGCTTTATCCCAGAAATGCAGGAATGGTTCAATATACACAAATCTATAAATGTAATACATTATATAAATGGACTGAAGGACAAAAATCACATGATCATCTCATTAGACACAGAGAAATCATTTGACAAAATCCAACATCCCTTCATGAAAAAAGTCCTACAGAAGCTGGGTATAGAAAGAACATATCTCAATATAATAGAGTCTATTTATGACAAGCTACAGCCAACATATTACTAACTAAATGGCGAATAACTGGAAGCTTTCCCACTAAAATCAGGAACAAGACAAGAGTGTCCACTGTCCCCACTTTTATTTAATATAGTACTGGTAGACTTAGCCATAGCAATTAGGCAAGAGACACACATAAAAGAGATACAAATTGGAAAGGAAGAGATCCAGTTATCATTATTTGCAGATGACACGATTCTATATATAAAGGACCCTAAAGACTCTGCCAGCAAACTGTTAGAGCTGATAAACACCTACAGCCATGTAGCAGGATACAAAATAAATACACAGAAATCAGTAGCCTTAATATATGCCAACAACAAACACACAGAGGATGAAATCAGAGAATCACTCCCATTCATAATTGCATCAAAGAAAATAAAGTCCCTTGGAGTAAACCTAACCAAGGAAGTAAAGGATCTCTACAATGAAAACTATAAAACACTCAAGAAATTGCAGAGGACACTAGAAAGTGGAAAAACATTCCTTTTTCCTGGATTGGAAGAATCAATATTGTGAAAATGGTAATCTTACCAAAAGCAATCTACATATTTAATGTAATCCCTATCAAAATTCCAAAAGCATTCTTCATGGAAATAGAAAAAACAATCCAAAAATTCCTTTGGAATCACAAAAAACCTCAAATATCTAAAATAATACTGAGCAACAAAAATAAGGCTGGTGGTATCACCATACCAGTTTTTAACCTACACTACGGAGCCATAGTAACAAAAACAGCATGGTACTGACACAAAAGCAGACACATAGGGGCTGGAGAGATGGCTTAGCGGTTAAGGCGTTTGCCAGCAAAACCAAAGGATCCCGGTTCAATTCTCCAGGCCCCACATAAGCCAGATGCACAAGGGGGCGCATGCATCTGGAGTGTGTTTGCAGTGGCTAAAGGCCCTGTTGTGCCCATCCTCTCCCTCTCTCTCTCTCTCTCTCTCTCTGCCTCTTTCTCTCTCTCAAATAAATAAATTAATTAAATATAAAAAAAAAAAAGCAGACACATAGATCAATGGAACAGAATAGAGGACCCAGATGTAAGTCCAGATAGCTATAGCCACCTGATATTCGATAAAAATGCCAAAAATACTCATTGGAGAAAAGGCAGCCTCTTCAGCAAATGGTGTTGGGAAAAGTGTATATGTATCTGTAGAAGGATGAAAATAGATCCTTCTCTCTCTATGCACAAGAATTAAGTCCAAGTGGATTAACGACCTTAACATCAGACCAGAAACTCTGAAACTGCTAGAGGAAAAAGTAGGGGAAACCCTTCAACATATTGGTCTTGGCAAAGACTTTCTGAATACAACCCCAATTGCTCAGTTAATAAAACCACAGATTAACCACTTGGGCCTCATGAAATTACAATCATTTTGTACTGCAAAGGATACTATGAATAAAGCAAAGAGGCAACATACAGATTGGGAATAAATCATGGCCAGCTCTATATATGATAGAGGATTAATATCTAGGATATACAAAGAACTCAAAAAGTTAAATAATAAGAAATCAAACAAGCCAATTAAAAAATGGGCAATTGGACTAGAGAAATGTCTTAGCAGTTAAGCACTTGCCTGTGAGGCCTAAGGACCGTGGTTCAAGGCTCAATTCTCCAGGACCCATGTTAGCCAGATGCACAAGGGGGCGCCCATGTGTGGAGTTCATTTGCAGTGACTGGAGGCCCTGAAGCACCCATTCTCTCTATATATATATCTGCCTCTTTCTCTCTCAAATAAATAAAAATGAACAAAAAGTAAATAAATGGGCTGTGGAGCTAAATAAAGAGTTCTCAAAAGAAGAAATACAGATGGCATATAAATATCTAAAAACATGTTCTATCCCTAATCATCAGGGAAATGCAGATGAAAACTACATTGAGATTCCATCTCACTCCTGTCAGATTGGGTACCATCAGGAAAACAAAAGATCATAAATGCCGGTGGGGTTGTGGAAAAAGAGGAAGCCTTCTACACTGTTGGTGTTAATGCAATCTGGTCCAGCCATTGTGGAAATCAGTGTGGAGGTTCCTAAAACAGCTAAAGATTGATCTATCATATGACCCAGCTATAGCACTCCTAGGCATATATCCTAAGGACTCATCTCATTTCCTTAGAACTATGTGCTCAACCATGTTTATTGCTGCTCAATTTATAATAGCTGGGAAATGGAACCAGCCTAAATGTCCCTCAACTGATGAGTAGATAACGAAGATAAGGCACATTTATACAATGGAGTTCTACTCAGAGGTAAAGAAAAATGGAGTTATGAAATTTGCAGAAAAAATGGAAAGGATTATACTAAGTGAGGTAACCCAGGCCCAGAAAGCCAAGCACTGCATACTCCTCTCATATGTGGATCCTAGCTACAGATGATTGGGCTTCTGTGTGAGAAGGAAAAAACTGAGTAGCAGAGGCCAGTAAGCTAAAAAGGAGATACAAAGGGAAGAGAAAGGAAGGGAGGAGGGTACTTAATAGGTTGGTATTGTGTATATGTAAGTAGAAGAATAGATTAATAGGGGTAAAAAGCCCCAAAGTGAGGTCAGGAGAGGAGATTGAGTTAAGGAAAGGTGGAGGTAGGGCTAACCAAAATCTAAAAGGATATAAATAATCATATGGAATTCTCCAATTTTGGACAAAGGAACACTCAGGAGCCATAGATCATTGCCAAAAAATTTTCAGTGCCAAGGACGGGATACCTTCCAGTGAGTTGTTGGCCAGGGAGGTCACTGATGCCCCCAAAACATTATAGGCCATTGCCGAGGCCTTTGGTTTCCCACCATAAATTGATGGTAAGTCCTTATTGCTGAAGACTCCACATACTTGGGCTGCAAGGCCACTGAGAAATCCTGCTGGAACTGAGTTGATAACCTCCTCCATGTAGACCAGCTGACAGAAAGCTGGAAGAAGCCATTCTACATGCAGCTCAATGGGAGAAAGAGAAATCACCAGTGAAGGTACTGAACAGTGGTCACTGAAAGCATTATAATTGGCCAGCCAGGCCAAATGTGCCAACGAGTGCAATAGTGGCATGTCTTTCATGGTGGAAACCAACTGCCCTCCAATTGGACTGGAGGTCCACTCCAAGGGAGGGAATACATCCCTGATACTGAAAACTTAAAACAAGGGTAGTCATGAGCTCTAGGGGTGTAACATCTGCTGATGTCTGGATAAGTGTATATACTATGCTTATCAAACTGCCCAGTAAGCACTTCTCTTAATATTCATACCCTTATATTAATGCTACTCTCACTTTTGGTGGAGAATCTTCTCTTTTCAGATGGCAGTGACCTTGGGACGACTCAGAAGGTATCAGGGTGCTGGAAAGAAGTGACTATAGTACCAAGTAACATCTCGATCACACCTTCCAAGGCTCAGGGTCTAATGCAGAAGAGGTGGTAGAAAGAATGTAAGAGCCAAAGGAAGGTTTGGACTCCTTACAACATGTTCCCTCCAGACATAAAATGGCCTCAATATCCATGACCTCACAGTCCCTGACACTACCTACACAAGACCATCAGCAGAGGAGGGAAAGTTCATGACATCAAAATAAAAGAGAGACTTATTGAGATGGGGAGGGGATATGATGGAGAATGGAATTTCAAAGGGGAAAATGAGGTGGGGGGAGGTATTACCATGTGATATTTTTTATAATCATGGAAAATGTTTTAAAGAATTGAGAAAAATAAAACAAGATTACAAAAAAATAAAAGTATATTTAATTTTTTTTTAAAGATTCGACCTTTTCAAAGTATAAAATCAGCCAGGCGTGGTGGCGCATACCTTTAATCCCAGCACTCGGGAGGCAGAGGTAGGAGGATCGCTGAGAGTTCGAGGCCACCCTGAGACTACATAGTGAATTCCAGGTCAGCCTGAGCCAGAGTGAGACCCTAACTCGAAAAACCAAAAAAAAAAAAAAGTACAAAATCAGCAGGATAAGTGTTAAACCCTGCAGCTCAATGCCTGACATCCAGAGCCCTTGAAGAAATCTCTGTAGTTCCAACTCCATCCCTATAGGTAGGATCCCACAACCTAGGGAAAACTCTATCCCAAAACCAGCAGCTTTTCTTAGCAGCCATCTCATAGAGTCTTGGCATCTCCAAAATCCTATGGTCTCCATGGTACCATGCTATGGTTTCTCATGGCCTCTATTCAATGGCTTTGACCCTGCTTCACATAACTAGAGTCGATCACCAAAAAATTTGTTGCAAATTGAAGGACCTTTCTCTTTCCTACATCTGTCATACTTCCATACTACTAGGTGAGCTACTACATTTGTTAATCCAGTAGTTAATAAAACTGACTTTGAAGAGCAGGAAAATACCTTCAGAAAATGCCTGGCCCAATTTCAATGGTGGTAATCTCTGAAATAATTATACTATGCTGGTAGTCTCTGGCCCAAAACCTTCATTTTTTTTTGTACCTTACATATCTACTCTCACTAGTCATTTTCTTCTAAACACACTCCTTCTCACCTCATGACACAGGCAGAATACAGCCAGCCTCTCAAATAAACTGTCTCTAGCCCAGTCCGGACAAGCCTCTCCTTTTTATCATAAACCAGTCATCACAGTCCACAGTTCTTTCTGCATTTAAGTCTTTCAACTTTCCCAAGAATGGTCCATCAAACTCTACTTAGGGCACCACAAGGCTCTTAGTCCAAAGTTTCACATTTTTCCACATGCTTCCCACAAAGAGCCATAATTAGCCCATAGTGAATTAGCCCTAATTAGCCCATAGTGAGTATCAATAACCCTACAGAGGAAGGCCTACAGTGGAATGGGGATGAAGGAGAGAGGATATAATATAACCTCTGTGAAAACTAAATTAGCCATGTATAGTTAAGCTCAGTTCCAAAAGATCAAAAGCCACACAGTCATGTTTCTAGTATCAATAACTCTGGTATCAATTTTCTGTTGTAGAGCTAAACAAGTAAAGAAAAAGCAGCTTATGGGAAGAAATGGTCTGTTTTGACTTACAGTCTCAAGTCAAAGGGAAGCTTCATGATGACAAGGGAAAGATGATAGAACAGAGGCTAAACCTCACAATCTTGTCACTGTAGCTGACAGAAAGCAGTAAGAGAGTGAGTTCTGGCAAGAAAAAGCAGGCTATAACACTTCTAAGCCTGTACCCAGTACACATCTCTTCCACAAAAGCTCTATTTTACAAATTGCCACCAACTAGAGACCAAGCACTCAAAAAACATAAGATTATGGGAGATATCTGACAACTATAACTGCCAACACTCAGTTTCTAGAAAAAAAACATGATTAATCTTGCTTGTTGATACAACAAATCTTACTCAAGATCCAATCCTTTCTAAAACCCTTTTACTAATCCTCAAATCTGTCATGCCTATCTAGACATTTAAACTTGTCTTTTCTCTCCCTCTGTACAACCTCATATCCTATAGCTTCATTTAGAAAATCTGTCTCATTTTCTTTACAATAATAATTGGACTCCCTCCTGGAAACTGGAGTCATCAGGCAAAGTCAGCCTCATCTCTAAGACTTTGGAAAGCATGATTCATATTCTTCACAACAATGACTGGAATCTCTCATGGATATTTGGAGACAACAGGCAAATCCAGCTTTGTCTCTAGGACTTTCTTATGGTATTGATGAGAAGACATAGCTTTGTCTTTTTTAAATTAGTTCATTTATTTATTTATTTATTTATTTTATTTTTCAAGGTAGGGTCTTACTCTAGCTCAGGTTGACCTAGAATTCACTATGTAGTCTCAGGGTGGCCTTGACATCATGGTGATTTCTGCCTCACAAGAGCTAGGATTAAAGGTGTGCACCACTATGCCTGGCTAATTTAGTTTTCACAGAGGTTATACTTTATCCTATCTCCCTCATCCCCATTTCAGTGCAGGACTTCCTCTGTAGGGTTATTGATATTCTCTATGGGATAATTAGGGCTAATTCACTATGGGCTAATTATGGCTCTTACAGTCTTACCACCCCTCTACTGCAACAATTCCTCAGCCTTGTGGGTGGGTGTGTTAGCCATTAGTGTTGAATTCTATGTAGCATCTATATTTCTGTTACAATGTGTTCTGATTCACCACAGTGTTGGTATTTTCCTTGAGGTGGTTGTCAGGCTATCATTAGAAGAAATACTCATGTTGCTGCTTCCTCCACAGTTTCATCTGGACCCCAGTAGGTATGGCATCAGGGGCACATCACATGGAGAGTAGTAGTCTGTCTTATCTTGTCATATTGATGAATGTTTGACTCCCCTCTCCCCAGTAAACTCTGCTATCTATAAGATAAAACAGATTCTTGGGCTGGAGAGATGGCTTAGCAGTTTAGATGCTTGCCTGTGAAGCCTAAGGACCTATAGTCAACTCTCAAGATGCCATGTAAGCCAGACACACAAGGGTGAGGTAAGTGCAAGGTTGCACATGACCATTAGGATGCACAAGTATCTGGAGTTCAAATGCAGTAGCTGAGACCCCAGTGTGCCAATTCTCTCTCTGTCTCACTAATAAAGTACAATTAAAACAAAAGATTCTCCAACCAAGGGTGAGAAAAGCTTTTATTAAAGGGGATATTCAAAGCTAGGTGTGGTGGTACATAGCTTCCATCCAAGCACTTGGAGGCAGTGGCAGGAGGATTGCCATGAGTTTGAGACCAGCCTGAGAGACTACATAGTGAATTTGAGGTCAGCCTGGGCTAGAGGGAGACCTTAACTTGAAAAACTAAATAAAACTTGAGACTTCCAGTTAAAATGGCAGTGTAGGTACCATGCCAAAGCAGCCTAGGGCGGAAAAAAGACCAAAAAAACTCAGCAAAATTCACAATTTTACTAAAAAGTGAGGTGTATAGGAAATTGAAGTGGCAGCAGAGAAGTAGAAGAGATCCAGAGCATCCAGAGCCCGTACAGGCTGGCAAAAGCATCCCCGGCAGCTCCGCCAACTGCGGCGGTGGGGGCAGAGGCGCACAAGAAAGACACCAGGCTTGGCTCCAGCCGCAGGAAAAGCCAGGTGCAGGAGCTTCCCCTCACACCAGTGCTCTACGCACCTTAGGAAACATGAAAGGAGAGCAGCAGTGAGCAATAGAGGAGAAGAGCATGAGGTAGAAGAACACGTGGAACAGCGAGAGAACCAGAGCAACTGCGGCTCCCTCCTCTCCCCCACCGCCTGTGCCCAGCTCCAGTGAACAGAGAGGTGGTCCCGGGACCCTGCCACACTAACTTCAGCCAACAGCGGGACCCAAGCACGAGCAGAGTCTGGCAGAAACATCAGTGGCTCCAGCACCGGTAACAGTGGCCCCAGCAGCAGCAGATCCAGGAGCAACAGCTGCGGCAGACCCATCAGCAACAGACCCAGTAGCAGCAGCAGCAGCAGACCCAGCAGCAGCAGCTTCAGTGGCAGCACTGGCAGTGGACCCAGGACCAGCATCTTCAGCAGCAGTGGTGGCTCCAGCAGTGGCAGCTACCGCAGCAGCAGCGGCAACAGACCCAGCAGAGGCAGCTTTAACAGCACCAGTTCCAGCAGCAGGTGTGCAGATCTGCAGGGCCACATTTGCCATGCTCGGTTTGCCCTGCAGGAAAAGCCAGCACCCAGCTCCAGAAAACAGAACAGCAGCCCGACAACCCAGGCAGCAACTTGACTGAGACCAAAATCATCCAAGGTAACTGGGATTGCACCAGGGAAGGGTCTCACTTGGTCACAAGCTGACTTGGATCCCTCAACAGACCATAAATCTTAACCTCTTTGTTGATAGAGGATCTGGTTGTTATAATAACTACTCTTGCATACATACTTGGGGCTGTTTTTCATTGGATGTGTACAGTGTTTAGTTAACTTTTAGAATCTATCTGTGTTTTATTCCACTTAGCCTACTTAAATACTCCCATACCAGGGAAACTCAACACCTAGGAGAACTTTGTAGATACTCTGAGAGTCTTAAGGGCCACATCTAACACCTTAAGCTCCTACCCTGAAAATATATAGCATCAAATCAATTGATACAGCTAAGAATACCCAGCTAGCTAGAAAATCCAAGCATTAACTTAATCCAAGACACAAATATATTTACATTATAACACAAGAAACTCTAAAAAGCAAGATGATATAAATCCACCTAGAAGTATTAATGCATCAGAAATGACATCCAGTGAGAACAAGTTAGAGGAAATGCATGAGAAAGATTTCAAAAGAATGATTGTAAATATGTTCATAGAAATCAGAGAACAATTCAAAGGAGTCAAAGGGGAACTCAAAGAGGAAATCAAAGGAATCAAAGAAGATGCAGGACACCAATTTCATGAAATAAAGAAGGCAATACAAGACATAAATAAGGAAATAGAAATAATAAAGAAAAACCAGTCAGAATTATTAGCAATGAAGAACACAGTTAATGAAATAAAAAACTCTGTAGAAAATCTCACCAGTAGAATGGATGAAGGAGAGGACAGAATACTTAAGCTAGAAGACCAGGTGGCAGATCTAATACAGGCCAACAAAGAGAAAAGTATAGAATTTATATATAGTATAATATTTTCTATTTTATACAAAAGTATGAGTGGGGATTTCAAGATATTCAGAACACTATGAAAACATCAAATATAAGAATTCAGGGCATAGTAGAAGGAGAAGAATTTCACTTCAAAGGCATTGTAGGCATCTTCAACAAAATCATAGAAGAAAACTTCCCCCAAATTGGGAAAGAGGTGCCAATGCAGATACAGGAAGCCTTTAGAACCCCAGCCAGACAAAACCTGTAAAGAACCTCTCTGCACCATATTATAATCAAACTTCCAAACACACAAACCAAAGAAAAAATATTGAAAGCAGTTAGAGAGAAAAATCAAGTTACCTACAAAGGCAAGCCCATCAGGATTACAGCAGATTATTCAACACAAAATTTAAAAGCCAGAAGGGCTCAGAGTGATATATTCCAACTTTTGAAAGATCACAACTGTCAACCAAGGTTACGTTATCCTGCAGAGCTAGCCATTAAAATAGATGGAGAAATAAGGACATTCCATGACAAAAGCAGGTTAAAGGAGTATTTGAAAACAAAACCAGCTCTACAGAAAATACTTGATAGAATCCTCCATGCTGAAGAAAAAGAAAAGCACACATATAAGGAACCTAGAAAAAACAAGCAGTACTCAAATACTAGTTAACACAAGAGAGCAAAGGTAGAACCAGAACCACAACAAACAAAAAAAAAAGGCAAACATAAATACACACCTTTCAATAATATCTGTTAATATCAACGGCCTCAATGCCCCAACGAAAAGACATAGGTTTGCAGAATGGGTTAAAAAACAGGATCCTACAATTGGTTGTCTCCAAGAAACTCACATTTCTACAAAGGATAGAAATTATCTTAGGGTGAAAGGTTGGAAGACGGTGTTTCAAGCAAATGGGCCTAGAAAACAAGCAGGGGTTGCTATCCTAATATCTGACAAGGTAGTCTTTAGTCCAATGTTAGTCAAGAAAGATAAGGAAGGTCACTTTACATTGATTAAGAGCACACTCTAACAGGAGGACATTACAATCCTAAACATATATGCAACTAACATGGGGGCTCCTAAATTCATCAAACAAACACTATTAGAAATAAGGTCACAGATAACACCAAACACAGTGGTGGTGGGTGACTTTAACACCCCACTCTCATCAATTGACAGGTCATCCCGGGAAGAAATAAACAAAGAGGCATCTGGATTAATGAGGCCATAGAAGGAATGGACCTAACAGATATATACAGGACATTTCATCCAAAGGCTGCAGAAAATACATTCATTTCAGCAGCACATGGAACATTCTCTAAAATAGAACATATATTAGGACATAAAGCAATCTTAACAAATTCAGGAAAATTGAAATAAGTCCTTGCATTCTATCTGACCACAATGGAATTAAACTACAAATCAGTAGCAAGAAAGGCTATAGAGCATACACAAAATCATGGAAACTAAACAATACAATACTAAATGATGAATGCGTCAATAAAGAAATCAAGAAGGAAATCAAAAAATTTATAGAGTCAAACGATAATGAGAACACAACATATCAAAATCTCTGGGACACAATGAAGGCAGTCCTCAGAGGTAAATTTATAGCCTTAAGTGCCTATATTAAGAAATTAGAAAGGTTGCAAGAAAACGGCCTAATGCTTCACCTTAAAGCCTTGGAGAAAGAAGAACAAAGCAAACCAAAAATCAGTAGCCAGGAAGAAATAACAAAGATTAGGGCAGAAATTAATGAAATAGAAAAAAAAAGACAATCCAAAGAATTAATGAAATAAAGAGTTGGTTCTTTGAAAGGATAAACAAGATTGATAAACCCTTAGAAAATCTAACCAAAAGAGAGAAGAGACACAAATTAATAAAATCAGAGATGAACAAGGTAACATCACAACAGATTCCAGAGGAATTCAAAAAATCATAGGGATACACTATAAAAGCATATACTTCAAAAAATATGAAAATCTGAAAGAAATAGATGATTTTCTTGATTTATATGACCTACCTAAATTAAATCAAAATGAGATTAATCACTTAAATAGACCTACAACAAACATGGAGATCCAAACAGTTATCAATAATCTCCCAACTAAAAAAAGCCCAGGCCCAGATGGATTCACTGCTGAATTTTACCAGACTTTTAAGGAAGAGCTAACACCATTGCTTCTTAAGCTTTTCCAGGAAATACAAAAAGAAGGAATTCTACCAAACTCCTTCTATGAGGCCAGCATCACCCTGATACCAAAACCAGGCAAAGATAGAACAAAAAAAGAAAATTACAGACCAATCTCCCTCATGAACATAGATGCAAAAATTCTCAACAAAATATTGGCAAACAGAATACAAGAATATATCAAAAAGATCATTCACCCTGACCAAGTAGGCTTTATCCCAGAGATGCAGGGATGGTTCAACATACACAAATCTATAAATGTAATACATTACATAAACGGATTGAAGGACAAAAATCACATGATCATCTCATTAGAAGCAGAGAAAGCATTTGACAAAATCCAACATCCCTTCATGATAAAAGTCCTACAGAGACTGGGAATAGAAGGAACATATCTCAATATAATAAATGTTATTTATGACAAGCCTACAGCCAACATATTACTAAATAGGGAAAAACTGGAAGCTTTTCCACTAAAATAAGGAACAAGACAAGGGTGTCCACTGTCCCCACTTTTAATTAGTATCATTTTGGAGGTCTTAGCCATAGCAATAAGGCAAGAGACACACATAAAAGGGATACAAATTGGAAAGGAAGAGATCAAGTTATCATTATTTGCAGATGACATGATTCTATACATAAAGGACCCTAAAGACTCTACTAGCAAACTGTTAGAGCTGATCAAAACCTACAGCAATGTAGCAGGATACAAAATAAACACAGAGAAATCAGTAGCCTTCCTCTATGCTAACAACAAACACACAGAGGATGAAATCAGAGAATCACTACCATTCTCAATTGCATCAAAAAAAAATAAAGTACTTTGGAATAAACATAACCAAGGAAGTAAAGAATCTCTACAATGAGAACTTTAAAACACTCAAGCAAGAGATTGCAGAAGACACTAGAAAGTGGAGAAACATACCTTGTTCCTGGAATGGATGAATCAATATTGTGAAAATGGCAATCTTACCAAAAGCAATCTACACATTTAATGCAATCTGTATCAAAATTCCAAAAAGCACTCTTCATGGAAATAGAAAAAACAATCCAAAAATTTCTTTGGAATCACAAAAAAGTCCAATATCTAAAATAATACTGAGCAACAAAAATAAGGCTGGTGGTATCACCATACCTGATTTTAACCTACACTACAGAGCCATAGTAACAAAAAACAGCATGGTACTGGCACAAAAACACACATGTACATCAGTGGAACAGAATAGAGGACCCAGATGTAAGCCCAAGTAGCAATAGCCACCTTGTATTTGATAAAAATGCCAAAAATACTCATTGGAGAAAAGGCATCCTCTTCAGCAAATGGTGTTGGGAAAACTGGATATATATCTGCAGAAGGATGATAATAGATTCTTCTCTCTCACCATGCACAAGAATTAAGTCTAAATGGATTAAAGACCTTAACATCAGACCTGAAACTCTGAAACTGCTAGAGGAAAAAGTAGGGGAAACCCTTCAACATATTGGTCTTGGCAAAGACTTTCTGAATACAACCCCAATTGCTCAGGCAATAAAACCACAGATTAATCACTGGGACCTCATGAAATTACAAAGATTTTGCACTGCAAAGGACACAGTGAAAAAAGCAAAGAGACATGCTGTGAGCTTCCTGACCAGCAGGATAAGAACGACCAGCAAACAAAGATCCTTCTCGATCACACTTTATTGGAGAGCCTCTTGGTTAACAGAAAAGTTGATGGCGAGGGGCCCGGGCGCAGGAGTGTAGCTGCTTTTATAGGGTGTAATACTACTAGACACCTACGGATTGGCCGCCACCTGCTCCCCCATCACCCAGGGCCACAGGATAGGCCCAGGATGCATTACATCATGTGCACGCGCAGCATCAAGCAAGACTGTCGCCAGGATATGACCAAGTAGGGGGTTGTTCGTCACCACTCTCAGCAGGAAGTCAGCGCCATCTTGTAATGGCGTCTGTAGCCACTCCCTGCAGCTCCTCCTTTTTTGTTTAATAAAATGGCCAAGCGTAAATAGAAAGCATGCCTTCCCGATCAGGTCCGCACCTCATGATGTGTTGACCGATCAAGGGAAGAAGTCCAACCTCCCCTTCCTCAGTGCAATGGGACAGGTCCCCTGAGAGTGCAAAGGCAGCGGTCAAACGAAAGCTACCATATTCCTGCCCATCCTCGTGCAATGGGTACTCTGAGACCCCAAGTGTGCAAGGGCCAGGGAAGCTATTTGTCTTTTAAAGCTGCCAGCCAGATTTGGGGAGAGGAGCCACATTCTAAGGCAGCGAGCGCTTGTGAAATGACCATTTTATCTCTCCTAGTTTGGGTTCGCAGGCGACAGACCAACCATAGGCAAAGCACACACCCTCCTAAGCAGCATACCAGAAACATTCCAGTTCCTACCCATTCCTTGAAATAGGAGAATGCAGATGATATCCAAGAAGGAAAGCCTTCTGCCAAGCTAAGATCCACTCGTGTGGAATTAATATGTACTATAGCTTGTCTTAATTCCTCCAATTCCCTATCAAATTCCTTAGACAAATTTTGCGAGAGGGCTAGCGACAAACTACAAGACAGATTAGCAGCTCTGGTGAAGTTTTCATAAGGGACACTAGTAACACACAATGCATTATACTTCCATTCACATCCCAGCTGAGCTAGCTGCCAAAGGACATCAACCTGTTCTTGGACTAAATCTATTCTTTGGTTTAAAATTTGGATACCACCCTTTAAGTGAGAATTTAAAGCTGTCTCAGTGTCTAAGGCCTCTGAGGTAGAAGTAGCCAAGTTATTCAAAGTTTCAGCCGTCTGTACTGGGAAGCTATGGCCACACCCGCCGCAGTAGCGGCAGCAGCTATCGCAGCCACGGCTGCAATAACTGCTGCTGTGATGCCAAAATCCCTTTTTTTTTTCTAAATAAAGTCAGCGTGCTGGGAGCTTCCACAGGCACAGGGACCCAACGAGGGACCCTAAGGACCATAGCATTTTTAAACTTTGGAGCATCCCAGCATTGGGACAAGAGGCAGGAGGTATTGGAGCAGCTACTAAAGGAGGAATTACTGAGGACAAACATAAACGGTGGGTGAACGCAAACTGGTGCCGGGGAGAAAGTAGCATTTCTTGCGTTAGTTTGTCACCCATGTCCAATGCTCATAATTCCCCCTGTGGTGTTGATAGTTTTGTATAAAGCATCCCAGTTCTCATCAGCTTCCTCCACCACCTGCTCCTTCTCACTAAAGACTGCAGTCACATTATTACAAGCAACTTGTCCTCCCTGTAATAACACAAAAGGTGTGAAATCAGTACAGCTTCCATTTGTTCCACACAAAATCCACTTTGAAAATGGATTATACCTTCTATCTTGTCTGAAAAATCCCCCAGTCCATAAGGCCAGATAGGGATGGGGACCCCTCATGTCCGGGGAGAAATTAAAGAGTTTTCCCTTACTCGTCCAGCCAACACCGGTAGACTGACAGTCAGACCACAGCCAGGTTTCCCCTTCATCACTTCCCCAACAATGAGGAGCAAGTCGTGGTTGGTATGCTTTGTCTGATATGTTTACACCAACCAGAAATGTTCCATTAAGCCAGATTGCCAATTCAGTATAGGTATAGTTACCAAATTTATATTGGGAAGTCTTATTCTCTGGACCATACCAATCATTACGTCTCTGTTGGTCATTTCTTTCCCAAATCATGTCCCTGTGGAACCAAGCAAAGGCTTGTTTCTTTAAGACCATACAGTCCTCATAAGTCGGATCAAGCGTAAAGCACAATGTCCCTGATGCCTGGAAACTCCACTGTTCTCTGATAGAAACGGAAGAGGTGTCTTTCCTCACCATGGGAAGACCCAGTTCCTTCTCTGTTGTAAAGAAACGGGGAAAAACCACAGCAGAGTGGTATACTGGCATGGGTTTGGGAAATGCAGACATAATGCCCCAACGCTGTTCTCCCCTACATTCCAGGCACAGGATGAGGATCATCAATAAGGCTCTCCTTTTCTCCATCTTTCTCTCCATCCTGGTAGGCATCTCCGTCTCCAGGAGCCTCCTGTTGGGGTCGGATAATTGTTTTCACCAAGCGAGCCGGAACCCAATGCGGAGAATCTTGGTCCTGTGGAAAAACACAAACAGCTCCCCTGGATCTTAATATCACAAGATCCGGTCCTTTCCATTTATTATCTAAGACGTCTTTCCACATCACCATTTCCTTCGGCACAGAAGTTAGAGATTTTCCATGTCTATCAGCTGCGCTGTCACCATGGAAATCCAAAATTAAAAAATTGAGTGTAAAAAGAGCTAAAGATATTCTTTCCTTGGGAGTAGCGTCTTCGGCTATCCCTCTTTTTTGTTTAAATAAAAGAGCTTTTAAGGTCTTATTAGCTCTTTCTACTATTCCTTGGCCCTGTGGGTTATAAGGAAGGCCAGTGGTGTGGGTTACCTGCATTTGAGCACAAAAGGCTCAAAAACCAGCAGATGTGTATGCTGGGCCATTATCAGTTTTTAAATGGTGTGGCTTTCCCCAAACAGCCCAGGCCTCTAGGCAGTGAGTCTTTACATGAGAGGCCTTTTCGCCTGCCAATGGTGAGGCGAAAATAATACCGGAGCATGTGTCCACTGAAACATGTAGGTATTTTAATCTTCCAAACTCTGGAAGATGTGTTACATCCATTTGCCAAAGGTCTCCAGGGCGCAGGCCCCGAGGGTTGACGCCCACATGTGGGGAAGGCAAAAAGGTAACACAAGATTGACAAGACTTTACAATGTTTCGAGCCTCGTTTCTGGAAATGAGAAATTTGAGTCTTAAAGTATTTTCAGGCACATGATATAATCTATGAAATTCTATAGCTGAAGCCTTAGGATCTCCTAAGGAAACCATGGCCAGCCTGGTAGCCTGATCTACCAGGTCATTAGCCTGTGACAGGGGTCCAGGCAGCAAGGAATGGGCTCTGATATGAGAAACATAATATGGGCAAGTTCGCTGCAGAATTAAAGATTGAAGTTGTAATAGAATATTAGACACTAAACTAGAGGAGCGAACTGAAGCTGCGATCTCTAAATTAGCCACTACATTGGCCACATACAAGGAATCTGTAAACAAATTAAAGGAAGTGGGGAATGTCTGAAATACCTCCAAGACTATTAAGCATTCAACAATCTGAGGAGAGTCAGGTCTGAACATTCTTACTATAGGCTCCGATGCCTGTACCAGGTAGGCCCCACGACCAGACTTTGAGCCATCAGTAAAGATGGCAGGGGCTGATGTAATAGGCTCCTGAACAGTGATTTTAGGAAAGTAAACCAAATTGTTTTCAACAAAAGACAAAATAGGGCTCTTTGGGTAATGATTATCTATGACATTTGGAAAGGCGCACATAAGAATGCTCCAATCATCCACTGTGCCACACAAAATTTGGACTTGTTCCTTAGTATAGGGAATGATAAGTTTATCAGGCAATTTTGCAAAATGTACTAAGCAATACTTAAGCCCCAAACAGGCCTGCTGAGCTACCAACTGTGGGAAATACTGAAGAGTGCGAGCCCCTAAAGAGTGTCCATGAAGCCACAACAGCGGTCCCTCCTGCCAAAGTACCCCTGTAGGGACATCCTTAGTCTTAAGGACACATAAAAGTAATGGTTTAGATGGATCAAATCTATCAAGTTGTGCTTTACTAAGCGCCTCTTCAATCTTAGTAAGGGCCTCACGGGCAGGCTGCATAAGCGTACGAGGAGAGGAGACATCAGGGTTGCCTTCAAGAATAGAAAAAAGAGGCAGCAATTCCGAGCGAGGCACATGAAGGAAACCTCTCAGCCAATTAATGTCTCCCAGCCGCTTTTGAAAATCATTGAGTGTATGTAAATGAGAGGTCCGTATACACATTTTCTGTGGCCCCACAGAATGAGGGCCAATGACGGTCCCCAGAAAAGTAACAGAATCTGTCTGTTGAACCTTCTCAGGGGCTATCAGCAAGCCATGATTCTCTAATGCTTGAACAACTCTTTGAAAAGAGGCATGTAAAACTGTTAACTCAGGGGCTGTCAACAAAATATCATCCATATAATGAATCATACGGAGAGAAGGGAACTCTTGACGGACAGAGGCCAAGGCTGTGTCCACAAATAATTGGCACATAGTAGGGCTATTAGCCATTCCCTGAGGCAACACACGCCATTGGAAACGAGCATCCGGCCTCTCATGATTGACTGAGGGAAGAGTGAAAGCAAAACGTTCCCTGTCTTGTGGACAAAGCGGTATGGAAAAGAAACAATCCTTAATATCTAAGACCATCACTGGCCAGCCCTTGGGCAAGGCAGAAAGTGCCGGCAGGCCTCTCTGAACAGGTCCTAAAACCTGCATTTGGGCATTGACCGCTCTCAGGTCATGGAGCAGCCTCCATTTACCTGACTGTTTTTTAATCACAAATATTGGAGTATTCCAAGGAGAAACAGAGGGTTCCAGATGGCCCAGATCTACCTGTTCCTGTACTAACTGTTTTGCGGCTTCCAATTTTTCTTGTGATAGGGGCCATTGAGGGACCCAAACTGCCTTGTTAGTTAACCAAGGGATGGGCACCTGGATTCTTTTGGAAGCAGCATTTTCAATGGCCCCTAAGAAAAACCCAATCCATTACGGTCTAATTTTTCTTTGGGAATAATTGGATCGGGGCACCCCTGAAGGAACTTTCCTAGTCCCTGTTCTGGGACAAAGCCTTGTATTTTCATCATATTTTTACTAGCCTCCGAATAGTCATTAGTCAAGCGGAGGCGCAACTGGGATTGAACATCCCTTCCCCACAAATTGATAGGGACCGCTAATACAAAAGGCTGTATTCTTCCCTTTTGCCCCTCATCAGTATACCATGTTAGTTCTTTTGCACTCATCTGGGGTGTCTCTGCATACCCCAAACCTTGAAGGGTCTGAGAGGATCTTTGAAGGGGCCAAGACTTTGGCCAGGAGTCTAGTTTTATAATACTCCTGTCTGCACCTGTATCGACTAAGCCCGAGAACATCTTGCCTTCAATGATTAACTGTAAGAGAGGTCTCTGATCTAATTCCCATGACAAGCAGGCCAGGTCCACCCCTGTGGACCCAAGACATCCTGTCCCCCTTTCCCTCTGTTCAGCAGGGAATTGTGAATGAGTGGAGGGCAAAGCCAACAGCTGAGCAATACGATCCCCGGTGCAATGGAGATCGTCCCATAAGGGGAGTGGCAGAGGACTTTAATGACGCCTGTAAAGTCAGGGTCAATGACTTCAGGAAAGACAATTAACCCCTTCAAGGTTGATGACGACCGCCCCAGAAGAAGCCCCACAGTATCTTTATGTAAAGGGCCGCAAACGTCGGTCTCCAGGGCTTGGATCCCCATCTCAGGGGTTAGGACCAATCCGGAGGCGGCACAGAGGTCCAGCCCTGCGGAGCCTGACGTGGCTCTCCTGCATGAGAGGACCGAGGCGGGCCCAGTGCCGGGGCTGGGGTCTGTAGTGCCCCATAAATTTGTGGGCCCTGGGGACGGGGGCCCTTCATCCCGTTTTATTGGTCCTGAGTAGATTGAAGGGGGGATACAGGTAGACCATTAATATCTCTTACTGACCTGCACTCATTTGCCCAATGTTTGCCCTTCTTACATCTCGGACAGGTACCCGGTGGCCTCTGCTTCCACCCCTCCTTTACCGGCGGGGCGGATTGTTCAGCTCTGGGGCATTGGCGTCTAAAGTGTCCTAGCTGCCCACATTTAAAGCACCCTTTATTTTTCTGAGCCTGTTGGGACTTAGTGGCTGCGAGGACTGCGGCAGCCAGGCCAGCATTAGAGAGTGGCCCCCCAATTTCTCAACAAGCTTTAACCCAGGCTTCCAGTCCCTGTTTCCAAACTGGGTTTATAGCTCGCTGACATTCTTTTGTACTTTGTTCATAGATTAATTGCAATACAAAAGGCATAGTATGATCTGCAGCTCCAATGGTTTTTTCTGCGGCAGCCACCAGTCTGGCGGCGAAATCTGCAAAAGGTTCTGTGGGACCCTGTATAATTTTAGTCAGGTTACCGGCTACTTCCCCTTTATTAGGGACTTCCTTCCAGGCCCAATAGTGAACATTATTAATTTGTTGGTAAACTTCAATTGGGAAATTAACTTGATTAGCCATGTGAGGGCCAAGCCCCCAAAGCATATCCACTGTCCATTCTGGATGTCCATTCTCAATATTTTGCCTAGCCTGTTCCTGAGCATTGTCTATAACTATGGCTTTCCACTCTAAAAATTGGCCTTTTGTAAGGCAAGCTTTACCCAATTCTATCCAATCAGTGGGCGTTAAAGGATCTGTAGCAATCCTGTGCAATAGTGCAACAGTATAATCCGCAGCTGGGCCAAAGTCTTTTGTTGCTTGAACTAAGTCTTTTAATTGTCTGTAAGGAATTGGATCATACCTCCTCTGATGGGTCACTGGATCCACAAATACAGGGAAAACTGAGACTAGCCGCGACCATGTTTTTGCATGTGTCTCTAGCAGAGTTATAGGGGGGAGGTGCAGACGGCTCTTTCAAATGCAGAAAACCATCTCCCTGGGCCGGAGGTGCAGACGGCTCTTTCAAATGCAGAGGACCATCTCCCTGGGCCTGTTTTCCTTTTGTTAGTACGGGGCGCCTAGGCAGAGATGAATAGTGCCTTTTTGTGACTTCCTTGATTCCTCCCCCCCCCCCTTTTTTAATGGTTCTTCCTCCTCCTCCTCCTCTAGGTCTGAGTTGGAGGTGATTTCCTCATCTGTCTCAAAAACATTTAAACGTACAAGCTCTTCAATAGGGGGATACAGCCTGGTAAAGGCCCCTTTAGTCCCTTTCTCAGGCAAGTGATGACTTATTTCCCCCATCTCCTCAAGCTCCTCCTGCAGGCTTTTATCTTTATCTTGTATATGTTTCTCCTTCTTTATATCTCCTTTTTTCTTAGGCCTAACTTTTGACTCCCCTGAATCAGACTCAGAAAGACTATCCTGATGTCTTGCTAGAGCTTCTCGTCCCCTTTTAATGATTTCTATGTGGTTTCCTTTACTTAAACAAGAATGGATAAGGCGCCAGAACGGCATCGTGCCTTTTCCTATTCTATCCTCCTTCTTTGCCCGTTCTAAATCACGACCTAGCTTCTCCCACGTAAGGAGGGAAAGATCACCCGACACCGCGAACCATGGCGCGATCTCATCTAGGTTTCTGACTATTTTCTTAATGGTCGCGGCTGAGATCTTAATGTCCCTCTGCTTAAGCAATTCTTTTATGGGTTGGACAAAATTATCGGGTGCAAAGTTTGTACTCTGAGAATTGCCCATGGCGCACGCTGTTATCTACCAGCGATTTATCCGCCTAACAAAAGAAGCAATACAGTGAGTGACAGATCGAAAAACCTTGTTGTCTACCAAGGTCTTTTATTTTCGATTCCGTGCTGCGAGGTTATTCCTCACCTAAGCAGTGACACTCTCCTCAGGTTCACAGCAACAGCAACACAAAACAAGAAGGAGAAACCACACAAGAAGCCAAATGGCAAGAATAAAATACGGGTCCGTCAATAGATCTAGCATGACTGGGGTAACTTACCGCGGTCTTCCTCTCCATGTGTCAAGTTCTGGATTCTCTTCGGCCCCTCGCCCGATGCCCTTCTGGCACCCGGCGTCCCGGGTTTCTCGGCACCACTTTGCTGTGAGCTTCCTGACCAGCAGGATAAGAACGACCAGCAAACAAAGATCCTTCTCGATCACACTTTATTGGAGAGCCTCTTGGTTAACAGAAAAGTTGATGGCGAGGGGCCGGGGCGCAGGAGTGTAGCTGCTTTTATAGGGTGTAATACTACTAGACACCTACGGATTGGCCGCCACCTGCTCCCCCATCACCCAGGGCCACGGGATAGGCCCAGGATGCATTACATCATGTGCACACAGCATCAAGCAAGACTGTCACCAGGATATGACCAAGTAGGGGGTTGTTCGTCACCACTCTCAGCAGGAAGTCAGCGCCATCTTGTAATGGCGTCTGTAGCCGCTCCCTGCAGAGACAACCTACATAATGGGAAAAAAATCTTCGCCAGCTATATATCTGATAGAGGATTAATATCTAGGATATACAAAGAACTCAAAAAGTTAAATAATAAGGAATCAAACAAGCCAATCAAAAAATGGGCTAGGAGCTAAATAGAGCATTCTCAAAGGAAGAAATATGAATGGTATATAAGCATCTAAAGAAATGTTCTACGTCACTAGTCATCAGGGAAATGCAGATTAAAACTACATTGAGATACCATCTCACTCCTGTCAGATTGGCCACCATCATGAAAACAAATGATCATAAATGTTGGTGGGGATGTTGAAAAAGAGGAACCCTTCTACACTGCTGGTAGGAATGCAATCTGGTCTAGCCATTGTGGAAATCAGTGTGGAGGTTCCTAAAACAGCCAAAGATTGATGTATCATATGACCCAGTTATAGCACTCCTAGGCATATATCCAAAGGACTCATCTCATTTCCTTAGAAGTACGTGCTCAACCATGTTCATTGCTGCTCAATTTATAATAGCTGGGAAATGGAACCAGCCTAGATGTCCCTCAACTGATGAGTGGATAATGAAGATGTGGCACATTTATACAATGGAGTTCTACTCAGCGGTAAAGAAAAATGAAGTTATGAAATTTGCAGAAAAATGGATGGACCTGGCAAGGATTATACTAAGTGAGGTAACCCAGGCCCAGAAAGCCAAGCGCAACATGTTCTCTCTCATATGTGGATCCTAGCTACAGATGATTGGGCTTCTGCGTGGGAATGAAAATTTTAGTAGCAGAGGCCAGTAAGTTAAAAAGGAGACATAAAGGGAAGAGAAAGGAAGGGAGGAGGGTACTTAATAGGTTGATATTGTATATATGTAAGTACAATGATTGAGGAGGGGAGGTAATATGATGAAGAATGGAATTCCAAAGGGAAAAGTGTGGGGGGGTAGGGAGGGAATTTCTATGGGATTTTTTTTATAATCATGGAAAATGCTAATAAAAATTAAAAAAAAACTTGATATTCATAGGCCTTTGAGAGACATTTTAATGAGGATACTTACTCAACTTGTACAAAGAACATTGGTGTGGTGATTTGATTCAGGTGTAGCCCATAAACTTAGGTGTTCTGAATGCTAGGCTCCCAGCTGAAGGAAATTTGGGAATTAACGCCTCCTGGCAGCAGTTGGGGTTGGGCTTATGGGTGTCATAGCCAATTTCCCCACATCAGAGTTTGGCACACCCTTCTGTCCCTGTTTCCAGGGGGTGATGTCCACCCTCTACTCATGCCATCCTTTTCCCTGCCATCATGGGCTTCCCCTTGAGTCTGCAATCAAAATAAACCTTTTTTTCCCCACAAGCTTCTCCTCATTGGGTGATTTCTCCCAGCAATGCAAACCTAACTACAACAAATGGGTTGTGATTTTCCTGACCATGGGGTGCTGACTTGGTTCCAAGTGGCAGTTATGTGTTCTCTTTCACTTAGTGGGCCTCATGTTCAACTGGAGGGTAGTTAGTTACTCACAAAGGCTTTATGCCATTATTGCAAAAGTTTGTACTTCTTGTCCAACTAGTACATTGTATGGCTTGCAGAGTCTCCTGATTATTTGTTTTGTTGGTGACCATTATCACCCAGTAGCTTCTATAGCACTTTCCAGCACCATGAGAATTTTCTAGGAGAAGAAATGACTTTCCTCTTGGTTCCCACATGGTCTGTCAGTGTCCTGACATGGCAGCCTATGGTGTCTTCAACAATAGGGTCTTGCCTTTTAGGTCTGTTGGGTAATCAACTACTTAGAAAAGGCCTGTATTGTTTGGGGGGAATCTCACTGATCACCCTGGCCAAGTGCTTGCTGTAAGGGTTAACCCAGATCTGACCCTGCGATTTACAATGGCTTTATGTTTTTATTAGACAAGGCTTAACAGAAAGATTGGAATTGGGTTTTAATTTTGTTGCTGTTGTTGCTTTGAGTTAGGGTTTCACACAAATCCAGGGTAGCCTGGAACTCAGAGATTATCCTACCTCATTCTCCAGAAGGGTAGAGTTAGAGATGTGAGCCTCCATTCTTGACTGGGATTTAATCTATGAGTACTTATTTGTATTGATACTTGGTGTCAAAAAGACCATACAAAGAAGTATTCAAATATTCAAGTATTCAAGTATATATTGACACAGAATGAACAAAAGTCATGTAGCTTTTAGATTCTTTTGCTAGCTGATGAAAAAATACTTTTTTTTTCCTTTTTACTATCAATATTTTGATTACTTCCTCCATAATCTTTGGCAATCTTTAACTACAAACTTATTCCAGTTCTACTTTGTCACTTATTTTGAGTATAACTTTCAAGAGTATTTGCAATGCTCACTGTGGTGGCTTGAACTTAGGTGTTCTGAATGCTAGGTTCCCAGCTGATGGAGATTTGAGATTTAATGCTTTCTGGAGGCAGTGTATTGTTGAGGCTGGCTTATGGGTGTTATAGCCAGTTTCCCCATGCCAGTGTTTGACATACTCTCCTGTTGCTACTGTCTACTTTATGTTGGCCATGAGGTGATGTCTATCTTCTGCTCATGCCGTTGCTTTCCCTGCCATCATGGAGCTTCCTCTTGAGCCTATAAGCCAAAATAAACCTCTCTGTATACCTTTAGGCTGGAATTCAGACCTATCCCCAGTGACATGCCCCTCCTGTAGCAGGAGTCAGTCTGCTAGGGGATGAAGTTGCAAACTCAATTTTCATCAAACAAACACCTGAATCTATGGAGGACATATATTGAAACGACCATATTCCACTCATGACCATCTCACATTGTAAATTGCATCCAGTCCAACTTCAAAGGCTCCCTAAGCTTTGCCAACTTTAAAACTGTCTTCTAACTGTGAGTCCTGTAAAATCAAAAGAAGTTACATACTTGCAACATATATTGGCATAGAATTAGTATTTTTAATACCGTAAGCCATAATAAAGAGGGACTGGACCAAACCCTTAGATAAACATCAAACATCTGTAGTTTAAGCCTAATATCTATACCCATGACAAAAGTCTCTGAATTTTCTAGTTCTACCCTTCTAGCTAGGCTATGTAGCTAGGGAAAACTACTATCCTGAGTGAACAGTGCTCAATGGTAGCCTGTACACAGCCCTTGTATATCCAAAACATCTCTGGGTTTCCATTGCAAAGCACCATCATTTTCAACTCCATATACTGGCCTTTCAGCTCTTAAAACAGTAATTTCCTATTTCTCATGCCTTATTTCAAAAGAGGCTCCTGGAATCATGTGCACTTCATGACCCACTACAATGCTTTTTTTTTTTTTTTTTTTGCTTCTAAAATCAATACCCGGTATGCGGGCCACAGCCATATTGTTAATGCATGGACAAGATAAACTGTGACTTTGAAGAGCACTTTTCTATCTTTTAAAAGAATTTGCATTTTTATCATTCAGTCTTTACTTGGTGGAATCAGCTTAGGCATCTTTTCCATTGTTTCAGTGTAAAGTAGTTGGGCCATCATCCTTGAGAATGCTAATGTGCTGGACAACAGTAGTTCAAAAACCTAAAACCAGTTTCTGTGCCTATAATTTTCAACTCACTTGAATTGTTCCAAACTTAAAGTGTACATCTTTCAGTGCCTTATCTTCCACCAAGCACACCAGCTCATACTTAAAAATTCAACCTTGTTAGCTGGGCATGGTGGCACACACCTTTAATCCTAACACTCGGGAGGCAGAGGTAGGAGGATTGCCATGAGTTTGAGGCCACCCTGAGATTCCATAGTGAATTCCAGGTCAGCCTGGGCTAGAGTGAGACCCTATCTTGGGAAAAAAAAAAATTCAACTTTGCTTAGACCCTCCGAGCATGGGAAGAAGAATGCAGCCAGCCTTAATGCCAATAGCCCAATTCCAAGAGAGTTCTCGGTTGTCTTTCATTACCCTTTGAAAGTTCATAAATGAACACAAGTCTCTCTGCAATGAGCATTTGAAAACTTTCACCAGGGCTGGAAGGATGACTTAGTGGTTAAGGTGTTTGCCTGCAAAACCAAAGGATCCAAGTTTGATGGTTTGATTCCTTGGGACCCACATTAGCCAGATGTACAAGGTGGTGCATATGTCTGGAGTTCGTTTGCAGTGGCTGCAAGCCCTGGCGTGCCCATTCTCTTCCTCTCTCTCTCTCTTTCTCTCGCTCCCTCTTTCTGTCATATAAATAAATAAAAATGAAAAAAAAAATTAACTTTCACCAGAACAGTCCATAAAATTTGGCTTACCATTCTGTAGGGCTTCTGCAGTCACAAGTTCCAAGTCTATACATTTTCTTCCCCCAGCACAGATGTTCTAAAAGACCAAAATACACATAGATCTATCTCAACAACACACCTCACTCCTGGTGCCAATTTTGTTATAATCAGTTTCATGTTGCTGGAATGAGCATCCAAACCAGACATAATTATAGGAGAAAGGGATTTATTTCAAGATTTTAGATCTAGGGGAAGTTCCATCCAAAACAGAAGAAATTGGCTCCCATTCATAAATCCAAGCAGAGAGACACTACCAAACAGCCAGCACCACAAGCAAGCACAGCTAGAGCTCAAACCTTCTCTGCATACCTTTAGGCTGATATTCAGATCTTCCCCCAGTAACAAGCCCCCCACCCCTGCCAGCAGTAGTCTGCCTTCTAAGAGCTGAAGCTGCAAACTCAATTTTAATAAAGCACTTGGGCCCATAAGAGACATACATTCAAACTACTACAAGCATTTTCTACTTTATTCCTTTTCTCTCTAAATGAGCTTAGGAGTTAACAATCAGATGTTTACATTTTAGCTAAAACTGCTTGAAATAAACCTTCAAGCAAAAAAGTCAACAGATTAAAAGTAGGCAGAATTGAAAGCTCTTCTGATGTTAATCCTGTAATTGCAGTTTAAGAGTTTTCTTCAAAGCATTCACAGAGTTGTTTTTTTGTTTTTTTGTTTTTTTTTAACCAAGCATGCTCAAGAACAATTATTACTAACCAAAATCAAAAGAACAAGAAAATCCTTGGGCTAGAGAGATGGCTCAACTTAAGGTGCTTGCATGAAAAGCTCAAGGACATGAGTTTGATTCCCCAGTACCAACATAAAGCCAGATACACAAGTGCTTGTGCCTAGAGTTTGTTTGCAGTGGTTAGAGGCCATAGTGTGCCTATTCTCTCTCTCTTTAATAAATAAACAAATAAAATAAAAAAGGAAACCCAAACAAGAGCAGAGCACTTGGGGGGAACTCCCGCCTTATTTATGGTCAGATGTAACGAATTCCAATGATGACAACATAGAGGGCTGTGGAAATGTTCCAGAAAAATGAGGAAGCATGAATTCCAGGAAAAATCAGGAAGCATGGATTCTTACCATACTCACTCTTCAGAATTAAGGATTTTTTCTTATATATTGTTTAGTAGAATGTGTGAATCTCCTCATTATAATTTGGGGAAATACCTTTGTTCTCTTCCTGTAGATATGCAAAACTACTTAAAATGGAGACTACTTAAAGTTTGGGAATCATGTGTATCCTGAATGATTTCCAGTAGAACTAATGATGCACACTCTTTGGCAAAGGTAAAGGTAAGTAGTAAGTTCATGTTGGGAATTCTTGGCTCACCTTGGTAGCCATCTTCCCCTTCAGGCAGAATAGAAAAACAGGGGAAATTATGAGGACATGAAAAAGGAAAGTGCTCCTTACCCTCTCAAACAAGATAATGAGCTATGTTTATAGTCAAGACATATGCCTTGATATCCTTGTAACCTATGTAGAGTAAGGATTCCTTGACCTTTTGCCCTATTTTTAATCTTATCAATGTAATGCATAAAAAGCACCTCTGGTTTCATTTACTTAAAAAATCCTGTGAAGTATTTCTAAAACATTTTTCTTTGAATCGTGTACAAAATCATGTACTTATAGCTAGTGTTAGGACCCTGAAATGTGATGCCACCTTAGGGCATATTCTTTTGCTATTTCTCTCCCCATTCTTCATGATTGCATTTCAGTCTACACTCAACCTTTTCTTGCTAAATTCTAGCTTTGCTGTCACTGAATTATCCAAAAATTCTTTTCTGTAATGAATTAAGAATCCTTACTTCACCTGAATCGAAGTTTCTGAAAAGCATTCCTCAGACTGTGAAAGACAACAGCATTGAGTTTCTTCTTGCTCTCTGGCTCATGCTGACAATTTCTCATCATTCCCCCTCCAGCGTCACTTTCTATTAGCTCTCTCACTTCATGCTCCTCTGGTACTATTCTTTCCTGCTGGATACTATACCACAGCCCGTTGCATGAAATTCTTTGCATGCTTGTTAGACTCTATGAAATAAAACAAAGGTATTCTTGGAAGAACCTCTGTAACCATAAATTTCCAGTTGCATCAAGGAATTAAGAGAGCAGCTTAAAAATGCTAATACTGTAGCCTTAGCAGGAGAGCTTCTAATTGAATACAGTATGCTTTTCAGTCTGATATCCAGCCTGGGTTAGAAACTGTTCTAAGGAACCAGCATTGTTTGATATCATGATGCCCATCATCAGGAACATGTTTCCATCTCTGCAGGTATTTCACAGGGCAGAGGGGACAAGATTCTACAAACACATAACTTTTCACAATGAGTCCCAAAACACCCTCAGGAGTAAGCACAGTCAAGAATGAAATGTACAATAAAAAAAAATAAAAAGTTCACAGAGAAATAAACACAAAAATTATTAGGAAAACACCAACAAAAAGGAGCCCTGAGGAAACTAGTCCAACCAGATATGAATGCCATTACAAAGTCTCTAATAAAACACTGTAATGCTGGCCCATGAGTTGACAAACAGCTCCAAGTCAAAACAACAAACAACATATGAAGACCCAATAGATTATAAGACAAATAACTTGAGCAAAGAAAACACTTGTAGTAAACAATGCTGGGACATCTGGATAGCCATTTGAATAAAGAAAACTCAACCATTCCTCATATCATAAAGCTTCTTTGAGATTGGGCCTTCCGGATTGTTAGTTACTCAGGGATTAACACAAAACCACAGTCCCTTCTTGTTTCAGCACATGAATACTGCTTCCTCTCCTCCATCACTATGTTCTCCCCATTTATATCTATGTACTTGTGAGACCTCACTGGCATCCAGGCCACTCCTTACCAAGAATACCCTCCCACCCAGCTACTGTTAACTGAAATTCCCAGAAAGAAGCTACATCTGTGTTAAGCAATCAAGGCTGATTAGAACTGCAATGATCATGGGGAGCTGGAATGTTGCAGGACCAAAGTCAAATATCTTTGACCTGCTTAACCCCTTAAACTTATTGCCCACCTATGTATATGATCTAACATGCTTTTGGTTATTAGGTAAATCCATTTGAACTATATGAACAGACTCCCTAGCTTCCAACCTCAAAACTAAGAATGCCATCAGGTAGCAATTTAAATTAGGAGTATGGTAGCCTTCACTTCATAGACAGCTAATCAGGGACATAGGCCCAAAAGAATGTAAAACCTCAATTACCCTGGCAAGGCTGGAAGACAGACTCCAGCCAGATTACTGAAACACATTAAGCTGTGACTCATCAGGATGTCATCTATACACAACCCTTTGTTCTTTTTACTTCCTGTTTCTTTCTTTTCCTTAGAATTGATCTTTTTGTTTATTTACAAGGTAGGGTCTCAATCTAGCCCAAACTGACCTGGAATTCACTATGCAGTCTCAGGCTGGCTTCCAACTCAGAGCAATCCTCCAACCTTGACCTCCTGAGTGCTGAGACTACATAGTAAATTTCAGGTCAGTTTGGGCTAGATTGAGAACCTCCAGAGTGCTGAAAGCATGTGCCACCATGCCTGGCTCCTTAAAACTTTTTGTCAGACTTTTTTTCCTATCCATAGGCTTTTTCTGAGCCCATGTTTCCCTACCTAACCTATTTACCAACCAGAGTCCCCTATATACATTTAAGTTAATCTTCCAGACTCATCCCAATTTGATGTCTGTAAGGTTTGTAATGGCCAGACCATGCAAGACCACTCTGAGGCAGGAAAAGAGCTTTATTTGGGGGCCCAAGCTGCTGGGCAATCTCATGAGATGAGAGAGAGAGAGAGAGAGAGAGAGAGAGCAACCAGCCTGAGTCTAAATAGTTTGGGTTGTTATATAGAGTTTTTTCTTTGGGGAGGGGGTAGGGGAGACAAAAGGACTGAGGAATTAAGGAGAGAAACTCATTAATCAGGGGGAGGACAGGGACCAAGCTAAGGAGGTAATTGAACAGAGAATGGACTGCCATCAGAAGAAGAACCAGGTTGTTTCTAAGATCAGATCAGCAGAAAGACTGTGGGCAAGGGCATTATTAGGTCAGGGAAGTATAAGGGTTAGGTAATGTAAACATCTAAAGTCCCATCAATCAGGATGCTGTCATTCTCTTCCTTTATCTCAACCCCATTTTGGGACTCCTGTTTCCATAATGAGCCAAGCCAATCAGCTCATTCATAGTGCATAATAACCTCTAGTCTAGAACAAACCCTTTGCAACCCTTCCTTACTGCAGATAGCTTTGTACTTCTCAATAAATCTTTGCTTGCTTGACCATCTTCTGTCTGTATTAGTATTAGGTTTGTAACTAAAATTGGTAACAAGAGCATGACAGGACTACAGCACAGATTTCCCATTCTTTCTGTAACCTGCCATGGAGGTTTGTTCCAGGTGTCTCCCATGTACTTATATTTCTGAATGCTAGGTCCCCAGTTGGTGGCAATTTGGGTATTGGATCCTCCTGGAGGTGATGTATTGTTGGGGGTGGGCTTATGGGTGTTATAGCCAGCTTATCCTTCCCAATGTTTGGCACACTCTCCTGCTGCTGTTGTCCACCTGTTGTTGGCCAGGAAGTGATGTCCAGCCTCTGCTTATGTCATCCCTTTTCCCTGCCATCATAAAGCTTCCCCTTGACTTGTAAACAAAAATACACTTTCCTTCCACAAGCTGCTCTTGGTTGGGTGTTTTCTGCCAATAAGGCAAAGCTTTCCTGATATTCTTCCTGATATTCTCACCAATATATATGAAAGTTTTATGATTTTGTTATGTTATCATTAAAACTTTCTTAAATTACTACAACATTGGTACATATAACTTAGGGTAACTTCAACCTGTGTTCCTGAACCATGGTCACACATATTTGGCTCCAGAATAAATGATCTCTTATTTCCCCTGAGGTGAGAGTTATGTTTTTATCTATTTTTTATTATTACAATGTTTTCCATTGATACTACCCACACCTAGTAGATTCCTTCTCCTCATTCAAAATTTGGCTTCAAGCTCCATGCTGGCTAGCCCTTACAGTGCTGGAAAGTGCTATACAAGCTGCCGGGGAATAATAGTCACCAACAGTGTGAAAACAAAGATCCTGCAAGCTGCAAAATCCACCAGCTGGGCAAGATGTACATACCTCTGCAGCAGTGGCACACAGGCTATGGAGATAATCAACTGCTCTCTGATTGGCTATGAGACCTACTAAGTGGGAAGGAATTCACATCGGGTACTGGTACTGAGAACCAAGTCAGAATCCTATGGATAGGAAGGTCCTTGACTCTAGAGAGAAGCTCCCACTGTGTTTTTGCTAAGAAGAGAAGGTATGAACATCAAAAAGTCTTTGAAAGCACTGTGTCAACTACCTTTGATCCATGCTACTCTAACTCTTAGCTGGAGATTTTTTTTTTTTTTTAAGATGGCAGTGAATAACAGGAGAATCAAGATCCTGTAAAATGAGTAAAATGTTACATTTCTTTATATTTCTTTATACCTAGCTTAGAGAAAATAGAAGTCATTTCCTAGCAGGAGCTCATAAAAGAATGGAATGAATCACTTGTTTAAGAAGATGGGGATGGGAGATAACCAGGAGGCTCTGCTGGGATGAGTAGCATTACCCAGGGCCGGCACTGTTGAGCAAGCTCCCTAAGGACAGATAAGCAGGCCTACCTCACACCCCCAGGTGCTTCCTGTAACTGACCAACATACCTGTTTACAAGTTCCCTTTTTTTTTTTTTTCCTTTTTTCCCTATAATCTTCTAAGATGCACAGAATTCACCCCTATGTTTAAAATTATTTTTATGGCTGGAGCTGTCACATGTGAATTGTGATTTATGGTTTAACTCCCATCCTGTTTTTTTTTTTTTTTTCTTTTTCTATAAGTATCATGCGGTTATTTCCAAAAAGGCTGACACTCCAACTCCAACTCCAACCAGTTTGGGACTGCACCCTGAGATTGACCTCTGGGGTACAGACCTGATATACCACTTTCCTTGTCATTCTTTTTTACCCAATACATATTTGCTCACATTCTGTGAGTACATGGTCTTATTCATGTGACATTGGACCACATAACAATCCATAAGTACAACAGCTGACAGCTCAGAACAAGATAAATTATCTCTATCACATCTGCCAGGACCCACAAGACACTACAGAGGAAGTGGTGATTTATAATTGAGTGCTACTCTCATTGCTAGACTGAGAACTTCCTCCAGGAAGATGGCAGTAGACACTGTGAGGAGACTCAAAACTCATAAAAGTAGAAATTCAGAGGGCCAGGCATGGTGGCATATGCCTTTAATTCCAGCACTTGGGAGGCTGAGGTAGGAGGATTACTTTGAGTTCTAGGTCAGCCTGAAACTAAATCCAGATCAGCCTGGTCTAGAGCAACACCCTACCTTGAAAAATAAAGAAAAAAAGAAAGAAAGAAATTCAGAGGATGTAGAAAGCTCAACACTAAAGGAGCCTTATAATAACATGTTTGCCAAGGCTCAAGGAACATTGAGGAAGAGGGTGACAAAAAAGATTGTAAGCACCACAGAATGGCAAGGTGAATCCTGAGGCATTGTTCCTACTCACACACAGAGGCTGGTGGATTAATGACCCCATAGTTAATATCAATAACCTCACTGAGGAAGGCCCTCAGTGAAATGGGGACAGGAGAGAGGAGATATAAGAGTATAACCCAGGGGCTGGAGAAATCGCTCAGTAGTTAAGGCTCTTGACTAAAAAGCCTAAAACGGGCTGGAGAGATGGCGTAGCGGTTAAGCGCTTGCCTGTGATGCCTAAGGACACCGGTTGGAGGCTCGGTTCCCCAGGTCCCACGTTAGCCAGATGCACAAGGGGGTGCACGAGTCTGGAGTTCGTTTGCAGAGGCTGGAAGCCCTGGCGCGCCCATTCTCTCTCTCTCCCTCTATCTGCCTTTCTCTCTGTGTCTGTCGCTCTCAAATAAATACATAAAAAAAAAAAAGAAAATTTAAAAAGCCTAAAAACCTGGGTTTGCTTCCCCAGGATCCACATAAAGCCAGATGCATAAAGTAGTGCATGCATCTGGAGTTTTTTTGCAATGGCTAGAGGCCCTGGCATATCCATTATCTACCTCTCCCTCACTCTCTCTCACTCTCTTTGTATGTCTCACATTTCTTTCTCTCTCTCTCTCTGCTTGCAAATAAACAAAAATTTAAAAATATAACCCAATGGGGATATGTTCATACTGTAATGCTCATAATAAAAAAAAAATTATTTTAAAAATCTGGCTTTTGCCGGGCGTGGTGGCACATGCCTTTAATCCCAGCACTTGGGGGAAGAGGTAGGTAGATTGCTGTGAGTTCAAGGCAACCCTGAGATTATATAGTGAATTCCAGGTCAGCCTGGGCTAGAGCAAGACCCTACCTCAAAAAAAAAAAAAAAAAAAAAGAAAAAATCTGGCTTTCAGTGCTTTCCCTGACTGCCCAACATGGTGAAGCCCTGACCCCTGTCTGTTCTCCCCTATACCCTTATGATTATAGAAACCACAGTCTAGTAAAATCATATTTTATTGTCCTACTTTTCCCTCTAATCTTCTATAGGGGAGAGATACTATCTTGGACTCCTAATTTCTACTTACATGTTGTAGTGATTTGAATGTAGTTTTCAAGTCTGTCATAGCAAAGAAGAGTTAGCTATATCCAGACCAGACTGAAGACAGAGCCTCAGTCAGCCCAGCAGGTAAAAGAAACATTTTGGTGTTGGCTTAGATCACAAGGACATGTATGGGTTTGCTCCCTGATATAACCATGTGCCTCAAACAGTGTACAATACATAGAAGCCACCAGATATGATACCATGTAAAGGAAGAAGCAAGCCCTGTCAGTGATCACTTTGAACCAAAGCTGTTAATTCCATGATACCTATTAGTAGCTCAGTTGGGGTCTGAAAGGCCCTAGTCAATTTAAAGACTTTTCAATTCAAATCTAGGAACACACTAGCTAATTCTGCATCCTTGGATGTCTGCTTCACTGCTACACTCAAGGAATGTAAGATGAATGGCAGTTAAAATACCCAAACGTACACAAATCAAGCCACAATCAAATTAGAATTGGAGAGGTAGGGTATTATGTAGGTACAGTTGCAAGTGCATCTAGGGCAATGGATCAGTTACTTTATTGTTGCTGGGACAAACTGTCTAAGCAGAAGCATCTTATGAAGGAAAGGATTTTAGCTTACAGTTCCAAGGTGAAGTTTATCACAGTAGGAGCAGTCAGCATCACATCTTCCCATCAACAGGGAGGAAGTAGAGAGGGAAAATGCCAAGCAACGCCAGACTCTAAAAACTCAAGGCTCATCCCTAGCAACACATTCCTTCTGGCAAGGCTCCACTTCCCAAAGACTTCACAACCTTCTTGAACATTGTTACCAACTGAGAATTGAGCACTCAAATACATGAGGATATAGAGGGCATTTTGCATTCAAACTACAATGCTCCCATTCAGTTTCTGTGTCATACCTAGTACAAAGTCAATTCTCAAAATGATTTTCTGGCCCTATAAAGCCATGACTGATAGCTGCAGAGCCCATTCTGATATGCAGGAAGTTGAGGAGGGCAGATGAAACTCTGTCATAGATATCTTAACAGAGCTATTCCAGAGTTTTGTCTACCACTAGAGCACTTTTGTACCCTCCTTCTTTGTGGCTCAAAAAATGTATTGATTTTCCAACACAGCCTTACAGATTGGACCTAGTGGTAGTTTGAATGGATGGCTCCCAGTATATTCAAGATTTTATTAAAGTTTGTAACTTAGATATGTAGCCACCTGGATGAAAGAGGTGTCACTGTGGGTGGATCCTAGAGCCCTAAGGTGTGGGGGTGGATTTGGAATTACAGTCTAAAGAAATGCAATGTGTCTGAGCTTTGCCTGGGGTTCCTAAGTCTGCTTGCTTGCTTTTGGGTGGCGGTTTTTCTCTCGGCCTAGACCTGTGAAGGGGGCCAACTTCTGCTATTATTGAACTTCCCTTGGTTCTTAAGCTTCCAATAAATTCATTTCTTTTATAACCATACCTGGTTTGAGGGTTCATCTCAGCAACATGAGGCTGTCTGTTACAGACCTCTTGGTTTATGACAGAGGATCTGTAGAAGTTCCAGGTGGAGCAAGAGCAGCAGCAGCAGAAGCATCTAGGGTCTGATAGCATTGTCAGGAGGAATGCTAGTTCTACCTTGCCTTCCTGGAAAGGCCCAGCTTATTACTGCTAGATTTGAGCTGCCTTGAGCAGAGTGCTTTGAAATTCAGTTTGTTTGAACTGCTGAGTATTCGAGTTTCTCTTAATACTTGTATACTGACTTATTTAAACATGATGATAACTCTCACCTTCTGTGTCTCCTGGAGAGACTCCCACCTTGCAATCGTGATCTCCATGCTATTCTCACTTATTTCCTGTCCTCACTCTGATACCAGAACACAGTAAATGGGTAATTCTTCCAGCTCTGGCCACCTGTTGTAATGAATTAGTCCTAATTGGAAGTCCTATCTCCCTGTTGGGTGGAGCAATTAGTGCCAATTGGAAGAAAGCAAGTATCCCTGAATACAAACCTTTTGTTTTAAAGAATGGAGGGATGCACCCTTAGATAGCTCAGCTGGCACAGTGGAAGACTGAAAAATGGAGAGATATACACACAAAAAGTTAACAAAACACATTATATTTGTAGTATGAAACCACCAGCAGGAATCCCTAAATATATTGGAGAGGAAAAAGGCTGGCTGAAGCTTCAGACCAAAGGTGGACAGGGTTGCAGGGACAGAGAATGGTATAGGAAGCAATGAGTTCTTTCCTTTGTACATTTTGGCTATCAGACCTATATGTATGTATGAGGAAACAGCCAGTACTCACTTATTAAAGTGATTCCACCCCCAAAAAAGCTTAAATTTAATTAACCTGTATACCTGATGATTATTGAAGCATTTGCCTTTTCTCATTATTCAATTGTGATGGTTTGATTCAGGTGTTCCCCATAAACATAGGTGTTCTGAATGCTAGGTTCCCAGCTGATGGAGATTTGGGAATTAACACCTCCTGGAGGTACTGCATTGTTGATTGTTGTGGGCAGGCTTATGAGTGTTATAGCCAGTTTCCCCTTGCCAGTGTTTGGCACACTCTCCTGTTACTATTGTCCACTTTATGTGGACCAGGGGGTGATTTTCCCCTGCCATCGTGGAGCTTCCCCTCAGGCCTGTAAGCCAAAATAAACCTCTTTTTTCCACAAGCTGCTCTTGGTTGGGTGATTTCTACCAGCAATGCAAACCTGACTGCCACACCAATTTATGATTACCTATTTATGTGCATGCTTATTTTGATTTAACTGATTGAATCACAAACACCCTGAGAGACCATGTGTTACTGATAAGAACATTGTGTGGCACACAGAAGGTACTCCATAGGATGTTGAACTTTGGAAGCTGATCTCCAAAAATAATTGTGTATGTGAATTCTAGAATCACAGAAATTTTAATTTAGAAGAGATTTTTGAAAGCCTTTTAGTTATTATCAAGTATAACCATTATATTGTACAATTAAAGAAATGAGGCAATTTAATCTCTAACAGAAATGGAAGACCCTACCTAGAAAAATAATAACACTAATAACAAGACAATTTTAAACTGCCATCAAAGTGCTCACAACTCACCATAGCAGACAATTTTTTTTTTAATTTTTGTTTATTTTTATTTATTTGAGAGCAACAGAGAAAGAAAGAGGCAGATAAAGAATGGGCATGCCAGGGCCTCCAGCCACTGCAAACGTACTCCAGATGCGTGCGCCCCCTTGTGCATCTGGCTAACATGGGACCTGGGGAATCAAGTCTCCAACCAGGATCCTTAGGCTTCGCAGGCAAGGGCTTAACCGCTAAGCCATCTCTCCAGCCTAGCAGACAATTCTTTTTTTTTTTTTTATAATTTTATTTATTTATTTATTTGAGAGTGACAGACACAGAGAGAAAGACAGATAGAGGGAGAGAGAGAATGGGCACGCCAGGGCTACCAGCCTCTGCAAACGAACTCCAGATGCGTGCGCCCCCTTGTGCATCTGGCTAACGTGGGACCTGGGGAACCGAGCCTCGAACCGGGGTCCTTAGGCTTCACAGGCAAGTGCTTAACCGCTAAGCCATCTCTCCAGCCCCAATTCTTGAAGGATAACATTTCCCTGACTTACCTTTACCCTCTCAGACATCAATCAACACAGAGACTGCAAACTCCTTAGTTTAGGCCTTCTCTGGACCATCTTAACTGCATTTTTCTTTCCACTGGCACATCTATAGTTGGACAAGCTTTTTTAGTACAAAGAAAGCAAGTCAAACTAGGAGTATACATAATAGCAACTTTTATTGAAAGCCAGGTCTGGGGCTTGAGAAATTGCTTAGCAGTTAAGGTACTTGCATGAAAAGCCTAAGAACCCAGGTTTGGAGTTTTGCAATGGCATATCCATTCTCTCTATATATCTGCTTCTCTTCCCTTCTCTCTCTCATATAGATAAATAAAATAAAGTTAAAAAAAAAGCCAGGCCTGGATAACAAAGTTGACATATGGCAATACCCCTCACTGCACACAAAGCTGCTCTGTTTGTACCCTCCATGGCTCAAATATCTGTGAGGGCAGTGCTGGTACCTGAATCTACTTGTCCCAGCCAGCCAAAATATAAAGCACTTGTACTAGAACATAAACACACTGAAGCATCCTTCACTGTGTTCAGCGACATGTGACTAACATTCTGGGAGTCTTTTACATGGTTACAAATCAGGTGTGAACACCCTGGGCAACTGGCAGCATAAATGGCATTGTGCTAGAAGGCCTAAACTGGTATATTCTACTACATGTCTATATTTTAAAAGACAATGAGAAGCTTCAAGCATGAAGAACACATTCCCTAAGTCTAGTTTCTCACATAATGCAAATTATTTTTCTGGAGCAGGTGGATGCAGTATTTGAGATTTGTGGAGAAGGTATCTTCTCAGGACCATGCATGGTTCATTAAACAATATCAATTCATTGTCCTCCTATTCTCTGCACTGGAATCACCTTAAGGGAGTTATCAAATATACACATTGCCACCCCAGCTGAATCAAAATCTCTGGGTATAGGCTGAAGAAACTTGCTTAATAGACATCCAGAAGACATTTAACTATATTTAAATTAAGACTAGGTCAACTGGGACTGCAAGCAAGATTCATCTTTTTTTTTTTCTAGGTAGGGTCTCCTTCTAGCTCAAATTGACCTGGGACTCACTCTGTAGGCCCAGGCTGGCCTCAAACGCATGGCAGTCCTCCTACCTCTGCCTCCCAAGTGCTGAAATTAAAGGCATGCATCACCATGCCCAGCCCAAGATCTAATTTTTATTTCCTTTGTAGTTGCAAAGGAAACAGAAATAAAAGCCCAAATGGGCTGGAGAGATGGCTTAGCGGTTAAGCACTTGCCTGTGAAGCCTAAGGACCCCGGTTCGAGGCTTGGTTCCCCAGGTCCCACGTTAGCCAGATGCACAAGGAGGCACACACATCTGGAGTTCGTTTGCAGAGGCTGGAAGCCCTGGCATGCCCATTCTCTCTCTCTCCCTCTATCTGTCTTTCTCTCTCTGTGTCTGTCGCTCTCAAATAAATAAATTAAAAAAAAAATTAAAAAAAAAAAAAGATGTGAGGGAACTTAAAAAAAAAAAAAGAAATAAAAGCCCAAAGTAAATAGAGGAGAGTGGCCCTGCCACAAATATTTCAGAAAGCACACCAATACAAGTGTAGCTCACCAACTTATGCAAATATCACTTCTACCGTGTATACAGACACTGACCTTCATCTCTGCACTATTTATTGTTTAACAAAAACACTGAACTGTAACTTCCAGGCTTGTGTTTAACTACCATTGACTACATAGGATTCAACTTGCTGGGGCTGGGGAGATGGCTCAGTAGTTAAAGGTGCTTGCTTGTAAAGACTGCCAGCTGGGGTTCAATTCCCAAGTCACCAATATAAGCCAATCGCAAAAATGGGATATCTGGGGTTCATTTGCAGTAACAAGAGATTTTGGCATCTGCACACACACACAAATATTTGTTTTTGTTTTTGCTTTTCAAGGTAGGGTTTCACTCTAGTTAGGGCTGTCCTGGAATTAACTATGTAGTCTCAGGGTGGCCTGGAACTCATGGCGATTCTCCTACCTCTACCTCCCAAGTGCTGGGATTAAAGGCTTGCTTCACCATGCCTGGCACAAATAAAATTTTTTAAAATTTCAATTTGCTTTCTTCTAAATAGGAAATCTGGAACAATGGGTTTTTCGTTACTTTGCCATGACATTTCAACTTGCAAGTCCCTAAATGATGGATTGTCAAGCACTGCTCAAGTAAGTTGGCTAAGATACCAACAAAAATTCATGTGACATTACAGTGATAACATAAAACAGTGTGCTGGCACTTTTCAATTACCTACTTACTTTGCCTTGCTAGAAATGAAATCTCTACAAAATCACCACCAGGCCAAGTACTGTGCCACATAAATAACCTTTGCCTGTTGTGATATCAATGCCTAGTGAGGTAATTGGTCTTGGCACACAGTCAAGTACACTAGAATAGTCACTGAAGGGCAGAACTAGAAAAGGAGACATGAGAGAGAAACTGTAATAGACACCACTAGAGATACTGGGAGAGGAGTCCGATGTGGCTCTATTATATTATTGTGTGGTGGTCTGTGCAAAGGCTGGTAATGGACTGATGTTTTACATAGAAATCTATGTATACCAACCACCTCACCAATAGATTTTTAACTTAAGAAATCACACATGTACTGAAATAAACGTGTTAATGTTAAAAACATAGAAACCAAATATTAATAATGCAGTTATGTTGATATTCTCTTCTGTGCACAGCTATTCAAAATTGTTAGGTCTATGTTTTGTGCTGTCTGAATCAGATTATATAATAATATATATGACCCTATTAATATATGTACTCAACAGCTGTGCAAATGTGCTTACAGAGAGTACAAGAATGCTTACCAAACAGTATCATAGTGATTTCTAGGTTCAATTGCTGCAGACAACTTTTACTTCTCTTCCATAGGTTTTTGTATCTTTCTAGTTAAGAAGTTTTAAATTTTTTTTGACAGCTTCTATACTTATAGAAAATAAACCATGTTTCCCCCTCCCCCATTGTCCCCTTCACAACTCTGCTCTCCATCATATCCCCTCCCTCTCTCTGTTAAGTCTTTAATTTTTTTTTAATGGTTATGGATTTAATTACATATCAATACAGTGGTGCCTCTTTTATCCAAGTGCAACCTGTCCAAAGCAATTAAGGGTTTAAGATACACTCTTCATTCAAGCACAAACTTAATTTAGTGGAAAATAAACTCAGCAAGTAAATTTCACCACCACCAAGCTAAATGAAGTCAAAAAGAAAGAAAATATCCACATTCATAAAAAGATGCTATTCATAAAACAACCATAATGCAGTAAACAGACTTTTTGTTATCAGTAAACCTAAAAAAAATTCCAAGTCATATTAAAGGGGTAGAAACTCAGTGAGGCATATATATCAAAAGTTTTCTTCAAATGAGGAAGTGGGCAAGAAATTCTCTATGCTTTATCTTGAATGAAATTAAAATTCATAGTACCTCACACCAAAAAAAAGTAAGAGAAAAGCAAGGAAGGGCAGATGGACATGTTGATCAGAAAATTAATTCGTCATAATAAAGTTCTGGTATTTCTAATTCCAACTTAAGTTTCCTCTCACAAAGTACTTTGCCCATTTTTCTCACAAGCAATTAATTACAAGATTAGAACTGTCACATATATTCTTAAAATCAAAGTACATAGGCACCAAATCCCAGCAACCTGCAACTGAAGGGAGGAAATGCCAAAGGATGAGTTATGATTACAACTCATTCTCTACTAAGTAGCAATAGACAATAGAATATTTCTCTTTAAAAGAACACTTAAACCATTTACCAAGATTTATTTCATAATAGTCAGGATACTAAATAGTCTTTCTTAGCAGGAGAGTACAAAGGCATTTCCATAGGAAAGAGAAACCAGGATTTGGCAACTGCATATTGTTCTGTTGTCATTGGCATCTCTGGCTCAAAGTGACTTCTTTCTATCTCTTATCTACATTAGATTTAGGCTGCTCATAATTTCCACACCAAACTCCTATTATAAAATACCAAATATGTAGCATAGTGGTGCATGCCTTTCATCCCAGCACTCAGGAAGCAGAGGTAGGAGGATCACTATGAGTTTGAGGCTAGCCTGGAACTACAGAGTGAATTCCAGGTCAGCCTGGGCTACAATGAAACCCTACCTCCAAGAAAAAAGGTCAAGTATGAAAACATTGTGGTTATCCTAATGTTATTAGTGTACCTGAGCTAATTTAGGATTTAAAAAATAAAAACAAGCATCTTTGGCTCTATATGAGCCAAAACACTATGGACTCATGAAGGTAGGATGATTTTTCTAGTCTAATGTACATCATGTGTAACCAAAATGTCATGTGGTTTATTAAAAAAAAAATTAGATAAGCTGGGAATTAGAAAGTCCAAAATTTCACAAGTTCAGATCATGTTTCATTTCTGCTGTCCAAGTACCATCCACATAGAGATCCCATGTCTGTCAAGCAGATCAGTTTAGTTCAACGGTGATGGATGAAATATTTACAAGCATGTATTTACAGAATTTCTTTCTGAAGATTATAGACCAATATTCTTTTCTTCCATTCCTAGTCAATCTGAGTTTGGTTTCCTCAGTGAGAAGGGATAAATCTGAAAATGGCTACTCAGTTGTTTCACTGTAATGTTGGCAAAGGCTGTTCCAACCATGAAGTAGAATATTCTAGGATGTAACTCTAAAACATCTGAAGGTGACCGAATGATCCACACTGTAGACAAAATGAAGAGCAAACATGGAGAAAAGAAGGGAACCATAGCTTCATAGACTGAATTGTGCTTCAAGGTGTTATTTTTATAACTTCTAAAAAAGTTTAGTAAACTCATTGGAAGAGTCACACATATTGCACAACCAATAATCATTGCAGTGAATAGGTCTCTATATAAGAAATTAAACAGGAAAGGTTCATACCAGGCCTCAACTCCCACAACTGCAGTCACTATGTAGACAAAAGAAATAGTCACCTGGCTGAGGTCATATCCCCATGGCAGGAAAAGAATCCCTGTGTTATACTTTTCCCAGTGGGACAAGATGAAAGAAAACAGAACAACCCAGAGCAGGAGATAAAGAACAAAAACACTGACACCAGTTGATCCTCATCCAAAGATGGAATACACAGTTACAACAAAGTACACACATGACCAACTATCTAGGCCATGGTCAAATAGCTCCCCTAAGGGAGTGCTGGAGTTGGTTCTACGGGCTTGCTTCCCATCCACACCATCCACAGTTGGAAGTTCCCAAGTGATCAGAGAACGAAAACTGTTAAGTCTTTAATTTTGATGTCATCTTTTTCTTCTATATGAGGGACTTGTGAAGGTATTGTTATATACTGAGAGGTCATGGATATTGAGGCCAATTACTGTCTGGACAGTTGCATTGTAAGGAGTGGTGCCCTTTCTTTGGCTCTTACATTCTTTTTGCCACCTTGTCCACAATGGACCCTGAGCCTTGGAGGGTGTGATAGAGATGTGTCAGTGCTGGACACTCCTTCCTCACTTCTTCTCTGCACAGTTGCCTTTTGGGTCATCCCAGTCGTGATCGTCATCTAAAAAGAGAGGCTTCTCTAACCTGAAGTCAGAGTAGCATTAATATAGGAATATGAACATTAAGTGTAGTTCTTTCAGGGAAATTTGGTGAGAATAATATATACAGTTATCCAGACAAGAGCAGGCTTTACACCCGTAAGGCTCATGACCTCCCCTGCCACAGGCATTTGATTAGGTTTTCAGTACCAGACATGTATTCCTCCCCCCCATAGAGTGGGCCCTCAGTCCAATTAGAGAGCAGTTGGTTTCCCCCAGAGCAGACATGCCACTATTGCACTTGTTCAGTCATTTGGCCTATTTGGCCAAATTTGAGGCTTCCAGTGCCCACTGTTTTTACCACTGGTGACTTCTGTCTTCCATAGGGCTGCGTGCAGTGCAGTTTTTTCCAGCTTTCAGTTGGCTGGTCTATAGGGAGGTTTTCAGCTCAACATGAGCTTGCTTTTTCAGTGACCTTCTTGGCCATGCATATGAAGTCTTCAGCAATAGGGTCTTACCATCTGTTACTCATGGGAAACCAAGGGCCTTGGCAATAGCCTGTAGTGTTTTGGAGACAACATGGCCAACAACTCACTGGAAGGTATCCTATCCCTGGCACTGGAAAACTTCTAGTAGCAATCTATGGCTTCTGGATGTGCCATTATCCAAAGTAGGCTTTCATGTCTTACTCAGAATATCTTGAACTTTGATTCCCCACTACCTTTCTCTTACTAGATGGTTTGATTTTTTTTTTTTTTTTTTTTTCGAGGTAGGGTCTCACTCTGGCCCAGGCTGACCTGGAATTCACTATGTAGTTTCAGGTAGCCTTGAACTCACAGTGATCCTCCTACCTTTGCCTGCCAAGTGCTGGGATCAAAGTGGTTTTGTTTCTATGATGATATGTTATTCAAACAAAGCTCTTCTAAAAATGGTGTTTCATCCAACAGTATTATAAAAAACAGAAAAAAGTTTTTCTGCTCTGGAAACTAATAGGAATAATCTGATATCCTTTTAATATGCTCATCCTGATATTCTGGAACTGTCTAACTCAATTACTTGACTTTAGTCCCACTAGTGATCCATCAGTTCCTACCAGACATTTATGAACGGAAACTCCCAGGGAAGGGGAAATGCCATGTCTATGCCAAAACATTTATGAATTGAAGTTCCTGGGTATGGTGGTTTGAACTGGGTGTCCCCCCATAAACTCGTGTGTTCTGAATGCTAGGTCCCTAGCTGGTAGCAATTTGGGAATTGGAGGCTCCTGAAGGTGTGTTGTTGGGGGCAGACTTATGGGTGTTATAGCCAGCTTCCTCTTACCAGTGTTTGGCACTCTTCCTTGCTGCTGTTTCCACCTGATGTTGGTCAGGATATAAGTCCAGCCATGGCTCATGCCATCATTTTCCCCTGCCATCATACAGCATACCCTTGAGTCTATAAACTAAAATAAACAATTTTACTTCCTTTCCTTGGTTGGGTGTTTTGGGTCAACATTGTAAGAATGACTGCAACTCTAGAGATGCAGAAAAGCCATGTCTATGCTAAAGACAATTGTGAACTGAAGTTCCCAGGGAAGGGGAAAAGCCACATCTATGACAAAGATTCTTCAAGGCTGGTTGATTAGAATTTCATAATTGTGAAGAATTGGGATGTTGCTGACACAAACCATCTTTGCCCATTTTTTTCCCATTAATAGCCATTTGCTACTCATCTCTATGTCTGTCCTACCATCCTCGTGACTACTGGGCAATTTCTTTGGAACTCACAGGCTAAGAACATTACCAGAGAGCATCTGAAGTCAGCCTACTGCACAGATTCCCCCACTTTCCTGTAACCTGCCCACCTGTTTCTACCAGTGGACATCAAAAGGGGCACTGATTTATAACTTTGTTTTGTTCAGCAATGAGAATTAAAACAACAACAACAAAACCAACTTCATGGAATGGTTTTCACATTAGAACACGGTATTTAGAGCAACCTAAATGTGTTTCTGAGATACTGCCTTTCATATCTGGCTCAAGAATAAACTCTTATTCCTTTTGAAGCAAAAGATGTTTTGCATAGACAGTAATGGGTGTTTGTGTTCATTAGCAATAAGCAAGTCATAGCACAAATTCCAGGCCACCCTGATCCTTTTCAATGCATCCTCAACTTGCTAGGCTTGCTGATTTTGTTACAGGACTGGTTCCAAAATGCACAACAGTAATCTGGTGTTTTTGATTAATGGCAGTTGATACAGATTTACAAACTGTGAGTCCCATGATATTGACACAAACTATTCAGTGCTTAGCTTTTACTCATAGCCTACATTCTCACAAACTGGTAGTGGAGTTTTTCTCAGTCCTATTCAAAATGTGGCCTCTGGCCTAACACCCATACATAGCTCCCCAATCTGCAAGAAAATAAACTTTTATAATTTGCAAGAGTAATTTTATGCTGTTGGGGCAAAAATAATTTGGGACTGATTACTTTGTGTAGTTTTTAGATTTTCACCTTATTTTGTTGTATTTTATTTAAAAAATCAGTTCATGACATTACAAATGTAATTTCCAATATTTTTTTGAAAAGTGGTCTTGATATGCAAACCATCTTTGCTCAGCTGGAAAAGAGCTAACAAAGCTTACATAGAGCATCAGCAACTATGACAGCATTCTGTTAGCTCCCATTACCTCCACAAGCTCCAGCAACATTTCAGGTTGAAACCACATAACTGAATTTACAAAGCTAAAGCTCACAACCTGGATGGGGCTTAGCCAACTTCTCTTCTCCGTCTCAAAAACCGGAATCAGATTGTCAGCCAGCTAGACTCTCACCTGGAGACTCTGAGAGGAACCTGCCCTCATATATTCACACTGTTGGTGAAAGAGGTCCCTGAGACGGTGGACCCAGTCCCCAGATATCCCTATCAATATCAACTTCAACACTCAGCTAAAGATCTTTCTGGCCTCATTTCCCAAAGGCAACCATGGGGCACAAAATTATTCTCACTGGGATTTCTACAATCCCCACACAGCTCCATTTCTCTTGAGTTCAGCAGGGATTTGTTCTCTGCTCTTTTAAGGAGTACTGGGATTAGACCAGAGTGAAGACCGGGATAATCACCCTGACTTTTAAGGTCCATCGCCTTTATTAACTCTGCAAAGTCCTTTTACCATCTAAAGTGACACAGACACACAGACTGCTAGAGTTAAGTAAGGGGCCATTATCTGGCTTGCCACAGACAAGAGTGAGATTAACTCCAGAGGCCCCCATGTATTTGCTTCATGGAGGGTAAAAAGCAAGAAGACAAAGCTACAACAGAATGATAGAAACAGGAAGCAACATGGAGAACAAATCAATGCCACAGGCATCTGACTAGATGTGTGAGGGAAGGTCATCCCTCCCAGATGCTTTTCTTTCTGGTCCTATTGACTGCTTACTGAATTAAAGAGATTCCTACTGACTACACCCCAATGTAGGAAGGTAGGGTGGTGCTCCCAAGCAGGGCTCAATATCATTAAATACTAAAGGAAGACAAGAGATGGATAAGAAGTGAAATATAAAAGAATCTCAGCACTCAAGGGAAAAGGCAGGAGGAAGAGGAGGTTCAAGGCCAGCCTCATTACACAGCAAGTTCAAGACCAACCTGGCTTAATGGAAACCCCTCCCCCAAAAAGTGAAAGACATGAAAAACAGAGACTGGTTACAAAGCCAACTATGGACATATCCTTGGGAAGTAAAGTTATGAAAAGTAAAAGCCCTCCAATTTGTTCTGTGTGGATGAAGCTGACAGAGCTAGCTGAAAAGGCCATAGCCTCAATACTCCAAATCATTCAATGGGTCCAATCCTGGCTTTCAAAGACACACGGCTTTATTATCTCATCTTTTCTCATCATGACACTCCTTTCCCTAGGTTTTTCTAGGTTGTCACTTTGGATAGCAACTTCTAAATCAGCATTATTATTCTGCATCTTCATTTCATTTTAGACTAAATATTTAAACAAAAAAGGATTTTATCAACCTTTTATCTTACATCTGATACTATAAATCTATAAATATTATAGAATTTAAACTATACATTAAATTATGGAAACGTGAAAACTTATTTTGCCACAACTTTTTTTTTTAACCCATTTCCATAGTACAGGATTGTGACTCTCCTTATAACCCATACTTTGCCCCACTGTCTAACATCTATACTCATGATTTTAAAATTTCTAAGCCAGACATGGTAGCTCACTCCTTTAATCCCAGTAATTTGAAGGCTGAGGAAAGGATGATGATTATAAATTCAAGGCCAGCCTAGGCTACAGAGTGATTTCCAGGTCAGCCTGGGGTAAAGTGAGATCCTGCCTCAAAATACAAAAATGATTTCTCTAAATAGTATCTTTGCCAGACAGAAACAAGCTACCTAAACATGAACAGCTTTGATGGCTTACAGGAGTCATGAGCAGTTTGCTCTCTTTCCTCATTTTATATATATGTTGTAAAGTACTAGAATCAAGCAGATTTATTAACTAAGGCTTTGCAACTAGAATAACAAAACTGTGGCTGGTGATAAAGCTCAGTGGTTAAATGGTTGTTTATCATGTGCAAGGTCCAGGGTTCCATTCACAACACCATGCACACACACACACAAAGTTAAAATTGGTTATATTCTCCACAGAATATAACCCATAGAATGTACTGTAGTAATGCAGATAGATCTGCTCAACTATGAATTATATCAACTATGAATTATATAATTGATAAAATGATACAAATGATAAAATAGGCTTTTCTCACATGAAGTACTATAGGAGAGAAAGTATTGTGCACATGGGAAAAGGATGACATGATTTCTTTAGAGGATGTACCAGATGGTTCATCACATATCAGCAGAATTCTAGTAAATTCTCTACAGGCAGATTTAGAGTATGTACTGTCATGTCCAGTAATATGATCTATAAATTGGTTCCTTAGGCCAGCTTATTAAAACTGCTGAACATATCACTGCCCACTTCAAAACAAAACAAAACAGAAATACACTACTTCAAATCACAATGGGAACTTTTTATTAACTTAAAATGGCATTTGTAATTTTGCCTACCAATTCTTTAGTAAATCTGTCTTCATTTCATACAAACCTGCAAGTGTTTGGTAACACCACAGAATCATGAAGACTTGCAATTGCCATTGTCATGCAGTGATTAAAACAATTTTTACATAATTAACAAGTTACTTCATTAAAATGCTTAGAAAACTATTCTGAGGAGTGTTTGAAAGTTCTATTTATAAATAGTGATACATTTATGATGTATTTGGTGCTGAAGATAAATAGTTCCTATATAAAACATTGTTTTAACATTCTGCTCTCCTATTGAAACTAGTTATTAGAGATATATTTTCATACTAAAGAATAAAGCTTTATCTTCATACTTGTTTTATTTATAAGACTCTTTATCAATGAAGAACTTGTGTCCAACAATAGTAAACAGGCATACCATAAGTGACATTCTGTAGAAGGAAAAAAGATGGCTGCAACTAAAGCAACTAGAAACTTGTATCACACATTCTATACAAACAGCCCATTCTGAACAGCAGAATGAAATTAAATGCTGACCAAATGCTTTCCAAAGTTTGTGTACCTGTGTGGTAACTACAATCTCCACATAAAAAGAAACAATAACACAGACCACAGTATTTTAATGAATTATATAGCACATTTAACACTGCCATCCATCCACGAGGTTCTTGAATCAGATTGGCAATTGAAATTTCACATCCACATGGGCTTGCTTAGCTAAGGTCACTATTTCGGACAGCTTTACAACCTGAAAGGAAAGAACACAGCATCTTTGACTAAAAAGATAAATTCAGACTATATACCAAAGCAAAATTAATATGCAATCATTCACGTAAAGCACCAGGGCTATTCTGACAGTGTTATAAATCACACCGTATTTTAAAAAATATTTTATTTTTATTTAATTGAGAGAGAGAGAGTGAGTGACAAAGAAATAGGGAGAGAGAGACAGAATGTGTGAGAATGGGCATGCCAGGGCCTCTAGCCACCAAGATGCATGCGCCCCCTTGTGCATCTGGCTTACATGGGTCCTGGGGAAATCGAACCAACCTGGGTGCTTTGGCTTTGCAGGCAAGAGACTTAACCACTAAGACATCTCTCTAGCCCAATCACAGTATATTCTTATAAGCAACTGACATGCATCATATAATATACATCAACTAAATACTTTCAAATAAAGAGATAGATGCATACCTTAGCCAACTTGTGTTTATTCAGAGGATAAAACAATCTCTTTGTTGGGTACCCCCAATTCAAAGTACATCTAAATAAAACTTTATTTTAAAGATGTATACAACCTTATTTTGCATTATTGCAATCAGAGTTTGAGAGTATAAGACTAACTTTTGTCTGTAAGTAGTAAGAAACTCCAGCACTATAAACAATGAGCCTATCTACTTGTTTTCATATAAAATGATGACAAAGTAAACATGTCTAAACCCAAAATTCTCTTTCCCAGTGGAATAGTTACCAAAAAACTATTTGGAGCTAGGAGCATATCTCAGTGCTATACCACTTAGCTACCATGTGCATGGCCATGGTAAGATCAACAATTAGCAGCCAACCACACATGCCCACAAAAAGAAGAGGAAAAAGGGGTGGAAGTTAGGCATCTTAGATTCAAATCACCACTCTGACACTTATGACAGACATAGTCAATTCATATAGCCAGTTTCCTCACTAAGTGGAAATTTTATCAAATTTGGATTAAATGAGAGAATACTTAAAAAAAAAAAAAAAGACACTGTATATGGCTGGAGGAATGGCTTAACATTTAAGGCACTTGCTTGCAAAGCCAAAGGACCCAGGTTCAATTCCCCAGGACCCATGTAAGCAGATGCACAACGTGGCACATGCATCTGGAGTTCAATGCAATGGCTGGAGGCCCTAGTGCACCCATTTTTTTTTCTCTCTCCCAAATAAATAAAAATATTTAAAGAAAACGTGTGTGTGTGTGTGTATGCTCAAAAAGTAATAATAAGGGCTGAGGAGATGGCTCAGTGGTTAAAGGTGCTGACTTTCAAAGCATGTTGGCCTGGGTTCAATTCCTCAGTACCCAGATAAAGGAAAATGCACAGACATAAACTTTTCATAATTCAGTTTTTCATTGTTAATATGCCTATTTTCAAAAGAACATCATAACTCAAATTAGACTCAATTGGGCATACATTGAAGGCCAAAAGATCTAAGAGAGAAAGATTACCTTCTCAACCAAATTCTCACCAGCTTCTCCCAAGTCTTTTTAATGAAACCTAGACTTAGGAACATACGTCTTTGATTCCGCATTGCCAAATTTGAGCAAGAACCTTGCTTAAGTCAGTTTAGCAAACACCCCCCTTTATTTAGGCTATTTCTTCATCGTGATTTTTCACCTCCTGATCCAGTACTTGGACATAAATCACCGCTTTACCTTGTATTTGGAGTTCAGCACACCCCATCCTCCAATGTAAAACTCTATCTTAACAATATGTTGATCTATCTCATCGTCCCCCTGAATTAAGTGTACTTTATTATATTATTGGAACAGCTAAATATTAGCAGTAGTATTAACAGTATTAATACTTATCTGGTTACATTAGAATCTAAGGACATATAAATCTTTCCATACTAAAACTCTGTCCTGAGATTAACAGAACCCACTTACCATCTTAGCAGCTTCATCCAAGTCGTCACAAGCAAGAATTTTAAGTCCACTGTCTGCTATTAGTGCCTTCGCATCATCAACTCTTGTACCTACAATGGTTGACACAATTATAAACCAAGGATTTATATAGAACACAAAAGCAATAACATCTTGTCACAACATGTTGCAAGTATGTACTTCAACACAGGAGTACCTCATTTATCATAACCACTTGTGAAATAAATACAACAAAAGCCTGAAATGACTTTGTGAAATATTTTATCTTACCATACCTATACCAATAAAGAAAGGCAAGTCAAAATTTCAGATGTATATACAATTGTAAAAATATGTGACAGGCTACAGAGATGGCTTAATGGTTAAGGGGTTTGCCTGTGAAGCCTAAGGACCCATGTTTGACTCTCCAGATCTCACATTAGCCAGACGCACAAAGGTGAGGCAAGCACAAGGTCGCACATGCCAACTAGGTGGCACAAGCCTCTGGAGTTCAACTGTAGGGGCTGAGGCCCTGGCGTGCCAATTCTCTCTCTTTCTCTAAAAAATAAAAATGAAATTATACAAAGCAAAACTAAGAGCATTTTTGCTCCAATGTAATACAATTATTTTATTTGTTTAAAAGCTTTATTTGCTGGGCGTGGTGGCACACACCTTTAATCCCAGCACTCGGGAGGCAGAGGTAGGAGGATCGCCGTGAGTTCGAGGACACCCTGAGACTACATAGTGAATTCCAGGTCAGCCTGAGCCAGAGTGAGACCCTACCTTGAAAAAAAAAGCTTTATTTGCCAGCAGTGGTGGTGGGAGGGGAGAAGAGCGGAATAGGCACACCAGGGCCTCTTGCCACTGAAACAAACTCCAGATGCATATGCCATTTTGTGCATCTGGCTTTATGTGTGTACTGGGGAAACAAACTGGTATTGTTGGGCTTTGCAAGCAAGCTCCTTTAATCACTGAGCATCTCTCCAGCCCCAATGTAATATACTTTTTCAAAATTACAGTTTTAAAGGTTTGCATTATGTACTGCTGCCACTGAACAGATACAGCTATCTATAAAACTTTATTTAAATAAAACATACTCCTGGAATCATGACCTTTTAAGCAACTAGGAACAACTAATTTCTTTAACACTCACCTTGTAACCTTACCACAACAGGTATTTTAATTTCCAAATCTTTTACTGCCATGACTATGCCCTGTGCAATGACATCACATCTCATGATTCCTCCAAAAATGTTGACCAGAATAGCCAGGACCTGTCAATAAAGTGTTTGGAATAGATAGAAATATTAAATGAATAAATATTTGTCCTTTTCTCCCAAGAAACTGCATCTTACAAAAATTAATTCTATGGAAATATTTTTAGACTAGACCATCATGTCCATTCCTAGCTCTCAGTCTACTGCTTACCAGAACTTATTTCCACTGTCATAAATGACTTCAACACCTGGCTTACATTTTCTTTTCTACAGTCATATAAGACCTTCTAATTCCATTTACTTTTTCTTTTTAAACTCACCAGCATGACTATTTCAGAACATCCTGAGACAATGTCAAACAAGATCTCTGTTAGTGTTCATCACCTATTACTTCGGCATGTAATTCCACCAATACAACCATTTTTTAGCAAAAATTCTCAGAATCTTTCAACTTTGCATGCCCACGCCTGCTACAGTTTACCTGTAACCTTTATGTTCCTTTACCATTACACTGAGAGTTTCAAATCAGTGTTTTTCTAATCCTTTCCCCTCAAATTATTTTTATTATTGAAATGCAATAACTGAGGATTGAACCAAGGGGCTTTGCACATGCTAGGCAAGCACCCACTGGGCTACATTCACAATGTACTGCTCCCTTTCTAATCAACTTTGTCTTCCTATCTCTCAACTATTCCAGTTCAAACAATGCATATTTGGATGAGTCCAGCCATATCCTGTCATTCTAACTTCAAGGAAATGAAGTTTAAAAAATTACAGAAAAAAAACAAAACTCAGGCCAGTCATGGTAGTGCATTATCTTTAATCCCAGCACTAGGCAGGCAAAGGTAGGAGGATCACCATGAGTTTGAGGCCAGCCTGGGACTATATAGTAAATTCCAGGCCAGCCTGGTATACAGTAGGACATTACTTTGAAATTTATAGGAAAATGAATGAACTTGGAAAAGATCATACTAAGCAAACTCACACAAGCACAGAAAGACAAATGTTGCATGTTCTTCCTCATCTGTGGTTCCTAAACTGGAAAAGCTTTGAGTTATAGGCATATCTGACAAGCAACTTGAGGGATAGGTAAAAGGGATAGAAAGGTTTGGGGGAGGGAAATGGAAAGGCGGGAAAAAATATATACAAAATCAAATCCAAAATGAATTGGTACTATAGAAACCTTCCTCCTGGATAGCAGGTGAAAAGATATCACCCTCAATAGGAGCATGGGAAGCTCGTCTGATAAATAGGACCCTGGAGAGTGTGGGATGAAGCCTAAGCCTAAAATATTGAGTCCTGGCTTGTAACTTCCATTACCAGAAATTGGTTAGAACCCACATTGAGCTGTTGATCAGAGAGACCTATGAAGTCCCCCAAACAAGACAGGCTTTTGTCAAAGTACTTAATTACCTACCTCAGGTGAAAGCTAAGACCCTATTTCTAAAAACACCACATGCTACTGACACAGAACAGTGAGAGATCTGACTGAATCTGGAAGGAAGCCAGCTCCCAGATGGTTAGCCTGTACAGTGCTGAAAAGCACTACATGAGCTGATGGGGGAAAACAGCCAACAAGACTGTGATCAAGCAGGGGGACCTGCTGATATGTAAGCAAACAGCCTGACAAAATGTACAAACCTGTGCTATAGTGGTAAAAACCTAGGTGGGGAACCAATGGCTCTGTTATTGGCTAAGAGATCTGCTCAGTGGAAAGGAACCCATAGCTGCAACTGGGAACCAAGTCAGAAGCCTATGGCGATCAACAGAACAGATTTGAATGAGAAGCTCCCACTAGTCTTTAGCCAAAAGTGAGGCTACATCCATCAACATCTCTCTAAATTAACAATGTGTATCCCTTTTAACTTATCCTGATCTGTCTGTTGGAGAATCTGTTTTTCATTTTCAGAAGATAGCGAGAGCCAAAGACAACCAAAATCTATCAAGAAGACAAGAATAGTGGGCTGGAGAAATGGCTTAGCAGTTAAGGCGTTTCCTGCGAAGCCCAATGACCTAGGTCCAATTCTTCAGTACCCACATAAGCCAGATACACAAGGTGGGGCATGTCTCGGAAATTCGTTTGCAGTGGTAAGAGGTCCTGATGTGCCCATTCTCTCTCTGCCTGTTTCTCCCTCTCAAATAAATACAAATATAATAAAAAGAAAATTTAAAAAGAATAGATAGCTGACTCCCTGTCAGCTATCATAGCAGCTAGGGCCCAGGTGAAACAACAGAGGAATTGGTAAGATGAGCAAGAGTGCTGCTTGCACAGTGAGTCTGACAACCTGTGCCAGGGTTGGAGAGAGACACTGAGGACACTCAACATGCATCAAAGCAGAAATCCAGAAACTGCTGAGAGTTCAATATTAAAGTAGACTTACAGCATACCCACCAAGGCTCAGGGAATTCTGTAGAAGACAGGGCAGAAAGAATGTAAGAGCCACAAGGTAGGAGGGAATATATATAGGCATTGTACTACCCACATGACTGGACTGCTGCTCTCACAACTCATAACCTACAACTCCATGGTAAATACCAGCAATCTCACTAAACAGGCCCTGGTGGAGTGGGAGCATGGAGGAGGGAAATGATGGCACAAACACATGATGGATCCATATAAAGTTTCTACTTAATTTAATAAAAAAAAACTCAAGAAACACAGCATAACTTAAAGCAGTGTAATAATGTTCATGCGCAATTGATATTCCTTAGTAGACAGCCACGTGTCTTTAGTTCTCTCTATAAATGTCTTTTCCCAGAAAAAGTGGTACAGCACATGATAATACCTCAAGAACTGAGTAATCGCCTCTCCAAATCTAAACTTGCCACATAAATATAGTACTGTATCTTTACTTCCGTATTTTTTTTCTCTTCTGGCAATTACTACTTTTACTATACTATTTTCTTTCTTTTCATTTTTTTAATGGTGTGTATATATGTGATAAGGATGGAACCCAGAGACTTATGCATGTTAAGCAAGTGCTTTACTACTAAGCTATACTTCTAGCCCAATATTCATTTTCTTTTATGTTCAAATCTCTTCTGTCCCTTCAACTAGAAATTTCTCATTTTCCTAGTCCTCTAATATAATAAGCAAAAAACAAAACTAAATCACAAACTCTCCTCAAGCCAACTGCCCTTGGAATACAGCATCTATGCCTTCATACAAACCATCCTCGAAGAATCATCTCTCTGGATGTCTCCCTGTACTCCCTCAATACCAAGTCAATTACAGCTTAATTCCTGTTTTTTAACTGTCTATTGTCACTTCCATGCAGACATTACACCATGATCATAATCCCCTCTGACTATCCTCTCTAAGATTAAATTGGCTCAATCTCCTAACTCTACTACAGATTAATTTACACTTCTCAATTATAACTCTGAACATTAATAGATTTAACTCTCCAATGAAAAGTACAGCTTAACAGATTGGATCAGAAAACTGGATCCATCCAGTTTTGTCTATAAAAAACCCACCTTACCATTAAAGACAGACACCTTAGGGTAAAAATATAGAAAAAGATATCAAAACAAATGGTAACAGGATAAAAGAAGGTGTGGCTATACTACTATCTGACAAAATAAGACTTGAAGCCAATAGTAATCAAAAGGGATAAAGAAGGCCAATTTATGGGGCTGGAAAAGATTATTTAGCAGTTAAGGCACTTGCCTGCAAAGCCAAAGGACCCCAGTTCAATTCCCCAGTACCCACATAAGCCAGATGCACAAGGAGGAACATGTGTCTGGAGTCCGTTTGCAATGGCTGAAGGTCCTGGCATGCCCATTGCCCCCCCCCCTTCTCTCTCTCTCTCTCTCTCTCTCTCTCTCTCTCTCTCTCTACCTCTTTTTCTTTGTCTCTCTCAAATAAATAAATAAATATTTTTTTTAGAAAAAAGAAGGCCACCTTATATACTCATCAAGGGAACAATTCAACAGGAGTATATTATAATCTAAAGTTATATGCACCAAATACATATTCAAAAAAAATTATAAAGCAAAATCTACTACACATTAAATCAGAAATAAATCCCAGCCAGGCATGGTGGTGTATGCCTTTAATCCTAGCACTTGGGAGGCAGAGTTAGGAAGATTGCTATGACTTCAAGGATACCCTGAGACTACATAGTGAATTCCAGATCAGCCTGGACCAGAGTGAGACCCTACCTCAACCCCCCCCAAAAAAACCCCGCAAAGGAATCCCAATACAACATGACATTTTAATACCTCACTATCATCAATAGATCATCTAAACAGAAAATAAACTAATACCACCATCAATCACATGGAATTAGCAACAGAATATCCTAACTCTACAGAACATATATTCTTCTCAATAGCTCTCAGAACCTTCTCTAAAATACACCATTATGTTAGGACATAAAGCAAGTCTCCATAAATTCAGGAAAACTAATATAGCTCCTTGAATTATATCTGACCATAATACAATAAAGCTAGAAATCAGCAAAAGAAACAACAGAAAATACACCAAGTCCAGGAGACTAAACAATTCACTATTAAACAATTAATAGGTTGTTGAAAAAAAAAATTCTAGATCTGAATACCAATGAAAACATAGCATACAGAAACTTATGGGACAAAATTAAGGCAGTCCTAAGAAGGAAGTTTATAGCACTAAATGCCTATATTACAGAAAATAGATCTCCAATAAGTAAATACCCATTTGAAGGTTTTGGAAAAACAAGGACAGTCCAAACCCAAAAATAGCAGATAAAAATATATAATCAAGATCAGAACAGACATCAATTAATTGGACATGAAGAAAAACAATTTTTCCTCTCCATCCACCCCCTGTCTACTGAATCCTTTCTTCTTTGCAAGTAGTCTCTCTTCTATTTTTTTTAAATTATTTATTTATTTATTTGAGAGCGACAGACACAGAGAGAAAGACAGATAGAGGGAGAGAGAGAGAATGGGCGCGCCAGGGCTTCCAGCCTCTGCAAACGAACTCCAGACGCATGCGCCCCCTTGTGCATCTGGCTAACGTGGGACCTGGGGAACCGAGCCTCGAACCGGGGTCCTTAGGCTTCACAGGCAAGCGCTTAACCACTAAGCCATCTCTCCAGCCCCTCTCTTCTATTTTGATGCATTTTTTCCACCTACTTATGCAGGCTCAGTTATGACTGTGATTTAGCTCTGTCAATCTTTATTTTGTTTGACAACTTCTAAAGCATTTTGTTGCCTATAGCGTTGCTTCTCAAAACTTCATGCCCTGAACTTATCATCACCATACTGTCCAGATTTGCCCTTATTTCATAAGCTTGTTCTCTCTCTTTTAATGGATCTTGTTTCTTTACAACAGCAAGGGGGCAGGTACATTATTGGTTTCCTCCATCTCCACAACACCAAAGACTTTAGTATTTCTCAATATGCTGAGGCCTCCAATTTTATGTCTAATCATTGTAAGTATAACATTTTTATATACAGTTACTACAACCCAAACTCAAAACGTCCATTTAGAAATATCTATTTTGGGGCTGGAGAGATGGCTCAGCAATTAAAAGTACTTCTTTGCAAAGCCTCATGGTACAGGTTCAATTCCCTATTCATACTTATTCATACTTCTATAATGCCTCCCCAGTTTAACAGAAATCAAGCCCCAGTGACTCTACCTCAAAAAAAAAAAAAAAAAATCTAGAATTTAACACCACAAAAATGGACATTACCAGCAACATCAATAATATTGTTAATGAACTAAGTATGCACAGGGCATATATACTGTTCACAATTCCAGGCTTTCGTAGTCAACTAATATCTCCAGGATCTTTTCCATAAGCACCATATGCCAGATCATTACTACAAACAGTACTATCTAATATCATTTAATATTTATAGACTGTTTGCTAAATCAAAATTAACTACCAAATTTTGGCAAAATTTCTCTAAAATTTTATTTCACTTAAAAAATGTCAGTTTCTTTTTCCAAATTATTGCAGTCATTTAGAATTTAATGTTTAAGCTAGCATAACATCCACCAATTAATCAAGCTATTTCTTGTAATTTCAATTCTAAAACATAAGCCCTACCCTTACCTTTTTATCTGAAGTGATAAGTTTAAATGCTTCTGTTACTTGATGGACTGTGGCACCACCACCAACATCAAGAAAGTTGGCTGGAGTCCCTCCATGAAGTTTTATTATATCCATTGTGGCCATAGCCAAACCAGCACCATTTACTATCAAGAGGGGAAGATGACTGGTATAAGGAACAATCGAAGGAAATAAATTAAGCTGAGAAAAGCCAACTTAAACACGAGGTACCGAGACAGCCTATGTTTCCATCAAGGCCAATGTAGTTGAGGTTTGCATTAGCTGCTGCTTTGTCCCTTTCATCTTCCTGGGTCCAATCCTGAAGAGCGAAGATTTTCTTCTGGCGAAAGGCTGAATTTGAATCAAAATTGATCTTTGCGTCCATACACAGCACTTTGAAGGGAAAACAAGAGACTAATCTTAACCTCAAGACAGCGATAATAAACAATAGAATAATCAAACAAAACAATGTTATTTACTGAAAATACTTAAATTTATGTTCACAATGACTTCAGTTTCTTAAAGGAGAATAGTTGAGAATTTAAAGTGGTCCAAAGTTACTGTGTATATATTTATCCCAGCACAGAAGAAAGGAGGGGGCAGGAAGAAGAGGACAACCACAACAACAAAATATGCCTCAAAGACACTATGAAGTCTTAAACCTTTCCAAGAATGACGACCTGTCCATGCTTTTTTTACTAATCCTCTCATCACCACGAACACCGGTGCAACAGTTCTGTCTTTACTAGATCATAAATCCTTTCCAACTTTTCTATCGCCTAAATCCCAATACCTATAATTCCAGCATTTAGAGGTAGTGGACTTCAAAGCCAGTCTTGGCTACATAGTAAGCTCAAGACCAGCCTAGACAATAAGACCCTATCTAATCACCCTCTCCTCAACCAAGGGGAAACAAGAATAGGTTTTATAAAGAATTATGAAGAATAGACAAGAAGAGAAGCAAGGAGAATAAAAATAAGAAAAATAACAACACCCAAGAATGTGTATGGATGACAGGATATAAATTACTTATTAACCACCAACACCTGGGTTTAAACTCCTTATCTCAATTTTCTTTCCTATCATTCTCTCCATTTCAATCAGCTTCTATCTCCAACTCATAACAAAAAGGTTGGTTTTTGTTTGTTTGTTTGTTTGTTTGTTTTTTTACTCCTAATGTTTAAAAATTGTACCCAAGGCTGGAGAGATGGCTTAGCAGTTAAGTTACTGGTCTGCAAAGCCAAAGGACCCAGGTTTGATTCCCCGGGACCTATGTAAGCAAGATGTGCAAAGAGACACATGCCTCTGGAGTTCATTTGCAGTGGCTAGAGGTCCGGATATGCCCATTCTCTCTATATGCCTCTCTCTTTCTCTCCCAAATAAATAATAAAAATAAAACTTTAAATTAAAAAAAATGTATCCAACCCAGGGCATTGTAAATGTTAGGCAAACACTCTACCACTAAGCTGTACTCTGACCAATTGTCTTGGTCCTCTATTGTGGGCCCCGAATCTAACAAAGGGCAGGACGGCCTCCACTTCCCATACATCCTGCCTCATTTTCTCAAGTGATGGAATTACAGGTATATATTACAGGTATATATCACGAAGCTCAACACAAAATGGCTCTAATGAAGGCTATTTCTCTGACTTTATCATTCAGCACTCTATCTCTTCATCACTACAGTCTATTTGTAACAATTTTCATACAGTTCCTCAGCAGACAAAATGTGAGCAGATTCAGCTGCTATACAACACAGACGAGAAGGTGAAACTTTGAGCCCCAAACCAGAGATAGATTCAGCTTGTATAGAGAGGCAGTTACAGAAGAGCAGGCTGTGACCACTGAGGCAGAACTATAGCATGAGATTTTGAAGCTAAGAAATTCTTGCTGCCTCCTCATGCCCCACCTTTATCACTGCGTCGGCATTATGATCACAAGAAGTACTTGGGTAACTTGGGTCAAGTACGGTAGCATCCTGAAGCACACGAAGGACTGGGGAGATAGCTTAGAGGCTAAAGGTACTTGATTGCAAGCCTGCCAGGCCAAACTTCCTGAGTGCACACATAAAGTCAGGTACAAAGTAGCCCAGGCATCTGAAATGCCAATATGCTACAGCAGGAAGTGCACAAACAGCAATAACAAACTAGCAAAAGTCTGTCTCAAAAGAAGGTGGAAGTAGTATGAGAAGAACCACAAGGTTGTCCTCTGACCTCCCATATACAAACATATAAATACATGCACAAATAATAAAAATAGATTTTTGTTTAAAAAAAAAAAGGTAAGCAAAGGTGGGCAGGCCTTTCACATCTGTAGAGACTTAATTACAGGCAGCTCTGCACAGTCAGACTAATTCCTAAAACATCAGAGATAAGGTTATAATTTGCTGGCCTAGGACATTAGATAGGGCATTCTTTAGTCATAGAAATCCTCCTCAGCTGAAAAGGCAATAATGGCCTAAGTAGTTTGAACTGCTGAGACCAGCAAGTCTTTGCCTCCACCTGTGGGAAAAGAAATCCTATCTTCTATCTTCCCAACTAGGAAGTAATAGTGACTGAGGGTATACCTTCTATTTTATTTGATTGTTTATTTTCAGCTTTTAAATTATTCTTAGTATTTTTATACTTTAATGTGTGTCTTTTTCAAAACCCAATGTATAATATTTTCATTACCACTTTTCATAACTCTAAACCATATACTTTATATCCCATTCTTACTTGATCCCCACTTTTCCCCTTCCCCTGCTCACTCTGCTACTTAAATATTGACACATTTAGAAAGAAGGAAGGAAGGGAGGGAAGGAGGGAGAAGGGAAGAAAGAAGAGGGAAGGAAGGGAAGAGAAGAAGTAGGGAGAGAAGGGGAGAAGGGAACAGAATGGGAGAGAAGAGAACAAAGGAAGAAGGAAAATGCATTTTTCCATAAGCACTACCTTAGCAGTGCTGTCTCTGAACCTTATGGAAGAGACAAATTTCACAACTGTCTTTTACTTACCTAGCTAACATCAGGGCTGCTGTCAAACCATTTGATTACTCAGGCAGCAGGCTGCCAACTCCCCTTACCTAACACAAATCCAAGTAAAGATAAACTATCAGAATCAAACCAAAACAGTGTAAGGAGAGGAAAAATTAAAAAGCCGGAAGACACATACATCTCAACAGATGTGCAAAACAAAGACCAAAACTCTCATCCACTGCTAGAACGAGTGTACACCAGTACAGCCTTTATGGAAATCAGTATGGAGGTATCTCAAAAATTAGAAACAGAACTCCCATAGGACCTGTTAGGTCAGGATGGACACCCAAAATGGGAGTCATCAAGGACAGCACAATAGTGACAGAGACATAAGGAAGTGGATTATCCACATTCCTCAAGAAACTGCCCAGCCATTATTCTTTCCTTGCCTAACAATGCTCCCAGGTCATGGTTTCCTGCCTCCTTATTTTGTAAGTCAACTGGTCACTGTTCTGGTCTTGCACCCTAGGTATTTTAAAGGGCTAATGTAATAATCTCCCCTAAAGGAACTTTTCAAAAATCTTTTTATTATTTCTTTTTATTTTTTTGAGAGTTTCAGAGAGAGAAAGAGAGACAGAGAATGGGCACACCAGGGCCTCCAGCCACCACAAACGAACTCCAGACGCGAGCGCCCCCTTGTGCATCTGGCTAACGTGGGTCCTGGGGAATTGAGCCTTGAACCCAGGTACTTAGGCTTCACAGGCAAGTGCTTAACCACTAAGCCATCTCTCCAGCACCAGGAACTTTTTTTTTATTCAACTTAACAAATGAGTTCTTTTCCTTCCCTCACCTTCCCCCAACTGAAAAAGCCCTATAAAGCCCACTACCTGAAAACTGCTCTCGAGAGTCAGCCCTAGAGCTCTTGCTTTTCCTGAATAAAAGCTTTCATATTTGCCTCAGAGTGGTTTGTGTGGTCTTGATCACTCCCAAACCTTACATCTGGTGCCCAGACTTAAACAGGAGGCTTCTGGTTGCCCTCTTAGGCAGCCAGACCTCCATTCCCCTGACCAGACCACCAAGCTGGCACTGACCCTCTGAAGGCTTCATTCAGCCCATATCTGCCTGATTCCTGCTCTCACACCCACCACAATTTGGCAACACTCTTCTTCATCTCCCTCCTCCTTGTTAAGTGACCCTCTCAAGTCAGCCTGTTCTCAGGTTTAATCCCTCCTCATGGAAGCTGTACCAGCACTCCAGGCTACAACCCTCACCAGCTTTTGGGCCCCAACCCCAAGTCTCAAGAAAGACGTACTCTCAACACCTCAGGTCTCTCACTCTCCAGTCTACCTTGCCCTAAGGGGTGTCTTTTGGTTGGGTTATACCTTCTCAGGACACATTCCCCCTCCCTGCTGAGGTCTCATCTTCCACTGTCAGCTGCTTACTCCATCAGGAGCACAGTTGCCTGCCTTGCCCACTAACAGGCTAAAAAGCCAACAGTTGTGACCTGTATGGCCTCTGCCCACGTGGGAGGTACAGGCTCAGGTTACCCTAAAGGACCAGGGGGTCATACTGCTATTCTGCGTAAACCCAGCTTAAGCCCTGGTTCCTTTCTCTAACTCTTGTTTTGCTCTTTCCCTGTCTCCTTAAGAACTTAAGTCCTCTACGACTCTTGGATGACATCATACCTCATTGCCTGATCTTTCTCTGGAACTCTGCCTGGCCACAATATAAGATAGACAATGGGTCCAAATAGCCTGAGAAGGTACTTTTGATTTCCAAATTCTCACTGATTTAAAAACTTCTGCAAACATACAGACAGGTGGTCCTAAATACTCTATATTCAGGCACTTTCCACTCTCTGTGCACAGTGCGCTCACACGTGCTCATGCTTGCTTTCTCTCTCTCCCTCTCTCTCTCCCTCCCTCCCCCCCCCCTCTCTCTCTATCTCTCTCTCGCTCACTCTCTGCTTTACCTGCTCTTCTCACCAGGTCCTTCTAGGCAAGGTCTCAGGAATACACTTTCATTCAGCCCCTCCCCCATACTCATCCTCACTCTCTACTTTTAACCTGGTCGCCACAAATGACCTGGCCCCAACAGCTTCATCTGTCTCCTGTTCTTCTCTGTGGCCCCCCGCCACTACCATCTCTTCTCTTCCTCTGTCCCTTCTTGCCCAGCATACTCATTCTAGCAGGGACGGAATGTACTCTTTACATGAGGTCGCAGACTACTGAAGGAATCATTCACGTTCCCTTTTCCCAAGTCTGATTTACCCCAGATTGAACAACATTTTAAGGCCTTTCACCACTGATCCAACATGCTATACTAAAAAATTTTGCTACCTATCCAGGCCTATGACCTAACCTGATGCCCACTTAACTGATAACATTTTCCCAGATACTTGCTGTCCCCAGGGAGGACCCAGACTGAAAACACCATGCTCCCACTAACAAGGTTTGGTTTTAATCTCCAGAGTTGTAAATAAAATAGAAATTTAAAATGGGAATGCATAGTTTCTGAATGAATATGTGAAAGGGAAATGGTTGTCTGGAGTTCATATGAAAAGTACACTTAAAATTAATGTGTATATATGAGTATGTATGCGGCTCACAGCCCTAAAGCTGCAGAATGATTTCTGTTCTGAGCAGTGCCATTTCATTGTGGGGGATGTTCTCCACCAAGCCCATTATACTAGATGGCATGGCCAACTTTTATTGTTGAATGTCCCCCAGAAGGAACAGTGAAAGTAATTAAGATCACAGGCCAAAAGAAAATGTAAGATTCTCCTACTCTTAAAGAGTTGTAAAATGGCAGGATCAAAAAGCTGCCTTATAGCCCTGAAGAAAAGTCCAAAACAATTCCTGGAATTTAGGAAGGAAAAAAAAGAGGAGGTGGGAGTTATGCTGTTCCCCAGGGGCAAGAAGTAGATCAGGAATAATAAAGTTCTGGGCCAGTCCAGGCAGATGTACCTGTAATGTGTCACTTGGTGCTTTCCCCGGAAAGGCTTGATCTGTAGATGGCCAGATGGCCCTGGGAGTAAGTGTGGCGGGGGGGGGGGGGGCCAACACACAAGTCTCATTGTTGGGCAGAGAGACAAGACACAGAGGTAGCACCTTCCTCACAGACTGTTATAACTGTTGAAAGAACTAAAGGGGCTCACATTTGTAAAATGCTAACAACTGTGCCTTGCTGGATTTCATTAAGCAATGAAAACCATAAATTTGAAAACAATTACAAGAAAGCAGTATATACCCAAAAGGCATCTTTTGTGAGGTCAAAATTCAAAACTATGATAAAAGAAAAGCCAAAACATGGAGGTGGGTTGAAATACATTTGAGATACTTTTTAAAGACTAAGGAAAATAAAGACAACAATAGATAGAATTAAAAGCTACAGATGTACATCAAAATCAAGTCTCTATGGTAGAAAATGGCACAAAAGATCCCATTTAAAACAGCAACCAAAAGATAAAACATTCTAGAAATGAATCTATACAGAGATATGCCCACAGAAATAAAAAACGAACATCATTTAAAAATTAAATATATAGAAAGGGACTTCTAGTTAGAAAATTGTCTAGTATGATGATGTTAATTTTCCCAACTATTTTTTAGAACTAATCCAATTTCAATAAAATATATAATATTTTTAAATCTTACAAATGGATGTTAAAGGTTATCTAGGAATAGAAATGCCAGCATTTGTATATGGTTTGAATGTAACCCTCAAAGGCCCCCAGTGTGGTGGTATTTAGGAAGTGGTAGACAGAACCTTTAGGGAAAAAGGTTAATGCAACCAACTATTGGAGGGTGCTATCTCTGGAAGGATACACATAGTTCACATAGTATTCCTGGGGTGCTGGTTAGTTCCTATAAGAACAGGTTATAATAAAAAGAGCAAGCCTGTTTTATGAATCCTTCTGGTGTTCTGGCATACCACACTACTTCCAAATGTGCTTCACAAATGTAATGTGACAGCCACAAGGCTTTCATCAGAATCTAAACAGGAGGGGCTACCCAACGTGGGATTTTCAGTTCTAAAACCATAAATTAAATAAACATCTCTGCAGACTGAGGAGATGGCTCAGCAGGTAAGCTGCGAGCATGAGGGCCTGAGACTGACTGAGTTCAATTTCGCAGAACCCACATAAACAGCTAGCCATAGCACATATGGCTGTAACCACAGTCCTGTGGTGAGCCAAGACCAGAAAATTGCTGTGGCTTCCAAACTGCAGCTTCTATTCAGAAAGACTCTGCCTCAAGGAAATATGATGGGATTTATGCTAGAGAAATGACACTTGACATTCTCTGGCCTCCAGGTGAATATACATATACACATGCATAAACCAACCACACATCACACACTACACATACAAATCAATCTCTCTTCTACACATATACTACTCAGTATCAAATAGTTACCTACTACACATTAAGTCTACAAACTTATTCACCTTTTAACTGAAAAACTGATATTCTGACCAACATCTCCCAATTTTCTCCACCCCCAACCCTAGTAAACACCCTTCTCCTTTTTAAATATTTATTTATTTATTTGCAAGGTAAGAGAGGACAGACAATGGACGTGCTAGGGCCTCTTGCCACTGAAAATAAACTCCAGATGTATGCGCCACTTTGTATATCTAGCTTTATGTGGGTATTGGGGAATAAGCCTGGGTTATCTGGCTTTGCAAGCAAGTACCTTTAACCACTGAACCATCTCCCCATTTCCCTTCTAACTCTCTATAAGATCAACATTCACATAGTACTTATCTTCATGTCTGATTGTTTTTCACCTAACATAATATACTCCCAAGTTCACCCAAGTTACAAAAAAAAAAGAAATAACTTTCTAAGAAGAAAAAGATAGAAAACTCACATCTATGGAATAAGATGCTTTGATATGACAGGAAGAAGTAGCAAATACCAGTGGGAAAGGTCATGTTATTTTAAAAAATTTGAAAAAGTCAGAATAAAATTTTAATTGAAAAAAAATTAAATTTTTTAAAGATGAAACAATAAAAACAGAATGTACTGCAGTTTCTGATTTTAGGACAAGGAAAACAACTGCAGCATAAAAGCAATGGAAATCAAAATGAAACCTGGCTGTATACAAAAACAAAAAACCAAACAAAATTGAAAGCAAACTTAGACAAATACTCAGATCAAATGATAGAAATTAGCAAACTTAGTAAGAGCCCATAAACATGGAGAAATTATGAAGGATATGTTATTAGACAAATTAAGAAGCAAAATGTATATAGTTTGTAGTATTTTCTATAAATGGGTAATTAAGAATATATTTTTAAATGGCTTACTTAACAAATGAACAGCAGGAAAACATAGTGCCAGGCATGGTGGCACATACCCGTACTTGGGAGACAAAGGCAGGAGGATCACTGAGTTTGAGGGCAGTCTGAGCCTACATAGTGAATTTCAGGTTAGCCTGGGCTACAGTAAAACCCTACCTCAAAAAAAAAAAAAAAAAAAAAAAAAAAAAAAACCAAAGCACCAAACATGAGGACAGAATGAATGAGAATAGCTGAGGGCAGTAGAAGCAAAATCTTCAAGTAAAGGAATAAGATGAGAAAAAAATAATAATAATATGATGGAGAATGGAATTTCAAAGGGGAAAGTGGGGGGGGGATTACCATGGTATATTTTTGTATAATCATGGAAAATGCTAATAAAAACTAAAAAAAAATACTTTGCTACTTTATTTATTTTGGTTTTTGGAGGTAGGGTCTTGCCCTAACCCAGGCTGACCTACAATTCACTGTGTAGTTTTAGGCTGGCCTTGAACTCAAGAGTGATTCTCCTACCTCTGTCCCCTCCCCCAACCACTGTTGGGATTAAAGGCATGCACTAGCATGCATGAAGCATTCTTCATAGTTTTAAATCATATAAATAAATACAAAAATACATATCATATTTATTCAGTTAGTAAGGAAGAACATGTTTTTGTTTTCTTGAACTATAGAAAACTGAATGAAAATCAACCAAAGAGACTGAATTCATTGAACCCATAAGTGCTATATACTATTGTGTGGCATGAACCCTTTCTTGGGGGAAGCCAAGAGTGCTTTTTTCCACATAGACAAAGATACATGACACTCTGAAGGATGATTCCACTGAAGTTCAACCAGGTGCACCTACAAATTTATTGGGTTTCCTTGCAGAGCAGGGGTGAGGAGCTACTTATAAGAGCATGGATAACCACAAAGCAGCTATAGCATCACCAAGTCTCACTCCCAGCATGGACAATGACCTCCCAATAGCTACACAGACGGAGCTCCGATCTTTGACCCTCTATATTCTCTATCTCCCCCGAAGGCCACGAGAACATGTGTGTCATACAACTGTCAAGGGGACACATGAAATATCATATGAGAATCCACTGACCCTCTCTCACCCACTCTTTCGGTGCTGGAATGTCAACCAGCCCCATTATCAAGGTGTGTTCTAGGTGGTCACAGCTGCTTCAGATAAAGATGGCAACTGTTGTTCCTAAGGAACAGTGTCAAACACCATACGGTAAAATTTCTTTGGATGTGATTAAGATAAGGATTCTGAAATTACATTACCCTAGATTAAAAGACACAGAAGCATCTCTGCAAGAGAAAGGCATATGAAACAAGACAGACAGAAGAGAAACTATCTGACCACAAAAACAAATTTCTGGCAAAGCATCTGAATGGTTATTTGAACAGAAAGAGGAAGGGAGAAGGAGAAGGACACTACCTAGAAAAATATGTCTCAAAATGTTGTCACTCACACAATAATCAAAACATAAGTTAAAAATAGTATTATTTGACTGGGTGTGGTAGCACATGCCTTTAACCCCAGCACTTGCAAGGCAGATGTTAGGAGGATCACTGTTGAGTTTGAAGCCACTGTGAGACTACATAATGAATTCCAGGTCAGCTTGAAGAAAAAAAAAAAAAAGGGCTGGAAAGATGGCTTAACAGTTAAGGTGTTTGCCTGCAAAGCCAAAGGATCCTGGTTTGATTCTCCCGGACCCACATAAGCCAGATGCACAAGGGAAAGCATGCATCTGGAATTTATCTGCAGTAGCTGAATGCCCTGGCATGCCCATTCTCTCTCTCTCTCTCTTTCTCTCTCCCTCTCTCCTCCCTCCATCTTTCTCTCAAATAAATGTTTAAAAAAAGATGTCATTTAAAAAAATACTATTTGACCCCCAAAATCCCACCTCTAAGAATCTACATAAAAGAAATTCACTTAGAGTTAACAATATAAATTACAAGTCTTTAAAAACTGTCTTTTGGAAAACACTTAACATTAAAAAAAAATACAGTATAACTAAATGCATAGAGCAAAATATACCAATTGAACAGACAGTATGATCCCAATTACAGAAAAGGTAGAAATCAATTATATGGTAACTAAAAGGGCACTAATGTTACAGGGATTCTAATTTCCTTTATACATGTTTCTTGGCACTTAACAAATTTCCTCTACAAAATATACAATGCCCATCACCAGGGAAAATAATTACTTCTAAATATACATAAATTTAAATGGAAAGAAGAAAACCTTCCTGGTTGGGCGGGGGTGGGGGGTGGGGGGTGGACACAGGCTGTTAATCCCAGCACTGTGGAGGACAATTTAGGAGGATCACTTTGACTTCAAGGCCAGACTGAGACTACATAATGAATTCCAGGTCAGCCTAGGCTAGAGTGAGACCCTACTTCGAACTCCCCCCAAGAAAACTTGAATACATTAAAAAATGTTAATAAGAGACATCTCTCAGCAACAGAATGACTGTTGAAATTCACAGGTGGAAGTAATTCAGAGGATGGAGTGGTTTGATTCAGGTGTCCCCCCATAAACTTAGGTGTTCTGAATGCTAGGTTCCCAGCTGATGGAGATTTGGGAATGCATGCCTCCTGGAGGGAGTGTATTGTTGGGGGCGGGCTTATGGGTGTTACAGCCAGTTTCCCCATTGCAGTGTTTGGCACATTCGCCTGTTGCTATTGTCCACCTTGTGTTGGCCAGGAGGTGATGTCCACCCTCTGTTCATGCCATCATTTTCCCCTGCCATTGTGGACCTTCCCCTAGAGCTTGTAAGCCAAAATCAACCTTTTTTTTTTTTTTTTTTTGGCACAAGCTGTTCTTGGTTGGGTGATTTCTATTAGCAATGTGAACCTGACTGTAACAGTAAAGTGGTACTGAGGAGTGGGATTGCTGCTAGACACCTTGACTATGTGGCTTTGGCCTTTTAGAGCTGATTTTCAAGAGAAATGTGGAAGGATTTGAAACCTTGGCCTAAGAGATGCTGTGCTGTAAGTACAGCTTGATGGACTATTCTTGTCAGAGTTGAAAGACCTAAATGCAGCAAAAACTATGGACTGTGAGGGTTGGCTTATGAGGGTGAGAAAGAGCTTTGCCTGCACTGGGCTAGCAATTTGTGTGAGAAGCTTGCTGTTATGCCCATGTCCTGAAAAGTTGTGCAGGGGTGCTTTGCGTAGAAATGAATTGGTGTGAGCAGAAGGATATGGCACAGCAAGCAAAATCTTTGGGTGAACTGTTGCCTGTTCAGCTGCAATTGAGAGATTACAACCTTTGAGACTTTGATAGTTGACCTTCGCTGGGGCAACAGGAAGAGTGCAGACTCTTTTGAAGGGGCCTGAGTGCTCAAGGAGTCCTGTTCTTCAAAGTCTGCTTTATTCCCCCCATGAATTAATAAATTGGCACCCTACCTGGTATTGTGGAGTATAAGAAATGCAGGAAAGAGAGAGTTTGCAACACAGTCTTGTGTTTTGGAAATGGCCATGGGCAGTGTGAAGCAGGTTTGCTGGATGCCTGCATGGAGACCCCATGAGGCCATGAGGATGAACCGTGGCTTGCAGTAAAGACGCAGTGGAGATGCCAGGACCACGAGATGGCTTCCAAGGAGAGCTGCCGGCCCTGATGAAGTTTTCCGGGACTGTGAGTAGCCTAGCTTGAGGGGTGGAACTAGAATGCCAGAAACTTTTTTGTTTTGTTTTGTTTTGTTTTGTTTTATCGAGGTAGGGTTTCACTGTAGCCCAGGCTGACCTGGAATTCACTATGGAGTCTCAGGGTGGCCTTGAACTCACGGCAATTGGCGATCCTCCTACCTCTGCCTCCCAAGTGCTGGGATTAAAGGCGTGCACCACCATGCCAGGCTAATGCCAGAAACTTTTGCTGCTGGTTAAAATTATCAGACTTAGAGATTTGTCACTAACTAGAGTTGTTGGATTCGAAGCTACAGAATTTGATGTCTTCCCTGACTGTTTTTAATCATGTATTGCTTGAGTATTTCTTTGCTATGCCCAGTGCCATCTTTTGTAGTGTGAAAGTTTATTCTGTGCCATTATGGATTTGGGGGGGGGGGGGCGAATCTTTTGGTATTATGGCTCAGTTAAAAGATCTTGGACTGTGGGGACTTTTAAAGTTGGACTGAAGGCATTGTATTTTACATCATGTATGGATATTAGTTTATGGAGGTTAGGGGAGGAATGTGGTGGTTTGATTCACATGTCCCCCATAAACTTAGGTGTTCTGAATGCTAGGTTCCCAGCTGATGGAGATTTGGGAATTAACGTCTCCTGGAGGGAATGTTTTGTTGGGGGCGGGCTTATGGGTGTTATAGTCAGTTACCCCTGCCGGTGTTTGGCACATGCTACTGTTGCTATTGTCCACCTTGTGTTGGCCAGGGGGTGAAGTCCACCCTCTGCTCATGCGATCGTTTCCCCCACTCCCATCATGGAGCTTCCCCTTGAGCTTGTAAGCCAAAATAAACCTTTTTCCCACAAGCTACTCTTGGTTGGGTGATTTCTACCAGCAATGCGATCCTGACTGCAACAGAAGGGTTATGTTCAATATTAACTGTCCTCTCTCAAGTTATATAATCAGAAAAATAATATAACATGGTTTGCAAAAGTAATTATTGTCAGGCGTGATGGTTCATGCTTTTAATTTTAGCACGTGGAAGGAGGAGGTAGGTGGATCACCATGAGGCCACCCTGAGACTACATAGTGAATTCCAGGTCAGCCTGAGCTAGAGTAAAATCCTGCCTTGAAAAATGAAAAAAAGTAATTATTTACTAAATGCATTTTTAAAATATGTAACAGCTCCTCACTCTTCAAAAAAGTTCAAATATGAGCTGGAGAGATGGCTTAGTGGTTAAGGTGCACACCTGAGAAGCCTAAGGACCCAGGTTCGATTCCACATAAGCCAGATGTACATGGTGGCACATGCATCTGGAGTTCGTTTGCAGTGGCTACAGGCCCTGGTGTTCCCATTCATTCTCTCTCTCTCTCTCTCTCCTTTCCTCCCTCCCTCCCCCTCTCTATCTAATAAATACATAAACAAAAATAAAATCTTTTTTAAAAGTTTAATTATTTTTTTTAAATTTTATTGATTGATTGATTGATTTTTTGAGGTAGGGTCTCACTCTGGTCCAGGCTGACCTGGAATTAACTATGTAGTCTCATGGTGGACTTGAACTCATGGTGATGCTCCTACCTCTGCCTCCCAAGTGCTAGGATTAAAGGTGTGTGTCACCATGCCCAGCCAGCCATATGTTATGTTTTATTACAAACTACTTTTATTATCACAAAAGAATTCATTCATTCTTTACACTATCATATAAATGCCCAAACAAAAATGTATTTATTTAGTAAAGAACAAAGGTAATCGGAAGTATAAAAGTGAAAAATGGATTACAAATACTTAAGGAGAATAAATTACCCAGAGACTTGAAACAAAATCAAATAAATTACAACAAAAGAAGTACTTAATACAAAACATCAAGAAAAGCTGAAGACTATTAAACACTAGAATAAAGCAACTTACACTTATAAAACATAGTAGAAAGCATAATGATCAAAATCTGATTTGTCACTGAAGCATCTCTAAATGGTACAACCATTAAAGTGACATCAGAATACTTCTTTACAACACTGTAATCAGGTCACCAACTAAGTCAAAAGCACAACCCTAATCCTACTTCTCTAGCAGTTAAAAATAGTAAAATGACCTTAGTGTGTGAGTGTATCTTGTTACACACCCAAGAGTCATGAAGAACCAGATGGGTAATTTCTCCAAAAGAAAGCTAAGTACTTACCATATCCCTCAATACTCCAGCCCAAAAGGACCTCCTTCAGTGGGGAAACTGTTCATCATCTGTGCTATCCAGTATGGTCACCACATGTGCTTATGGAACACTTGAAATGGGACTAATGTGACTGATGGTCACCAAATTAGACAATGCTACTCTAATCTGTGTGCATAAATATTTGTCTTAATGGGTTTCTTTCATATTTATTCACATTCAATTCATCATAAGCTTCTACAAAGGAATAAGTTCACTTCCTTTTGAGTAAACATAACAAATACCTAAAAAATGCAGATACTTTACCATCTCCATCTGAATCTTCTACCATTGGATTTATTTCTACCATGGTTGCATCATATTTCAGAAAAAGGTTATAAAGCTTCATCATGTTTTCTGCTGCAGAATCCACAACAGAAGATGGAAATCCCATTTTCTGTGCAAGCTGAAAAAAAAATTTAGGTAATAATTTCCATAGTATGCCCAGTAAGCATTAAAATACCACAAACAAAAAAACTATCATTTAAAGTTTTCATTGTAAAGATAAGCATAAGTCACTTCTGAAGCAATCACTGAACCAGATCCATTACTGTTTTAAACAGAACAAATAAGAAAATGATTCAGACAATTTGAGGGCTTGCCATTCACACTTATTAGAATTCTAGTGCTCAATCTATAGCTTGCATCCTGTCTCCATGCTTATGACCCACATAAACTGAAAAAGAGGCTTGTAACATTAAAACTCCACATTAAAAATGGACTTTTAATCCACTTGGCACTTTTAGAGTGCCATGCAGCATTAAAAAAAAAAAAAGTGGATTGATAATTACAATGGTTTAAACAATGGCTAAAATATTAAGTCATTGTATTTTACACCTTTTGTGTAATTTAAAAAATGTCTACCAAAGAAGCAGCATAAAAGATTATTAAAAGCCACAGGTTGACACATCATGCACACATTTTGTCCCCCACAGAATTATTGACCGCTGCTCCTACAACGCATAAACCACAACCCCATAGGGAATACTTGCAACCCCACTGAGGAGTGACCCCAACAGAATGGGGGTAGGGACAAGGGAAAAGAGGGTACTAACACACGATGTATCCATAAAAAATTTGTTGGTAATAATCATAAGAAAGAAAGAGTCTACCAAACAATGAGAACACAAGAATTCAAATGAGTATTAACACTTAATACATGCTGTACAGACCCCAAAGGTAAAAGTATTTAAGCTTCTTTAGTAGAAGAGTTACAGTTCTCAGCAGAAATTCCGTTAATAAATATCTGCAGAATTTTTTAAACATCAAAATAAAGATCCTCCCTAACCCAGCAGTTCTAGTTCACAAAATTTGTACAGAAACAAATATCCATCACTTCCAAAGTTCTGTAAACAATTCCAAAACACAGAAGTAGAAGATGATGATGCTCTGGGGTGCAAATAATCCTTTGTCTTTTGAATTACTCTCAAAAGCTGCAACACATTCTTTTTACTTTCAGTAATAGAAAAATCTTAAAATTCTTTGAAGGTGACTATGCTTTATGAGGATTCAAGTAGCAAAAACAGTACAGTAGATACCAAACAAAGGAATGTAATTTTTAGCTAAGATATACTTTAAATAAAGAGTAGTAAAACATAAGGTTCTACTTTGCTACAAGACTAGATCACAACTCATTAGTTTTATTGACTTGAAAGACTTAAAAATCTAATATAACTATTATCAATCCAATGTGACATTAATTTGCCAAGCACTGTGCAAGGCATCAAAATGCTTATTTTAGCATATTAGCTTATTTTATTCTGAGCATATTATTCTTTCAAGTATTCTTATAAATCAAGTATTTTCTTTCTCATTAAAATTTCATTCTCACCCACACTTCTCAATCAAATTTCTGTCCCTCTGAAACACACCATTGAAATGTTTCCCTATCTCCTTTGAGCCTTGGGTCACATTTTGCTTTTACTACACTTCAGCCCTATTAAGCATTGTTTTCCCAATAACTAATGGTTAATTTCAAGCTTAAGATGAACCATTCATGTTTATACCCAAGCCAAACAATGTAACTTATTTTCAGACCTAAACCCAACCATTTAATCAATCATTACAAATATTACCAAGCAGCTATCACATGACAAAGTATTAAATTCTATGGTTGATCTGGAGGAAGCAGAGGTGTGGACCAAGAAGGCACTAAAGGACAGTACAGAGTACCAGAGAAATTATAAGCAAAATTTATTGTGTACGTATATACTAAAAGAAAATCCATATAATTCATGAGATTCTTAAGTATCCATATATGTTCCCAAAATAAAGCAATTGATTCATCATTAAGACATAGGATACTTCCTACCTGCATGTACAATTTATAGGTATTAAAGAAAACACCAGTACACATTCTTTTTACTTTCAGTAATAGAAAAATCTTAAAATTCTTTGAAGGTGACTATGACACAATCAGGATATAAAATGGAAAAACAATCATTGATAATCACCACATACGATAAAAAAAAAAAACAAAACTAAAATAGAAAGAACTTGTTGTGGAAAAGGAGACTTATAAATTATAAAGGGATCTATATCAGATCAATCACAATGAAAGAACCCATAAGTAAATTATAAAAGAAATGATAATTTGAAATAAGAAATTTTGAGTGACTGGATGTATATGAAGACACTAGAGAATTATTTTTAAATGTTACTAACTACAATCATGATACAGTGGCCCTTTTTTTAAAAAATCTCTCTTTTAAAGATACCTAGTGAAATATTTGTAAACAAGATTAATTTGTCTTGAATTTTGAGTATGACAATCACTTAAATTTTTACAAATTATTTTTGCTAAGCTATAATTATCTACTTAAAAACTAAAAGCATTTCAGAGTACAACATACTGAGACAGCTTGTTCCTTTTTGATGCCTTCCATGATATCAACAGGTTCTTTAACTATGGCTTCAGGGTTTTCAGCAGCAACATCTTCAATGTTAACACCACCTTGTGCACTTCCTATTAACACAGGACCCTAGCAAAGGAGGAAAAAAAAAAAAATCTAGATTTTATTGTAGGTTCTTCATAAAGTTTTAAAACCTACCTGTGCACAACATCTCTGTTCTTTATTTTAAAACATTCTTGATAATTTATTTTTCTATATCCAGCAGAGTGCCCCCTCACAAACACTCAACTAAAACAATGGGAAGGAACCAAAAGAGATAATAATAAGATAATGGCTTACTTGCAAGAAAAAAGGATCAAATACACAAAAACTTATACCAAATACGTAAAAATAATCAAATGAAGGAAGTAGAATCTATGCATGTTTCATTCAAACTGAAGGCACTACAGTATTGCTGGAAGTAAATACATTAGAAAATTATGGAAACACTGCCCATTCAGGCACTGTCACACCAGCAGGCACTGCCGGCTGATGCCACTCACTCACTCATTGCTACTGGAAGTCAACGACTGCAATGGCTAGATTGCATAAACAGAGAATACTAGCTAAGCACCAGCATTCACCTGTCTCTGCTTTCTGGCTGAAGATCCAATGTGGCCAGCTGCTTCATGCTCCTACCACCATTTCTTTCCTATTAGCAATCAAGAGCCATGAGTTTGAGGTCACTATGGGCTACAATAAAAGTTCCAGATCAGGGCTGGAGAGATGGCTTAGCGGTTAAGCGCTTGCCTGTGAAGCCTAAGGACCTCAGTTCGAGGCTCAGTTCCCCAGGTCCCACGTTAGCCAGATGCACAAGGGGGCACACGCATATGGAGTTCGTTTGCAGAGGCTGGAAGCTCTGGCGCGCCCATTCTCTCCCTCTCCAGTGTCTGTCTGTCGCTCTTAAATAAATAAATAAATAAATAAATAAATAAAATTAATAATAAAAAAAAAGTTCCAGATCAGCCTGGGCTAGAGTAAGATCCCACCTGAAAACAAAATAAAATAGCACACAAAGTGGAAAATAGTATCTCCAATCACAGATGAGATGATCTTATTCATAGAAAATTCTGCAGATCTCACACACATACACATACATACACACACTGATTTTAACAATATTGAAAAGTAAAAAACCAAAAAGAAAAAATCAATGACATTTCAAATACTAACAATAAATCTGAAAAGGAAATAATCCCATTTGCAACAGCATCAAACAAGAAAATACTTAAAAATAAACTCAGGGACTAGGAAGATGACTCAGCTTTGCTTCCAAAACCTGCAGGCCCAGGTTCAATTCCCAAGCCAACCACACGAGCCAGACACAAGATCAAGGCCAACTTGAGCTACACAGTGAGTTCAAGACCAGCTACATAGTGAGACCCTGTCTGAACTAAACAAACAAAACAAAGTTCTAGAGGTATTACACAAAGTGTGCACTTAATTCTTTTTAAAAAATTTTATTTATTTATTCGAGAGCAAGAAAGAGAGAAAGAATGGGCACACCAGGGCCTCCAGCCACTGCAAATGAACTCTAGAAGCATGCGCCACCTTGGGCATTTGGCTTACGTAGGTCTTAGGGAATCAAGCCTTGAACCAGGGTCCTTAGGCTTCACAGGCAAGCTTTTAACCACTATGCCATCTATCCAACCCAAAGTGTGTATATAATTCTTATGTGTGCACTATACACTCAAAAATAGGCAACACAATAAAATTTCTGCTATTTGATTTGAGCATAACACAACAATTCTAAGCTTCAGGAGAGCTGGCAAAAAGGCTCAGCAGCTTAAGGCACTTGCCTACGAAGCCTAGCAACCGACCAATGCCCATGTAAAGCCTGAGTTACAAAGTGGCACATGTCTCTGAAGTTCATTTGCAGTAGCTGGAGGCCCTGGTGCACCCACTCATATTTCTCTCTCTCTCCTCTTGCAAATAAATAAAATATTAAAAATAGAAAGAAGGGCTGGAGAGATGCCTTAGCGGTTAAGGTGCTTGCCTGCAAAACCTAAGGACCCATGTTTGACTCTCCAGATTCCACATAAGCCAGATGCAGAAAGGCAAGTGGAAGGTCATACATGTCCACTAGGTGGTGCAAGTGTGTGGAATTCAAATGCAATGGCTAAGGCCCTGGTGCGCCAATTCTCTCTCTTCCTCTCTTTCTCTCTCATCCTCTTGCTCTAAAACTTAAAAATTAAAATTAAAAAATTAAATAGGAATAAAAATAAAAAGGCTCTAGACAACCTTACTCTACTGAGAACAAACAAAAGTTTGTGTTTAGGATTCTTCATTTGGCTAGTTGTGATGTGTATCCTCTGGCAAAAATAAAGCTGTGAGCATTAATACAGAATTTTCTTGGGTTCTGTAAATAGTCTTGGGGATTATAAAACTAGAAAGGATGTCAGAAGTGAGGGTAGCCTGGGGAACTAAAACCTGAGGCTGGTGTCTGGAGCACTCATGTGAATGACTATATCCTTAACTTCTGAAGTTTGGCCCAACTCTGGATACTTGGTATCAAAACTTTTCCAACACATTCCCTCCCAAATGTTTTTTTCTTTTCTTCTAAAATTTAGAAGAGAAAGGATGACCTAGTCTAAGGAAAGAAAATGTCTAAAATGTTAGTCTAATTTTAAGTTCCTTTATGAATTTCAGATGAAGATATTCTTCCTTTCCTCCCTAGTAAGGCAGTTCATAATTATAAGATGCTAGATACCTAAAAACCCGAGATTCAGAATTAAGAAAAGCCTGTTCAATTGCTATCATGCTACTTAAGCAGAATATAAAGTTTTAATATTTTGTTTTAGTTTTACTTTTTTTTTTGTATCAACTGATAGAAATGAAAACGTCACAAAGGCAGCACCACTAAAGGGAAAGAGAGTATCCTCTTAAAGTTTAAGTTGCCAGCAGGGTAAAGGCTAAAATAGAACATAAGAAACAATTATACATTAAAGAAAGTGAGGAGCTTTAATTTATACTTATTCTATGATCACTTGTATAGGCAAAAGTCTTTCAAATGATAAGTACAAGTTTTCATTAAAAAAAAATCACTGGGCTGGAGAGATGGCTTAGCGGTTAAGTGCTTGCCTGTGAAGCCTAAGGACTCCGGTTCGAGGCTCAGTTCCCCAGGTCCCACGTTAGCCAGATGCACAAGGGGGCGCACGCGTCTGGAGTTCGTTTGCAGAGGCTGAAAGCCCTGGCGCGCCCATTCTCTCTCTCTCTCCCTCTATCTGCCTTTCTCTCTGTGTCTGTCGCTCTCAAATAAATAAATAATTTAAAAATTAAAAAAAAAAAAATCACTATAGCCAGGTATGGTGGGACACCTTTAATCCCACCACTCAGGAATCAGAGGTAGGAGGATCACCATGAGTTTGAGGCCACCCTGAGACTACATAGTGAATTCTAGGTCAGAATGGGCTACAGCTAGACCCTACCCCAATAAATAAATAAGTAAATAAAAAACAAACAAAACAAAATCACCATATTAATTTAATTTTTAAATCTTGGTAACAAATTTTCAAGACAATTTAGTAATATTGAAAATAGCTAAACATTCAAATTAATTATTGTTTTCACTTTTGTAACCTAAACTCTTTCTTTTTTAGAACTGTTTTATCACATTTTATATCTATCTGCTTCAAACAAACTAAAATCTGACATAGTTAAATATGCCATTCATTTTCATTTTTACTAGAAAAATACATTTATATAACAAATGCAATTTAATATATTAGATTTATCTCTGGCCCACAGTACTCAACAGGCACTAAGCAAATGCTAATAAATGTGATTCAACCAAAGTGACAGAGTGGGTAGAGTGACTGTCTTTGCTGCTTTGGTATGTCATCACCGTGGTAAATGTGTGCCCAAGTATCCTGATGTGATAGGTACTAGAGAAAACCAACAGAAACTACAGTTAAAACATGTATGTAACAAAAGTAGCCTTGGTTGGCCTGGTACTTGCTATGTAGCCCAGGCTGGACTTGAACTTTCAGAATCCAACTGCCTGCCTCTGTCTCTGAGTGCTGGGAATCATACATAGGCATAATCATGTATTAAGTTTTGCTGGTTTTTCAAGGTAGGGTCTCACTCTAGCTCAGGCTGACCTGGAATTCACTATGTAGTCTCAGGGTAGCCTCAAACTCACAGTAATCCTACCACTGCCTCCCAAATGCTGGGATTAAAGGCATGCACCACCTGGCTCATGTATAAGATTTTAACTGAACTAAAAATGTTCTTTTCTCATTAGCTTTAGTTCTTGACTAGCTTGGCTTTACCACAGGGCTATGTCCCCAGCTGCTGATTGCTTTTTTGTTTGTTTGTTTGTCTTTGTTTGTTTTCTGTTTAGCAGAGACCTATCCATAGCATTTCCCAAAAGTTGGCGATAGCCCCAAAAGTATAACTAAATGCTACACTGTTCTAATTTGGTAATATCAAGAATATTATAATTTGCTAGTCTGATATGTAGAGGGAGTGTCTCTCAAAAAAAAAGACAAAATAAATAATGTAATGTCTTCGGCCAGTTTTGTTATTATAGTATTTCAATCTGAATTACTGTAATTGTATAATTGTATATTATGTTTTACAACTACAATAAAAACAATTTCCATTAGTAAGACTCAAATAGTTCTCTGAAAATTCAAGTTCTTATAATGAACTCAAAGTTGATCTCTCTGGGGACAGGAGAATGGCTCAGCACTTAAGGGTGTTTGCTTGCAAGGCCTTATGGCCTAGATTCATTCCCTATTACCCACATTTAGCCAGATGCAGAGAAAGGCACATGCATCTGAAATTTGGTTGTAGTGGCAGGAGGCCCTGGATCATCAATTTCTCTTTCTCTCTCTCCTTGCAAATAAACAAATGATAGATACAGAAGCTGGAGAGATAGTTCAGTGGTTAAGGCATTTACCTGCAAAGTCTAATGAACTGGGTCCAATTTCCCAGTACCCATGTAAAGCCAGATGCACAAAGTGGTGCATGTATCTGGAGTTAGTTTATAGCAGCTGAAGGCCCTAGCATTCCCATTCTCTCTATCTCTCTTTTCTCTATCACTACCTGCTTGGAAGTTAATGAATTAATAAAAAGAAATATCAGGGCTGGAGAGATGGCTTAGCAGTTAAGCGCTTGCCTGTGAAGCCTAAGGACCCCGGTTCGAGGCTCGGTTCCCCAGGTCCCACGTTAGCCAGATGCACAAGGGGGCGCACACGTCTGGAGTTTGTTTGCAGAGGCTGGAAGCCCTGGCGCGCCCATTCTCTCTCTCTCCCTCTACCTGTCTTTCTCTCTGTGTCTGTCGCTCTCAAATAAATAAATAAAAATTTTAAAAAAATTAAAAAAAAAAGAAATATCATTTGAAAAGTAAATGCTATAGATAAAAATGAATAAAATCTATCTCAAATTGTTCAGGCATTTACACCATGCTTCTGGTGACAACAAAAGGTAAACATGGGGGGCTGGAGAGATGGCTCAGTGGCTAAGGTATTGCCTGCAAAGCCAAAGGATCCTGGTTTGATTCTCTGGGACCCATGTAAAGCCAGATTCATAAGGGGACGCATGCATCTGGAGTTTGTTTGCAGTGGCTGGAGGCCCTGGTGTGCCCATTCTCTCCCTCTCCCTTTCTCTCTCTCTCTCTTTCTCTCTTACAAATAAATAAATAAGTTATTTTTTTTTAATAAAAGTAAACATGGGCTGGAGAGAGGGTTCAGTGGTTAAAGTACTTGCCTGCAAAGCCCAATGACCCAATAAAGCAAGATGCACAAGGTGGTACATGCATCTAGAGTTTATTTGCAATGGCTAGAGGACCTCTCTGTCTGACTCCTCTCTGTGAGCAAAGAAAGGAATCCAATATTCTAAAAAGTAAATGTATAGCTAATGATCATTAGGTGCTGATATATAATAAATCAAGTAGGGACAGAAAATGTAGTAAAAATAAGGAAATTTTTAACATACAATTTCAGCAAACTTATGTGGTTAAGATTAATGTTATGTAATTTCTAAAATAACTTTTAAAATTAAATTTAGCTAGGTGTAGTGGTGCACACCTTTAATCCCAGCACTCAGCTCGGGAGGCAGAGGTAGGAGGATCGCTGTGAGTTCAAGGCCACCCTGAGACTACAGAGTGAATTCCAGGTTAGCCTGAGCTAGAGCAAGACCCTGCCTCAAAAAACTAAAATAAAAAAATTAAAAAAACCCCTAAATCTGCCATGTAGAAAAACTTATTAAAATTTTTCATCTAAAAGATTACCTTTTAATGAGTTTTTGCTACCACCTAGTGTTATACTTTAAGAAATACTTTCATATAAAAGTTACAAAATATGCTGGGTGTGGTGATTCATGCCTTTAATCCCAACACTCGGGAGGCAGAGTGGATCAGTCCAAGATTGATGCCACCTCCAGACTACACAGTGAATTCCAGGTCAGCATGGGCTAAAGAGTGAGACCCTACCTCGAAAAACAAACAAAAAAAGTTACAAAATACTTTTTATTAACCAAACATTACTAGAAAATTCAATCGTAGGGGTAAAAAATAAAGAGGAAAAAAATGCTTTTTAAAAAAAACTTTTCTGGGCTTCAAGGTAACTAGGAGCCATGCCAAACCAGCCTAGGGAGGAATTAAGCAAAACCACAGAAAAATACAGTCTTCTTCTGAAAAGTGAAGCTGTATAGGTTCTTCTTAGACAAAAGTGGGAGAACTAAAGAGAGACTATGATCCACCAGAAGAAAGAAAACCAAATTCAAGAACAATACAAAGGTGTCTAATGATCCAACTTCTATTTAATATACTACTGGAAGTCTTAGCTATAGCAGTAAGGCAAGAGACACTTATAAAAGGGATACAAATTGGAAAGGAAGAGATCAAATTATCATTATTTGCAGATGATATGATTCTATACATAAAAGAGCCTAAAGATTCTACCAACAAATTGTTAAAGCTAATTAGCACTTTTAGCAACGTAGCAGGATACAAAATAAATACATAGAGATCGGTAGCTTTCTGATATACTAACAACAAACATGCGGAGGAGGATGAAAAATCTCTCCCATTCACAATTGCCTCAAAAATAAATAAATAAATAAAGTACCTTTGAATAAGCTTAACCAAGAAAGAGAAGGATCTCTACACTAAGAACTTTAAAACACTCAAGTGAGAAATTGAAGAAAATAGAAGAAATTTCATGTTTTTGGATTGGAAGAATCAATATTGTGAAAATGTCAATCTTACCAAAAGCAATCTACACATTTAATACAATCCCCATTAAAATTCCAATGGCAGGGACTTCCGGGTAAGATGACAGCATAGGAGCCACTCCAAACCAGCCTAGGGAGGGATTTAAGCAAAACCCCAGCAAAATAAACTCTTCTTCTGAACAGTAAAGGAGTATAGGTTATTCTTAGACACAGCAAAGAAGCCAGAGAGACCAAGACTCAAGAGAAGGGAGGAAAATGTACCACTGAGACCTCGGTCCGCAATCAGCACACACCCGCCGCGCAGTCCCATCAGACATGCCAGGTGGTGGCAGCAGCAGCAGCAAAGACCAAGCAACAGATTTTCCCCCCACCATCAGAACTACAGACCTCTGGCATTAAGCCCCCAGTGATAGCATAGCTGATCAGAGCTCTAGCTCCACAGCACAACACTGAGGGATCGAGGTGGGCACTCAGCATTGGTGAGATTGGAAGCCACCCCAAAAGTTAATGAGGCTGACTGACAAAGTTGCAGAAGACACAAGGAAATGAAAAGATATCCATGTTCTTAGATTAGAAGAATCAGTATTGTGAAAATGTCAATCTTACCAAAAGCAATCTACATGTTTAATGCAATCCCTATTAAAATTCCAATGGCATTCAAAGGAATAGAAAAAAAATGCAAAATTTCATTTGGAAGCAGGAAAAACCTCAAATAGCCAAAACAATTTTGAGCAACAAAAATAAGGCCGGTGGTATCACCATGCCCAATTTTAAGCTATATCACAAAGCCATAGTAACAAAAACAGCATCATATTGGCACAAAGACAGACATATAGATCAATGGAACAGAACAGAGGACCCAGATGTTCATCCATGCAGCTATAGCCACATGATTTTTGACAAAAATGCCCAAAAAATTCATTGGAGAAAAGACAGCCTCTAAAAATAGATTTGCCATATGATCCAGCTATAGTACTCCTAGGCATATATCCTAAAGACTCTTCTCACTACCTTAGAGATACTTGCACAACCATGTTTATTGCTGCTCTATTCACAATAGATAAGAAGTAGAACCAGCCTAAATGTCATCCACAGATGAACGGATAATAAAGATGTGGTCATCTACACAATGGAATTCTATTCAGCAGCAGAGAAAAATGAAATTATGAAATTTTCAGGGAAATGGATGGATCTGGAAAGGATTATTCTAAGTGAGGTAACCCAGGCCCAGAAAGCCAAATATCGCAAGTTCTCTCTTAAATAACGGTATATCCAGAAGCCATAGATTGTTACTAGAAAATTTTCAGTACCTGGGATGGGATACTTCCCAGTGAGCAGTAAACTGGCCAGGGAGGTCCCTTTGCCTCCAAGACATTACAGGCTATTGGCAAGGCCCTTGGTTCCCCGTGAGAAAGAGATGGGAAGATCCTATTGCTGAAGACTTCACATGACTGAAAGGCAAAGTCACTGAGAAATCAAGTTGGTGCTGAGCAGAAAACCTTCTTCCTCTAGCCCAGCCGACTGAAAGCTGCACTTTATGCACTCTTATGAGAGACAAGTCAGCAGCGGTGAAAACAGTGGCAGCCTCAAGTCTGACCAGACAGGCCAAATGAATGAATGAGTGCAATAGTGACATGTCTGCTCTGGAGGAAACTAACTGTTCTCTAATTGGACTAAAGGCCTACTCTATGGAAGGGAATACATGCCTGGTACAGAAAACCTAATCAAAAGCCTATGGCAGGAGAGGTCATGAGCCTTAGGGGTATAAAGCCTACTTTTGTCTGGATAAATGTATATATTATTCTCACCAAACTACCCTGAAAGCACTACACTTAATTTTCATATTCATATATTACTACTACTCTCACTTGGTTAGAAAAGCTTCCCTTTTCAGATGGCTATGACCACTGGGATAACCCAAAAGGCAACATAGTGCTGAGAAGTGAAGGAGGAGTGTCCAGCACTGAAGCATCTTTATCACACCCTCCAAGGCTCAGGGTCCATTGTGGACGAGGTGGCGAAAAGAATATTTGAGTGAAAGGAAGGGCACTGCTCCTTACAATGCAACTGCCCAGACAGAAGTTGACCTCAATATCCATGACCACTCAGTGCCTAACAACATCTTCACAAGACCCTCATAATAGGAAGAAAAGATGATGACATCAAGATAAAAGAGAGACTAACAGAAAGAGGGAGGGGATATGATGGAGTTGTGAATGGCAAAGTGGGGGAGCGATGGAAAATATCATAGTTTATTGTCTATAAATATAGAATGTGTCAATAAAACAAAATTTTTTTTTTTAATTTTTCAAGGTGCTTGCTGGCAAGGCCAAAGGACCTAGGTCCAATCCTACAGTACCACTGTAAAGCCAAATGCACAAAGAGGCGCATGGGTCTGGAGTTCATTTGCAGTGGCTAGATGCCCTGGCATGACCATTCTCTATCTGGCCTCTCCCCATCAAATAAATAAATATGCTTAAAGTTTTTTATATAGATAATTATTTCATGACTCCTAAAATTTATTATACCCAATGAATAATAATTTTATGCATCAAGTCTTTACCACGGCTTACAAACATTTAGTTTGTTTCAAACAAGCTTTTAAAAAATAAATGAACTCAAAAAGCCAACTAATTAGCACAAAATATTCTCTCCAATTATTAGTGTTGTGAACAAATTTTCCCTCAACTTGATGCCTACATTCAATACTAGTATTTTAGGTTCCACAGAGAAAGATATCATGGTTAATGCCCCTGGAAACTGTACTGCTAGACTAAGAGTATGACTCAGCATGTAAGAAGACGGGCTGCTCAAGCACAGGGAACTGAGTTCAGTCCCCAGCATGCATATTAAACAAGTCAGACATGACTGTGCACACTTGTGACTTCAGTGCTGAGGGGGCTGAAGGCAGGAGGATGACTGGAGTGTGCTGGTCAGTCAGTCTAACTGAAATCTAAGTTCAGTGTGCATCCATCTCAAGGAGATAAAGTGGAAGACAACACTCCATGTCCTCCTCTGGCCTCCACACATGTACGCTACACACATACTACACAAACACACACACAAAGAAACACACACACAAAACTATATTGTTTACTACTTACTCTCACATTCAACTTATAAAACACCAAATCACTTAGTGAAGTAAAATCAGATATAACAAAAATAAAATATAGAAAATGTAACAAGTGGGGAAAAAAAGGTGAAATCATAGATACACATGTTCTTAGTTTTATTCAGAAACTTCCTTTTTGGTAAGAATATTTTATACACTAGAAATTATTTCTCAGTCTACAGACTCCACAGGTGACTTGAGCTCATCTTAATGAATTAACATATTGGAAATCCCATGAAATGTATTACAGCAAGATTTTTTTTCTTATAACTTTTTAAAAATTATGTCAGTTGCCCTCTTAGCACAGTGGGCAACATGTCAGTTAAATAAAGTCACATTATGGGTGGCTAGAGGGCTCAGTAGTTAACGTGCTTGCCTGCAAAGTCTAAGGACCCAGCTTCAGTTCCCCAGTACCCACATAAAGCCAGACGAATGAGGTGGTACATGCATCTGGAGTTCATCTGCAGTGGCTAGAAGCCTTGGCACACCCATTCTTTCTCTCTCAAATAAATAAATAAAATAGTTTTAAAAATCACATTATGTTACTTTCTAGCATATTCCATACCAGTTTTCAGGAATAACAAATTCTGTGTGTAGGTTATGAATTGTACTTTAGCTCCTTCCCATATAAATAACATTAAACTTTTGAAATTTAGTAACAAATCTTAATGTATCATGTCTAATATTACTCACTTGAAATGACCTTTCCATTGTTATTGCAAAGTAGTATTCTCTCCTGGGATACTTTCGCTCACAGATCAAAACTTGATTGCATATTCTGCCCTTTGATCCCGTTTGCTTGGTAACCAATTTTTTCCCAATCATCTGTGAGGAAACAGCTTTTGCTTCTTCAGGACTAAAAGAAGAAAGAGAATACAAATTCTTCTGTTTCCCAATTTAGAAAATTCCACGCCATAGCTGAAATATTAACACTTAAATCTTAGTATTTTCAATAATTTGCTAATCTTTAGTGATTTTTTTCTTTAGCAAATTAACATAGTAGCCAGGCGTGGTGGCGCACGCCTTTAATCCCAGCACTCGGGAGGCAGAGGTAGGAGGATTGCCATGAGTTCAAGGCCACCCTGAGATGACAGAGTTAATTCCAGGTCAGCCTGGACCAGAGTGAGACCCTACCTCAAAAAAAAACAAAAAAAAAAACAACAAAAAAAAATCTCATCTTTGGGCTGGAGAGATGGCTTAGCGGTTAAGCGCTTGCCTGTGAAGCCTAAGGACCCCGGTTCAAGGCTCGGTTCCCCAGGTCCCACATTAGCCAGATGCACAAGGGGGCGCACGCGTCTGGACTTCGTTTGCAGAGGTTGGAAGCCCTGGCGCGCCCATTCTCTCTCTCTCCCTCTATCTGTCTTTCTCTCTCTGTCTGTCACTCTCAAATAAATAAATAAGAAAATTAAAAAAAAATTAACATAGTAGGCCATATAGATGGTTCAGTGGGTTAAGAGTGCTTGCTATATAAGCATGAAGATGTGAATTCAGTCCTTGGCACTTACATTTAAAAAAAAAAAAAAAAAGCTCAAAGCTCAAAGCTCAAACCAATTTAAAACAAATTTTCTTTTTTTTGGTTTTTTGAGGTAGGGTCTCACTCTGGTCCAGGCGGATCTGGAATTAACTATGTAGTCTCAGGGCGGCCTCGAACTCTCCATGATCCTCCCACCTCTGCCTCCCAAGTGCTGGGACTAAAAAAGGACTAGGGTTCCCCAGTAGCTCTAGAAGAGAGAGCAGACTGACTGTCTGCCATGAAATGGGTCAACTCCACCTCATCTGTCCTGGCCCAGAAATCATTACAGAGGAAGTGGTAACATGAATACTGCTCTCATGGCTAGCATGAAAGCCACCAGTTCAAGGGAAATGTAACAGACACTGTGGTCACTCAAACCTCAGAAAAACAGAGATCCAAAGACTACACAGAAAGCAACGAACACAATATCAGATCCCTATCTTGCCTGCCAAGGATCAGGGACCATGGCAGAAGGAGGGACAGAAAGATTCTAAGAGCCTCAGGATGGGTGGAAATAACCTGAGACACTGTCTTCCCTCCCCAACCTAGAGACTGAGTCTTCTCTTGCTCCCCACAGTGAATATCAATAACCTCACAGAAGATGACCCTCAGCAGAACTGGGGCAGGGGGAGGGGAGGCCTAAGAGTTTGACCTTTTTATTTAAAAAAACTCAATAAATAATAAAAGCATTTTTTTTTTAAAAAAAGACTTACGAGAAAACTATCTTCACTCCTCCTTTGAGGCCACTTTCAAATGTTCCTTTTCCTCTGCCTCCAGCTAAAACCTGAGCTTTAATCACAACATCCTTTGAACCTAGAAGACAAAAACTTCTATTACATATGAAGCAGGAAGCCATATCAAAGACAGGATTTTATTTAACATACATAATCATAGATGTTATTAAATAAGGTTCCATTTGTTCACAATGTCAAATGACATTCCATGTACATAGATTGAAAAGTAGAGCATTCACCATCTAAAAGATCTATTCCTTTCAAAAATTAGCTACTTATATTAAGTCATTTCTGAAAATACTCTTTACTGAAAAATAACTGAGCCTTTCTTTGACATTTAAAACACCTTAAGTACAAAACCAAGACTCAAGTATTTTCTTAATACTTTCCAGTCTCTCTATTCACAGGTAAACCTGCTATTTTGTAAAATCTGAGTTATAATTACTACTTTTAAGAGATATAATATGTCATGACTTAGAGATATTACCAGTGCTTATAGCTGGTGCTAATTTATAGAACTTTGTCCTATTAATAAACATTATTTAGCAGTAATATTATGAATGCTAAGTTTGTAAATTTTACAAGCTAGGTTGAGGACAGTGACTTCAAGGGCAGCCTAGGGCTAGAGATCCAGGTCAAAAAAAAAAAAAGGAAGAAAAAAAAAAAAGCTGGGCGTGGTGGTGCACACTTTAATCCCAGCACTAGGGAAGCAGAAGTAGGAAGGATTGCCATGAGTTAAAGGCCACGCTGAGACTACAGAGTTAATTTCAGGTCAGCCTGGACCAAAATGAGACCCTACCTCGAAAAACCAAAAAAAAAAAAAAAGAGAAAAGAGAGAGAGAGAGATCCAGGTCAGCTGGAATAGTGAGACCCTACCTTAAAAAAAAAAAAAAAAATGAAAACAGAAAAACAAATTTTTACTGCCTTTATTACATATAAATCAGACATTAACTACTCACAAATTCAAACCCTAAGTTACCTTTACTTAACAAAAATTTCACCTAATTTAGTATCCCACAAGCCTTTGCTGAGCATGAAATAAGATTTTATTCTGGCTCTAATTTAGAAGAACTCTAAATGAAAAGCCATACTTCCAATTCAAGAAATAAAGGGCACCCCATTCAAAGCATAAATTACATGGCAATATTCTGGCTCTGGACATAGCCTCCTTTCAAAAAGAAACAAATATATACAAAACACGAAAAAAATTAAATTTTAAGCATTTCTTAAGTGTTCTGTATTTTAATGAAAAGCTTCAATACAAGCAAAGTCTGTATCAAAGCATATTTAGTCTTATGAATCAAAAGTAATCCAACAGATTCACTATATTCATCTAAATAAAACTGGTGGGATTTCAAATACTATAAAGAAAATACAGTGTACGGTTACTACATTACTTTATTATGCTCTCCTATTAAATCTTTCAAAATGTAAATTTACGTTTACTTCTCAAAGCTAACTGATTTTTAACAAAAAGTAACTCCAAATTATCAAAAGCAATTAAGGTTACTGCCATCAATAAAAGAACCTACTTAAAACATGGGTAACTATGGAATTTGGTTACTGATACTGATTGATCTGGTACTCTTCAAGTCTTTGGGATCTATCATGAAACCTGTTCTTGTGGAGCTTACATTCTAAAGCCCAATTCTTGCTCATTCCCTTTTACTTCCATGGTTTTCACAATGAAAGCAAGAAAGAAAGTAGTAGACCTCTCTTCCTAATCACACAAACAAGTCTTTTCCTTATCATTTCCCTGAAAAAAAAAAATCTTCATAGCTACCCTCTTTTAAACAACAAGAAATACAATCTCCTTCCACATGACATTCTAGCTGAAAATGGGTCTTCATCTTCCTAATGCCAATAAAATTTCTAAGACATTAATATTATAGAAAGTCAAAATCACCTTGCAGATTTAAAAATAAAAATAAAATTTCAGCAATCATAAATATCTACATTCTTTCTTTTTTTTTAATTTTTTTTTTTTGAGGTAGGATCTCACTGTAGCCCAGGCTGACCTGAAACTAACTCTGTAGTCCCTGGCTGGCCTAGAACTCACAGCAATCCTACAACCTCTGCCTTCTGAGTGCTGGAATTAAAGGTATATGCCACCATGCCCAGTCTACCTTCTCTTTTAAGCAATTATAAATATAAATCTTAAAAAAAAAAAAGTAGAAATGGGCTAGAAAGATGATCCAGCAGTTTAGGCACTCACTTGCAAAGCATGACACCCTGAGTTCTATCCCCTAGTACCCTTGTAAAGCCTTATGCACAAACTGGCGCATGCATCTGGAGTTCATTTGCAATGACAGGCGACTTTGATGTGCTCATTCATTTTCATTCCCCTCATGGCCTTCCTTGCAAATAAAAAAAAGTAAAAAGGAGCAAAAGAGATGAGTTAAAACGGTGATGTGGAGGAAAGGGCCCATATGAGAGTAGAGTAGCAGGAGGCAAGGACCCAGAAGAGCCAAGTCTTTTCTACTCCAGAATACAGGACTAAGCATCATGTGTCTTTTGTTTCCAGCCCTCTAGCCCACTGTTCAGCACAAAGTGGGTGCTCACTGGCTAAAGAGATGACAGACAAAAAGACTAAAAGCTGATCTGAAAGACAAGAATGAGCAAGGAAATGGAGAATAGAGGGATAGCTGTCCTAACTTAGTCTCTTTCACTCTGCCTCTTCTGGGCTAAAAGCTACAAAGTACCCATTTCCCAGCCTAGTCCCCAAGCATGGAAGAGCTCTGAGAAAGTGGCTTTGTGTACACTTTTATTTTTGTACTATAAATCAAAAAAATAAGTATAAAAGCCAAATCAAACATGGTAGCATATGCTTATAATCCCACCACTTTGGGAGGTAAAGCAGGAGGATAAAGAGTTCAAGGTCATCCACAGATACACAGTGAGTTGAAGGCTCACTATGCCTTCACATGAAACCCCCCCTTCACAAAAACATAAATAAATAAGTAAACAAACAAACAGATGTCAAAAGTTGTCATAAAACCAAAGAAAAGTTCATAACTTAGTAAAGTTCCCATGTCAACGGGCTGGAAAGATGGTTCAGCAGTTAAGTGACCTTCATGGCACAAGCATGAGGGTCAGAGACCTCCTGAGTTTGAATCTCCAGAACCTATATACAGATCTGGGCATAGCCATGCATGTCGGTAACTCCAATCCTGTGGAGGAGCAGAAACAGAATTGTTGGGGCTCACAAACAGCAAGCTCCAGAATCAGTAAGAGGAAATCAGGAAAAATCAGTCAAGTAAGGGACTGAGGAGACACTCCATGTTTTCCTCTAGCTGGGGCACCCACAGGACACTGCAAGCAAGCACATGGGGCACACATCAGCACATACATATGCATACATCACACATACCATATCATACATTAAAAAAACAAATAGTTCCCATTTCAAGGTGGTATATGTTTTTCTTAATTCAATACCTAATTTTTTGGCAATTGCATAAGCTTCATCTGATGACTTTGCCACGAATCCTTTAGGAACAGCGACACCAGCTTCCTCTAACAACTCCATACTCATATATTCATGTAGTGAGAGATTTCTTTGCTGTTTCTTCTGTAGTACTTGGAGTCCATAATTATTAAACAATCCAGAATTGCCGAGAACCTAGAGAAATTTGAGACATATTTATACATGACACTGATCTGACAACTGTTCTTGTTAAAACCATCACCTCAAAATACTTTGTTTACATATAGTAATTGGTTCTTTGTAACTATAACAAAATTGTTATATCCTATCATCAAAATATAATATTCGGCCAGGTATGATGGTGCATGCTGTGGTGGTTTGATTCAGGTGTCCCCCATAAACTTAGGTGTTGTGAATGCTAGCTCCCCAGCTGATGGAGATTTGGGAATTAATGCCTCCTGGAGGGAGTGTATTGTTGGGGGCGGGCTTATGGGCTTTATAGTCAGTTTCCCCATGCCAGTGTTTGGCACACCCTCCTGTTGCTGTGGTCCACCTTACGTTGGCCAGGGGATGATGTCCACCCTCTGCTCATGCCATCATTTTCCCCTGCCATCGTGGAGCTTCCCCTCGAGCCTATAAGCCAAAATAAAACTCTTTTTCCCAGAAGCTGCTCTTGGTTGGGTGATTTCTAACAGCAATGCGAACCGGACTGCAACACATGCCTTTAATCCCAGCACTTAGGAGATAGAGGTAGGAAGATCACTGTGAGTTTGAGGCCAGCCTGAGACTATACAAGTGAGTCCCAGGTCAGCCTGGGCTAGAATGAGACCCTACCTTGAAAACAACAAATAAAAAAAAAATAATAATTATATATATCTCAGAGTATGTGAACTATAGTAGAAAACTAAAAGCTAATAAAGCGGTAATTATCAAATGATGTCCTTGTGGTTATATTTCCTCATCATATCTACTCCTCATCTTACATTTGAGCTTTACTCTCAAATCACCAATGACCTAAAGGTCATGTCTACCTTTAGTTCAAAAGAACTAAAACCAATCTCATCTTTGCTACTAAATAAAAACTTCTTCTCAACTTTCTTCTCTCCACCATTCCTCTAGTATCTAACAAATCATACGGCACTAGATATATGATGGGTGATTTGGTCCCCATAGCCTTTTCATACACTCAAAATCAAAATACTGACCTCATCTGTAGAGGACACTCACTACAGTGGGTTGACTGGGACAACTATGGGACTAGTCCTCTCAGTTGAGGTCTCCTTGCTCTTTCCATTGGCAGCTTACATGCACTGCCATCAATAGGATGAGTAGGATGGATATAAAGACACTTGACACCTCACTACTACTTAGAACAATTCAGAATAATCATCCTAGTTTTAGATCTCCCATAGAAATGGCAGACTTGTGTTGCAATTCACCTCAGCTCTACTTCTCCTACCTTCACTCTTCTACTCCTTTAATGGGTGGTTCCAGATCACATTCCAAAAACCTTCTTTCACACAACTTTCTGTCCCAGTCTATAAATTTACTCACCAAGAACCAACCTGAAATATCAACTTTAATGTATTCCTTCTAGATGATTCCCTTAACTGTTACCACTTTTACAAGCCTAGTCCAATGAGTCTTTCCCTCACAATTGGACCATAAAATCTTCCAAGAAAGCATAGCAACTCCAAACTCTTGCCTTTCAACATATGTAGAATATTCATTCATTCTATCGAATTTATTGATCTAAGCACTAGAACAAGAGCAGTGACCCAAAGAAAATAGCCTTATAGCCTCAGGCTCAGTTCCAGTGTGCATTTGTAGAAGAGGACAGAAAATAAGCAAACATGTACTAGACTGTGGTTAATAACAAGAAATAATGGGACTGGCATGGTGGCACAAGCCTTTAATTCCAGCACTCAGGCAGAGGTAGGAGGATCACCATGAGTTCAAGGTGACCCTGAGACTACAGAGTAAATTCTAGGTCAGCCTGAGCTACCTCAAAAAAAACAAACAAACCAAAAAGAAAGAGAGAGAGAGAGAGAGAGAGAGAGAGAGAGAGAGAGAGAGAGAAAGAAAGAAAGAAAGAAAGAAAGAAAGAAAGAAAGAAAGAAAGAAAGAAAATAAGAAACAGCACTTCTATAAAAGAGAAACAAAAACATCCCTGAGCATAGCTTAATCAGAATTATACCCCCTCCCCAAAAAAATAAAAACAAGATTGGAGAGATGGCTCAGTGATTAAAAGCACTGGCTTGCAAAGCCTGTCCATCCAAGTTTGATTCCCTAGAACCCATGTAAAGCAAGATGCACAAAACAGTGCATGCATCTAGAGTTTATTTAAAGTGGCAGGAAGCCCAAGTGCACCCATACTCTTGTCTCTCATTTTCAAATAAGTGGATTTTTTTTTTTTTCAAATATGGCTGGAGAGATGGCTTAGCAGTTAAGGCATGTGCCTTCGAAGCCTAAGAACACTTGCTCGAATCTCCAGCGTGCAATGTCGCACATGCGCACAAGGAGGCACATGCATCTGGAGTTTGTTCATAGCACCTGAAAGGCACTGGAACACCCATTCTCTCTCTGCCTTTCTCCCTGTCTCTCTCTCAAAAATAAAAATGACTAAATAAACAAATAAAAAAGAAATGGGAAACAGCTGATAGCTGAAAAAGAAATATGAGAGCTAGCCTTTCAGCTACTATACTATGGCCCCAACACAAAAAGAGATAAAGAGAAAGAGCATTGTTACTGATAAACTTATATGCAAAAATTCTCAATAAAATTCTTGCTAAATGAATCTAAGAATACATTAAAAATATCATCTAGCCAGGTGTGGTAGCACATGCCTTTAACCCACTACTTGGTGGTCAGAGGTAGAAGGCTCACTGTAAGTTCAAGGCCAGCCTGAAACTATATAGTGAATTGCAGGTCAGCCTGAAAGACAACATAAAAAAATTGTTGATAACAACACTGGAGATACTAGGGATGATGGACAACATTCCAACATAATAAAGTTTATATACAACAAATAGAAAGCCAATATCATACTAAATGGAGAAAAACTTGAAACATTCCCACTAAGTTATGGAACATGAAAGGGGGTGTCCATTTCTCCAATGACATCATACTTGAAGTCTTAGAGCAACAAGACAATAGAAAGAAGTAAGTAAGAAATCAAATATATCTGCAGATGTATGATTCTGTGCTTAAGAGACCCCAAAGACCTTAAAGACTATACAAAAACAAAAAGCCCTAGAGCTGACAAACTCTTTCAGCAAAGTGGCAGAATATGAAGTTAATATCCATAAATCAGTAGCCTTAATGACAATCATACTGAGAAATAGCCACAAGAAACTGAGTATCTTGAAATATCCCTAACCTAGGAAGTGAAAGACCATTACAAGGAAAACAATAAAACACTAAAAAGAAATTGAGAAAGACATGAGAAAAGGAAAAGATTTCCCATGTTCATGGATTGGAAGAATTAATATCATGAAAATGGCCATCCTACCAAAAGCAGTATACAGGTTCAAAATTTTGGCATCACTCTTTACAGAAAAAAAAAAAAAATCTCAAAATTTATTTGTAAGCACAAAAGGCCTTGGCTAGCCAAAACTGTCAGCAGAAAGAATAATGGTGGTAGTGGTATCACCATACATGATTTCAGGATATGCTACAGGGCTGGAAAGATGGCTCACCAGTTAAAGGCACTTGTCTGTAAAAAGTCTAACAACCTGGGTTTGATTCCCCCAGTACCAACATGAAGAAAGTAGTACATGCATCTGGTCTTTGTTTGCAGTAGCAAGAGGACCTGGCACATCCACATTCATTCTCTCTCTCAAATAAATAAAAATGTTTAAAAAATTTTTAAAGATACATTAAAAAGCCATAGATATAAAAACAGCATGGTGCTCACACAAAAACCAACACATAACTCAATGCAACACAATAGAAGATATATGTATACCACCTCATCTTTGACAAAGAGGCCAAAATCACAAACTAGAGCATTCAACAAATGGTGCTGGAGAAACTGGGTGACTACATGTAGGAAAATAAATTTACCACCTCTTCTCTATTACCATGCATAAAAATCAATTTCAAATACATCAATGGCCTCAATGTAAGACCTGAAAAACTGAAATCTCCAGAGAAAAAAATTGGGAGAATACTCCAAGATACAGGCTTACAAAAGACCTTCTGAAAAAGACTCCAGAAGTCCAGAGAATAAATCACTCAACTACTGGGATCTCATGAAACTAAAAAACAAAAACAAAACAAAACAACAACAACAAAAAACTATTGTACAGCTAAGCAAACTGTGGTAGTTAGAATATGATAACTTAAATGTATGGCCCTATAGACTGAGGTGTTTTACTAAAATTAAGATTGTAATTTGGTTGTCCTGCTACTCAGCAGGAGGTGTTACTGGGGGCAGATCCTGGAGCCCAGACCTAAGGTATGCTTGGGAGCAGATCTCCATCCCAGCCCAAAAGTGTGAGCAGAGCAGTTTGAGCTCTGGCTATGGTTTTACAGTGCTGGGTGTTGGTAATATCTCTCTGCTTTGATCTATGGAAGAGAACCAGCTTCTTCCACCATTGGTGTTTCCCTAGACTCTGTAAACCTAAAAGAAACCCATTCCTCCCATAAGCTGTATCTGGATGGATATTCATCCCAGCCACAAGGAGCTAACTGGAACACAAACCATTAGCCAAGTCAATAGACAACTTAACAATGTAAGAATACCTTCATTGCCTATACATCCAACAGAAGCTTAATATTTAGAATATACAAACAAAATAAAATCAGGGATTGGAGAGATGACTTAACAGTTAAGGCACTTGCCTACAAGGCCTAAGGACCCAAGTTTGATTCCCCAGTGCCCATGTAAGCCAGATTCACAAGGTGGTACATGTGTCTGGAGTTTGTTTGCATGCCCATTCTCCCCCTCTCTCTATCTGCCTCTTCCTCCCTCTATCTCTCTCTTACATAAATAAATAAGTAAAACATTTTTTAAATCAGTACAGGGCTGGAGAGATGACTCAGCAGTTCAGGTGTTTGCCTGTAAAGCCTAACAACCCGAGTTTGATTGTCTAGTACCCACATAAAGCCAGATGCAAAAAGTGGCACAGGCATGTGGAGTTCATTTGCAACATCTCTTGCCCCTGGTGTACCAATTCTTCCTCCCCCCCATTTCTCCTCCCTCCATCCCTCTCTCTCTGCTGGGCATGGTGTCACACACCTTTAATCCCAGCTCTCGGGGAGGAAGAGGTCGAAGGATTGCTATGAGTTCAAGTCCAGCCTGAGACTACATAGTGAATTCAAGGTCAGCCTGAGCTAGAAGGCGAGACCCTACTTCAACCCAGCCCCCGCCCCCATAAAACAAATCAACCCAGTCACAAAATGTGGCAGGGAAGGGAACAGAGAGTTTCTAAAGGAAAAAATATAAATGGCCAATAAACATCTAAAAAATAATGTTCAACATCTTTAGCCATTAGGGAAATGCAAATAATAAAGATTCTGAGATTCCATCTTACTACAGTTAATGGCTATTATGAACTATCAAATGCTGGTGAAAGTACGGGGAAAGATGAACCCTCATTTACTGTTGGTGGGAGTGCAGACTTGTACAGACACTATAAAATCAGCACGGAGGTTTCTCAAAAATCTAACAATAGGGACTGGAAAGATGGCTCAGCAGTTAAGGTGCTTGCCTGCAAAGCCAAAGGACCTGAGTTTGATTTCCCAGAAGCAATGTAAAAGCCAGATGCACAATGTGGCACATGTTCCTGCAGTTCCTTTGCAGCAGCTGGAGGCCCTAGAGCACCCATTCTCTGTCTCTCTCCTCTACTCTCTCTGCTTGCAAAGAAACAAAGAAAGAGAAACAGAGAGAGAGAGAGAGAGAGAGAGAGAGAGAGGGAGAAAGAGAGAAAGAAGACTGACATTTGAAAAAAAAAATCTAGCAATAGAAGCCAGGCATGGCAGTGCACACCATTAATCTCAGCACTCAGGAGGCAGATGGAGGAGGGCCACTGTGAGTTGGAGGCCAGCCTGGGACTACAGCGAGACCCTACCTCAAAAAGAATTTCTAACACAGGTCTACCATTTGACACAGCTATACCACTCATGAACACAGATACCCTAAAGACTCTATAGTGTAGAGATATTGGCTCAAACATATTTGTTGTTGCTCTATTCACAATATGTAGGAAATGCAATCAGGCCGGATGACCATCAACTGATGAATGAATAACGAAGATGTGGTTCACATACTGCGGTGGTTTGTCCCCCATAAATTTAGGCGTTCTGAATGTTAGGTTCCCAACTGATGGATATTTGGGAATTAATGCCTCCTGGAGGGAGTGTATTGTTGGGGGCAAGCTTATGGGTTTTATAGCCAGTCTCCCCATGCCAGTGTTTGGCACATTCTCCTGTTGCTATGGACCACCTTATGTTGGCCAGAGGGGGATGTCCACCCTCTGCTCATGCCATCATTTTCCTGTAAGCCAAAATAAATCTTTTTTACCCAGAAGCTGCTCTTGGTTGGGTGATTTCTACCAGCAATGTGAACCTGACTGTAACACATACCCAGTAGCATTCTATTCAAAATGAATAGAAAAATGAAATGATGAAATTCGCAGGACAATAGATGGACCTAGAAAAAAAGTTATATTAAGTGAGGTAACACAGGTACACATATGTTCTCTTTCATATGCAGATCCTAACCTGGAAAATTTTTATTTATAACTTGTAATTTGCATTAATAGAACTGGCCAAGAACCTAGAATAAGACTGGGAGAGAGAAGAAGGAAGGGATTAAAGGAGGGAATGACAGGCAAGCAGAGGAACAGAATACAGCAAGGGAGAAAGGTTTGAGGGGTCAGGAAAAAGGCAGAGAGAAGAGGGAGACATACACAAAACTAAAGATAGCATGAATTAGTACTACAGAAACCTAATTCATTAGCTAAAAGATATGAATCTCTTAAAGAGAGAGGAAAACAATATCTGGGCATGGTGGCACATGCCTTTAATCCCAGCACTTGAAAGGCAGAGGTAGGAAGATTACCATGAATTCAAGGGCACCCTGAGACTTCATTGTGAATTCCAGGTCAGCTTGGGCTAGAGTGAGACCCTACCTCAAAAAAACAAAACAAAAAAAGAGAGAGAGAGGAAAGGGTGGCTTGAGAGATGGCTCAGCAGTTAAGAAGCATGCCTACAATGCCTAACAACCCAAGTGTGATTCCCCAGTACCCATGTAAATCCAGATGCACAAAGCAGTTCATGCATCTGGAATTCCTTTGCAGTGTCTAGAGGCCCTGGTATGCCCATTCATTCTCTTTCTTTCTCTGTGCTGGGCATGTTTAATCCCAGCACTGGGGAGGCCAAGGTAGGAAGGTCACTGTGAGTTCAGGGCCAGCCTAAGACTATGTAGTGAATACAAGTCAACATGGGCTAGAATGAAACCCAACCTCAAAAAGAGAGAAAGAGAGAGAGAGAGAGAGAGAGAGAAAGGGTGGGAGGAGGGAGAAAGAGAGACAGAGAGAGTGAGTGTGTGTGTGTTTGTACAGAAGAACCCTGCTGGGGTAGAAAAAACTTTACACTAAAACCATGGCCTAGGAAACTCCAGTGCCAGAATTGGGTTATGTTGGGCCCTAAAAGGCCCGTGAGGCCTAGTAGAACTTCCTGAGTCTAGCTAAAGTTTGGCGAACTGTCTCTGGCCAGCTAGGACTCAGCAAGACACCTAATGGCTTCTGGCCTGCTACTTCCAGTAGGAGTTGGAATTATCATTTCAAGAGTCGCAGTTTACTATTGGCCCTTACCTCTTCCCCCATACTAAAATCCCCGCCTTTGTTCCCAACATGATATAGGCAACTGCTTTCAACAATAAGGAGAGTTCCCGTGAGTTCCTGCTTCCACAAGACTCCCAACTCAGTGTGGTTTTTCTCCAGTGACTAGGAGAGATTCTGGGTCGTACAATGCCCACCCTCCTTCTCAACCTCTTGGGAGGAACCAGCAGGCCTGGTCCTTCCTCAGCACTACCTGCCCGCTGGCAGAGCCTGGAAACTGGTGCCCAACATGGGGCTCCAGGAACCTGGCAGACTAGTGCCCCATGAGAGGGATTCGTTAAGGAGGTCAATCGGTGTGCAAGTGAGCATACCCTCATAAGTTATGAGGCAATCTTCATATTTATCGAGGAATGAACTGAGATGAACCTGACCATGTGGATGTTAATCTTTTGGAACCTTTGTTTTGGAGAAATAGACATGGACTTGGTACTTGCAACTAAAGGTATCTTCTGGAGTGGTAAACCAAATTTTATGGACTATTCTAATGAGAGTCTGAAAATGCTAAATACAGATAGCATTAAACTTCAACGCTTGGCTTATGAGCTTTCTAAGGGGAAGGAAAGACTACAGGGAACTTTGTTGGAACTAGGCTACGGGCATAAGGGCTGGCTGCGTCCTACTGCCCAGGCCCAGAGGGTTTAATCAATGTTAAATTTGTAATGGACTGATATGCTTAGCTAGAGATATTGAACTAAGAGATTTAAGATTTTGGGGGTTTTTGTTGTTGTTGTTGTTGTTGTTTTGTTTTGCTTTTTCGAAGTAGGGTTTCACTCTAGCCCAGGCTGACCTGGAATTCCCTATGGAGTCTCAGGGTGGCCTAAAACTCATGGTAATCCTCTTACCTCCACCTCCCGAGTGCTGGGATTAAAGGCGTGAGCCACCACACCCAGCTGAGATTTAAGATTTTAAGCTGCAAAAACCTCAAGCAAGTTAAAATTACAGGCACTAGGACTAATTTTAGGTTATGGTGGTTCAATATACATTGGTTTAGACTCTCCTTGCTATGCCTTATACCAGTTAAAAATGTTTACTCCATGCCTTTATATGTTAAGTGTTTAACTTATTTTATTTTACAGATCTTAATATCTTAAATTAGTCAAGACTGTGGAGACCTTTAAAATTAAACTAAGTACAATTTATAATATATGATGGTTATAAATCTATTAAGAACCAGGGACAAAATATGGTAATTTAAATATATGGCCCCCCTCCTGGCAGCTTGTGCCCAGCCCTCCCCTACTGGGAGTTGGCAGGCAGTCCACCTCCTGGGTGACTGCCACGTGGCTCCCTTGGACTGACCCAGGTGGAGACAGGGGAGAAGTCTGCCCTCTCATGGTGACTGGGCTCACTGATATTTTTCTTTCCGTCGATACCTTTTCCTGTGCCTACTGGGCATCGGCACATGCCGGGGAAAAATCTAAATGTACAATGAGCCATATACTTCAGTGCTTTGCCACTCTTGGACTACCTGATCAAATTAAAACAGATAATGGCCCCTGCTTCGTAAGCAAGGCCTTTATAGATTTTCTCCAGACTTAAAAAATTTCACATTCCACAGGCATCCCATACAACCTTTTGGGCCAGGCTATCGTTAAAATATATAATCAGACTCTCAAGTCTCAATTACAAAAACAAAAGGGGGAATCCTTATCCCCACAGGACCGACTAAAAAAGGCATTATTTACCCTAAATATTTTAAATTTTTCTAAAGAAAATAATTCCTTTGGCTTTAGGCTTGTACTTTTAATGTCTAACAATCCTTCATATTCACAGCTTTAAAGTAGCTCCTGAGAAAGTTCAAACTCTGCCTCCCTTTAAGATCTTGGGCTCAATCCTTACACTAGATACAGTTTCACCTGTCAGATGCTCTACATACTAGAGTTAAAAGCTAGAACTAGTTTGGAGTGTCATGCAGGTATTCAATGGATTTGTATTACTTCTAAAAAATATAATGACAGTCAACAACATTGGGAAAATACATTTAAGAAATATTTGACATAATGACAATATTTCCTTGGATGTGATTCAGTTACATTCAGAGATTTTGTCTTTACAAAATAATTATCTTACTTTTGATGCAGCTAAAGCTGCTGATGACTTAAAATCTGCCTAAATTTAAGTCTGCCTTGCATGGATGGAATTCTCTCACTTCTTGGACAGGAAGCTTTACTAATACATGTGTTTGTCTTTTGCTCATTCTGTGTCTGCTGCCCATACTCGTTAAATGACTTTTGAGATCCATTATAGATATCCATACAAAAATACATGGAATACAGCTACAACCTGACCCTGGCTTCCTGAGACATTATCTTAAAGCCCCTGCAGAGGCTGGTAGTCAAAGACAGGTAAAATTCTCTTGGGTTAGGTCAACCTAAGACAGGGCATGAATGATGGAATTCATGTACCAAACCTAAGACAAGACAGTCATTCTACACCAAGGCCCAGAAGAGCCAAGCTCATAAAAATAAATAAAGGAAAAGGAATTGTCTGGAGCCACTTGGCTGGCTTGTATCCATAGCTCTGGGCCATTTGACAACAAGACTTAACACCTACATGTAAACAAGATATACACATTCAGTGTTACTAATAAGAGCTGGCCATTCCCTAAGATATATGCTTGTATTGCTGAGATCAAAGGGTTTGTTTGTTTCCCAACCTTGGGATAATCTTTTATACTGAGAAGTGATTAAAGTGCAAAAACTCTGTAACAGAAAGGAGTTTTTTGATAGAAACTTATGTAAAGCTCATGGAATTTTTGTCCATGGGAAAACATTGTTTAAAAAAAAAAAAAAGACCCATTTGGGTACCAGTGAGAGACCCAAAATATCTGGGCCTCCCCAGCTGCTTGCAATATAACTGCTCAGCCACCTTCCCCATCCCCATCCAGCTTTTCCCAATGTTTCCTCTAAAACTTGCATTTGGGACCCGCCTTCCCCTAATAATTCCAGTATAGATGTGAGATACATTCATTCTTCCTTTTGTACTTTTAACACAACTGAGCCCAATGCTCAATGCTGCCTGCCTTCTGGAATGGTTTATGTTTGTGGAGGTAGGATGGCCTAAGACTTTCTGCCCACCAACTGGATGGGCTTTTGTGCCCCAGCCACCTTAATCCCAGATGTAGATACCATTCCTGGAAATGAGGCCCTCCCTATGCCCTCTTTTGATTATATCGGAGCAAGACATTTTATCATGCAAACTACAGCCAGCCAGGCAAGATATACCCAGCAGTACAATAGTGACACATAAGTTATCAGAGTAACCAACTGGTCTCTGATTGGATATGAGGCCCACTCTAGAAATTCATGCCTAGTACTGAGAATCAAGTCAAAAGTCCATGGCTTGGAAGGGCATACACCCTAGAAGAAAGTATCCACTATTCTTTGGTTAAAAAAAAGAGGTAATGCCAATCAAAAGGTCTTTTAAATATATGTTTAATCCCATTTGATCAATGTTGCTCTCATTATTAGCTAGAGAACCTGCTTACAGAGGACAGCAAATACTGAGGAGAACCAACATTCATGAAAATGACAAGAGAAAGCCAAGTGCCTAGCAATGGATGAGTCATCTCTATCACACCTGCCAGGACCCAGGAAATACTACCTAAGAAGTGGTGGATTTAATATTAATGCTGGTCTCACTGCTAGCCAGAGAACCTTCTCATGGAGATGGTGACACTGAAAAGTCACAAAGCTCATCAAAATAGAAAATAAGAGGTTGTACTAGTAGTGGCACACACCTTTAATCCCACAACTCAGGAGGCAGAGGTAGGAGGACCACTATGAGATTGAGGCTAGCCTGAGACTATACAGTGATTTCCAGGTCAGCTTGGGATAAAGTGAGACCCTACTTTACTTATACTAAGTGAGGTAACTCAGGTACACTTACGTTCTCTTTCATATGCAGATCCTAACTTGGAACAATTTTATTTAGAACTTGTAGTTTACATAGTACTGGCCAAGAACCTAGAATAAGATTGGGAGAGAAAAGTAGAGAGACCCTACTTTGAAAAACCAAAAATAAAAAATAATTTTAAAAAATTAGGAATGAAGCCTGGCATGGTGGCAAATTTAGTTCTAATTCATCTAACTAAAATCCTGACTAACGTTTCATGTGGATAACTCAATACCTGGATTTAGTGTCAATCCAATATTAAAAACCAACAGCTTTCCACTCTTCAGGATGCCTAGCTCTTACCCAGAAGTCCCATTTCTGGATATATGTCAACCCAAATGAGTACTATATATCTACCCAAAGGATATATAAGAATGTTTACAGAATATTGTCTCGTAACAGGTAACAATATAAATGGTGTGACTGCTCACTAACAAGAATGGATAAATTGTGATACATTCATATGTTAGGGTGTCATGGAGAAAAAGAAACAAAAACTATTCTCACGTCAATAAATTACTTTCACAAAGAAGCCAGAGGTAAAAATAAATACTTAAAAAAAAAAACTGCGTGAACATAGGAATGCGTACCATAGCATACAAGTAGAGGTCAGAGGACCACTTTCAGGTCAGTCTTCACTTTTCCACCTGGTTTTAGGCAGTGTTTATTCCTCTTGATTCTGCTATTCTGTGCTGTACTCACAACAAGCTTCAGGGCAATTTTCCTGTCCTGACTCTTGTCTTGCAAACAGCATGCTGGCATTGCAAAACTCCTCCACAGCATCTGGATTTTTATACAGGATCTGAGGATCAAGTATTTTGGCTTCATCAGCAAGCATTTTACTTACTGAGCCATTTTCCCAATGCCAAGAATACATACTTCTTGGGCTGGAGAGATGGCTTAGCAGTTAAGGTACTTGCCTGAAAACCCTAAGGTTCAATACCCCAGAAACCACATAAGCCATATGCACATGTTGGTGTATGCATCTGGAGTTTGGTTGCAGTGACTGTGGGCCCTGATACACTCATTCTCCCACCCTCTCTCTTTCTCTCTCATAAATAAAATAATTTTTAAAAAAAGAATGCCTAATTCTATGACCACATTTTTACTTCATTCCAAGCCATTCATTAGTCTATGATGATATAAGTCAGAATTCTGAGTTATGGTAAAAAGATGGAACATGGGAGCTTTCTAACTGCTAAAAACACGGTATATCTTTATCTGAATGGTGACTAAAAGATGTATACATATGCAAAACTCAATCTAGCCACCGAATTATATTGCATATTACTGCATATAATCTCTACCTCAATATAATAACAAGGATGGAAAGGTAAAAGAGGACTTAGAATAAGGCAAACAAAAATGGTCATACTCAAAACTTTTTAGAAATGTCTTTGTACTAGAGAGACTGCTAGGAAGGCTCAGAAAAAAACACTTACTCCTAGCTACAAAGGTCACAAGCATGTTAATAAATAATTGCAACATACACAGAGCACTAGATTATTGTCTATGTCATTAGAAGGTACCTACTTGGTTGGTCAGATCAGAAAGAAATATAATAGACACCTGATATCAGCTTCTAAAAGGTAAAAATCTAAAGGATACCTTGGGAACAACTGGGGAAATCTAAACCAAAACTATATTTATATTAAAATTGCATCAATAATAAAAGTTCCTAAAGATGGCAACGCAGGTACCACACCAAAGCAGCCTACATGGGAAAAAAGACCAAAAAAAAAACTCAGCAAAATACACACTTTTACTAAAAGTGAGGTGTATAGGAAATTGAAGCAGCAGCGCAGAAGTAGAAGAGATCCAGAGCATCCAGAGCCCGCACAGGCCAGCAAAAGCAGTCCTTGGCAGCTCCGCCAACCGTGGCGGTGGCGGCGGCAGCGCACCAGAAAGCCACCAGGCTCAGCTCCAGCCGCAGGAAAAGCCAGGTGCGGGAGCTTCCACTCACACCGGAGCTCTCCGCAACTAAGGAAACGTGAAGGGAGAGTGGCAATGGGCAATGGAGGAGCAGACCATGAGGTAGAAGAACACATGGAACAGTGAGAGAGCCAGAGCAGCAGCAGCTCCCGCCCCTCCCCCAGTGCCTGTGCCCAGCTTCAGCACACAGAGCAGCAGTCCTGGGACCTGGCCATGCCAGCTTGAGCCGACAGTGGGACCCAACCAGGAGCACAGTCCGGCAGAAACATCAGCAGCTCTGGCACCGGTAACAGCAGCCCCAGCAGCAGCAGACCAAGTAGCGGCAGCAGCGTCAGAACCAGCAGCAGCAGCTTCAGAGGCAGCAGTGGTGGACCCCGAAGCAGCACCTTCAGCAGCAGTGGTGGCTCCAGCACTGGCAGCTACAGCAGCAGCAGCTTCGGCAGCTGCAGCGACAGACCAAGCAGAGGCAGCTTTAGCAGCAGAAGTTCCAGCAGCGGGTGTGCTGATCTGCAGGGCCACAGTTGCCAAGCTCGGTTTGCCCCGCAGGAAAAGCCACTGCCCAGCTCCAGAAATTAGAACAGCAGCCCGACGACCCAGGCAGCAACTTGACTGAGACCAAAATTATCCAAGGTAACTGGGATTGCACCAGGGAAGGGTGTCACTTGGTCACAAGCTCACTTGGATCCCTCAACAGACCAGAAATCTTAACCTCTTTGTTTATAGAGGCTCTGGTTGTTATAATAATAACATGGTTGCATACATAGTTTGGGCTGTTTGTGATTGAATGTGTACAGTGTTTACTTAACTTTTAGAGACTTACGATTAAGATGGCGGCATAGGTACCACGCCAAAGCAGCCTAGGGGGGAAAAAGACCAAAAAAATTCAGCAAAATACACACTTTTACTAAAAAGTGAGGTGTATAGGAAATTGAAGCAGTAGTAGAGAAGTAGAAGAGATCCAGAGCATCCAGAGCCCACACAGGCTGGCAAAAGCGGCCCCTGGCAGCTCTGCCAACCACGGCGGCAGCGTCGGACGCACCAGAAAGCCACTAAACTCAGTGCCAGCCGCAGGAAAAGCCAGGTACGGGAGCTTCCCTTCACACCGGCGCTCTCTGCAACTCAAGAAACATGAAGGGAAGGTGGCAGTGAGCAATGGAGGAGCAGACCGTGAGGTAGAAGAACACGTGGAACAACGAGAGAACCAGAGCAGCTGCGGCTCCCTCCCCTTCCCCACCGTCTGAGCCCAGCTCCAGCGAACAGAGCAGCGTCCCGGGAACTGGCCACGCCAACTTGAGCCAACAGCAGGACCCAAGCAGGAGCAGAGTTTGGCAGCAATATCAGTGGCTCCAAAACCAGTAACAGCAGCCCCAGCAGTAGCAGATACAGTAGTGGCAGCAGTGCCAGATCCAGTAGCAACAGACCCAAGAGCGGCAGCAGCAGGAGATCCCGCAGCAGCAGCTTTAGTGGCAGCAGCAGCAGTGGACCCAGCAGCAGCAGCTTCAGCAACACTGGTGGCTCCAGCAGTGACAGCTACAGCAGCAGCAGCAGAGGAAGCATCAGCAGTGGGAAGACCAGCAGCAGCTAAAGCAGCAGCGGCTACAGACCCAGCAAGGACAGCTTTACCTGCAGCAATTCCAGCAGCAGGGGTGCTGATCTGCAGGGCCACACTTGCCAGGCTAGATTTGCCCCACAGGAAAAGACAGTATCCACCTCCAGAAATCAGAACAGCAGCCCGACAACCCAGGCAGCAAATTGACTGAGACCAAAATCATCCAAGGTAACTGGGAATGCACAAGGGAAGGGTCTCACTTGTCTGCAAGCTGAATTGGATCCCTGAACAGACCAGAAATCGTAACCTCTTTGTTGATAGAGGATCTGGTCATTATAATAACGACTCTGGCATACATATTGGGGCTGTTTTTGATTGAATAGGTACAGTGTTTAGTTAAATTTTAGAATCTACCTGTATTTTATTCCACTCGGCCTGCTTGAATACTCCATTGCAGGGAAACTCAAACCCTAGGAGCACCTTTGTAGTTACTCTGAGAGTCTTAAGAGCCACACCTAACACCTTAAACTCCTACCCTGAAAATATATAACATCAAATCAAGTGATACATCTAAGAATACCCAGCTAGCTAGAAAATCCAAGCATTAATTTAATCCAGGATGCAAAAATATATACATTATAACACAAGAAACACTAAAAAGCAAGACAATATAAATCCACATAAAAGTATTAATGCATCAGAAATGACCTCCAGTGACAACGAGTTAGATGAAATGCATGAGAAATATTTCAAAAAAATGATTGTAAATATGTTCAAAGAAGTGAGACAACAAATCAAAGGAGTCAAAGAGGAACTCAAAGAGGAAATCAAAGGAACCAAAGAAGACGCAAGACACAAATTTCAAAAAACAAAGAAGGCAATCCAAGACATAAACAAGGAAATAGAAATAATAAGGAAAAACCAGATAGAATTACTACCAAGGAAGAACACAGTTAATGAATTAAAAAAACTCTGTAGAAAATCTCACCAGTAGAATGGATGAAGGAGAGGACAGAATATCTAAACTAGAAGACCAGATGGCAGATCTAATACAGTCCAACAAAGATAAAGACAAACTAATAGAAAAGTATGAGTGGGAATTTCAAGATATTCGGGACACTATGAAAAGATCAAATATAAGAATTCAGGGCATAGTAGGTGGAGAAGACTCCCACTCCAAAGGCATAGTAGGCATCTTCAACAAAATTATAGAAAAAAATTTCCCCCAAATTGGGAAAGAGGTGCCAATACAGATACAGGAAGCCTTTAGAACCCCAGCCAGAAAAACCCTGGAAAGAACCTCTCCTCGCCACATTATAATCAAACTTCCAAACACACACACCAAAGAAAAAATACTAAAAGCACTTAGAGAGAAAAATCAAGTTACCTACAAAAGCAAGCCCATCAGGATTAATGCAGATTATTCAACACAAACTTTTAAAGCAAGGAGGGCTTGCAGTGATGTATTCCAAATTCTGAAAGATGACAACTGTCAACCAAGGTTACTTTATCCTGCAAAGTTATACATTCAAATAGACGGAGAAATAAGGACATTCCATGACGAAAGCAGGTTAAAGGTGTATTTCAAGACAAAATCAGCTCTACAGAAAATACCTGATAGAATCCTCCATGCTGAAGAAAAGGAAAAGCACACATACAAGGAACCTAATAAAAACAAGCAATACTCAAATACTAGTTAACACAAGAGAACACAGGTAGAACTGGAACCACAAAAAAAAAAAAAAAAAAGCAAACATAAATACACTCCTTTCAATAATATCCCTTAATATCAACGGCCTCAATGCCCCAACAAAAAGACATAGGCTTGCAGACTGCATGCATTAAAAAACAGTATCTTGGGCTGGAGAGATGGCTTAGCGGTTAAGCGCTTGCCTATGAAGCCTAAGGACCTCGGTTCGAGGCTTGGTTCCCCAGGTCCCACATTAGCCAGATGTACAAGGGGTCACACGCGTCTGGAATTCGTTTGCAGAGGCTGGAAGCCCTGGCGCGCCCATTCTCTCTCTCCCTCTATCTGTCTTTCTCTCTGTACCTGTCACTCTTAAATAAATAAATAAAAAATTTTTTAAAAAATGAAATAAATAAAGAACAGGATCTTGAGCTGGAGAGATGGCTGAGCGCTTCAGCGCTTGCCTGTGAAGACGAAGGACCCCGGTGCGAAGCTTGGCTCCCCAGGTCCCATGTTAGCCAGATGCACAAGGGGGCGCACGCATCTGGAGTTCGTTTGCAGAGGCTGGAAGCCCTGGCGCGCCCATTCTCTCTCTTCTCTGTCTCTCTCTCCTTGCAAATAAATAAATTAAAAAAAAAAATTAAAAAAAAAAAAAACAGGATCCTACAATTTGTTGTCTCCAAGAAACTCACCTTTCTACAAAGGATAGACATTATCTTAGGGTAAAAAGCTGGAAGACAGTATTTCAAGAAAATGGTCCTAGAAAATAAGCAGGGATTGCTATCCTAATATCTGACAAGGTAGACTTTAGTCCAAAGTTAGTCCAGAAAGATAAGAAAGGTCACTTTAAATTGATTACGGGCACACTCCAACAGGAGGACATTACAATCCTAAACATATATGCACCTGACTTGGGGGGCCCAAATTTATCAAACAAACACTATTAGAACTAAGGTCACAGATAACACCAAACACAGTGGTGATGGGTGACTTCAACACCCCACTCTCATCAATTGACAGGTCATGCCTGAAAAAAATAAACAGACAGAAATGAGGAATAAATGAGGCCATAGAAGGAATGGACCTAACAGATATGGACAGGACATTTCATCCAAAGGCTGCAGAATATACATTCTTTTCAGCACCACATGGAACATTCTCTAAAACAGACCATATATTAGAACACAAAGTAAATCTTAACAAATTTAGGAAAATTGAAATAAGTCCTTGCATTCTATTTGACCACAATGGAATTAAATGACAAATCAGTAGCAAGAAAGGCTAGAGAGCATACACAAAATCATGGAAACTAAACAATACACTACTAAATGATGGATGGTTTAATGAAGAAATCAAGAAAGAAATCAAAAAATTTATAGAGTCAAACGATAATAAGAGCACAACATATCAAAGTCTCTGGGACACAATGAAGGAACTTTTAAGAGGTAAATGTATAGCCTTAATTGCCTATATTAAGAAATTAGAAAGGTCACAAGAAAACGGCCTAACGCTTCACCGTAAAGCCTTGGAGAAAGAAGAACAAGGCAAACCAAAAATCAGTAGACAGGAAGAAATAATAAAGATTAGGGCAGAAATTAATGAAATACAAACAAAAAAAATCCAAAGAATTAATGAAACAAAGAGTTGGTTCTTTAAAAGGATAAACAAGATTGATAACCCTTAGCAAATCTGACCAAAAGAAAGAGAGAAGAGACATAAATTAATAAAATCAGAGATGAAAATGTAACATCACAGCAGATTCCAGAGAAATTCAAAAAATCATAGGGACTATACTAAAAAAGCATATATACCACAAACTATGAAAATCTGAAAGAAATGGATGATTTTCTTGATGTATATGACCTACCTAAATTAAATCAAAATGAGATTAATCACTTACATAGACCTATAACAAACATGGAGATCCGAACAGTTATCAATAATCTCCCAACTAAAAAAAGCCCAGGCCCAGATGGATTGACTGCTGAATTTTACCAGACCTCTAAGGAACAGCTAACAACAATGCTACTTAAGCTTTTCCAGAAAAATGAAAAACAAGAAATTCTACTAAACTCCTTCTATGGGGCCAGCATCACCCTGATACCAAAACCAGGCAAAGATAGAACAAAAAAAGAAAACTACAGACCAATGTTCCTCATGAACAGAGATGCAAAAATTCTCAACAAAATATTGGCAAACAGAATACAATACTATATAAAAAGGATCATTCACCTTGATCAAAAACTCTTTATCCCAGAGATGCAGGGATGCTTAAATATGTGAAAATCTATAAATGTAATACATTATATAAATGGGTTGAAGGACAAAAATCACATGATCATCTCATTGGATGCAGAGAAAGCATTTGAAAAAATCCAACATCCCTTCATGATAAAAGTCCTACAGAGACTGGGAATAGAAGGAACATATCTCAATATAATAAATGTTATTTATGACAAGCCTACAGCCAACATATTACTAAATAGGGTAAAACTGGAAGCTTTTCCACTAAAATCAGGAACAAGACAAGGGTGTCCACTGTCCCCACTTTTATTTAATATAGTTTTGGAAGTCTTAGCCATAGCAATAAGGCAAGAGACACATATAAAAGGGATACAAATTGGAAAGGAAGAGATTAAGTCATCATTATTTGCACATGACATGATTCTACACATAAAGGACCCTAAAGACTCTACTAGCAAACTGTTAGAGCTGATCAAAACCTACAGCCATGTAGCAGGATACAAAACAAATACACAGAAATCAGTAGCCTTCATATATGCTAACAACAAACACACAGAGGATGAAATCAGAGAATCACTCCCATTCACAATTGCATCAAAAATAAATAAATAAAAAAAATACCTTGGAATAAACATAACCAAGGAAGTAAAGAATCTCTGCAATGAGAACTTTAAAACACTCAAGCGAGAAATTGCAGAACACAATAAAGGGGAGAAAAATCCCTTATTCCTGGATTGGAAGAATCAATATTGTGAAAATGGCAATCTTACCAAAAGCCATCTACACATTTTATGCAATCTCTATCAAAATTCCAAAAGCATTCTTCATGGAAATAGAAAAAGCAATCCAAAAATTCATTTGGAACCACAAAAAATCTTGAATATCTAAAATAATACTGAGATCAGACTTCCGGTTAAAATGGCAGCGTAGGTACCACGCCAAGGCAGCCTGGGGGGAAAAAAGACCAAAAAGCCTCAGCAAAATACACACTTTTAGTAAAAAGTGAGGTGTATAGGAAACTGAAGCGGCAGCGTAGAAGTAGGAGAGATCCAGAGCATCCAGAGCCCGCACAGGCCGGCAAAAGAGGCCCCGGCAGCTCCACCAACCGCGGCAGCGGGGCACACCAGAAAACCGCCAGGCTCGGCTCCAGCCGCAGGAAAAGACAGGTGCGGGAGCTTCCCCTCACACCACGCTCTCCGCAACTCAGGAAACGGGAAGGGAGAGCAGCAGTTAGCAGCGGAGGAGCAGAACGCGAGGTAGCAGAACACGTGGAACACCGAGAGAACCAGACCAGCTGTGGCTCCCTCCCCTCCCTCACCGACTGAGCCCAGCTCCAGCGAACAGAACAGCGTCCCGGGACCCAGCCACACCAACCTGAGCCGACAGCGGGACCCAAGCAGGAGCAGAGTTCAGCAGCAACATCAGCAGCTCCGGAACCGGTACCAGCGGCCCCAGCAGCAGCAGACCCAGGAGTGGCAACAACAGCAGACCCAGAAGCAGCAGCAGTTCCAGCAGCAGGGGTGCGGATCTACAGGGCCACAGTTGCCAGGCTAGATTTGCCCTGCAGGATAAGCCAGTGCCCAGCTCCAGAAATCTGAACAGCAGCCCGACAACCCAGGCAGCAACTTGACTGAGACCAAAGTCATCCAAGGTAAGTGGGTTTGCACCAGGGAAGGGTCTCACTTGGTCATAAGCTGACTGGGATCCCTCAACAGACCAGAAATCTTAACCTCTATGTTGATAGAGGATCTCATTGTTATAATAACTACTCTGGCATACATACATGGGGCTGTTTTTGACTGAATGGGTACAGTGTTTAGTTACTTTTAGGATCTATCTGTGTTTTATTCCACTCAGCCTACGTGAATACTCCCATAGCATGGAAACTCAACCCAAGGAGCACCTTTGTAGATACTCTCAGAGTCTTAAGAGCCACATCTAACACCTTAAGATCCTACCGTGAAAATATATAACATCAAATCAATTGAAACAGCTAAGAATACCCAGCTAGCTAGAAAATCCAAGCATTAATTTAATCCAGGATGCAAAAATATATACATTATAACACAAGGAACACTAAAAAGCAAGACGATATAAATCCACATAAAAGTATTAATGCATCAGAAAAGACCTCCAGTGAGAACGAGTTAGAGGAAATGCCTGAAAAATATTTCAAATGAATGATTGTAAATATGTTCAAAGAAGTCAGAGAACAAATCAAAGGAGTCAAAGAGGAACTTAAAGAGGAAATCAAAGGAATCAAAGAAGATTCAAGACACCAATTTCATGAAATAAAGAAGGCAATACAAGACATAAATAAGGAAATAGAAATAATAAAGAAAAAACAGTCAGAATTACTAGCAATGAAGAACACAGTTAATGAAATTAAAAACTCTGTAGAAAATCTCACAAGTAGAATGGATGAAGGAGAGGACAGAATATCTAAGCTAGAAGACCAGGTGGCAGATCTAATACAGGCCAACAAAGAGAAAGACAAACTTATACAAAAGTAAGAGTGGGAATTTCAAGATATTCGGGACACAATGAAAAGATCAAATATTAGATTTCAGGACATAGTAGGAGAAGAATTTCACTCAAAAGACATAGTAGGTGTCTTTAACGAAATCATAGAAGAAAATTTCCCCCAAATAGGAAAACAGGTGCCAATGCAGATACAGGAAGCCTTTAGAACCCCAGCCAGACAAAACCTAGAAAGAACCTCTCCTCGCCATACTTTAATCAAACTTCCAAACACACACACTAAAGAAAAAATATTGAAAGCAGTTAGAGAGAAAAATCAAGTTACCTACAAAAGTAAGACCTTCAGGATTACAGCAGATTATTCAACACAAATTTTTAAACCAGAAGGGCTTGGGGTGATACATTGCAAGTTCTGAAAGATAACAACTGTCAACCAAGGTTACTTTATCCTGCAAAGTTATCCATTCAAATAGACGGAGAAATAAGGACATTCCATGACAAAGGCAGGTTAAAGGAGTATTTGAAAACAAAACCAGCTCTACAGAAAATACTTGATAGAATCCTCCATGCTGAAGAAAAGGAAAAGCACACATATAAGGAACCTAGAAAAAACAAGCAATACACAAATACTAGTTAACAGAAGAGAGCACCAGAACCACATAAACATAGTTGCAAAAATTCTCAACAAAATATTGGCAAACAGAATACAAGAATATATCAAAAAGACCACTCACCCTGACCAAGTAGGCTTTATCCCAGAGATGCAGGGATGGTTCAACATACGCAAATCTATAAATGTAGTACATTACATAAACGGGTTGAAGGACAAAAATCACATGATCATCTCATTAGAAGCAGAGAAAGCATTTGACAAAATCCAACATCCCTTCATGATAAAAGTCCTACAGAGACTGGGAATAGAAGGAACATATCTCAATATAATAAAGGCTATTTATGACAAGCCTACAGCCAACATATTACTAAATGGGGAAAAACTGGAAGCTTTTCCACTAAAATCAGGAACAAGACAAGGATGTCCACTGTCCCCACTTTTATTTAATATAGTTCTGGAAGTCTTAGCCATAGCAATAAGGCAAGAGACACACATAAAAGGGATACAAATTGGAAAGGAAGAGATCAAGTTATCATTATTTGCAGATGACATGATTCTATACATAAAGGACCCTAAAGACTCTACTAGCAAACTGTTAGAGCTGATCAAAACCTACAGCAATGTAGCAGGATACAAAATAAACACACAGAAATCAGTAGCCTTCATATATGCTAACAACAAACACACAGAGGATGAAAACAGAGAATCACTCCCGGTCACAATTGCATCAAATAAAATAAAGTACCTTGGAATAAACCTAACCAAGAAAGTTAAGAATCTCTACAATGAGAACTTTAAAACACTCATGCGAGAAATTGCAGGAGACACTATAAAGTGCAGAAACATCCCTTGTTCCTGGATTGGAAGAATCAATATTGTGAAAATGGCAATCTTACCAAAAGCAATCTACACATTTAATGCAATCCCTATCAAAATTCCAAAGGCTTTCTTCATGGAAATAGAAAAAACAATCCAAAAATTCATTTGGAATCACAAAAAACCTCGAATATCTAAAATAATACTGAGCAACAAAAATGAGGCTGGTGGTATCACCATACCTGATTTTATCCTATACTACAGAGCCATAGTAACAAAAACAGCATGATACTGGCACAAAAACAGACATGTACATCAGTGGAACAGAATAGAGGACCCAGATGTAAGCCCAGGTAGCTATAGCCACCTGATATTCGATAAAAATGCCAAAAATACTCATTGGAGAAGAGACAGCCTCTTCAGCAAATGGTGTTTTAAAACTGGATATATATCTGCAGAAGGATGAAAATAGATTCTTATCTCTCGCCATGCACAAGAATTAAGTCCAAATGGACTAAAGACCTTAACATCAGACCTGAAACTCTGAAACTGCTAAAGGAAAAAGTAGGGGAAACCCTTCAACATATTGGTCTTGGCAAAGACTTTCTGAATACACCCCCAATTGCTCAGGCAATAAAACCACAGATTAATCACTGGGACCTCATGAAATTTCAAAGATTTTGCACTGCAAAGGACACAGTGAAAAAAGCAAAGAGGCAACCTACAGAATGGGAAAAAAATCTTCGCCAGCTATATATCTGATAGAGGATTAATATCTAGGATATACAAAGAACTCAAAAAGTTAAATAATAAGGAATCAAATAAGCCAACTAAAAAATGGGCTTTGGAGCTAAATAGAGAGTTCTCAAAGGAAGAAATACAAATGGCATAGAAGCATCTAAAAAAATGTTCTACGTCACTAGTCATCAGGGAAATGCAGATTAAAACTATATTGAGATTCCATCTCACTCATGTCAGATTGGGCACCATCATGAAAACAAATGATCATAAATGTTGGTGGGGATGTGGAATGCAATCTGGTCCAGCCATTGTGGAAAACAGTGTGGAGGTTCTTAAAACAGCTAAAGATTGATCTACCATATGACCCAGCTATAGCACTCCTAGGCATATCCAAAGGACTCATCTCATTTCCTTAGAAGTACGTGCTCAACCATGTTTATTGCTGCTCAATTTATAATAGTTGGGAAATGGAACCAGCCTAGATGTCCCTCAACCGATGAGTGGATAATGAAGATGTGGCACATTTATACAATGGAGTTCTACTCAGCAGTAAAGAAAAATGAACTTATGAAATTTGCAAAAAATGGATGGACCTGGAAAGTATTATACTATGTGAGGTAACCCAGGCCCAGAAAGCCAAGTGCCACATGTTCTCTCTCATATGTGGATCCTAGCTTCAGATAATTGGGCTTCTGCATGAGAATTAAAATACTTAGTAGCAGAGGCCAGTAAGGTAAAAAGGAGACATAAGGGGAAGAGAAAGGAAGGGAGGAGGGTACTTAATAGGTTGATATTGTATATATGTAAGTACAATGATTGAGATGGGGAGGTAATATGATGGAAAATGGAATTTCAACGGTGAAAGTGTGGGGGGGGGAGAGTGGGAATTACCATGGAGTTTTTTTATCATCATGGAAAATGCTATTAAAAATTTTTTTTAAAAAAAGAGAGAAAAAAAAACAAACTTTGTTTCACAAAACAAAAAAAATAAGGTTCTTAGATTTTATTATACTGTGATTATTTAGGAGGTCTTATTCTTTGGAGACTGGTAGGTGCTCAGGTTTGGTTTGGTTGTTGTTATGTTTTGTTTGTTTTGAGATGGGGGGTGTCTAACTATGCTGCCCAAGCTGATCTAGAACTCCAAGGACCAAGTGATCCTACCACCTAAGCTTCCAAGTAGCTGGGACTAGATGTATTGTGGTGGCTTGGAATGGATGACCCCCATAAACTCATGTGTTTTACAGACTTAATCCTCAGCTTGTGGCAATTGGGGATAGAGAGCCTTACTAGAGGAGGTGTGTTACTGGGGGAAATTTAGGGTGTTACAACCAGCACTCATCAGAATTTTGCTCTCTATCCTGCTGCTGTTTTCCATCTGCCATGGCAGATTGTGATGTCCAGCCTCTGCTCATGCAATGCTGTCCTCTGCCATCATGAAACTTCCCCTTGAGACTTTAAGCCAAAATAAAAATAAAAGGTCCCCAAAACAAGACAAGCTTTTGTCAAGGCACTTGATTACCCACCTGAGATAAAAGACATGACTGAAGACAGCACATGCTGCCAACACAGAATATCAAGAGATCTCGCTAGAATCCAGAAGGGAGCAAGAGCCCAGATGGTCTGCCCATATAGTGCTGAGCTGCTGGGCAAAAATGGCCAACAACCTTGGGTGCAAGCAGGGGATACTGCTATATGAAAGCAACCAGCCTGACAAGATGGACACACCTTACAATAGTGGCACCTAGCCTATGTGGGTAAGCAATGGCTCCCTGATTGGCTAAGAGATCCACTCAGTGGAAAGGAACCCACAGCTAGAACTGGGATCCAAGTCAGAATCCTACGCAGACCAAGATCATGGACTCCAACAAGAAACTCCCACTAGTCTTTGACCAAAAGTGAGGCTACACCCATCAAAATCTCTATTAACTAACAATGCTTATCCCTTTTAACCTAATGCTAAACTTATTTTCCATTAGATAACCTGGTTTTCTTTTTCAGAAAGCAGTAAGAACCAGGGAGATAAAACTATCCCTCACACACTGGGCAAGGTTCTGGTAAAACCATAGAGGGATTGGCAAGATGAGCAAGAGTGTTGCTTCAATAGCAAGCCTGACAACCAGCACCAGGGTGATAAAGACAGACACTGAGGATACACAAAACATACCAAACCAGAAATCCAGAAGTTCACACAACACTGAAGTAGACTTAAAACACACACACCATGCATGGCTCAGAGAACTTTGTAGAAGGGGGGCCAGAAAGAATGTTTAAGAGCCACGGAGTGGAAAGGAATGTACAGAGTGGAAGGGAAAGTCCAGAGGCATTGCCGGCCCACCCCCCCATACAATGACTGACTGCTGTTCTAACTTCTCATAACCCACACCCCCACAGGAATAGCAGCAATCCCAGTGAGGAGGGCCCTCAGTGAAATGGGGACAGGGAGAAAGGAAATGGTGGTACTAACACATAATGTGTCCATACAAAGTTTCTACTTAATAAAAAATAAAATTAAACATTAAAAAAAATAAACAACTTTCCTCCCATCAGCTGCTTTTGATTGAGTGCTCTATCCCAGCACGAAGAAAAATAATTGCAACATGTATCAATCACCACAACCAATTCTAAAATATTCCATTCTTAAAAATACATTCTAAAATTTCTGGGGGAGGGGGAAAGCCATGATTCATGTGACTTACTATCTTTCCTTGTTGTTTTGTTTTTCCAAGTAGGGTCTCACTGTTGCCCAGGCTGACCTGGCACTCACTCTGTAGTCCCAAGCTGGCCTCGAACACATGACAATCCTCCTACTTCTACCTCCCGAATGTTTGGATTAAAGGTGTGCACCACCATGCCTGACTCAACTTGCTTTAAAATGGTTTCACAAATATAAATGAATTATACATGCATACAATATTTAAAGGTAAAGCATATGTAAACAATGCAACACTCAATGTACTATTGCTGGAACATGTTCATTAGCTTGAGATTTTAAAAAAAAGAAGTTGGTACATTTATACCCATATATTAATGCTACTCTCACATTTGGTTAGAGAAGCTTCTCTCTTCAGATGGTAGTGATCACTGGGATACTCAAAACTCACCAAAATGCTGAGAAGAAATAACAGTGGTGTGTTCAGCACTAAGTAAGACAACTCCATTACACCCTCCAAGGCTGGAGGACCATTGCTGAAGAGGTGACGCAAAGAATGTAAGAGCCAAAGGGGAGGAGTGCTTTGCAATGTTTTCTAGACACAAAGTGGCAGGGGTACTCATGACCTCACAGTGGCTCAAGCTACCTACACAAGACCCAAACAAATGGAGAAAATGATGACACTAAAATAGAAGACTAGTTGGAAAAGAGAAAGGATTCAGAGACAAGGGAATTCAGGAAGGAGAAAAAGGAGGGTAGCAGAAGAGAATCATGACTGTGGTATATTCTATATGTATAAAGGTTGTCAAAAAAAAAAAGGTTTTTAAAAAGTATTTTATTTTTCATTTATTTATTTGAGAGAAAGAATGGACACGCCAGGGCCTTCAGCCACTGCAAACAAATTCCAGACACATGTACTACCTTGTGCATCTGGCTTATGTGGTTCCTGGGCAATTGAACCTGTGTCTTTTGACGTCATAGGCAAGTGCCTTACCTGATAAGCCCTCTCTCCAGCCCTTAAAAACAGTTTTAAGGGCTGGAGAGATGGCTTAGCGGTTAAACGCTTGTCTGTGAAGCCTAAGGACCCCAGTTCGAGGCTCGGTTCCCCAGGTCCCACGTTAGCCAGATGCACAAGGGGGCGCACGCGTCTGGAGTTCGTTTGCAGAGGCTGGAAGCCCTGGTGCGCCCATTCTCTCTCTCTCCCTCTATCTTTCTTTCTCTCTGTGTCTGTCACTCTCAAATAAATAAATAAATAAATAAAATCTTTAAAAAAAAAAACACTTTGATAACAAGTCCATTTAAAAAAAAAAAGTTTTAAAAAATAAAAGTTTTAAAAAAGAAGTTGAGAATAAACCAGCCATGTCTTAAGCATAGTATTCAAGTTTCTTTCAAAAACCTCTACTTTCAAAGAATTAGCACACATAAGGTAATGCTGATGGCTTTTACTCCACAGTAAAGGTGTTTTAATGTCTAGTACTTCCTTGCACCACTAGAAAGCATAAAAGAGTATCAACAGTTTTGAATTCTGTTTACAAATTACTGCACAATTATGAAACCACATTTGTCCTATTTTTTTTGGGGGGGGGGAGTGGGTTATTATCAAATGATTGCTATTGCCTGAAAGGACTTAGCAACACTCAGTTACAATTAAAGGAGGAATACGTTTTGGTGTACCATTGCACAGTACCAAGATTATGGTTAATAACATACTGTCTATTTTTTTTTAATTTATTTGCAAGCAAAGAGAGACAGAGAATGAGTGCACCAGGGCCTCCCACCACTGCAAACAAAATCCAAATGCATGTATCACTTTGTGCATCTGGCTTTATGTGGATACTGGGGAATCAAAGTCAGGGCCTTCGGCATTGCAGGCAAGTGGCTTAACCACTGAGCCATCTCTCCTCCCTCTATTCTTAAAGTAGACAAGCATATTATACATGTTCTCAACACAAAGAAATGGTAAGTGTTTAAGATGATGGAATATGGAAAATACTAATTACCCTGATTTGATTGTAATACAATTTATAAATGTATTAAAACATCACACTGGCCAGGCGTGGTGGCACTTGCCTTTAATCCCACAATCAGGATGCAGAGGTAGGATTACCATGCGTTCAGGCCAGCCTGAGACTGCATAGTGAATTCCAGGTCAGCCTGAGCTAGAGCACAAGTCCTTATCTTGAAACACACACACACACACACACACACACACCATAAATATTTACAATTATGTATTACTATTATGTATTCTGTATTATTATATTATAAATAAGTATATTATGTGTAAACTACAAATGATAACTTTAAAAAAAAAGGAAAAGGAGCATTTCTACTGCAAAAAAAAAAAAGGTGATCAATTCCTGACAAATCTAAGAAAATCTTAAATATGTTCATAACCTGGCCTATTTTCAACAAAGATGCAGAAAAACTGGAAGGTCAGAGAGCTAAGCAAAGTGAAAATAATTGCTAAATTCAATATGTGACCTTGAGCAAGTTCTGTGTTGCCATCTACAATAAGAAGGGGTTAGATTAAGGTCTTTACAAACTTACAATTCTTAAAGCTATGGTGTAAAAGAAAGAGTGTTATAAAAACAATACATTAATTATAAAGCCCCATATGAAAAAGTTTTTAAGGGAATTTCCAAAAAGGATAAAAGTTATTAGAATGAAAACATATTTCAAGAAATCTTCATTTTCAAAACATTCCTAAAATTCTTAAACTTCCCTTTAAAGAAGCTCAAGTCAAAATAAATAAATAAAATCACTTCTATTAGGAAACACCCTCAGCTGAAAACATGAACAGCTTTTTAACAGGCCTAAATCTGGGCCGGAGAGATGGCTTAATGGTTAAGGACTATGCCTGTGAAGCCCAAGGACCCGGGTTCCATTCTCCAGGTCCCACATAAGCCAGATGCACATGGTGGCTTATGCACCTGGAGTTCATTTTCAGTGGCTAGAGGCCCTGGCCTGCCCATTCTCCCTCTTTCCCTCCCTCCCTCTTTCTGTCTCTAATAAATAGGTAAAAAAAAAATAAAATAAAAGGCCTAAATCTGAATCTGTTCCTAACTCACAAACTGACTCAGGATGTCTATCATGCTCTTCCAGTTTCTGGCTGTCAACAATGAAAAAAAGAAAGAGGCAATTTTTATTTTCTTCGTCTCCCCAACTCCCCCATCCCCGCTGCGGAAAGGTTTCATGTAGCCCAAATTTGCAGAGAACTCTACTAAGTAGCCTGAGGATGACCTTGAACTCCTGACTCCCCTGCCTCTGCCTGCTGGAATTAGGGGGCGTGTACCACCATGGCCCACTTAGGAGGTACTGGGAATGTAACTGGGGCCTCTACTAAGTAGGCTTGATCTTGAAGCAGCACAGACTTCAGAAGTGGATGAGCCTTCACCTGAGCTGCTGTTTCCTGGCCCAAGTACTTTTCTTTTGGCTCAGTATCTTCAGCAATGGTGCAGGTCTTAATGACTTCCCCCAAGTTGCCCAAATACTCAAAAAACACAGAACAACTTACATTGACTACTAAGCTCGAGTCTACCCAGAAATGAAGATGACTTTGTAGCTCCGCTAGGAAATCAGAAAACTCCGCCACTTGACTACCGACAGCACCGCAAAGCTACCTGAGGAGCAAGGGGCAGACGCCGCGGTCTCCCGAGGTCTGCCCACGACGGCTCCCGGGCCGCGCTGGGACGCTTGAAGGGCATCCCCCTCCCCAAACGCTGGGTCGCTCGGCCGCCGCGGGACGGCATCAGAAGCTGCCCCTGGCCCGGCCTCCTCCACTCAGCTCCCCGCCGCCCTCACGGAAGCCGAGGCCCGGGGCAAGGGCTGGACGGCTCGGGCCCAGGCCAGCGCAGCACTGCCGGCCAGCCGGCCACCAAAAAGTGGCCCGCGGCGCCGCTCCTCGCCCACGGGCGCCGTGTCCCTCTCGCCCTTCTCCCCGCGGGCCCCGACAGAAAGCAGGCCCGGCAGCAGTACCTGGGCGGCGGAACGCAGCGCGGAACGGGGCTGATGGCTCCTCAGGACCGCCGCGGCCAACTGCCGGCTGCAGAACACGGAGGCCGCCATGGCTGTGTGACCCCGTCCCCTCCACACCGCGCGCAGGCGCAGAGGCGCGACGCGGCCCGCAGCGCCGCACTCCCAACGCGCTCACGCCGGCCGTCGTGGGGCGGGGCTTCGCGTTAACCCCTCCGCCGCCCACCACGGCCCAGGCAGGCCGGGCTCAGCTGGTACCGCTAGGTTTGCCAGCTTCCGGAGAAACTGTCAGTGGGAACTTTCGCCACAACCTCCACATCCAAAGGGCTACAGGCGGCAACGCTGCCACTTCTGTGATCTGAACTTCTCTGAGCCCCACTTGCCTCCCTTTGTAAAATGGGGCGCGCTCAAGATTAGTAAATATCTGCTTTGTTCAAAATGCTGCATTGATTCTTTATGGGGCAAAATGTTAAAATAATTATCATGGTTAATATTATGAACCTGACAGGATCTAGATTCACCTAGAAGACAAATCCCTACACATGTATGTCAGGGAGTTTCCTTGAGGTGGAAGCACCATGTCATGGACTGGGATCCCAGACTGAGTAAAAATGAAAAAGGACACTGTTGCAATCAAGTTCGCATTGCTAGCAGAAATCACCCAAGGAAGAGCACTTGTGGGAAAAACAGGTTTATTTTGGCTACCAGTCTGAGGAAAAGGTTCATGATGGCAGAGAAAAGGACATGAGCAGAGGGCAGACATCACCCCCTAGCTAGCATAAGGTGGACCATAGGAGAGTGTGCAAACACTGGCAAGGGGAAACTGTCTATAACACCCATAAGCCCTCCCCCAACTATACACTCTCTCCAGGAGGCATTAATTTCCAAATCTCCATCAGCTGGGAACCTAGCATTCAGAACACCTAAGTTTGTGGGGTGACACCTGAATCAAACCACCACATTCTGCCCCTGGCTCCTATAAACTAGCCATACATGGTATGAAATATGGTGCATTCAGTCCAACTTTAAAAGTTCCCATAGTTTTTTGTCAATCCCAGTGATGTTCAAACATTCCCATAATCCAAGGTCTTTTAACTGATTCATAATACCAAAAATAAACCCAAAACCTCATAAAGGCACAGAATACATTTTCATACTGCCAAAGATGGCATTGGGCAAAGCAAAGAAATATTCAACCAATAGAAGATTTGAAACAAACATGGAAAACATCAAACTCTATAGATCTGAGTCCAACAACTCTAGTCAGTGACATCTCCAAGTCCAATAATTCTAATCAGCAACAAGTCTCTGAAGTTCCAATTCTGCCCCTCCAGCTAGGCTACTCACAGTCCTGGAAAACTTCATCCAGGGCTGGAAGCTTTCCTTAGCAGCCATCTCAAGGACCTGCCATCTCCACTGGGACTCCACTGCAACCCACAGTTCATCCTTATGGCTCCATCAGGTTTCAATCTTTAGCAGGCCTGCTTCACACTGCCCGTGGCCATTTCTAAAACACAAGACCATACTGAAAATTTAATGACCTTCTCTTTCCTACATTTCTTATACTCCATAAGACCAGGTAGGGTGCCAACTTGTTACTCTTGGGTGAGGGGGAATAAAGCAGACTTGAAGAACAGGACACTCCTTGAGCATTCAGGTCCCTTCAAAAGAGTCTATATTTTTCCTATTGCCCCAATCTCAAAGATTGTAATCTCTCATATAATTGCAGCTAAATGGGCAGCAGTTTCAGCACAAAGATTTCATTTATGTGCCATAACCCTCTGCTTACACCAGTCCATTTCTACATAAAGCAAACTTGCACAAGTTCTCTGGTCATGGGTATAACAGCTAGCCTCTGACACAAACTGCTTCTAGCCCAGTCCTGGCAAAACTCTTTCTTTCCCTTATAAGCCAAACCTCATAGTCCTTAGTTGTTACTGCATTCAGGCCTTTCAACTGGGACCAAAATAGTCCATCAAGCTGTACTTACAGCACTGCAAGGTGTCTCTTAGGCCAAAGTTTCAAATTATTCCACATTTCCTCTTGCAAAGCAGTTCCAAAAGGTCAAAAGCCACACAGGAATCTAGTAGTAATGAAGCCACTCTCAGTACCAACTTTACTGTTGCAGTCAGGTTCTCATTGCTGGCAGAAAACACCTGACCAAGAGCAGCCTGTGGGACTAAAACTTTATTTTGGCTTACAGACTCAAGGGGAAGCTCCATGATGGCAGAGGAAAATGGATAGCATGAGCAGAGGGTGGACATAACCTCCTCACCAACATCAGGTGGACAATAGGAAGAGGAGAGTGTGCCAAACACTGGCAAGGGGTAAGTGGATACACTACCTATAAGCCTGCTCCCCAACTGCCTCAAAGAGGTGTTAATTCCCAAGTTTCCAACTGCCAGGGACATGACATTCAGAACTAAGGTTTATGGGGACAACTGAAACAAACTGCCAGGCTCCCCTTGTGGGTAGTGCTGAGGAAGGACCAGGCTCGCTGGTTCCTTCCAAGGGGTTGAGGAGGAGGATGAGTGTCAATGGCCAGGGACACACCACCAAGCTGAGAGTCTCATCGAAGCAGGAATTCGCTTTATTGTTATAAGCAGTTACTTATATAATGTTGAAAACAAGAGTGGAGATTTTAGGATGGGGGGAGAGGTAAGGGCCAAGTAAACCACAACTTTTGAAATGATTGTTCCCAAGAGTGAACACACAGGAATTCCATCTCCTACACAGAAGTAGCAGGCCAGAAGCCATTAGGCGTCTTGCTGAGTCATAGCTGGCCAGAGGCAGATCGCCAAACTTTAGCTAGGCTCAGGAAGTTCCACTGGGCCTCACAGCTGGGCCTTTCAAGGCCCAACATCTTCCCCTTTTCATTAGTCACCATGGCCCCTGTCTTAGATTGTCCCCCTCTGGGGATATTACCCACCGCTGGGTACCAGGTGTTTAGCTCACTGAGAACCCACTCCATAGCCTGTCTTAGGTTGTCTCAGTCAGTCTGAGATCTTACCCATCATTGGTCACATGGAGGGCAGAGGTGGTGGCAGTGGGTCATCTGAGGAACTTAATTCCTGAGTTGTCAGCCTGTGATAATGTATCTCAACCTGATGGATTTTTATTGCCTCTAGCCGCTGGTGAGTGAATTGTATAATTTTGTTAATTACACAAGGCCTGAGAGTGAGGATAAGGAAAAGGAGAAGGAGGGGCCTAAGTAGAAGGAGGAGGTAGGGTAAGAAGCCATGCAGGCTGATCCACAGTGGGTTGTCCTGGAGGTCCCACTATCTCTTCTCCAGGTTTTCTTGAAGTCTTTTGATTTTTATCTTGAACGATTCCCAATCTATTGGCATAGAAACAGCATTTTTCCTGTAAAAACAAGCATATGCCTCCATTTCAGCAGTTAATAGGTCTAGTCCCCTCCTGTTCTGTAGGACTACCTCAGCCAGGGACTCTAGCTGTTGTTGGAGATCAAGGATAGCACTGGACATGGCTTTTATGTCACTAATCAGCTGGAGAGAAAGCTTTTTGTAGAGATGGGCTGCCATGCCCATCCTGGCTGTCCCGGTGGCCATGCCTGTGGTTATTCCCATCCCAACGAGTAAAGGTATCATTTGTACAGCCCTCTTAGGTCTCCATCCAATATCAAATGAGAGCATAGGGAGGACCTGATTTCCAGGAATGATATCTACATCTGGGATTAAGGTGGCTGGGGCACAAAGGCCTGTCCAATTGGTGGGCAGAAAGTCATAGGCCATCCTGCCTCCACAAACATAAACCATTCCAGAAGGTGGGCAGCATTGAGCACTGGGCTCAGTTGTGTTAATTATTAGGGGAAGGCATGGACCAAATGCAAGTTCCAAAAGGAGACATTGGGAAAAGCTGGACAGGGATGGGGAAGGTGGCTGAGCAAATTTTTAGGGTCATATGGGCAACTACAGTTGTGTCATTGGTGATTACTGCAAGTAGCCGGGGAGGCCCAGATCAGAGGCAAAGCCAGCAATCCTCCACAAGGGAGGGAGTTGTTTGGTTTAGTGGGGTGAAGACCATTTTAGGAATAGTCCTCAGGGGTGGGAAGCTCTCTGGAGAAGTGATTGTCAGTGTCCCCTTGTTGGGATAAATATTTTAGTTCCCTCGCTGGTATCCAAATGGGTCTTTTTTCATCTTGAGGGAAGACGCATCCAAACCTCTCCCTGCTGTGAGGAGTGGGTCTGGTCCTCTCCAGGCTCCAGTCAATGAGTCTCTCCATCTGACCTTAATCAAGCTGTATGTGACAGAGGATGACCAATGTTTTTGGAATGGAGACATTTTTTTTATTTCTAGAAAAATTTAAAATATTTAAGGTGAATAATGCTTTCTTTAGCTGATCATGGGGAGGTAGTTATTCCCCCTTTTGTTTTTGTAATTGTGATTTAAGTGTTTGGTTATATCTTTCAACAATAGCTTGGCCTTGAGGGTTATATGGAATGCCTGTGGCATGTGTAATTTGCCACATCTGGAGGAAACTTGTAGAGTTTTGACTTATAAAGCAGGGGCCATTATCTGTTTTTACTTGATCAGGCAGCCAGAGAGTAGCAAAACATTGAAGCATATGACTAATGGCATGTTTAGATTTCTCCCCAGCATGTGCAGATGCCTAACAGGCATGGGAGAAAGTATCAGCTGATAAGAAGATAAAGCCAAAAGTCACAGCACACTTCAGGAACTCCTGCTAGGAACACTTTGTATATCTTTAGATTGAAATCTGAAACCCACCACCACACCTTAAGATCCACCCAGTGACATTGCTTCCAGCCAGGTGGCTGCAGAATGTAAACTATAAACAAATAAACAACTGAATCCCACAGTCTTCACCAATTTAAGATATTAAGACCTGTAAAATCAAACAAGTTAAACACTTCTAACATATAAAGGCCCAGAGTAAACATTTTTAACTGGTATAAGGCATAGCAAGGAGAAACTAAAACAATGCAAACTCAACCACCATCCAAAAGTGTTTGCATTTCTATAATAGTCTTCCCTCAGGCATCCTTTACATGGTAAAGCAATTGAACCATCTTCCTTAATATTTCTAATGTGTTGACAATAGCAGCTTTAGTAATCTAAAGCCAATCTCTGTGCCAGTAAATTTAACTTGCTTAAAGATTTCCTGCTTAAAATCTTAAATCTCTCAGTCCAATACCTCTAACCAAGCACATCAGTCCATTACAAATTTAACCTTGATCAAACTCTCTGGGCCTGGGCAACAGGGCGCAGCCAGCCCTTATGCCAGCAGCCCAGTTCCAACAAAGTCCTCTCTAGTCTTTCCTTCCCCTTAGAAAGCTCATAAGCAAAGCCTCAAAGTTTAATGTTATCTGTATTTAGCATTCTCAGACTCTCATCAGAATAGTCCATAAAATTTGGCTTACCACTCCAGAAGACACCTTCAGTTGCAAGCCTATTTCTCCAAAACAAAGGTTCCAAAAGATCAACATCCACATGGTCAGGTTCATCTCAGTCCCCTCCTCGGTACCAAGTTCTGTATCAGACAGCTTCAGGTTCACTGAGATGAACTTCCAGACCAAGCATAGTTATGGAGGAATGGATATTTATTGAAGCCTACAGATCCAGGGGAAGTTACATAAATGGCAGAAAAAGATGGCCTGCCTTCACAGGACCAAGCAGAGAGAAAGAAGTACAAGCTTAAAGGTCAAAAGCCACAAAGTGTGTCCACTAGGGACATATGACTAGTTCAGAAATACAAAAGCTGCAGATGCAGCTTGCTGGTGAACGGAAAGTGAAAGGAAAGAGAAAGAGAACGAAGAGATGTTGACAAGCAAGTACAGATTATAGAAGCAAAGTTTAGCACATTAAATATGAAGACTACCTCATACTTATGAGGGTACACTCACTTGCACACGCACACCGAGTGACCTCCTCAACAAGAATGCCTCTCACAGGTCACTAGTCTGCCAGGTTCCCGTCACCCCTTGTTAGGCACCATATGCCAGGCTTCCCCGGTAGGTAGTGCTGAGGAAGGACCAGGCTCCCTGGTTCCTCCTAAGGGGTTGAGGAGGAGGATGAGTGTCGACGGCCAGGAACACACCACCAAGCTGGGAGTCTCATCGAATCAGGAACTTGCTTTATTGTTACAAGAAGTTACTTATATAATGTTTAAAACAAGAGTGGAGATGTTAGGACGGGGGGAGAGGTAAGGGCCAATAGTAAACCACAATTTTTGAAATAATTGGTCCCAAGCATGTCCACACAGGAATTCCAACTCCTATGCAGAAGTAGCGGGCCAGAAGCCATTAGGCATCTTGCTGAGTCATAGCTGGCCAGCAGCAGATCGCCAAACTTTAGCTAGGCTCAGGAAGTTACACTAGGCCTTACAGCTGGGCCTTTCATGGCCCAACAACAAACAACCACAATATTCCACCCCTGGCAGTGAAAATTTTTCTAGAAACAATCTATGGCTTTTGGATGTGCTATTATCCAAAAGTACATTTCCATATGGATTATTCATAACACCTCAAATTTTAATTAACACTCTTCCCACACTTCCTTTACTCAGTCCCTTCTCTTGACTTCATTTAAACCATTTCACCCCATGTAATCTCTTCATCTTCATTACATATATACAATACCCTACTCTTAACTCCTCCCCTTTCCTCCCTCACTTATAATCCCCTTCTAGTTTACTGACTGCTGCTACCAATTTATTACTCCATTTCATACACAAGTCTAAGCATTTGTAGCTAGGATATATGGCATTTGGCTTTCTGGGCCTGGATTACCCCAATTAGTATAATCTTTACCAGATCCATCCATTTCCCTGCAAATTTCATAATTTCATTTCTCTTTACTGCTGAATGTAACTCCATTATATAAATGTACCACATCTTCACTAGCCATTCATCAGTGGAAGAACATCTAAGCTGGTTTTATTTCCTAACTACTATGAATAGGCAACAGTAAACATGAATGACCAAGTGTCTCTGAGGTAGTAAGAACCCATAGTATATATGCCTAGGAGAAGTATAGTTGGGTCATATGGTAAATTTATTCTTAACTGTCTCAGGAACCTCCACACTGATTTCCACAATGGCTGTGCCACTTTACATTCCTACTAACAGTGTATAAGTGTTCCTGTTTTAACACAACTACATGACCATTTATTGTCATTTGTTTTCTTGATAATAGCCATTCTCACATGAGTGAAATGGAATCTCAAAGTAGTTTTAATTTGCATTTCCTTGATGACTAAGGATGTAGGACACTTTTTTAGATGTTTATATGACATCAGTATTTCTTCTTTGAGAACTCTATTTAGTTGCATAGCCAACTGTTGTAGTCTGGGTTGCATTGCTGTTAGAAATCACCCAACAAAGAGCAGCTTCTGGGAAAAAGAGATTTATTTGGCTTACAGGCTCGAGGGGAAGCTTCACGATGGCAAGGGAAAACGATGGCATGAGCAGAAGGTGGACATCACCCCCTGGCCAACATAAGATGGACCACAGCAACAGGAGGTGTGCCAAACACTGGCATGGGGAAACTGGCTATAAAGCCCATAAGCCTGCCCCCAACAATACACTCCCTCCAGGAGGCATTGATTCCCAAATATCCATCAGCTGGGGAGCTAGCATTCAGAACACCTAAGTTTATGGGGGACACCTGAATCAAACCACCACACCAACTTTTAAATTGGGTTGTTTGACTTCTTATAATTTAGCTCTTTGTATAATCTCAATTAGTCCTCTGTCAGGTATATATCTGGCAAAGATTTTCTCCCATTCTGTAGGTGCCTTTTTGCTTTATTTACAGTGTCCTTTGCAGTACAAAAGTTTTGTAATTTTCATGAGGTCCCAGTGGCTGATTAGTGGTTTCATTTCCTGAGCAACTGATGTTGTATTCAGAAAGCCATTGATTATGCCAGTATGTTGAAGGGCTTCTCCTGCTAGTAGTTCCTTTAGGGGGATTTAGAGTTTCAGGTCTGATATTAATGTCTTTGATCCATTTGACTTGATTCTTGTTCATGGAGACAGATAAAGACCTATTTTCATCCTTCCACATATAGATAACCAGTTTTTCAAAACAACATTTGTTAAAGAAGCTGTCTTTCCTAGAATGAACATTTCTGTCTAAAATAAGATAGTTGGGCTGGAGAGATGGCTTAGCAGTTAAGCGCTTGCCTGTGAAGCCTAAGGACCCCGGTTCAATGCTCGGTTCCCCAGGTCCCATGTTAGCCAGATGCACAAGGGGGCGCACATGTCTGGAGTTTGTTTGCAGAGGCTGGAAGCCCTGGCGCACCCATTCTCTCTCTCTCCCTCTATCTGTCTTTCTCTCTGTGTCTGTCGCTCTCAAATAAACAAAATAAAATAAATTTTTTTTAAAAAAGCAGGCTCCCCTCGGTCCCCGAGGTATTTAAAATAAGATAGTTATAGTTGCCTGGATTTACATCTGGGACTGCTATTCTGTTCCATTGATCTATGTGTCTGTTTTTGTGCCAGTACCATGCTGTTTTGGTTAGTATGACTCTGTAATATAGTTGAAAATCAGGTCTTATGATGCTACCAGCCTTATCTTTTAATTCATTTTTATTTGAGACAGAGAGACAAGGACAGAGATAAGGAGAAAGAGGGAGAGAGAGAGAATGGGCATGGAAGGGCCTCTAGCCACTGCAGATGAACTTGATGCATGTGTCACCTTGTGCATTTGGCTTACATGGGACCTGGAGAATCAAACCTGGGTCATTAGGCTTCACAGGCAAGTGCCCTTAACTACTATGAAATCTCTCCACCCCACCAGGCTTATTTTTCTTGCTCAAAATTGTTTTGGCTATTCAAGGCTTTTTCTGCTTCCAAATACATTTTATGATTGTTTTCTCTATTTCCATGAAGAATGCCATTGGAATTTTGATGGGGATTGCATTAAATGTGTAGATTGTTTTTGGTAAGATTGACATTTCCACAATGTTGATTCATCAAATCCAAGAACACGAGATAACTTTCCATTTCCTCATGTCTTCTGCAATTTGTCTCCAGAGTGTTTTAAGGTTTTCATTGTAAAGATCTTTCATGTCCTTGGTTAGGTTTACTTCCAAGGTAATTTCTTTTGAGGCAATTGTGAATGAGAGAGATTTCCTGATTTCATCCTTCACAGGTTTGTTGTTAGTATATAGGAAGACTACATTGCTAAATGTGTTTACATGCTCTAGCAGTTTGTATAACTCTTTTAATCTCTGTGCCATTAAAGATATATTTAAGTGGTTCATCTCATCTTAAAGAAACTGTGAATAGAAGGAACATATCTTAATATAATAGACTGTTAATGACAAACTTATAGCCAACCTAATATTAAATGGGTAAAATCTTTAACCTTTTCCACTAAAATCAGGAAGAAGACAAGCATGTCCATTATTCCTACCTCTACTTTATATAGTAGTGGAAGTGTTAGTTACAGCAATAAGGCAAGACACACATAGAGGGATTCCAATTGGAAAGGTGTGATCTAATTATCATATTTGCAGATGATATGATTCTATACATAAAGGACCCTTTAAGACTTTTACCATAATGTTAGATGCCTTTTCTGCCTCTATTAAGATGATAATGTGATTTGTGTCCTTCAGTCCTTTTATATAGTGTATTGCATTTATTGATTTGCACATGTTGAACCATCCCTGCATTTCTGGCATAAGCCTAGTTTAGTGGGGTGAATGATATTTTTGATATATTATTTTGTTCTGTTTGTCTGTTTTCTTGAGAATTTTGCATCTGTGTCCATGAGGGAGATTGTTTTGTAATTTTCTTTTTTTGTTCTGTCATTGTCTGGTTTTTGTATCAGGGTAATGCTGGCTTCCTAAAAGGAGCTTGATAGTATTCCTTCCTTTTCTATTTTATGGATAATTTTGAGAATTACTGTTGTTAGTTCTTCTGTGAAGCTCTGGTAAAATTCACCTGTGAATCCATCTGAACATGGACTTCTTTTTAGGAGGGAGATATTTTTGTATAACTCTTTTAATCTCTGTGCCATTAAAGATCTATTTAAGTGGTTCATCTCATCTTGATTTAGTTTTGGTAGGTCATATAAATCAAGGAAACCATCTATTTCTTTCAAATTTTCTTTTTTTTTAAATTGAGAGAGAGGAAAAAAAAAAAAAAAAAAGAGAGGACATGCCAGGGTCTTCAGTTGCTGCAAATGAACTCAAGACATGTGTGCCCCCTTATGCACAGATGCCAACATTGGGTGCTTGTGTCACTGCAAATCTACCTTACATGGGACCTGGATATTCAAACATGAGTTCTTAGGCTTCTTGGGCAATTGACTTACACACTAGGCCATCTCTCCAGCCCTCTTTAGATTTTTAAAAACTTAGTGGAGCATATGTTCTTAAAGTATGTCCTCATGATTATCCAAATTTCATTAGTTATATCTTGTAATGGTGTCTTTTTCATCTCTAATTTCATTGATTTGTGGCTCTTGTCTCTTTTGGTCAGATATACTAAGAGTTAATCAATCAATCTTTTTTTTCCTTCAAAAGAATCAACTCCTTGTTTCCTTGACTCTTTGATTGTGGGTTTGTGTTTTTTTTTGCTCTAGCTCATTAATTTCTGCCTTAATATTTATTATTTCTTCCTATCTACTGAATTTTGGTTTGACTTGCTCTTCTTTTACCAAGGCCTTAAGTTGAAGCAATAAATAAGTTGCTTACTTGTGACTTTTCTAATTTCATAATATAGGAATTTAAGGCTATAAGTTTCTCTCTTAGGACTGCCTCCATTGTGTCCTAATGGCTTTGGAATGTTGTGTTACCAAAATCATTTGAGTCCATGAAGTTTTTTTCTTCAATGACCCATTCATCATTCAGTAGTGTACTGTTTATTTTCCATGATTTTTTGTATGCTCTATAGCTTTTCTGGTTGTTGATTTGTAGTGTAATCCCATTGAGATAGAATGCAAGGAATTATTTCAGTTTTTCTATATTAGTTAAGATTTGCTTTGTTACCTAATATATGGTGTATTTTAGGGAATGTTACATGTGCTGCTGAAAAGAATATGTATTCTGCAGCATTTGGATGGAATGGTCTGTAGATATCTGCTAGGTCCATTTGTTCTATGACATCATTTAATCTAGATGCTTCTCTGTTTACTTTTTGCCAGAATGATCTTCCAAATGATGACAGTAAGGTATTGAAATCATGCATTAAAATTGTGCTTGGTGTTATCTGTAACCTTATGTTTAATTCTGTTTGATGAAATTGGGAGCATCTATATTAGGTGCATATATGCTTAGGTATTAACATATAAAACATGATATATGTTAAATATATGTTGGAATTTTCCTTTAATCAATACAAAGTAACCTTCTTTATCTTGCCTAACTAATGTTGGTTTGAAGTATATCCTGTCTGATATTAGGATAGTGATACCTGCTTGTTTCCTAGGCCTCTTTGCTTGGAATACCATTTTCAATCCTTTCACCCTACGGTACTGTCTGTATTTTCTGGAGAGGTGAATTCTTGGAGGCAAGAAACAGTAGGATCCTGCTTTAATTTATTTATTTATTTATTTGAGAGACAGAGAACTAGAGATAGAAACAGTAAGAAAGAAAGAGTGAGAGAAGGGGCACACCAGGGCTTCCAGCCACTGCAAACAAACTCAACATTCATGTGCCACCTTGTGCTTTCAGCTTACGTGGGTCCTGCTAAGTCAACCCTTGGTCTTTCAGCTTTGCAGGCAAGTGCTTTAACCACTGATCCATCTCTACAGCTCAGATCCTGCATTTTAATCCAGTATGCAAGCCTGTGTCTTTTGGTTGGGGCATTGAGACCACTGATATTACTGAAAGGTATGATTTTTTTTTTCTTGCCATTCTTCTTGTTTTGTAGGTCTTCCTGTTTTTCCTTTACTTGCTTGTGTTAACTATTACTTGAAACTTTTTTTTTTTAATGTTTTCTCATATGAGTGCTTTCATTTATCTTTGGTGTGAAGGATCCCTTGAAGAATTTTCAGTAGAGCTGGGATAGTGGTCATATATTCTGTTAGCAACTTTTTGCAGTGGAATATCCTTATTTCTTTACCAATTTGGATGGATAGCTTTGCTGGATAAAATAATCTTGGTTGACCATTGTTATCTTTCAGGATTTAGAATACATAACTGTCTTTCTGGGTTTTAAAGTTTGTGTTGAGTGATCTACTGTTATCACAATGTACTTGCCTTTATGTGTGACTAAGTTTTTCCCTCTAACTGATTTCTATATATTTTCTGTGGCTTGTGTGTTTGGTAGTTTAATTAAAATATATTGAGAAGAGGTTCTTTCCTGGTTTTATCTGTTTGATATTCTGAAGGCTTCTTGTAGCTGTATTGGCATCTCTTTCCTTATTTGCAAGAATTTTTCTTCTATGTTTTGTGGAAAATACTATGCTTTTGTGTAAAATTCTTCTTCTTCTACTATGCCCTGCATTATTATGTTTGGTCCCTTAATAGTATTCTACATGTCTTGAAATCCCCATTCATACCTTCTTATTAACTTCTCTTTCAATTTATTGGGCTATATTAGATCTGTCTTCTAGACTAGATAATCTGTCCTCTCCTTTATCTATCCATTCTACTTTCCACAGAAACTTTCTATAGAATTTTATGTTTGACTTACTCTGTTTTGCATTTGTAGTATTTCTTGATTGCATTTTTTTTCATTAATTCTATCACCTTGACCTGCTTATTTCATTAAGTTGGTTACCTGCATTTTCTTGAGATTCCTTCAGGGTTTTTTAAAAAAATTTTCTTTGAATTATTTTGAATTTTTTGCCAGACATTTCATGTAAATCATTTTCAATGGAGGTCATTTCTGATGGATTTCCAAGTTTTGGTAGAATTGGATGGTGTTTTCTTTGTGTTGTGTTATAATATAGAGAGTTTTGCCTCATGAGTTAATTCAATGCTTCAGTTTTCTAATTATCTGCTGTGTTGTTATACATGTAAATGAAACATTATATATCTGAAGAGTAACAACTGTCAATCAAGGTTACTTTATCCTACAAAACTACCTATACAACTAGATGTAGAAATAAGGGCATTCCACAACAAAAGCAGGCTAAAGGAATATTTGAAGATAAAACCAGCTCTACAGAAAATACTTGAAAGGATCCTCCATGCTGAAGAGAAATGAAAGTGCACATATAAGGCACCTGGAAAAAAACAAACCATACTCAAGTACTAGTTAATACAAGAGAATAAAGCTAAAACTAGAAAGAACTGCAAAACAAGCCATCACCAAAGGTAACTGGGATTACACTAGGTCAGTACCCACCAAATAAGCCTGGAATATAGGCTTGCAACAGGAGTGCTGATAGCACCTTCTATGTCAGGGTAAATTATGTGTTAAATCTGATGGATGGTTGGTTGGATTTGCCACTTTTAAAAAAAATTTTATTTTCAAGGTAGTGTATCACTCTAGCTCAGGCTGACATGGAATTCACTATGTAGTCTCAGGGTGGCCTTGAAGTCATGGTCATCCTCCTAGCTCTGCCTCCTGAGTACTGGGATTAAAGGCATGTGCCACCATGTCCAGCTTGGATTTGCCATTCTTAAATAAGCTATATTTTGGGCTTGTCATTTGTTGCTTCCTGATTTATAGTGCCTTTATTTCCTCTTCTGTCCTTCATTGGGAAAGGGTCTTCCATGCGCACAAGCTTACTTGGACCCATCTACAGACCAGAAATCTTAGCCTCCCAGTTGACAGGATTAAGGGTGTGGGGCAACACACATCCTTAGGGATTGTGATGTTGTTAGAGGGTTTGATTGTCATAATACCTACATTTGCATAAATACTCTGTGCTATTTTTCATTGAATGTATACAATGCCTAGTTAAATTTTATAATTTGCCCACATTTTATTCCATTCAGCCTATTTGAATACTCCCATAGCAGACAAACCCAACACATAGGGTCACTTTTCTGGTTACTCTGAGAGTCTTGAGAGCCACACTTAGCACCTTAAGTACCTACCCTGAAGATATATAACATCAGATTGATTGATATCATCTAATAATACTGAAGATAATTGGAAAATCAAAGCATTAAATTAATCCAAAGTGCAACAATCTCTATGTTATAATACAAGAAACACAAAAAATAAAGACAATATAATCCACCAAAAAGTATTAATGCATCAGAAATGACCTCCAGGGACACTGATTTAGAGGAAATGTCTGAGAAATATTTCAAAAGAATGATTATAAGTATGTTCAGAGAAACAAAACTGGAAATCAAAAGAATCAAAGAATACAAAGGAAACCAATTTATGAAATAAGGAGGCCAATACAAGACATAAATAATGAAATAGAAATAGAAATAGTAAGGGAAAACCAGTCAGAAATACTAGCAATGAACAGCACAGTCAGTGAAATTAAAAAAAAACAAAAAACAACTCTGTAGAAAATGTCACCAGTAGGATAGATGAAAGAGACAACAAAATATCTAAACTAGAAGACCGGGTGGAAGATCTAATACAGTCCTGTATACAGTCCTAATACAAAAAGAAAGACCAACTAAAAGGAAGTAAGAATGGAAAATCCAAGATATTTGGGACACTATAAAAAGATCAACAATAAGAACTTAGGGTATAGTAGAAGGAGAAGAATTTCACGCCAAAGACATAGTAGGTGTTTTCAACAAAATCACAGAAGAAAACTTTCCCCAAGTTGGGAAAGAGATACCAATGCAGACACAGGAAGCCTATACAACACCAAACAGAAAAACCTGGAAATAAAGTCTCCTTCCCATATTATAACTAAACTACAAAACATAAAAACCAAAGAAAATATATTAAAAGCAGTTAGAGAGAAAAATCAAGTCAAATACAAATGAAGCACATCAGGATTGCCAAAGATTACTCAACATAAATGTTAAAAGCCAGAAGGGCTTGGAATGATGTATTCTGAGTTCTGAAGGATAACAACTGTCAATCAAGGTTACTTTATCCTACAAAACTATCTATACAACTAGATGTAGAAATAAGAACATTCCACAACAAAAGCAGGCTAAAGGAATATTTGAAGACAAAACCAGCTCTACAGAAAATACTTGAAAGGATCCTCCATGCTGAAGAGAAAGAAAAGTGTACATATAAGGCACCTGGAAAAAAACAAACCAAACTCAAGTACTAGTTAATACAAGAGAACAAATCTAAAACTAGAAAGAACTGCAAAACAAGAAAAATGGCAAAAATAAATACACATCTTTCAATACCAACTCTTAATATCAATGGCCTCAATGCCCCAACCAAAAGAAATAGGTTTTCAGACTGGGTTAAGAAGCAAGATCCTTCAATTTGTTGCCTCCAAAAAAACTCATCTTTCTACAAAGGATGGACACTATCTTAGGGAGAAAGGTTGGAAAATGGTGCTACAAGCAAATGGGCCTAGAAAACAAGCAGGGGTCACTATCCTAATATCTGACAGGGTAGACATCAAGCCAACATTAGTTTGAAAAGATAATGAAGGTCACTTTATATTGATTAAAGGAACAACCCAACAGGAGGACATTACAATGCTAACAATATATGCACCTAATATGGAGGCTACAAATACCATCAAACAAGCACTATTAGAAATAATGACGCAGATAATACCAAACACAGTGGTAGTTAGTGACTTCAACATCCACTCTCATCAATTAACAGGTCATCCAGGCAAAACATAAACAGAGATGCAACTGTATTAAATGAGGTCATAGAACAAATGGATCTAAAAGATACATACAGGACATTTCATCCAAATGCTGCAGAATACACATTCTTTTCAGCAGCACATGGAACATTCTCTAATATAGACCATATATTAGGACACAAAGAAAATCTTAACAAATACAGGAAAATTGAAATATTTCCTTGCACTCCATCTGATCACAGTGGGGACAAACTACATATCAATAGCAAGGAAAGCTATAGAGCAACACAAAATCATGGAAACTAAATGATACACTAGTAAGTGATGAATGAGATAATGAAGAAATCAAGAAGGGGCAGTGTGTGGATGTCAAGAAGCGTGTGGACGTCAAGTCGCGTAGTGCATGCGCAGGTCTTAGCTAAGATCATGGCGGTGCCATTTCCTCTCTTGCTGCAGTACGCTTGCAGTTTGGTGTCTGGAGTTCTGCTGACCATGCAGATGATTGCACAAAGTAGAGAGGACTGTCACAGCTCTCCTAAAGGGAATTAAGCGATTGAGTCTCAGGCTGTATTTGAGCTCATGTACTGATTTGGAGACTGTTGCCTAACATCTGGACTTTGAGGCCCTCAACGTTCATGAGACCAGGAAGTGGATCCTGACTTGGCCAAGTTGACACCTAGGAGCCAATTTGAAGCTTCACTTGCCTCCCCTTCTACCAGGAATCCTAGTTCTTGGACAAAGGTCTAAGGACCTTTGTTGCACATCTGACATAATTCCATCCTTTGCCTCCAGATTTGGGCCATGTTCTTTACTTCCTGAATGAATAAGGAAACCAGCTATGCCTCAGACCTTTGTGACAACCAAAATTTTTTGTTTTTTGAGGTAGGGTCTCTTTCTAGCTCAGGCTGACCTGGTATTCACTCCATAGGATCAGGGTGGCCTTGAACTCACAGCAATCCTCCTATTTCTGCCTCCCAGCTCCATTTTTTTTTTTAAAGGATATGTGGGCTGCTCAGAGTGGAGCATGCCTTAATTTCTGCACTCTAGATGATCATGAATTCTCATCTAAGTGATTTCCATGCCATTCTGGTCAGCAGGAGGCCTTTGTCAATCAATAAAGCCCCTTGACTCTGGTGAGCTCAGTCCAGGACAAAAAAAAAAAAGAAATCAAGAAGGAAATCAACAAATTCATAGAGCCAAATGATAATGAGAACATAACATACCAAAACCTTTGGGACACAATGAAAGCAGCCTGAAGAGTGAAATTTATAGCTTTAAATGCCTATATTTAGAAATTAGAGACTTCCGGTTAATATGGCAGCATAGGTACCACGCCAAAGTAGCCTAGGGGGGGTAAAAAAAACTCAGCAAAATACACACTTTTAGTAAAAAGTGAGGTATGTAAGAAATTGGAGCAGCATTAGAGAAGTAGAAGAGATCCAGAGCATCCAGAGCACACAGGCCGGCAAAAGCGGCCCCTGGCAGCTCCACCAACCACAGCGGCAGTGGCGGCAGCGCACCAGAAAGCCGCCAGACTCGGCTCCAGCCACAGGAAAACCCAGGGGCGGGAGCTTCCCCTCATACTGGTGCTCTCCACAACTCAGGACACGTGAAGGGAAAGCGGCAGTGAGCAACGGAGGAGCAGACCACAAGGTAGAGGAACACGTAAAGCAGTGAGAGATCCAGAGCAGCTGCAGCTCCCTCCCCTCCCCCACCGCCTGACCACAGCTCCAGCGAACAGAGCAGCGGTCACGGGACTGGCCAGCCAACTTAGGGTGACAGCGGGACCCAGCAGCTCCAGCACCGGTAACAGAGACCCCAACATCAGCAGACCCAGGAGCAGCAGCAGTGGCAGACCCAGCAGCAGCAGCTTCAGCAGCAGCAGTGGCTCCAAAAGTGGCAGCTACAGCAGCAGCAGCAAAAGAGGCAGCAGCAGCGGTGGGCCCAGCAGCAGCAGCTTCAGCAGCTGACAGACCCATCAGAGGCAACTTAAGCAGCAGCAGTTCCAGCAGCAGGGGTGCTGATCTGCAGGACCACAGTTGCCAGGCTCGGTTTGCCCCACAGGAAAAGCCAGTACCCAGCTCCAGAAATCAGAAGAGCAGCCCGACGACCAGGCAGCAACTTGACTGAGATCAAAATCATCCAAGGTAACTGGGATTGCACCAGGGTAGGGTCTCACTTGGTCACAAGCTGACTTGGATCCCTCAACAGACCAGAAATCTTAGCCTCTGTGTTGATAGAGTATCTGGTTGTAATAATAACTACTCTGGCATACATAATTGGGGCTGTTTTTGATTGAATGTGTATAGTGTTTAGTTAAATTTTAGAATCTACCTGTATTTTATTCCACTCAGCCTACTTGAATACTCCAATAGCAAGGAAATTCAATCCCTAGGAGCACCTTTGTTGATATTCTGAGAGTCTTAAGAACCACACCTAACACCTTAAATTCCTACCCTGAAAATATAAAACATCAAATCAACTGATACAGCTAAGAATACCCAGCTAGTTAGAAAATCCAAGCATTAACTTAATCCAAGATGCAAAAATATATACATTATACCACAAGGAACACTAAAAGGCAAGACTATATAAATCCACCTAAAAGTATTAATGCATCAGAAATGACCTCCAGTGAGAATGAGTTAGAGGAAATGCCTGAGAAAGACTTCAAAATAATGATTGTCAATATGTTCAAAGAAGTCAGAGAACAAATCAAAGGAGTCAAAGAGGAACTTAAAGAGGAAATCAAAGGAATCAAAGAAGATGCAAGACACCAATTTCATGAAATAAAGAAGGCAATACAAGACATAAATAAGGAAATAGAAATAATAAAGAAAAAACCAGTCAGAATTACTAGCAATGAAGAACACAGTTAATGAAATAAAAAAAACTCTGTAGAAAATCTCACCAGTAGAATGGATGAAGGAGAGGACAGAATATCTAAGCTAGAAGACCAGGTGGCAGATCTAATACAGTCCAACAAAGAGAAAGACAAACTTATAGAAAAGTATGAGTGGGAATTTCAAGATATTCAGGACACTATGAAAAGATCAAATATAAGAATTCAGGGCATAGTAGAAGGAGAAGAATTCCACTACAAAGGGATAGTAGGTGTCTTCAACAAAATCATAGAAGAAAATTTCCCCCAAATTGGGAAAGAGGTGCCAATGCAGATACAGGAAGCCTTTAGAACCCCAGCCAGACAAACCCTGGAAAGAACCTCTCCTCGTCATATTATAATCAAACTACCAAACACACACACCAAGGAAAAAATACTGAAAGCAGTCAGAGAGAAAAATCGTTACCTAAAAAAGCAAGCCAATCTAGATTACAGCAGATTATTCAACACAAACTTTTAAAACCAGAAGGGCTTGGAGTGATATATTCCAAGTTCTGAAAGATAACAACTGTCAACCAAGGTTACTTCATCCTGCAAAGTTATCCATTCAAACAGACAGAGAAATAAGGACATTCCATGACAAAAGCAGGTTAAAGGACTATTTGAAGACAAAACCAGCTCTACAGAAAATACTTGATAGAATCCTCCATGCTGAAGAAAAGGAAAAGCACACATATAAGGAACCTAATAAAAACAAGCAATACTCAAATACTAGTTAACACAAGAGAGCACAGGTAGAACCGGAACCACACACACACAAAAAATGACAAACATAAATACACACCTTTCAATAATATCTCTTAATATCAACAGCCTCAATGCCCCAACGAAGACATAGGTTTGCAGACTGGGTTAAAAAGCAGGATCCTACAATTTGTTGTCTCCAAGAAACACACCTTTTTACAAAGGTTAGACATTATCTTAGGGTGAAAGGTTGGAAGATGGTGTTTCAAGCAAATAGGCCTAGAAAACAAGCAGGGGTTGCTATCCTAATATCTGACAAGGTAGACTTTAGTCCAAAGTTAGTCAAGAAGGATAAAGAAGGTCACTTTATACTGATTAAGAGCACACTCTAACAGGAGGACATTACAATCCTAAACATATATGCACCTAACATGGGAGCTCCCAAATTCATCAAACAAACACTATTAGAACTAAGGTCAGAGATAACACCAAACACAGTGGTGGTGGGTGACTTTAACACCCCACTCTCATCATTGACAGGTCATCCAAGGAAAAAATAAGCAGAGAGGCATCTGGACTAAATGAGGTCATAGAAGGAATGGTCCTAACAGATATATAAAGGACATTTCATCCAAAGGCTGAAGAATATACTTTCTTTTCAGCAGCACATGGAACATTCTCTAAAATAGACTATATATTAGGACACAAAGCAAATCTTAACAAATTCAGGAAAATTGAAATAATTCCTTGCATTCTATCTGACCACAATGGAAGTAATCTACAAATCAGTAGCAAGAAAGGCTATAGAGCATACACAAAATCATGGAAACTAAACAATACAGTACTAAATGATGAATGGGTCAATGAAGAAATCAAGAAGGAAATCAAAAAATTTATAGAGTTAAATGATAACGGGAACACAACACATCAAAATCTCTGGGACACATTGAAGGCAGTTTTGAGAGGCAAATTTATAGCCTTAAGTGCCTATATTAAGAAATTAGAAAGGTCACAAGTAAACGACCTAATGCTTCACACTAAGCCTTAGAAAAGAAAAACAAGGCAAACCAAAAATCAGTAGGTGGGAAGAAATAATAAAGATTAGGGCAGAAATTAATGAAAGAGAAACCAAAAAAAATCCAAAAAATTAATGAAACAAACAGTTGGTTCTTTGAAAGGATAAACAAGATTGAAAAACCCTTCGGAAATCTGACCAAAAGAAAGAGAGAAGAGACACAAATTAATAAAATCAGAGATAAAAAAGGTAAAATCACAACAGATTCCAGAGAAATTAAAAAAAATCATAGGGACATACTATAAAAGCATATACTCCACAAAGTATGAAAATCTGAAAGAAATGGATGATTTCCTTGATTTATATGACCTACCTAAATTAAATCAAGATGAGATTAATCACTTACATAGACCTATAACAAACATGGAGATCCGAACAGTTATCAATAATCTCCCGACTAAAAAAAGCCCAGGCCCAGATGGATTCACTGCTGAATTTTACCAGACCTTTAAGGAAGAGCTAACACCATTGCTTCTTAAGCTTTCCCAGGAAATAGAAAATGAAGGAATTCTACCAATCTCCTTCTATGAGGCCAGCATCACCCTGATACCAAAACCAGGCAAAGACAGAACAAAAAAAGAAAATTACAGACCAATCTCCCTCATGAACATAGATGCAAAAGTTCTCAACAAAATATTGGCAAACAGAATACAAGAGTATATCAAAAACATCATTCACCCTGACCAAGTAGGCTTTATCCCAGAGATGCAGGGATGGTTCAATATACGCAAATCTATAAATGTAATACATTATATAAATGGTTGAAGGACAAAATCCCATGATCATCTCATTAGATGCAGAGAAAGCATCTGACAAAATCCAACATCCCTTCATGATAAAAGTCCTACAGAGACTGGGAATAGAAGGAACATATCTCAATATAATAAAAGCTATATATCACAAGCCTACAGCCAACATAGGATTAAATGTGGAAAAACTGGAAGCTTTTCCACTAAAATCAGGAACAAGACAAGGGTGTCCACTGTCCCCACTTTTATTTAATATAGTTCTGGAAGTCTTAGCCATAGCAATAAGGCAAGAGACACACATAAAAGGGATACAAATTGGAAAGGAAGAGATCAAGTTATCATTATTTGCAGATGACATGATTCTATACATAAAGGACCCTAAAGACTCTACTAGCAAACTGTTAGAGCTGATCAAAACCTACAGCAATGTAGCAGAATACAAAATAAATACACAGAAATCAGTCGCCTTTCTATATGCTAACAACAAACACACAGCGGATGAAATCAGAGAATCACTCCCATTCACAATTGCCTCAACGAAAATAAAGTACCTTGGAATAAACCTAACCAAGGAAGTAAAGAATCTCTGCAATGAGAACTTTAAAACACTCAAGCAAGAAATTGCAGAAGACACTAGAGGAATCAATATTGTGAAAATGGCAATCTTACCAAAAGCAATCTACACATTTAATGCAATCCCTATCAAAATTCCAAAAGCATTCTTCATGGAAATAGAAAAAGCAATCCAAAAATTCATTTGGAATCACAAAAAACCTAGAATATTTAAAATAATACTGAGCAACAAAAATAAGGCTGGTGGTATCACCATACCTGATTTTAACCTATACTACAGAGCCATAGTAACAAAAACAGCATGATACTGGCACAAAAACAGACATGTACATCAGTGGAACAGAATAGAGGACCCAGATGTAAGCCCAAGTAGCTATAGCCACCTGATATTCGATAAAAATGCCAAAAATACTCATTGGAGAAGAGACAGCCTCTGCAGCAAATGGTGTTTTGAAAACTAGATATATATCTGCAGAAGGATGAAAATAGATTCTTCTCTCTCGCCATGCACAAGAATTAAGTCCAAATGGACTAAAGACCTTAACATCAGACTGGAAACTCTGAAACTGCTAGAGGAAAAAGTAGGGGAAACCCTTCAACATATTGGTCTTGGCAAAGACTTTCTGAATACACCTCCAATTGCTCAGGCAATAAAACCACAGATTAATCACTGGGACCTCATGAAATTACAAAGATTTTGCACTGCAAAGGACACAGTGAAAAAAGCAAAGAGGCAACCTACAGAATGGGAAAATATCTTTGCCAGCTATATATCTGATAGAGGATTAATATCTAGGATATACAAAGAACTGAAAAAGTTAAATAATAAGGAATCAAACAAGCCAATCAAAAAATGGGCTTTGGAGCTAAATAGAGAGTTCTCAAAGGAAGAAATATGAATGGCATATAAGCATCTAAAAAAATGTTCTATGTCACTAGTCATCAGGGAAATGCAGATTAAAACTACATTGAGATTCCATCTCACTCCTGTCAGATTGGCCACCATCATGAAAACAAGTGATCATAAATGTTGGTGGGGATGTGGAAAAAGAGGAACCCTTCTACACTGATTGTGGGAATGCAATCTGGTCCAGCCATTGTGGAAATCAGTGTGGAGGTTCCTAAAACATCTAAAGATTGATCTACCATACGACCGAGCTATAGCACTCCTAGGCATATATCCTAAGGACTCATCTCCTTTCCTTAGAAGTACGTGCTCAACCATGTTTATTGCTGCTCAATTTGTAATAGGTGGGAAACGGAACCAGCCTAGATGTCCCTCAACTGATGAGTGGATAATGAAGATGTGGCACATTTATACAATGGAGTTCTACTCAGCGGTAAAGAAAAATGAAGTTATGGAAATTTGCAGAAAAATGGATGGACCTGGAAAGTATTATACTAAGTGAGGTAACCCAGACCGAGAAAGCCAAGCGCCACATGTTCTCTCTCATATGTGGATCCTAGCTACAGATGACTGGGCTTATGCATAAGAATGAGAATACTTAGTATCAGAGGTCAGTAAATTAAAAAGGAGACATAAAGGGAAGGGAAAAGAAGGGAGGAGGGTACTTAATATGTTGATATTGTATATATGTAAGTACAATGATTGAGATGAGGAGGTAATATGATGGAGAATGGAATTTCAAAGGAGAAAGTGGGGGGAGAGGGAGGGAATTAACACGGAATATTTTATAATTGTGGAAAATGCTAATAAAAATTAAAAAAAAAAGAAATTAGAAATGTCACAAATAAACAATGCTTTACCTGAAAGCCTTGGAAAAAGAAGAACAACAGAAACCAAAAACCAGTACACAGCAAGAAGTAATAAAGATTAATGCTGAAAGCAATGAAACAAAAAGCCAAAAAAAAAAAAAATCCAAAAAGATAAATGCAACAAAAAGTTGCTTTATTGAAAGCATAAACAAGATTGATAATCCTTTAGCAAATGTGACCAAAAGGATAGAAAGAAGAGACACAAACTAATAAAATTATAGATGAAAAAGACAATATCAGAACAGATTGCAGAGAAATTTAAGAATTCATAGAGACATGCTACAAGAACATATGCACCACTAAGTTTGAAAATCTGAAAGAAATGAATGATTTCTTTGATTTATATGACCTACATAAATTAAACCAACATAAGATTAACCACCTAAATAGACCTATAACAATTATGGCGATCCAAGCAATTATTTAAAAAAAAAATCTCCCAATTAAAAAAGACCAGGCCCAGATGGATTCACTGGTGAATTTTACCAGACCTTCAGAGAAGAAATAACACCAATGCTTCTTAAAATTTTCCATAAAATAGAAAAGGAATTCTACCAAACTCCTACAAAGCCAGCCTCATCTTGATACCAAAACCAGACAGAGATAGAACAAAAAAAGAAAATTATACAACAATCTCCCTCATGAACATCAATGCAAAAATTCTCAACAAAATTTACTGGTGAACAGAATACAAGAATATATCAGCTAATTCATCCTGACCAAGTAGGCTTTATCCCAGAGATGCATGAATGGTTCAACATATGCAATTGATAAATTTAATAATTATAAATGAACTGAAGGACAATAATCACATGATCATCTCATTAGATGCAGACAAAGCATTTGACAAAATCCCAAAATGCTTCATGAGAAAGTTCTACAGAGACTGGGGATAGAAGGAACATATCTCAACATGATAAAGGATATTTATGACAAACCTACAGCAAACATAATAATAAATGGAGAAAAACTTGAAGCTTTTCCACTAAAATCAGAAACAAGACAAGGGTGTCTAATGTCCCCACTTTCACTTAATATAGTAGAGGAAGTTTTAGCCATGACAATAAGGCAAGAGACACACATAAAAGGGGTACAAATTGGAAAGGAAGAGATCAAGTTATCATTATTTGCAGATGACATGATTCTACACATAAAGAACCCTAAAGACTCCACCAACAAATGGTTAGAGCTGATAAACACCTATAGCCATGTAGTAGCATACAAAATAAGCACACAGAAATCAGTAGCCTTCCTATATGCTAACAACAAACACATAGAGGATGAAATCATGGAATCTCTCCCACTCACAATTTCCTTCAAAATAAAATAAAATAAAATTTAAAAGTACCTTATAAAAGCTAACTGTGGAAGAGAAGGATCTCTACAATGAAAACTTTAAAACACTCAAGCAATTTCAGAAGACACTAGGAAATGGAAAGACATCCCTTGTTCTTTGATTGGAAGAATTAATATTGTGAAAATGTCAATCTTACCAAAAGCAATCTACACCTTTAGTGCAATCCTCATGAAAATTCCAGTGGTATTCTTCATTGATATAGAAAAAAAATCCAAAAATTCATTTGCAAACACAAAAAAACTTGAATATCTAAAGCAATTTTGAGCAACAAAAATAAGGCTGGTGGTATCACCATACATGATTTTAACCTACATTACAGAGCCATAGTAACAAAAACAACATTTTATACTGGCACAAAAACAGACATATACATCAGTGGAACAGAATAGAAGACCCAGAAATAAGTCTGTGTAGCTATATTCACCTGATATCCAACAAAAATTCCAAAAATACTCATTGGAGAAAAGACAGCCTCTTCAGCAAATGGATCTGAGGAAACTGGATATGTATCTGTAGAAGGATAAAAATACATCCTTATCTCTCTCCATGCAGAAGAATTAAGTCCAAATGGATCAAAGACCTTAACATCAGACCTGAAACTCTGAAACTGCTAGAGGAAAAAGCAGGGGAAACCCTTCAACATATTGTTATTGGCAAAGACTTTCTGAATATAACCCCAATTGTTCAGAAAATAAAATGACAGACCAACCACTGCAATCTCATGAAATTACATAGCTTGTTTTTTCAGCAAAGGACACTGAATAGAGCAGAGAGGCAACCTAAAGAAGGGGAGAAAATCTTCTCCACCTATATATCAGACAGACAATTAATATGTAGGATATACAAAGAACTCAAAAAATTAAATAATAAGAAATCAAATAACCCAATTAAAAATGGGCTATGGAACTAGAGAGTTCTCAAAAGAAATACAGATGGGATATAAACATCTAAAAAAAATTGTTCTAAATTTCTAATCACCAGGGAAATACAGATTAACACTACATTGAGATTGCATCTCACTCCTATCAGGTTGGCCACCATCATGAAGACAAATGACCTTAAATACTGGTGTGGGTGCAGAAAAAGAGGAATTCTTCTATACTATTAGTGGGAATGTAATCTGATCCAACCATTATGGAAATCAGTGTGTATGTTCCTGTGACAGCTAAAAATAGATCTACCATATGACCCAGCTATACCACTCCTAGGCATATATCCTAAGGACTTGTCTCACTACCTTAGAGATACTTGCTCAACCATGTTTATTGCCACTCTTATTCACAATAGCTAGGAAAATGAACCAGCCTAGATGTCCATCCACAGATGAATGGATAATACAGATATGGTACATTTACATGATGGGTTTCTATTTACTGATATAGAAAAATAAAATTATGAAAATTACAGGGAAATGGATGAATCTGGAAAGGATTATACTGAGCAAGGTAACCCAGGTCCAGAAAACCAAATATTGCATGTTTTCTCTCATATCCTAGCAACAAAAGTATAGACTTGTGTGTGATCTGGAATCAAAAATTAGTAGCAGAGGCCCATCAGCTAGAAAAACATTATAAGGGACGGAGGGGAGGGAAGGTCTTAAGGGGATGGTATTGTATACATGTAAGTAGAAGTACAGATTACAGGGAGGGGAAAGGCCTAAATGAGGTCAGGGAAAGAGTTTGTATAAAAGAAGGGCAGGGGGGTGGTCAATCAAAATTCAAGATATTCTGAATAGGACACATGAAAATCTACTTTCTTGTATAATGGCACATCCAGAAGCCATGGATTTTAACTAGAAAATTTATGATGCCAGTGATGGGATACCTTCCAATGAGTTGTTAGCCAGGGAGGTCCCTGTTGCCTCCAAAACATTATTGGCTATTACCAAGGACCTTGATTTCCCATGAGTAACAGATGGTAAGACCCTATTGCTGAAGACCTCATATGCCTGAGCAGCAAAGTCACTGGGAAATCAAGCTGGTGCTGAGCAGAAAACCTTCTCCCTGTAGCCCAGCCAACTGAAAGCTGGAAGAAGCTGTACAGTATGCAGTGTAATGGGAGACAGAAGTCATCAGTGGTGAAAATTGTGGACATTGGAAGCCTCAAGTTTGGCCAGACAGGCCAAATGACTAAACAAGTGCAATAACAGCATGTCTGCTCTGGGGGAAACCAACTGTTCTCTAATTGGACTGGAGGCCTACTCTGTGGGAGGGAATACATGTCTGGTACTCAAAACCTAATTAAAAGCCTATGGCAGGGGAGGCCATGAGCCTAAGGGGTATAAAGCTTGCTCTTGTCTGGATAAATACATATATTACTCTCACCAAATTGCCCTGAAAGCACTACATTTAATGTTCGTATTCATATATTAATGCTACCCTCACTTCTGCTTAGAGAAACTTCTCTTTTCATGTGGCAATGGCCACTGGAATGAGCCAAAAGGCAGCATAGTGCTGAAAAGAAGGGATGGAGGAGTGTTCAGCACTGAAACTTCTCAAACCCTACAAGGGTCAGGGTCCATGTGGAAGAGGTGGCAGAAAGAATGCAAGAGCCAAAGGAAGGGTACCGCTCCTTACATACAACTGTCCAGACAGAATTTGGCCTCAATATCCAAGACCTCACAGTGACTAGCAATACCTACACAAGACTCTCATGATAGGAGAAAAACATGATGACATCAAATTAAAAGAGAAACAAATGGAGAGAGGGAGGGGATGTGGTGGGGAGTAGAGTTATGAAGGGAAAAGCAGGGGAGGGGAGGGGAGCGGAGGGGAGGGAAATACCATGGTTTGTTGTCTGTAAATATATATATACTTTATATTTAAAAACATTAAAAAATGGGCTATGGAACTAAATAGAGCGTTCTCAAAAGAAGAAATACCGATGGCATATAAATATTTAAAAAGATGTTCTACATTGTCATCAGGGAAATGCAGATTGAAACTATGTTGAGATGCCATCTCTCGCCTGTGAGATTGGCTACCATCATAAAAGAAATGATCATAGTTGATGGCAAGGATGCAGAAAAAGAGTTGGTGGGAATGCAATCTGGTCCAGCCATTGTGGAATCAGTGTGGAGGTTCTTGAGACAGCTAAAAATAGATCTATCATATGACCCAGCTATACCACTCATAGGCATATATCCTAAGGATTCATCTCACTACCCTAGAGATACTTGCTCAACCATGTTTATTGCCACTTTATTCACAATAGCTATCAAATACAACCAGCCTATATATCCCTGAACTGAAGAATGGAAAATGAAGATGTGGCACATTTACACAATTGAGTTCTACTCAGCAGTAAAGAAAAATCAAGTTATGAAATTTCCAGGAAAATGGATGGATCTGGATAGTATTACACTTAATGAGGTAACCCAGGCCCAGAAAGCCAAACATCACATTTTCTCTCTCATATGCAGATCCTAGCTTTCAAATGATTGGACTTCTTTATGAGTAGGAATAAAACTCAGTAGCAGAGGCCAGTAAGCCAGAAAGGAGATATAAAGGGAATGGAAAGGAAGGGAGAGGGAACTTAATAGGATGGTATTATATATATAAGTACAAGAAGAGATTAATGGGATTAATGGGTGTGAAATGGCCTATGTGAGGTAAGGGAAAGAGATTGAGTAAAGGAAAGGTAGAGGGAGGGCTAATCAAAATCTAAGGGGATATCAATAAGTCATATGGAAACCTACTTTTTTGGACAAAGGAACACTCAGAAGCCATAGATTGTTACTAGGAAGTTTTCTGTGGCAGACATGGGATACTTTCCACTTAGTTGTTGGCTAGGGAGTTCCCTGATGCTCCCAAAACATTATAGGCTATTGCCAAGGCCCTTGGTTTCCCACCAGAAAATGATGGTAAGTCCCTATTGCTGAAGACTCCACATACTTGGGCAGCAAGGCCAAGAAATCTTGCTGGAGCTGAGGTGAAAACCTCCTCCCTGTAGGCCAGCTGACAGTAAGGTGAAAAAAGCTACACTGCATGCAGTTCAATGGGAGAGAGAGAAATCACCAGTGAAGATATTCAACAGTGAACACTGCAAGCCTTAAATTTGGCCAGCCAGGCCAAATGAGCCAATGGGTGCAATAGTGGCATGTCTGTTGTGGGGAAACCAACTGCTCTTTAATTTGACTGGAGGCCCACTCTATGGGAGGGAATATATCCCTGATACTGAAAACTTACAACAGGAGTAGTCATGAGCCCTAGGGGTGTAATGTATTCTAGTGTCTGGTTAAATGCATATATTATGCTCACCAACCTGCCCAGTAAGCACTTCTCTTAATGTCCATACCAATATATTAATGCTTCTCTCATTTTGGGTAAAGAAGTGTCTCTTTTCAGATGGCAGTGACATTGGGGTAACTCAAAAGGTACCATGGTGCTGAGAAGACGTGACAGAGGAGTGCTCAACACTGAAATATCTCTATCACACCTTCCAAGGCTCAGGATCCATTACAGAAGAGGTGACAGAAAGAATGTAAGGGCCAAAGGAAGGGTAGGTCTCCTTACAACGTGCTCCTCCAGACACCAAATAGTTTGTATATTCATGACCTTGCAGTGCCTGACACTATCTACACAAGACCATCATAATAGGAAGAAAAGATCATGACATCAAAATAAAAGAGAGACTGATTGAGAGGGGGAGGGGATATGATGGAGAGTGGAGTTGCAAAGGGGAAAGTGGGGGGAGGGAGGGAATTTCCATGGGATATTGTTTACAATTATGGAAGTTGTCAATAAAAATAAATAACTTAAAAAAGAGTGGGGGATTAAAACAAACAGAAATCTGACAAATGCCAAGTCCCTAAGAGTGTGTTGATCCACACCCTTAATCCTGTCAACTAGAAGGCTAAAATTTCCTGTCTGTAATGGGTTCCAGGTCAACCTGCGATGAAGTGAGACCCTGCCCCCAAAAAAGGCAGAAGAAAAAGATAAAAAGTACTATAAATCAGGAAATATAAAAAGCAACATAAGTCAACCCCCAAACCCCACTTATTTAAAAATGGTAAATCCAAACACTAGTACATCAATCAAATTTAACTAATAGACTATACTGACATGGAGGGTGCAATTAGCCCTTTCAGTGCAGACTTATATACCTGGCTTTGGGGCAAGTATTGACTCAATGTAAATAGGCCCTGTTACCTTTTTGGATAGCTTCTGTTCTCACTTAGTTAATGCCCCACTGTGTCCTTCTTTGTTGTGCTGTGGGCTTGGCTAGGTTCCTTGGATCAGAAGCTCTATGGTGCTGATTGGCTTTGCTGGATGCTGTGTATCCAAGATCTCTTGGAATCCTGAGTTTGCCTGTGGTTGCTTGTGCTGGCAGTTGGAGAAGGCTTTGGAGGGTTCCAGGAGTCCAAGAGATGCTCAACTATTCCCTGTTGTCTTCTTCAGGTGCTGCTCAGCTGGTCCCTTTTTCCTTCTTCAGGTTTCTAGACTTTGTTGGGCTGGTGTGAGTGGAGAATCCTTTCCCCATGATTCTGTTCGAGCAGGCTTGGGTAGGGGCTGGGACAAATGCAGCTCTTCCTAGCTGATCAACCACCAGTGCCATCGCGGGAACCAATTCTGGCAGATTGTGTGGTTGCTAGAAGCTCTAGGTCTCTCCTGTTTCTCTTCTGAGGTTAAAAATTTCTTATACATTTTCACTTTTCAGTAGAAGAATGTATCATGCTGTTTCTGCCTATTACCACACCAGGCTACTTTGGCATGGCCAGATCCTGCAATCTTAACCAGAAGTCATCATCTATTTTTTAAGAGAACAATTTTCACTGAACAGAGTTCATAGATTCAGCTAGACTAGCTAGCCAAAAAACATTAGGGATATTTTTGTTTCTACTTCCCCAGAACTGGATTACAGGTGCATGGTGCCATACCCTGCATTTGTGTAGGTGCTAGGGAACCAAATTCAGGTCCTCAAATTTATGTCACACACCTTACACACTGAGTTCCCAGACTCATATTTTAAATCTTAAGGAGGGATAAGCCTGATGTTTCTTTCCTCCTTTCACATGATATTTCTAATTTTAAGAAGCATCGAATGTGATACATTCCTCTTCCTGCAAATTCATATGGTATCAGGGACATAGGAGTTGGAGGCCAGAGCTAAATATGAGGGAAGTTATTCATTTTCAATGACTTTTCAAGCCCGCCAATTTTTCACTAGATACATAGCAGCATAACCACCTTTTGGACTGCTTAATTCTTTTGGCACTAGTGGAGAACTTACCTTCAGGCTCTTTTGATCACTGATATATATTCTGCACAGGTTAATATGGAGAAAGAGGAAAAACAAGATATAATAATTCGGATGTCTCTTGATGCACCATTTATTATCCATCCTAAATAAGCAAATATGATCTGGATAATCCTGCTAAAGAAGTTAAGGGGACCTATTAGTTTCTGTTTGAAGCTTAGATTCCACCAAATACAGGGGTACAGGTATTGTCAAGCCACCTCTCTAATTAGTTTATTTTTATTATTTATTTATTTTGTTTTGTTTTTTCTTTTCAGTTTTTTAAATTAACAACTTCCATGATTATAAAAAATATCCTATGGTAATTTACCTTCCCTCCCCCCCACTTTCTCCTTTGAAACTCCATTCTTCCTCATATCCCCTTCCCATCTGAATCACTCTCTGTTTTATTTTGATGCCATGATCTTTTCCTCCTATTATGATGGTTTTGTGTAGGTAGTGTCAGGCACTGTGAGGTCATGGATATCCAGGTTATTTTGTGTCTGGGGGAAACACATTGTAAGGAATCCTACCATTCCTTTAGCTCTTACATTCTTTCCACCACCTCTTCTGCAATACATCCTGAGCCTTGAAAGGTGTGATACAGATATTGCAGTACTGAGCACTCTGGTCACTTCTTTCCAGCAACATGATGCCTTCTGAGTCATCCCAAGGTCACTGCCATGTGAAAATAGAAGATTCTCTACCAAAAGTGAGAGTAACATTCGTATAAGGGAATGAATATTAAGAGACGTGCTTACTGGGCAGTTTGATAAGCATAGTATATACATATAGCTAGATAGCAGTGGACGTTACACCCCTAGGGTGCATAACTACACCTGTTTTAGGTTTTCAACATCAGGGATGTATTCCATCCCATGGAGCAGACCTCCAGTCCAATTAGAGGGCAGTTGGTTTCCACCATGACAGATGTGCCACCATTGCACCCATTGGCTCATTTGTCCTGGCTGGCCAAATATAAGGCTTGCAGTGTTCAGTGTTGAGTATCTTCACTGGTGATTTCTCATTCTCCCATTGAACTGCATGCCGAATGGCTTCTTCCAGCTTTCTGTCAGCAGGTCTCCATGGAGGAGGATATCAGTTCAGTTTCATCAGGATTTCTCAGTGGCCAAGCAGCCCAATTATGTGGAGTCTTCAGCAAGAGAGTCTTACCATCAATTTCTGGTGGGAAACCAAGGGCCTTGGCAATGGCCTATAATGTTTTGGGGGCATCAGGGACCTCCCTGGCCAACAACTCACTGGAAGGTATCCCATCCCTGGCGCTGAAAATTTCCTAGCAACAGTCTATGGTTCCTGAGTGTTCTATTGTCAAAAAAAGTAGATTTCCATATGACTTATTTATATCCTCTTAGATTTTGATTGGCCCTCCTTCCACTTTTATTTTTTCTCAATTTTTATTAACATAATCCATGATTATAAAAAATATCCCATGTAATACCCTCCCCCCCCCACTTTCCCCTTTGAAATTCCATTCTCCATAATATCCCCTCCCTATCTCAGTCAGTCTCTCTTTTATTTTGATGTCATGATCTTTTCCTCCTCTTATGATGATCTTGTGTAGGTAGTGTCAGGCATGGTGAGGTCATGGGTACTCAGGCCATTTTGTGTCTGGAGGAGCATGTTGTAAGGAGTCCTTCCCTTCCTTTGGCTCTTACCTTCTTTCTGCCACCTCTTCCGCATTAGACCCTGAGCCTTGGAAGGTGTAGTTGAGATGTGACTCAGTACTCCAGTCACTTCTTTACAGCACGATGATACCTTCTGAGTAATACCAAGGTCACTGCCATCTGAAAAGAGAAGATTCTCTACCCAAAGTGAGAGTAGCATTACTATAAGGGTATAAATATTAAGAGAAGTGCTTACTGGGCAGTTTGATAAGCATAGTATATACATTTATCCAGACATCAGCAGATGTTACACCCGCAGGGCTCATGGCTACGCCTGTTTTAAGTTTTTAGTATTAGAGATGTATTTCCCCCCATAGAGCGGGCCTCCAGTCCAATTGGAGGGTAGTTGAATTCCACCATGACAGACATGCCACTATTGCACCCATTGGCTCATTTGGCCTGGTTGGTCAACTATAAGGCTTGCAGTGTCCACTGTTGAGTATCTTCACTGGTGGTATCTCTTTCTCCCATTGAACTGCATGCAGAATGGCTACTTCCACATTTCTGTCAGCTGATCTACATGGAGGAGGTTATCAGCTCAGTTCCAGCAGGATTTCTCAGTGGCCTTGCAGCCCAAGTATGTGAAGTTTTCAGCAATAGGGTCTTACCATTGATCCTTGATGGGAAACCAAGGGCCTCGGCAATGACCTATAATGTTTTGGGGGCTTCAGGCCCTCCCTGGCCAACAACTCACTGAAGGTATCCCATTCCTGGCACTGAAAATTTCCTAATAATGATCTATGACTCCAGAGTATTCCATTGTCCCAAACCGGGGGATTCCATATGATTTATTTGCATCCTCTTAGATTTTGATTAGCTCTCCATCCACCTTTCCTTTACTCAATCTCTTCTCCAGACCTCACTTTGGGCCTTTTCACCCCAGTTAATCTACTCTTCTACATATGTATAAACAATACCATCCTATTAAGTACTCCCCTCCCTTCCTTTCTCTTCCCTTTATATCTCTTTTCTAGCTTACTCGCCTTTGCTACTGAGTTTTATACCTACTTACACAGAAGTCCAATTATCTGTCTCTAGGATCCACATATGGGAGAGAACATGTAGCACTTGGCTTTCTAGGCCTGGGTTACCTCACTTCATATAATCCTTTCCAGATCCATCCATTTTCCTACAAATTTCATAAATTCATTTTTCTTTACTGCTGAGTAGAACTCAATTGTATAAATGTGCCACATCTTCATTATCCATTCATCAGTTGAGGGACATCTAGGCTGGTTCCATTTCCCAGCTATTATGAATTGAGCAGCAATAAGCATGGTTGAGCATGTACTTCTAAGGAAATGGGATGAGTCCTTAGGATATATGCCTAGGAGTGCTGGGTCATATGGTAGATCAATTTTTAGTTGTCTTAGGAACCTCCACACTGATTTCTACAATGGCTGGAACAGATTCTACCAATAGTGTAGAAGGGTTCTTCTTTTTCCACATAATCACCAGCATGTATGGTCATTTATTTTCATGATGGTAGCCAATCTGACAGGAGTGAGATGGAATCTCAATGTAGTTTTAATCTGCATTTCCTTGATGACTAAGGATGTAGAACATTTTTTTAGATGCTTATATGCCATCCATATTTCTTCTTTTGAGAACTCTCTATTTATCTCCATAGCCCATTTTTTAGTTGGCTTGTTTGATTTCTTATTATTTAACTTTTTGAGTTCTTTGTATATCCTAGATATTAATCCTCTATCACATATATAGCTGGCAAAGATTTTTTCCCATTCTGTAGGTTGCCTCTCTGCTTTATTCACAGTATCCTTTGCAGTACAAAATTGTTGTAATTGCATGAGGTTCCAGTGGTTAATCTGTGGTTTTATTGCCTAAGCAATTGGGATTGTATTCAGAAAGTGTTTGCTAAGAACAATATGTTGAAGGGTTTCCCCTATTTTTTCCTCTAGCAGTTTCAGAGTTTCAGCCTTCTTCCTGGATCCCAGTTTCCTTTAAGTGCCACGGTTTTTTATTTCACCCCAAATAAACTCTAGTAGTTTCAGAGTTTCAGGTCTGATGTTAAGGTCTTTAATCCATTTGGACTTAATTCTTGTGCAAGGCGGGAGAGGAGTATCCTTCTACAGATACATATCCAGTTTTCCCAACACCATTTGCTGAAGAGGCTGTCTTTTCTCCAGTGAGTATTTTTGGCATTTTTATCAAATATCAAAGCTACCTGGACTTTCATCTGGGTCCTCTATTCTGTTCCATTGATCTACATATCTGCTTTTGTGCCAGTACCATGCTGTTTTTGTTACTATGGCTCTGTAGTATAGGTTAAAATCAGGTATGGTGATACCTCCCACCTTATTTTGGTTGCTCAGTATTATTTTAGATATTCGAGGAAAGAGCCCTTCCTTCAGGGAAAAGGGGTTTATATAGGGACTTGAACAAAGAAGTAGGGGAAGGGCTCATGATTGGCTGAGCAAGCAGTGGTACATTGCAATTTTTGAAATGATAGGTTTAGCTAAGCAGGTGGTCAGAGGCTGGAGGCCCCCCGCAGTGGGGTGTTTCTGGAATGTCCTTGAAGTGGAGATTCCTCAGTTTCTTATCTAAGTAGGTGGTCGGAGGCCAGAGGACCTCACAGTGGAGTGTTACTTTAGGGGGAAAGGCAGCAATTGAGCAAGCAAGCAAAGTTTACAGAAGCAAATGTCAGCACATTAGCCAGCTAGTTCTCTATCTAAGTCAGGCCTGGGCCTTTTTACTTAAAACGGCTGTCTGATTTAAAATGGCAGCACCACTGTCCAGCCACTAAGTGAGGTCACAGAAGCCAGATGCAGCACATTACTTCTCCTTGGTCTCTCAAGCCCAGCAGGAGGAGTGGGATTAAAAATTATGGAGCCTGGCAGTCACTGGTGATAGATATTGGACTTCAACTACAGATGTTTGATGTTTGCCTGATGGTTATTGAATTTACCTTGCTCCAGCCTCTTCTTGCTATGCCTTATAACAGTTACAAATACCTTTATATGTTGAAAGTACATAATTTGCTTTGATTTTACAGGACTGACAGTTAAGAAATAATCTTAAATCTCAGATGAGACTTAAGACTTTGAAACTACCTTAAGTTGGTAAAGACTGTAGGGACCTTTAAATTTGGACTAAACACAATATACAATGTAAGATGGTTAAGAATCTCTTGGGGACCTGGAGCAGAATGTAGTGGTTTGAATAGATGTCCCCCAGTAAATTCAGGCATTTTATTCAACCTTGTAACTTGGCTAGAGGAGGTGTTACTGTGATGGTTCTGAATTCCAGCCTAAAATATGCAAACTGCCTGAATTTGGCCTGACATTCCTGAAATGTGCTTGCCAGTGTGGGTGTTTTTTTTTTTTTATTTTTGCTGTTTTTTTTTTTTTTCTTCTCTCTGTGAAAGTGGACTAACTTCTTCCACCATTGTGGATCTCTAAGTGTTAAATAAATTCCCCTTCTCCCATAACTCTGTCCAGTTTTGAAGTTCATCTCAGGAACATGAAGCTGTCTACTACACTGGTCCTACCTACCAGTTACCCTATTCCCCTCTTAGGTTGTGGCATCATGTCTAAATTTCAGGACCATTTGTCTCTTTCAGACTTCAAATGCTTTTATGACATTTTGGTGGCATGAGCTATCTGGGACCCCAAAAGTCCTCCACATAGTCTCTACTATGGACCCTTATACACCCAATAAATTCTCCCTGAGCGTTGGAATACCTCCTGTTGCAGTCAGGTTTGCATTGTTGGCAAAGAAAATGCCTGACCAAGAGCAACTTACAGACTCAAGGCAAAGCTTCATTATGGCAGAGAAAATGATGGCATGAGCACAGGGTGGCCATTACCTCCTGACCAACATCAAATGGACAAATTAGCAAGAGAGTTGCCAAACACTGGCAAGGGGAAGCTGGTTATAACAACCATATGCCCACCCCCAACAATTCATACCCTCCAGGAGGCTTCAATTCCTAAATTTCCACCATCTCAGTACCTAAGCATTCAGAACACAAAAGTTTATGGGGACACCTGAATCAAACCATCACATTACACAATTGGCATCCATAAACTAATAACCATCCATGATGTAAATAAAATACAATGCATTCAGTCCCACTTTTAAAGCCCCTGCAGTTTTTAATCAATCCAAGTGATCAAACATCCTCATAGTCCAAGGTCTTTTAACTGAACCATAATGGCACAGAAAATCATTCACACTACAAAAGATGGTATTGGGCATAGCAAAGAAATAGTCAACCAATACAAGATTTGAACCAAAAACGGCAAATATCAAACTCTATAGCTTAGAGTCTGACAGTTCTAGTCAGTGACAAGTCTCCAAGTCCAACAATTCTAACCAGTGACGAGTTACAATTCTGCCCCTCCAGCTAGGCTGCTAACATTCCCAGAAAACTTCATCCAGTGCCAGCAGCTCTCCTTGGCAGCTAACCCATAGTCTGGAATTTCCACTGGGTCTCCATGCAGGTAATTCAATAAGCCTGCTTCATACTGCCCATGGACATTTCCAAACTACAAAACTATGTTATAAATTTAATCGGGCTGGAGAGATGGCTTAGCGGTTAAGCGCTTGCCTGTGAAGCCTAAGGACCCCGGTTCGAGGCTCGGTTCCCCAGGTCCCACGTTAGCCAGATGCACAAGGGGGCGCACGCGTCTGGAGTTCGTTTGCAGAGGCTGGAAGCCCTGGCGTGCCCATTCTCTCTCTCTTCCTCTATCTGTCTTTCTCTTTGTGTCTGTCGCTCTCAAATAAATAAATTTAAAATATATATATATGAAAAAAATTTAATGACCCTCTCTTTTCTATATTTGTTATTCTCCATAATACCAGGTGGGCTGCCAGTTTGTTAATCCGGGGGGTGGGGGCATAAACCAAACTTTGAAGAATAGGACACTCCTTCATATGTCATGCTCCTTAAAAAGATCTTCATTCTTCTGTTGTTTCAATGCAGATCAGCTTGCCCAGGCTCAAAGGTTGTAATCTCTCAAACATTTACAGATGAGCGGACAGCAGTTTCAACCCAAAGATTTCATTTCTTTCTGTTCCATACCTCTCTGATCAAAATAGCCAATTTCTATGCAATACAACCCTGCACAAGGGGAAGCTGGCTATAACACCCCCAAGCCTGCCCCCAACAATAGTCTGCCTCCAGGATATCTAATTCCCAAATTGTCACCAGCTGGGTACCTAAGCATTCAGAACACATAAGTTTATGGGGGCACCTGAATCAAACCACCACACCTCTATTCCTCCAACAACACCCATGATGCCCATGGTGTCTACTAAAGTTATTGCTTTTGAATTTATGTCCACCCAGGCTTTGAGTTCCTATTTGGCTTTGAATTGCAGGACCCCTTGACCCAGGTTACTCAATGTCATATAGACTGTCTTATACACAGCTTTCACAGTAGCGCCACCTCTTTGGAAAGACCCTAGCCAAAGACCTATCTTTCCTTAAGTTTCCCCTGGAAGTGGAAATTAAAATGACTTTGAGGTTCCATCTCACTCCAGTCAGGATGGAAATCGTCAAAAAAACAAAATAAAATAAATGACAACAAATGCTGGCAAGGCTGTAGATAAAGAGAAATCTTCATCTACTGCTAGTGTGGGTAGACTTACACAATCACTATGGAAATCAATATGGAGATTCCTAAAAAAGATTTAAAACAAATAGAAGCCTTCCTCCTGGATACCATTCTATAAGATACAACCCCCAATAAAGAGTGATCGGGGGATCAGACAAAAGTGCCCAGTAAAAGGTAGAGAACACTCAATCCTAATATCATGGGCTCTGCTTGGGAAACTATAGGGCCAGAATTTGGTTACTGACCTCCCAAGTGAGCTCTTGGTCAGAAAGACCCATGAGGTCCCCACAAAAATACAAGCTACTGACAAAGTACTTGTTTACCCACCAGGAATGAAAAACAAAACACTATTGCTGAAGACACCACAAGCTTCTAATGCAGTGATGCAAGATTTTGGGGTTTAGGAGGGGTCCCTAATATATGAATCTCAATTTTGGGTACTGTCCTACTTTTAACAAAGAATTGAAGAAAATAACTCCAGTAGGAGAAATTGTGAATTATTGAGTTTACTTGAGCTCTTCCAGTTAAGATGGCAGCATAGGAACCATGCCAAAGCAGCCTAGGGGAGAAAAAGCCAAAGAAAACCCAGCAAAATACACACTTTTACTGAAAAGTGAGGTGTATAAGAAATTCAAATTGCAGCACAGAAGTAGGAGAAATCCATCCAGGCAGGCCAAGGCAGGTCCAGCGGTGGTGGCTCCGGCTCCGGCAGCGGAAGTGGAGGTGGAAGCCACAGCTCTGGCTCCAGCAGCAACAGCAGTGGATCTGGCATCAGCAGCAGCGGCTCCAACAGTGGCAGCAGCAGCAGCAGCGGCAGCAATAGCAGTGGCAGATCCAGCAGCAGCAGTTTCAGCAGCAGCGGCAGCAACATCTACAGCAGCAGCAGTGGCTACAGCAGTGGTGGAACCAGCAGGAGCAGCTTCAGCAGCAGCAGCGGCAGTTCCAGCAGCGGCAGCTTCAGCAGCAGTGGTGGATCCAGCAACAGCAACTTCAGCAGCAGCAGCAGCAGCAGTTCCAGCAGCAGCAGTGCTGGCATGCAGGGCCACAGTTGCCAGGCTCGATTTGCCCCACAGGAAAAGCCAGTGCCCAGCTCCAGAAAACACAACAGTGGTCCAGCAACCCAGCCAGCCTACTTGGCTGAGACTAAAATCATCCAAAAAGATAACTGGGATTGCACCAGGGAAGGTTCTCACTTGGTCACCAGCTGACTTGGAACCCTCAACAGACCAGAAATCTTAACCTCTTTGTTGATAGAGGATCTGGTTGTTATGATACCTACTCTTGCATAAATACTCGGTGCTGTCTTTGATTGATTGTGTACAGTGTTTAGTTAAATTTTAGAATCTACCTCTATTTTCTTCCACTCAGCCTACTTGAATACTCCCATAGCAGGCAAACTCAACGCCTAGGAAGACTTTTCTAGATACTCTGAGAGTTTTAAGAGCCACACCTAACAACTTAATCGTCTATCCTGAAGATATATAACATCAGATAAATTAATACAGCTAAGAATACCCAGATAACTAGAAAATCCAATCATTAACTTAATCCAAGATGCAAATCCACCAAAAAGTATTAATGCATCAGAAATGTCCTCTAGTGAGAACAAGTTAGAGGAAATGCCTGAGAAATATTTCAAAAGAATAATTGTAAATATGTTCAAAGAAGTCAAAGAAGAAATCAAAGGAGTCAAAGAGGAAATCAAAGGAATCAAAGAAGACCCAGGACACCAATTTAACAAAATAAAGAAGTCAATACAAGACATAAATAAGGAAATAGAAACAATAAAGAAAAACCAGTCAGAATTACTAGCAATGAAGAACACAGTTAATGAAATAAAAAACTCTGTAGAAAATCTCACCAGTAGAGTGCATGAAGGAGAGGACAGAATATCTAAGCTAGAAGACCAGGTGGCAGATCTAATACAGGCCAACAAAGAGAAAGACAAACTTATAGAAAAGTATGAATGGGAATTTCAAGATATTCGGGACACTATGAAAAGATCGAACATAAGAATTCAGGGCATAGTAGAAGGAGGAGAATTTCACTCCAATGGCACAGTTGGTGCCCTCAACAAAATCATAGAAGAAAACTTCCTCAAATTGTGAAAGAGGTGCCAATGCAAATGCAGGAATCCTTTAGAACCCCAGCCAGACAAAACATGGAAAGAAACTCAACTTGCCATATTATAATCAAACTACCAAACACACAATCCAAAGAAAAAATATTGAAAGCAGTTAGAGAAAAAAATCCAGTTACTTACAAAGGCAAATCCATCAGGATTACAGCATATTACTCAACAGAAACTTTAAAAGCCAAAAGGGCTTGGAGTGATGTATTCCAAGTTCTGAAAGATAACAACTGTCAACCAAGGTTACTTTATCCTGCAAAGCTTCAAACAGACACAGAAATAAGGATATTCCATGACAAAAGCAGGCTAAGGGAGTATTTGAAGACAAAACCAGCTCTACAGAAAGTATTTGAAAGAATCCTCCATGCTGAAGAGAAGGAAAAGCACACATAAAGGAACCTAGAAAAAACAACAATACTCAAATACTAGTTAACACAAGAGAGCAAAGATAGAACCGGAACCACAATTAAAAAAAAGGCAAACATAAATACACACCTTTCAATATTATTTCTTAATATCAACAGCCTCAATGCCCCAACCAAAAGACATAGGTTTGCAGGTTAAGAAGCAGGATCCTACAATTTGTTGTCTCCAAGAAACTCACCTTTCTACAAAGGATAGACATTATCTTAGGGTGAAAGGCTTGAAAACGGTGTTTCAAGCAAATGGGCCTAGAAAACAAGCAGGGATTGCTATCCTAATATCTGACAAGGTAGACTTCAGTCCAACATTAGTTAAGAAACATAAGGAAGGACACTTTATATTGATTAAGGGCACACTCCAACAGGAGGACATTACAATCCTAAACACATATGCACCTAACATGGGGACTCCCAAATTCATCAAGCAAATACTATGAGAACTAAGGTCACAGATAACACCAAACACAGTGGTAGTGGGTGACTTCAACACCACACTCTTATCAATTGACAGGTCCTCCCAGGAAAAAAATAAACAGAGAGGGATCTGGACTACATTAAGTCATAGAAGGAATGGACTAAACAGATATCTACAGGACATTTCATCCAAAGGCTGAAGAATATACTTTCTTTTCAGCAGCACATGGAACATTCTCTAAAATAGACTATATATTAGGACACAAAGCAAATCTTAACAAATTCAGGAAAATTGAAATAATTCCTTGAATTCTATCTGACCACAATGGAATCAAACTACAAATCAAGAGCAAGAAAGGCTATAGAGCATACGCAAAATCATGGAGACTAAACAATACATCACTAAATTATGAATGGGTCAATGCAGAAATCAAGAAAAAAATCAAAATATTTATAGAGTCAAACGATAAGGAAAACACAGCATACCAAAATCTCTGGGACACAGTGAAGGCAGTTCTAAGAGGTAAATTTATAGCTTTAAGTGCCTATATTAAGAAATTAGAAAAGTCCTCGGACTTCCGGTTAAGATGGCGGCGTAGGTACCACACCAAAGCAGCCTGGGGGGAAAAAAGACCAAAAAAACCTCAGCAAAACACACACTTTTACTAAAAAGTGAGGTGTATAGGAAACTGAAGTGGCAGCAGAGAAGTAGAAGAGATCCAGAGCATCCAGAGCCCGCACAGGCTGGCAAAAGCGGCCCTGGCAGCTCTGACAACCGCGGCGGTGGCGGGGCGCACCAGAAAGCCGCCAGACTCGGCTCCAGCTGCAGGAAAAGCCAGGTGCAGGAGCTTCCCCTCACACCGCGCTCTCCGCAACCCAGGAAACGTGAAGGGAGAGCGGCAGTGAGCAGTGGAGGAGCAGACCGTGAGGTAGAAGAACACGTGGAGCAGCAAGAGAACAGGAGCACCTGTGGCTCCCTCCCCTCCCACATCGCCTGAGCCCAGCTCCAGCGAACAGAGCAGCGTCCTGGGACCCGGCCACGCCAACTTGAGCCAACAGCAGGACCCAAGCAGGAGCAGAGTTCGGCAGCAACATCAGCAGCTCCAGAACCGGTACCAGCAGCCCCAGCAGCAGCAGACCCAGGAGCGTCAGCAGCAGTGGACCCAGGAGCGGCAACAACAGCAGACCCAGAAGCAGCAGCCGTTCCAGCAGTGGGGGTGCTGATCTGCAGGACCACATTTGCCAGGCTCAGTTTGCACCACAGGAAAAGCCAGTGCCCAACTCCAGAAATCAGAAGAGCAGCCCTACGACCCAGGCAGCAACTTGACTGAGACCAAAGTCATCCAAGGTAAGTGGGTTTGCACCAGGGAAGGGTCTCACTTGGTCACAAGCTGACTGAGATCCCTCAACAGACCAGAAATCTTAACCTCTGTGTTGATAGAGGATCTGGTTGTTACAATAACTACTCTAGCATACATACTTGGGGCTGTTTTTGACTGAATGGGTACAGTGTTTAGTTAACTTTTAGAATCTACCTGTGTTTTATTCCACTCAGCCTACTTGAATACTCCCATAGCAGGGAAACTCAACCCCTAGGAGCACCTTTGTAGATACTCTCAGAGTCTTAAGAGCCACATCTAACACCTTAAGCTCCTACCCTGAAAATATATAATATCAAATCAATTGATACAGCTAAGAATACCCAGCTAGCTAGAAAATCCAAGCATTAACTCAATCCAAGATGCAAAAATATATACATTATTACACAAGAAACACTAAAAAGCAAGACGATATAAATCCACCTAAAAATATTAATGCATCAGAAATGACCTCCAGTGAGAACGAGTTAGAGGAAATGCCTGAAAAAGATTTCAAAAGAATGATTGTAAATATGTTCAAAGAAGTCAGAGAACAAATCAAAGGAGTCAAACAGGAACTTAAAGAGGAAATCAAAGGAATCAAAGAAGATGCAAGACACCAATTTCATGAAATAAAGAAGGCAATACAAGACATAAATAAGGAAATAGAAATAATATAGAAAAGTCCTAAGTAAATGACCTAATGAGTCACCTTAAAGCCTTGGAAAAAGAAGAACAAGGCAAACCAAAAATCAGTAGACAGGAAGAAATAATAAAAATTAGGGCAGAAATTAATGAAATAAAAAAAAATCCAATGAATTAATGAAACAAAGTGTTGGTTCTTTGAAAGAATAAACAAGATTGATAAACTCTTAGGAAATCTGACCAAAAGAAAGAGAGAAGAGAAACAAATTAATAAAATTAGAGATGAAATAGGTAACATCACAACAGATGCCAAAGAAATTCAAAACATCATAGGGACATACTATAAAAGCATATACTCCACAAATATGAAAATCTGAAAGAAATGGATGACTTCCATGATTTATATGACCTACAAAATTAAAATCAAGATGAGATTAATCACTTAAATAGACCTATAACAAGCATGGAGATCCAAACATATCAAAAATCTCCCAACTAAAAAAAAGCCCAGGCCCAGATGGATTCACTGCTGAATTTAACCAGACCTTCAGAGAAGAGCTAACACCATTGCTTCTTAAGCTTTTCCATAAAATAGAGAAAGAAGGAATTCTACCAAACTCTTTCTATGAAGCCAGCATCACCCTGAAACCAAAGTCAGGCAAAGATAGAAAAAAAAAAAAATTATAGACCAATCTTTCTTATGAACATAGATGCAAAAATTCTCAACAGAATATTAGCAAACAGAATATAAGAATATATCAGAAAGATCTTTCACCCTGACCAAGTAGGCTTTATCCCAGAAATGCAGGGAGTGTTCAATATATGCAAATCTATAAATGTAATACATTATATAAGTGGATCGAAGGACAAACATCACATGATCATCTCATTAGACACAGAGAAAGCATTTGACAAAATCCAACATCCCTTCATGATAAAAGTCCTACAGAGACTGGGAATAGAAGGAACATATCTCAATATAATAAAGGCTATTTATGACAAGCCTACAGCCAACATATTACTAAATGGGGAAAAACTGGCAGCTCTTCCACTCAAATCAGGAACAAGACAAGTGTGTCTACCATTCCCACTTTTATTTAATATAGTTCTGGAAGTCTTAGCCATAGCAATAAGGCAAGAAACACACATAAAAGGGATACAAATTGGAAAGGAAGCAATCAAGTTTTCATTATTTGCATATGACATGATTCTATATATAAAGGACCCTATAGACTGTACCTGCAAACTGTTAGAGCTGATAAACACCTGCAACCATGTAGCAGGATACAAAATAAATACACAGAAATCAGTAGCCTTCATATATGCTAACAACAAACACACAGAGGATGAAATCAGAAAATCACTCCCATTCACAATTGCCTCAACGAAAATAAAGTACCTTGGAATAAACCTAACCAAGGAAGTAAAGAATCTCTACAATGAGAACTTTAAAACACTGAAGTGAGAAAATGCAGAAGACACTGGGCAGTGGGAAAACATTCCTTGTTCCTGGATCAGAAGAATCAATATTGGGAAAAAGGCAATCTTACCAAAAGTAATCTACACATTCAGTGCAATTCCCATCAAAATTCTAAAGGCAGTCTTCATGCAAATAGAAAAAGCAATCCAAAACTTCATTTGGAACCACAAAAAAATCTCAAATATCTAAAATAATACTCAGCAACATAAATAAGGCTGGTGGTATCACCACACTTGATTTTAACCTATACTACAGAGCCATAGGAACAAAAACAGCATGGTACTGGCGTAAAAGCAGGTGTGTAGATCAATGGAACAGAATAGAGGACCCAGATGAAAGTCCAGGTAGCTATAGCCACCTGATATTCTATAGAATGCCAAAAATACTCATTGGAGAAAAGATAGCCTCTTCAGCAAATGGTGTTGGGAAAACTGGATATGTATCTGTAGAAGGATAAAAATAGATTCTTCTCTTTCTCCTTGCACACGAATTAAGTCCAAATGGATTAAAGACCTTAACATTAGATATGAAACTCTGAAACTCCTAGAGTTAACTTGAGGAGAAATAACAAACTGTGGCATTTAAGGGAAACTGGGATCTAGGAAGAAGGCTAGATCAAAGACATAAGCATGCTGAAAGTAGGATATAGGCAAACATGTTGAAGGCACAGCATAATTCCTATGACACATTTAAGAAAAACTGATGTTTTTAGAGAAAAACTGGAGTGGACCCACAAGCACAGGGAAGATAAAACCTAGGTGTTTATGTAGGGAGATTTAAAGGAAATACACGTAACATCTGCTCTGAGCTTCCCCATGAAATACACATGTGGTAGGTTCAGAGACCAGAGGAAAATCATACCTGTAATTAAAGTGAGAAGGTACCACAAAATATAAATCAGAAGGAAACATAAAATTACCCAGGCCAAGGAACAGCCAGGTTGTCTGTAATGGGGCATGGAGGGAGGAAGATGGACTCACATGTATCCTTGTAACTACAGTGAAAAGAGGCAGAGCGGAGAGGGAATAAAGGGATGGATAAACCTTTACAGTTGATTGAAAATGTATTATTTCCTCAGATTCAGGTAGGTAAAAGGAAGGCCAGATTGGCAATTGTAGATTTTAAAGGGAATGCTACAAGGGATAGCCCACCTAGGTAGTGAAGGCCACTCATATAGTTATTGTGCTAGACTGTGCATGGCAGATGGACACTGCAGCTATTTTAGATGAGTCCTCATCTGATACAAGTTCCATTCCTTCCAAGGTAAGGTGCCATCAATCCCTTCTTTGGGCTTCTGGCCTCAACTGAAATTGTCTTAAAAAGCTCATTTTCTCCTGATTCTCCTACAACAAAACACTGAATGACCACACTGGAACCAAGAGAGAAGCTAGCTCTCTCCTGGGAAGCCCTCATGGTGCTGGAAAGTGATTTGGGAGCTGCTGAGGAATAATAGTCACCAACAGCATGAATAAACAGAGGTCCCACAAGCTACACAATCCACCACCTGGGCAAGAAGAAAAAAGTATTTGTGTGTAACCACCTTTTTCCTTTCTTTTATTTATTTATTTTTTATTTTTGCAAGCAAGCACTTTTAACCTCTGAGCCATTTTCCCAATCCCTAATCTTACTTTTAAGAGCTCTCTCACTAAGCTTGCTCTTGAGACTCAAGCATCTTTGCCCACTCTTAACTCATTTTCAAGTTTATGAACCTGCATTAATCCCAAGTCTATAACTGACCTCATCCTCCAAATAGTCCTCTTACTAGATCCAGAGACTCATTATTTGTCTTGGCATGTTATATTACTGAGACAGACAATTAAGGCTGTCACTGATGACCAAGATAAGCACAGACCCAAGCCTGACTCCCCCTTTTCAGGATTCCCTCCTCACATTAACCTGGGGTGATTCTAATTTAAAGAGAGATGCCAGGAAAACCTTCTCCTTGACACTCTTGACTGGTGCAACACCATTTTTTAAAAGACCTCTGCTCACTGGGCATAGTGGCACATGCTTTTAATCCCAGAATTCTGAAGGCAGAGGTAGGAGGATCACTGTTTGAAGCCAGCCTGAGATTACATAACAAATTCCTGATGAACCTGTTCTAGAGCAAAACCCTACCTTGAAAAAATAAAACAAACAAACAAAACAACCAACCAACCAAAAACCTCTGCGAAGTTGGTAGCTTGGTGGTTCCAGTACCTCAGTAAATAGACTTCTCAAAAAAATAGACTTCTCACTGGGTGTGGTGGCACATGCCTTTAATCCCAGCACTCGGGAGGCAGAGGTAGGAGGACTGCTGAGAGTTTGAAGCCACTCTGAGGCTACATAGTGAATTCCAGGTCAGCCTGAGCCAGAGTAAGACCCTACTTTGAACCCCCCCCCAAAAAAAAATAGACTTCTCAAGTGTCATGGAATTATAAACTGAAATCTGGCCAGCAGAATAGCTCTAAATGGAAGGGAAGAAACTTTGAATCAGAACTGTATTCAGTATTCAGTGAGGTGGAAATCTGGTCAGAGCCAGAGTCTTAAAGAAACCATAGACACATGTTGAGCATGAGGGAGGACTACCTAAGGGTGAAGGTAAGTTTCACAAACAGACCCTGAGGCCCACCCAGAAGTATGACCAACATCTATGATCCAACCCACTTACAGGGTCAGCGTCTGTAGCCTGGATCATCATTTGCAGAATTATGTTTTCTAAGAAATTACCTAACTTGTCTTTTCTCTGTTTTTCATCTATATAGTAAAGATACAGAAAAAAAGTACCATAAGCTACAGACTTCAAAACATGAGCCTGTGAGGGACTTCTGATTTAAACCATAGTAGTGATCTTTTGTGTCTTTCACTTACTATAATGTTTTCAAGGGTGATGTAACACAGCGTAACATTTAACTGATTGTTAAAAACTGATTTAAAGCTGGGCGTGGTGGTACACGCCTTTAATCCAAGCACTCGGGAGGCAGAGGTAGGAGGTTTGATGTGAGTTCGAGGCCATCCTGAGATTCCATAGTGAATTCCAGGTCAGCCTGGGCTAGAGTGAGACCCGACCTTGAAAAACAAACAACAACAACAACAACAAAAATTTAAGCTGACAGAAATCTGGAAGAAGCCATTCTACATGTAGTTCAATGGGAGAAAGAGATACCACCAGTGAAGATGCTCAACAGTGGACACCGCAAGCCTTACAATTGGCCAGCCAGGCCAAATCAGCCAACTGGTGCAATAGTGTCACATCTGTCATGGTGGAAACCAACTGCCCTCCAATTGGACTGGAGGCCCGCTCCATGGGAAGGAATACATCGTGATACATCTGAAAACTTAAAACAGGGGTAGTCATGAGCCTTAGGGGTGTAACATCTGCTGATGTCTTGATAAATGTGTATACTATGCTTATCCAACTGCCCAGTAAGCACTACTCTTAATATTCATACCCTTATATTAATGCTACTCTCACTTTGGGTACAGAATCTTCTCTTTTCAGACGGCAGTGACCTTGGGACAACTCAGAAGGTATCATAGTGCTGGAAAGAAGTGACTGGAGTACTGAGTAACATCTCAATCACACCTTCCAAGGCTCAGGATCTAATGCGGAAGAGGTGGTGGAAAGAAGTAAGAGCCAAAGGAAGGGTGGGACTCCTTACAACGTGCTCCCTCCAGACATAAAATGGCCTGGATATCCATGACCTCATAGTGCCTGACACTACCTAAACAAGACCATCATAAGAGGAGGAAAAGATCATGACATCAAAATAAAAGAGAGACTGATTGGGATGGGGAGGGGATATGATGGAGAATGGAATTTCAAAGGGGAAAGTGGGGCGGGGGAGGGTATTACCATGGGATTTTTTTTTTTTTATAATCATGGAAAATGTTAATAAAAATTGAAAAAAAAAGCAAAAATGATTTAATTATTCCTTTAGTCAATTAAATGAATATATAGATTAACATTAGAAACAGATAAATATTCTATAATGAACTTGTATGCAATGTAGCATTTACAATAACTTTCTTCAGTTTTAGTGGTAAGAAAACCCGTAGTTAGATGGGGTCAGGCATATGCGCAGGGTATAAGAAATTGAAAGGCCCAAGAATTCAGAAGCCCAGAAATACTATCATGCTCCAAAGGGAGCTTAAGCGGGCCCCTGCATACCTCAAACTCCAGACTTTACTCTCTGTTGAAAGCAAGTAAAGAATCCCTTTTCTCATTATATCAGAGCCCGCTCCTAATATAAAACTAGGTAAAAAGGGCATGAGATAGCCCTCAAGGATGGGAAATGAGTAATGAAGTAAACCCCTTATTTGGTTTCTGTAAATAGTCTGCACCATAAGCCTTAATAGCCCACACTGTAAGCCTTAGTAGCCTGCACCATAAGCTGTAGCAGCCTGCCTCAGACCACCAAGGTCATATGAGACTGATACCACACTCTGCTACCCCCACCCAAGGACCTGCGCAAATGCTGACCTCCAAGGTCATAGGAGACTGATACCACACTCTGCTACTCCCACCCAAGGACCTGCGCAAATGCTGACCACCAAGGTCATAAGAGACTGATTGGTCCACGAGGGGCTTGAACAAATTAAACTAATTGGCTTAGAAACTATGGAGTGGCACAAACTGACTGGCTCGCACCCCGTGGGCTCCTGATATTAAAAAAATGATTGGTCTAATGCACAGGCTTTGTTAGAAACCCTATAAAAACTGTCCCGTTCCTGCACTCAGGGCTCTGCAGTCCTCTACCCCTGTGCGGTGTACGACTGTGGGCCCCAGCACGCTTGGAATAAAATCCTCTTGCAGTTTTCATCAAGACCGCTTCTCGTGAGTGATTTGGGGTGTCGCCATATCCGGGCAGAGTGTGGGGTCCTTGTTTTGGGGTCTTACAAAACAAATGAAAGGATTCATTTTGATTTATAATGATGAGAAGGCTCAAAGATGGCCCCCCTGTTCTATTAACTTGTCACAGCACAATTTATTGATTAGTATATTATTTACTCAACCAAATCATGTGAGTACTCTTAAACCAGTCAGTTATTACACCAGAATGTTTCTACATGACCTGTCCTTACCCTACAGCAGGAATGAATTAATTTCAGCAAAGAAGATTTTATTCAAGGGGAAAAGACTGCAATGACAGAGATTTACCAAAAGCAAATGGCTTGTAAATGTTGATGAGTGTTTGAAGTGCAACAGTAAGTGACCATAGTTAAAAAAGTTAGGGCTGGAGGAGTAAGGAGGGGGGAAGGTCTGTGGTTAAAGACCCTTGCTGGCAAAATCTGCAGGCCTGGGTTCCTTTCCCAGTTCCCAACTAAAGCCAGATGCACAAAATAGTGAATGGGTCTGGAGTTTTTTTGCAGTGGCAGGAGACTTGCACACCCATTCTAGTTCTCTTTCAAGTAAACAGATTCAAAACAAAAAAGCTGGGCCTGGCGTGATGACGCTTCCAGCACCTGTGGGACAGAGGGAGGGGCATCGGCCAGAAGTTCAAGGCCAGCCTGAGACGACAGAGTGAGTTCCAGGTCAGACTGGGCTGCCTGCCCCGCCCTCCCCCAAAAGGGGGAAAGTCAGCGCTCTGCCCTTCTCCAGGAAATGCAACACTTCTTTTTCACATGCTGGCATATACACATGAACTGTAAGGAAGTCACTACCTACAAAAGCAAGCAGCCGAGATTCAAAAGCTCTCCGGCTTTACGAGATGCCGCCCGGGTCGACCGGCGCAGGGAGGCAGCGTCACTTCCGGCGGGAGTCGGGCGAGCGGCCGCGCCATGGCCGCCGTCGCGCGTGCCCGGGAGCCTCCCGAGCCGCGGCCCGGAGTGGGGGTCGGCGTGGTGGTTCTGAGCCCCAGGCATCCCGGGTGCGTCTTGCTGGGAAAGAGGAAAGGGTCGTTTGGAGCCGGCCGCTTCCAGCTTCCTGGGGGCCACTTGGAGTTCGGGTGAGCGGGTCCGTGGGAAAGCGGGCCGGGGGCGGGACGCCCGGTGAGGGCCCGCCGCCTCCAGTCTTGCCGTGCTCGCCTGGCCGCGTCCCCTTGGTTTCAAGTTTTTCTTAGTACTTACAGAGAAGGAAAGTTTCTTAAAAAAAAAAAAAAATCTATGGCAGGCTACACCAAAGCTCTCAGGGTGTGGTAGTGCACGCTTTAAATCCCACCACTCAAGAGGCAGAGGTAGGAGGATGGCTAAAAAGCTCGAGGCCACTCTGAGACTACACAGTGAATTCCAGGTCAGCCTGAGCTAGAACAAGACCCTACCTCAACAAACACAACGACAAAGACTCCGCTCTTACCTCACAGGGGATAACAGAGACTTTATTCTGGAGCCAAATATGAGCGACCATGTGACCATACCCCTGCAACACAGATTTAGGTTGTTTCAGTTCCATGTTCCAACGTCTTGATTTCCGGAAGGTGTTTTTTCTTTTTTTCTTTTCCTTTTCCTTTCCTTCCCTTTCCCTTCCCTTTCCATTTCCCTTTCCTTCCCCTCCCCCCCTCCCCTCCCCTCTTCTTTTCTTTTCTTTTTTTCCGAGATAGGGGTGCACTGTAGCCCAGGCTGACCTGCAATTCACTATAGAGTCTATGGAGTCCCAGGGTGGCCTCGAACTCACGGCGATCCTCTGCTTCCCGAGTGCTGGGATTAAAGGCATGTGCCACCATGCCCGGCTCATGAAGATTTTATAGAATAGAAGAAAGTCCTAAATCAAGGCACTTTTTAATTTTATTTTTACTTATTTATTTTAGAGAGAGACAGAGACAGACAGAATGGGTGCACCAGGGCCTCCAGCCACTGCATACAAACTCCAGATGTATGTGCCCCTTGTGCATCTGGCTTACGTGGGTCCCGGAGAATCAAACCGGTATCCTTTGGCTTTGCAGGCAAACGCCTTAACCACTAAGCCATCTCTCCAGCCCATGGCACTTTTCAAATACATTGGCTGACTATGAGGTAGAAGAGTTACAGGAAATTGGAGAAATCACCTTAGGCTTCAAATGCTTATCTGATGACATTCTTAGCCTTTGGATTGGTATAAACTACTGGTGTGTTAGTACAGTCCTAAAAGGTCTGATCTCATCAACTGATTATCACTAAGATGTTAGATCAGACACAGAGGTGGGCAATAAATGACTATTTAAAGGACTAAAGATAGCTCAAGATAATTTGTCTCTGATCTTACAATATTCCATCGCTTTATGATCATAGGAGTTTTATCAGTCTATTCAGCCTTGCTGGAAGTAGGTACAGCAGATGCAGCACTTTAGTTCACAGGGTCCATTTTGGCCCTTTGTCCTGTTTCAATGAGCTTTAGATTTATTGATGCCTACAGGTCACCTTGCCCTTCAATCAAGGTGGGTTAGCGACTTTAGGTGTCTGCATGATATATCAGACCAAATCAAAAGAGCTGAACAACACAAGAGTCAATTGCTGTATAAGAGTAAAGAAGCCCTGGGATTATGCAGAAAAGTAGGCTCTGAATCAAGGCTAAAGCTAAAAATAACTACAAAATATCTAAACTTTTAAGTGTCCAGTTATAGCACACCTCTCTTTAGTATTTTATAAAACATATGGAACATGCAAAAAAGGGGAGAAAATAGTGAATCTTCATGCCTAGATTGTATCCTTGTTTCATCTTACTGCCCCTCTCACATCTGCCCAGTACATCCCACTCTTGGTTTTCTAGACTTTTGGATCTAGTGGAGCTAAAAAGTAAAATATGCTGGGCATAGTGGCTCACACCTTTAATTACAGCACTTGAGAGGCAGAAGTACTGTGAATGCAAGGCCAGCCTAAGACTACATAGAAGAAAAAGTAAGACCATATTGAACTTGAGTTGAAGAGGAGACTCCAACTCAAAATCAGGGTGCAAATAGGGCTGGTCATTCAACTCCAGCCATTTCCACAGCAACCATGAAAGTTGTGGAGGACCACAGAAAGAGTGGAAAAAAGAGGTTTGCTTTTGTAACCTCTGATGATCATGAAACAAAAAATGGCTATTCAGAAATGCCACACTACTTATCTTATTTTTTCTCACTATTATTGGGCATAATCATGAAATGAAAGCAGAGATTCAGTGTTCTAGATCCCAAAGGTCATAGAAGTGGATCTTGCAACTTTGAGGGTCACCAAACAAAGTGACACATGCCAGATTTCTTCAAGCATTCTTAGCCTCCTACACCCCTGCTTTGAAACCCTGGGGAGGCTTGTGAGTTGCAGCAGCTCAGTATTCTTTTTTCAGGGCAGTAATACACCAGTGTCTCTCAACTTCTGTGGTTCATTCTTTTTGTTTGGATGGGATTCGGGTTTGGGATATTTGTCTTGCCTTTTTTGTTGTTGTTGTTGTTGTTCTTTTGAGACTGGAACTCATGAAAGTCCTCTTTTTTTTTTTTTTTTTTTCCTTTTTGTTTGTTTGTTTTGGTCTTTCCAGGTAGGGTCTCACTCTGGCTCACGCTGACCTGGAATTAACCCTGTAGTCTCAGAGTGGCCTCGAATTTATGGTGATACTCCTATCTCTGCCTCCTGAGTGCTGGGATAAAAGGTGTGCGCCGCCACGCCTAGCTTTCATGAAAGTCCTTTTGCCTCTGCCGTCCATGTTTAGGAACTAAGCATGACATGATTCTTTTGAAGTGCCTCCCCATTGTGTTAGTAAGCAGAGCCAGCTTCTCCTCAGTAGCAGGGATGACATGACAGTACTGCTTCCCTTGCTCTCAAAGATGGGTTGTACTTTCTGTGTAGTCTGGGGAAGATGAGGCTCATGGGCCCAGCCTGGCCCCTGTAGATAACCTTCAAACTCAAATGACATCTCTACTCTTCTTCCCTGCCCTTGGACATTTGGAGGTATTTATTGCCCTTTGAGACTCAATGTGAAATTCTGAGACTACTAGGAAAGATATTTAGTGCACTTCAAGAGAAAGTTAATACTTATTTTACTGAAGATAGAAAGTAATGGAGTTTGAGTTCCAGTTGGTTGACTCCAAAGCCCATGCTCTAACTTAGTACATTAAATTGCTTCCAGTGCTGAATAGGTTCAGTGTCATTTTTGTTCAAGAAAAAGTCCTCTTGGGCTTCAGATCACAGAAATGCAGAATGTCAAGGCAGGTTTCTACCATTGTAAAGTTATGCAAATTATGGTTATTTTTTGCTTTGCACTAGAAATTTCCAACCAAGAATTTCATGACAAATAAAAACAATATGCGCATATATCAATATAATTGAATACAGTGATACCTTGCTATTTTCCAGTGAGACCTGGGAAGAATGTGCTCAAAGGGAAACCTGGGAAGAAACTGCTCTTCGCCTGAAAAATGTCCGCTTTGCCTCTGTGGTAAATTCTTTTGTTGAGAAAGAGAATTACCATTATGTCACCATATTAATGAAAGGAGAAGTAGACACAACTCATGATTCAGAACCAAAGAATGTAGAACCTGAAAAAAATGAAAGTAAGAGGATTGTATGTAATAATGTATTTTTAGGGGGACATATTGTTTGGAGATGCTTTACATATTAGTGTCCATTCAAAGTTCATGTTAAAAATCTAACCCTGGTGCTGCAGGTAACAAGTGTGATTAGGTCATGAGGCCCCTGACTGCAGTGCTGTGACAGAACGCCTGACATGAAACAGCATAAGGGGAAAAAGATTGAGTTTGACTCCAGGTTTCAAAGTTTTCAGTTCATAGTCGATGGCTTCATTAATTCTGGACCTATGTTCAGAACAAGATAGCATGATTGAGGGACCATGCAACAGAGGTTACTCACTTCATGTAGACAGGAAACAGAGAGAGAAGGTACTATTAAAGTGTTTCTAACAGGAATGTGCACACACACATATGGATATGTATATACAAACATGCACACCACGTATATAGGCAGAAAAAAAATGTTGTATTTATTTAGTTATTTATTTTGGTTTTTCGAGGTAGGATCAAGTTTAAGAACATTAAGAAAGAAGATCCCAGAGAGATCTTACCCCTTCCTCTCTGTGAGGATACAGAGACAAGACTTCTATACACGAACTAGCAAATAGGTGATCACAGATACTATGCCTGCCTGCATCTTTTTTTTTATTATTGATAACTTCCATAATTATAGACAATAAACCATGATATCCCCCTAAGTTTCCCCTTCACAATCCCATTCTCCATCATATCCCATCCTTCTTTCAATCAACCTCTCTTTCATTTTGATGTCCTCATCTTTTCCTCCTATTACGATGGTCTTGTGTAGATAGTGCCAGGTACTGCAAGGTCATGGATATTCAGGCCATTTTGTGTCTGAAAGAGTCCTACCCTTCCTTTGGCTCTTATATTTGTTTTACCACCTGTTTGGCAATGGACCCTGAGCCTTGGAAAGTATGATAGACATGATTCAGTGCTGAGAATGCCTCTGTCACTTCTCACCATTATGGTGCATTTTGAGTCATCTCAGAGGTCACCACCATCTGAAAAGAGATGCTTCTCTAACCAAACATGAGACTAGGATTAATATATGGGTATGAACATTAAGAAAAGTACTTACTGGGCAGTTTGGTGAGCATAATATATGCATTTAGCCAGACACCAGCAGGCATTACATACCTAGGGCTCATGACCTCCCCAGTCATAGTTTTCAGTATCAGGCATGTATTCCCTCCCATGGAACAGGCTTCCAGTCCAGTTAGAGAGCAGTTGGTTTCCCCCATAAGAGACATGCCACTATTGCACCCATTGACTAATTTGGCTTGTCTGGCCAAGTTTAAGGCTTGCAGTGTCCACTGTTGTTTATCTTCAATGAAGACTTCTCTCTCTCCCGTGGAGCTGGAGGTAGCCTAGTTTTTTGTTTTGTTTTGTTTTGTTTTCAGCTTTTTGTCACCTGATCAACACTGAGGTTTTCAGCTCAGCTCTAGCAAAATTTCTCAGTGACCTTGCAGCCCAACCATGAGGAGTCTTCAGAAATATGGTCATCTATTCCTGGTTGGAAACCAAGAGTTTTGTCTGTGGCCTGTAATGTTTTGGGGGCATCAGGGACCTTCCTAACCAACAACACACTGGAAGGTATCCCATCCCTGGCACTGAAATTTTTTTAGTGACAATCTATGGCTTCTGGGTGTGCCATTGTCCAAAAATGTAGGTGTCCATATGACTTATTCATGCCCTCTTAAATTTTGGGTAACCCTCCACCCACCCTCCCTTTACTCAATCTCTTCTCCTGGCCTCACTTAGGCCTTTCCACCCCCCAAAAAATCTGTTCTACTTACATATATACAATACCGTCCCCCTAAGTCCTCCCATTTCTTCCCTCCCTTATAGCCCCTTTCTCACTTACTGGCCACTGCTACTGAGTTTTATTCCAACTCACATACAAATCCAAATATTTGTAGCTAGGATCCACATGAGAGAAAACATGTGGCACTTGGCTTTCTTGGTGTGAGCTACCTCACTAACCATAATCCTTTCCATGTCCATCCATCTCCCTGCAAATTTTATAATTTCATTTTCATTTACTGCTGAATAGAACTCCATTGTATAAATGTACCATATCTTCATTATCCACTCATAAGTTGAGGGAAGTCTAGGCTGGTTCCATTTCCTAACTATTGTGAATAGAGCAGTAATAAATATGGAGGTGCATGTATCTTTAAGGTAGTGCAACTAGCCCTTTGGATATATGCCTAGGAGTGCTATAGCTGGGTCATATAGTAAATCTAATTTTAGCTGTATATATTTTTGCATCTTGGATTGAGTTAAAGCTTGGATTTTCTAGCTAGCTGGGTATTCTTAGCTGTATCAATTGATTTGATGTTATATATTTTCAGGGTAGGAGCTTAAGGTTAGATGTGGCTCTTAAGACTCTGAGAGTATCTACAAAGGTGCTCCTAGGGGTTGAGTTTCCCTGCTATGGGAATATTCAAGTAGGCTGAGTGGAATAAAACACAGGTAGATTCTAAAAGTTAACTAAACACTGTACCCATTCAGTCAAAAACAGCCCCAAGTATGTATGCTAGAGTAGTTATTGTAACAACCAGATCCTCTATCAACACAGAGGTTAAGATTTCTGGTCTGTTGAGGGATCTCAGTCAGCTTGTGACCAAGTGAGACCCTTCCCTGGTGCAAACCCACTTACCTTGGATGACTTTGGTCTCAGTCAAGTTGCTGCCTGGGTCGTAGGGCTGCTGTTCTGATTTCTGGAGTTGGGCACTGGCTTTTCCTGCGAGGCAAACCGAGCCTGGCAACTGTGGTCCTGCAGATCAGCACCCCCACTGCTGGAACTGCTGCTGCTTCGGGGTGTGCCGCTGGTCGGGCCGCTGGTACCGGTTCCAGAGCTGCTGATGTTGCTGCTGAACTCTGCTCCTGCTTGGGTCCCGCTGTCGGCTCAAGTTGGCATGGCCGGGTCCCAAGACGCTGCTCTTTTCGCTGGAGCTGGGCTCAGGCGGTGGGGGAAGGAAGGGAGCCGCAGCTGCTCCGGTTCTCTTGCTGCTCCACGTGTTCTTCTACCTTGCGGTCTGCTCCTCCGCTGCTCACTGCCGCTCTCCCTTCACGTTTCCTGGCTTTTCCTGAGGCTCGAGCCGAGTCTGGAGGCTTTCTGGTGCGCCCCGCCGACGCGGTTGGCGGAGCAACCGGGGCCGCTTTTGCCGTCCTGTGCGGGCTCTGGATGCTCTGGATCTCTCCTACTTCTCCGCTGCCGCTTCAGTTTCCTATACACCTCACTTTTTAGTAAAAGTGTGAATTTTGCTGAGGTTTTTTTGTCTTTTTTCCCCCCAGGCTGCTTTGGCGTGGTACCTACGCCGCCATCTTAACCGGAAGTCGACTTTATTTCTTGAGCAATTGGGGTTATATTCAGAAAGTCATTGCCCATGCCAGTATGTTGAAGGGTTTCCCCTACTTTTTCCTCTAGCAGTTTCAGATTTTCAGGTTTAGTATTAAGGTCCTTGATCCATTTGGATTTGATTCTTGTGCATGGAGAAAGACAAGGATCTATTTTCATCATTGTTTTTCCAGCACCACTTATTGAAGGGGCTGTCTTTTCTCCAATGAATTTTTTTGGCATTTTTGTCAAAAATCAGATGGCTTTAGCTGCCTAAATTAACAGCTGGGTCCTCTATTCTGTCCCATTGATCTATTTGTCTGTCTTTGTGCCAGTACCATGTTGTTTCTGTTACTGTAGCTTTGTAATATAGCTTAAAATTGGGTATGGTGATGCCACCAGTCTTATTTTTGTTGCTCAATATTGTTTTGGCTATTCAAGGGTGTGTGTGTGTGTGTTTCCAAATGAATTAAAAAAAAATATTTTATTTATTTATTTGAGAGAAAGAGGCAGAGACAGAGAGAAAAAGAGAGAGAGGGACAGGGAGAGAATGGGTGCACCAGGGCCTCCAGCCATTGCAAATGAACTCCAGATGCATGTGCTACCTTGGGCATCTGGCTTATGTGGGTCCTGAGGAATTGAACCAAAGTCCTTTGGCTTTGTAGGCAAGTGCCTTAACCATTAAACCATCTTTCCAGCCCCAAGGATTTTTTTTTTTAATTTCCTTGAAGAATGCCATTGGAATTTTAATGGGGATTGCATTAAATGTGTAGATTGCTTTTGGTAAGATTGCCATTTTCACAATATTGATTCTTCCAATCCAAGAATATGGGATGTCTTTCCATTTCCTGGTGTCTTCTGCAATTTCTGTCTTGAGTGTTTTAAAGGTTTCAATGTAGAGATCCTTAACTTCCTTAGTTAGGTTTATTCCAGGATAGTTTACTATTTTTTATGCAAGTGTGAATTGGCGTGACCCTGATTTCATCCTTTGTGTGTTTGTTGTTAGCATGTGGGAAGGCTACTGATTTCTGTGTGTTTGTTTTGTATCCTGCTACATTGCTATGTGTTTATCAGCTCTAACAGTTGCTGGTAGAGTCTTTAGGGTCCTTTACACATAGAATCATATCATTTGCAAATAATAATTTGATTTCTTCCTTTCCAATTTGTTTCTCTTTTATGTGTGTCTCTTACCTAATTGCTATAGCTGAGACTTCCAGTACTATATTAAATAAAAGTGGGGACAGTGGACACCCTTGTCTTGTTTCTGATTTTAGTGGAAAAGCATGAAGTTTTTCTCCATTTAGTTGGCTATATAAGTTGGCTGTAGGTTTGTCATAATAGCATTTATTTATTTATTTATTTTATTTGAGGTAGAGTTTCAATCTAGCCCAGGCTGACCTGGAATTCAGTATGTGGTCTTAGGGTAGCCTTGAGCTCATGGAAATCCTCTTACCTCTGCCTCCTGAGTGCTAGGATTAAAGGTATGCACCATCATGCCTGGCCTAATAGCCTTTATTATGTTGAGATGTATTCCTTCTATTCCCAGTTTCTTTAGGACCTTAATCATCATGGGAGGTTATGTTTTGTCACATGCCTTTCCTGCATCTATTGAGATGATCATGTGATTTTTGTTTTGCAGGCCATTTATATGTTGTATTATATTTATTAGTTTGCATATGTTGAACCATCCCTGCATCTCTGGGATAAATTGTTGGGGTGAAAGATCTTTTTGATATAGTCTTGTATTGTTTGCAGTATTTTGTTGAGACTTTTTGCATGTATGTTCATGAGGGAGATTGTTGTGTAACTTTTTCTTTTCTTTTCTTTTTTATTTTTTTTGGCTGTCTCTGTCTGGTTTTGATGTCAGGGTGATGCCAGCTTCATAGTAGTTTGGTAGAAAGCTTTCCTTTCTATTTTATGGAAAGTTTGAGAAGCACCGGTGTTAGTTCTTCCATGATGGCCTGCTAAAATTCACGTGTGAATCCATTTGGGCCTAGACTATTGTTAATTGAGAGCTTTTTTTAAAAATAACTGCTTGGCTTGGATCTCCATACTTATTATAGGACTGTTTAAGTGGTTAATCTCATCTTGATTTAATTTAGGTAAGTAATATAAATCAAGGAAATCATCCATTTCTTTCAGGTTTTCAAAGTTAGTGGAGTATATGTTCTTAAAGTATGTCTTTATGATTTTCTGAATTTCTTTGGTATGTGTTGTAATGGTGTCTTTTTCATCTCTAATTTTATTAATTTGTGTCTTTTCTCTCTTCATTTTGATCAGGGTTGCTGGGAGTTTATGTGTCTTACTTATCTTTTCAAAGAACCGACTCTGTTTCATTTATTTTTTTTTAACTTTTTTTTTTTTTTGAGGTAGGGTCTTACTCTGGTTCAGGCTGACCTGGAATTAACGATGTAGTCTCAGGGTGGCCTTGAACTCTTGGTGATCCTCCTACCTCTGCCTCCTAAGGGGATTAAAGGCATGCACCACCACACCCTGCTTTTCATTGAAAAAAAAAAAAAAAAAAAAAAATATATATATATATATATATATATATATATATATATATATATATATTTGGTTTCTATTTCATTAATTTCTGTCCTAATCTTTATTATTTTTGACATCTACTGATTTTTGGTTTGTCTAGTTCTTCTTTGTCTAAGCCCTGAAGGTATAGTATTAAATTGTGTACTTGCAACCTTTCTAAGTTCTTAATATAGGTACTTGAATCTATTAACTTCCCTTCCAGGACTGCCTTCATTGTGTCCCATAGGTTTAGGTATGTTGTGTTTTCATTATCATTTGATCCTATGAATTTTTTGATTTTCTTCTTGATTTCTTCATTGACCCATTCATCACTTAGTAGTGTAATGCTTAGTTTCTATGATTTTGCTTATGGTCTATAGCTTTTCTTGCTGTTGATTTGTAGTTTAATCCCATTGTGATCAATAGAGTGCAAGGAATTATTTTAACTTTCCTGTATTAAGGTTTGCTTGGTGTCCTAATATATGGTCTATATTAGTGAATGTTCCATGTGCTACTGAAAAGAATGTATGTACTGCAGCATTTGGATGAAATGTTCTTTAGATATCTGTTAGGTCCATTTGTTCTATGACCTCATTTAATCCATATGCTTCTCTGTTTAGCTTTCTCCTGGATGGCCTTTCAATTGATAAGACTGGGGTGTTGAAGTCACCCACTACAACTGTGTTTGGTGTTATATTTGACCTTAATTCTAATAGTGTTTGATGAAATTGGGAGCTCCCATGTTAGGTGGATGTTTGAATTGTAATGTTCTCCTGTTGGAGTGTTCCTTTAATCAATATAAAGCAACCTTATTTTTCTTTCCTAACTAATGTTGATCTGCCTGCACCTTGGTCTTAAACTTCCAGACTCCCGAAAGTGTTCAGCTACCTATCCATATTGTAAGAGCACTCAAACAGGCTAAGGCAATATACATATATGAATGTATTTACATCTTGGGGGACTTAATGAACCTGATTGCTTGCATTTGTGTACTGGCTCTTCTGCTTTGTGCTCTGTAACCTTGGGCAAGTTATTTAATGTCTGGACATACCTGCTTATGCATGACAACTGTAGCCATCTCAGATGAATTCTGGTAAGGACCAAATGGTTCAGTACATAACCTGTGATCCAGTAAGTACTCAGTGAATGTCTACTTTTTGTTAGTGTTTAACTTTTTTTTAATTTTTGCTTGTAATTAAAAACATTTTTTTATTTTCAAGGAAAGAGAGAGAGAGAGAGAGAGAGAGGGAGAAAATGGGTATTTCAGGGCCTCCAGCCACTGCAAATGAACTCCAGATCTATGTGCTACTTTTTGCATTTGACTTTATGTGGATATTGGGGAATTGAATCTGGGTCGTTAGGCTTTGCAGGCAAGTGCCTTAACTGCTAAGCCATCTCTCCAGCCCTTAGCTTGTGATTACTAAGGAAAATATTTAATGTGCTTTCCTCAGTTTTCTGACTACTCAGGGAAAGTGGTACTCTCCTTTTGCAGGGAAAGATTCTATTGACAAACAACTGTCTGTGTTACCTGAAAGCCGTAATGACAGTAGTAGTTTTCGTTTAAGGAGTTTCCATGTGTCCTCTCTCCACATTCTCATAAAACTGAAAAAAATACTAAAGAGAAAAGTGCAAAAACTTTTGTATATATTTATTATTTGCCATATGAAACTGTATTCAAGTGGTATCATGTTCTGGACCTCTTCTCTATACATTTATTTTATTTTCCCATATGGAATAATACTTTCAGATAACAAAGTGTTTTATACAAGACACTCTTCTAAGAACTGAAGGAACAGTGATGTAGTGGCTTGGTGTGTGTATTGGACTGTTTTGTGTTGCTGCAACAAAACACCAAGACTGGGTACTTTATAAATAAGCAAGCTTAATTGGCTCATGATCTTGGTGGTCATGGAGTTCAGATGGCTTGATGCTGACATCCTGGTAAGGCTCCTCAGCTGCATCACAACGCTGGTGGACAAGTGAAAAGGAAAACAGCCTCAGGCAGAAGATGCAAGTGTACAAACAAGCCAGAGAGCAGGAGGAGGCTAGGCTTACTTTTTGTATAAGCCATTATTCCTTCCTAAAGACCTAACTACCTTTCCCTAAGGCCATCACTCAAAAGATCCCACCCCCTCTCAATATCACACTGTAGATGATCATACCTCCATGAAAGTTTTGGGACATAGATCATACCCAAACTATGTCTGTCAGTGGGTCTTTGTTTTATTCACAGTATGATCACACAGCTTCTGTCCCTCTTCCTGCACTGCACTCTGCCTCCCACTATCTGAGTATGAGTAGGAGGAACAAACATATCATTTTCCCTTTATTTCGCATATATGTATGTGTGTGCACTATATGTGTCCATGATAATATTTATGTGGGCACACATATGTGCTTGTGCATGTGGAGGACATGTCATGTTGGAGTTTGCCTCAGTCACTCTCCACTTTATTATTTGAAACAAGTTCACTCACTGAACCCAGAGCTCACCAATTCAGCCAGCCCAGGGTTCCTCATCTCTCCACCTCTCTGGCTCTGCAATTACAGGCATGTGCCTCCATGCCCAGTGTTTTCCATGGGTTCTGGGGATTGGAACTCAGACCTCCATGCTTGCATGGCAAGCACTTTACTCAGTGAGCCATCTTTACTCACTAAGCCATCTCCCCAGCCCTAGACATCTCATTTTCTAGGTGGTGTAGGATAAACCCTTTGGAGACTGCTCTGTTGAGACTCAGTTAACTCACACTTTGCAGCACACTGTTGAATTTGCTTGTCAGCTCCACACCCCCATTAGTGTGTGGTGATAATTGTTGGTCAGCCCTCCCTGTACTTGTTAGAGAGCTTATTCACTCCTGCCTTCTCAGAGTGAAGATGTGTGACTATAGCCAGAGAAATTCACAGTAAAAGCATGGTCATACAACATGTACTCAGAACTTGGAGTGCACATCTTTGTTTGGCTGAATAGTTCCCATGATTGCATCTGTGCATCTTTGTTGGCTACATTTAAATAGTCAAACACAGTACTATTTCCTAGAAGATTTTTCTAGGGCTTCTTACAATTTATAACATAGGCACTGTTGAATTTTTCCTGTTTCAGTAGAACTTTTAAAAATCATCCTCTTCTGTATTTTTCCATCTAAAATATAGCAAAGCACTTTTCCCTCCTCTGTGCAGCTTCTACTTGTTTTTAGGATATAAAGAGGAGAACTTAGAAATCTTACAATCTACTTTGTGTTATAGCTGAGGACACTGGCTTATTATGATGTGGTATAACCTATACTATATGAAACTCTGCACTTTAGGGTAATGCTTAACTAAGTCCTCAGATAATATTGACAAATACATTTTTTAAATCATTGAATAATACTTATTCTGTCTTCTTCCTTCCCTTCCCTTCTTCCTTCTCTCCCTCCCTTCTTCCTTCCTTCCTTCCCTCCTTCCTTTCCTCCTTTCCTCCTCCCTTCCCTCCCTCTCTCCCTTCTTCCTTCCTTCCCTCTTTCCTTTCCTCCTTCTTCCCTCCCTCCCTCCCTCCCTCCTTCCTTCCTTCCTTTCCTCCCTCCCTCCTTCCCTCCTTCCTTCCTTCCTTCCCTCCTTCTTCCCTTCCTCCCTCCCTCCCTTCCTTCTTCCTTCCTTTCTTCTTCCCTTCCTTCCTTCCTCCCTCCCTCCCTCCCTTCTTCCTTCCTTCCCTCCCTCCCTCCTTCCTTCCTTCCCTCCTCTCTCCCTCCCTCCTCCCCTCCTTCCTTCTTGCCTTCCCTCCTCCCTATCTCCCTTCCTCCCTTCCTTCCTGAGCAAACAAGAGCAAGAGGCCTTGGCCACTACAATTGAACGCCAGCCAGACACTTGGACCACCTAGTGGGCATGTGTGATCTTGTGCTTGCCTTATCTTTGTGTGTATGGAGAGAGATCAAACATGGGTCCTTAGGCTTTTCAGGCAGGCACCTTAACCAGTAAGCCATCTCTCCAGCTCCTCTGTTTTTTTTTTTAAATCACAGTGTGACATTTGTAAATTTGCTTTCCATTTAAATAGTATAATGTTTCCACTATATGTGGGGGTACAGACCTGTCACCCCAGCATGTGGGAAGTAGAAGCAAGGGAATGCAAGGGGATCAGGACTTCAAGTCCAGCCTTAAACTACATAGTAAGTTTGAGCTTAGCCATTGGAGTATAGCCAAGGTTGTATGAGACTTTGTCTCAAAACAAATAAACCAAAAAATTTTGTACAATTCTTTAAGTTCTTCATTCTAAATAGAGATTATATGTGTATAACCAAAAAAAAAAAAAAATCACTGCTGAGATGTATTAGATTGCTTTTAAGTTAAGCCAATATTTTTTCTAATTGTGGATTGATTCACTAAAGTAATTTCTCTTTATACACTATCATCTAAGCACCTGATTTGGTTTCTTTTCTAGGTTGGGAGTGGTTCCCTTGGGATGAATTTCCTCCACTAGACCAGCTCTTCTGGGCACTCCAGTGTTTAAAAGAGCAAGGCTACAATCCATTTAATGAAGAACTGAACCACCTAAAAGGGTACAAAGGAATCATCTCTAAGTGACCAAGAAGAGTCCTTGCTTTAAAAAAAAAAAAAAAAAAAAAAAAGATAAAAATGAGATCTTGTTCATGAATGAAAATATCTGTATTTCAGAACAGCTACATTTTATTCAAAAAGTTCCCTATGATTACCCATAATCACAGTCTTTTTAGTATAGCTAGCACACCTTAAATCCTTATGGAATATGTTACTGAATATATTTTAGATACAGAATAAGAGAAATAAGGATTTTTTTGCTTACTTTGTTTTCTACGTTTTCCTGGTAGCTTCTGTGTAGTTAATCAATGGCTTCACTGGAATAGTATGTAATAGAATAGTAGCATGTAATAGAATAGTAGTGTGTGATAGAAAAGGTCCGAATTCAGGTGTCATAAACCAAAATCAAAAACAGAAGACTATTGTAGAATGTATCATGCTTGTTGGATTTCATTTTCACTTTTCTTTAAGCAGATTTTTTGTAGCACATTTTGATAATTTATGGACAATTTTCTTTTGAGATAGGTTCTCATTCTAGCCCAGGCTAATCTGGAGTTTGCTATGCAGTCTCAGGGTGCCCTTGAACTCATGGCAATCCTCCTACCTCTGCCTTCCATATGCTGGGATTAATGGTGTGTGCCATCATGCCCAGCAACACTATGACAACATATCTAATAAGAAGACAAGTCAGGCCAGTATGATGTGTTGTCCTTGTTTCTATAGAGAACCTATACTGAATGTAACACAAACCAACTAAGTCTGTATCCTACTATTCAAGGCCAGATCCTCTAAACCCTTACTCTCTCTGCCTGAGAGCTATATCTTTACATGCTAATGAGGAGATTACCCTATGGCACTGCACTTTTTCTCAAGGTGTGAGGGGATCTCAAAAGAGGACTCTCGAGGAGGCCAAAAGTTAGTTTTTTCAGCAAACTAAAATTTGAAAAATTCAACAGTGGAAATTCTCACAGGACAGCATATGCACGGCCACAGCTTGTCCTCAGTTGAAGCTGATTTTCTGTCCTCTGCTGTGTATTTAGAAAGGGCTCTAAATTCTAAAGAATGACTTCTGATATCAGTACCATCCCGAGACTTATCATCAATTCACCAGCCAGCCAGCTCCTGTACATCAGTCTAGGCTCAGCCCTGGAATCATAGGTGTGCTTGTCTTTTTGGACAGGTATATCAACATCTGATGGTCCTTGTGGTGGAGGGGTTTCTCCATGGCTGCTGAGCAGGGACTAGCCACACTGCACAGGCTCCAGATGATCTCTTCATCCTCTTCTTTGGGACCTTGTTCTTAAAGCAGTATTCAGAGTTCACATTGCTAGTTTTTGGTCAAAGAGAATAAGAATGGTGCAGGAAACTTTTGGCTAGTGCTGCCTCCCCTGTTATAATGTAGAGCAGACACAGATGACTGAGAACACTTCGTTAGGTACAACCCACTGTTACGTTATTTTATTGGTTTTTCGAGGTAGGGTCTCACTCTAGCCCAGGCTGACCTGGAATTCACTCTATTCTCAGTGTGGCCTTGAACTCCACCTAACCTCTGCCTCCCTAGTGCTGGGATAAAAGGCATGCGCCACCACGCTTGGCTCCCCACTGTTATTTTTAATGGCATTAAGACATTTGACTTTTTTTGAAGAGTCACTATAAATAAGAACTTGCTGGTTTATATAATTGAAATACATTTATTGTCTTCAAGGTAAAGCAAATTACTATATTAATAAAATGTAAATATTAAATGGTTGCTTAAAACTTTTAAGTTGAGGCAAATATATGACTTCATTATTTATATCCTATATAGTCCATTGTAAAGTATTTCCATTATCAATTAGCATCCATTTATAAAGATGCATTCTTAACATTGTTTTGGCCAGTTGAAATACAGCAGGAAAATTAACACAGTTCAAAAATATCAGCCATGCATTTCTGCTACATAGTAAACACTATGATAAGTATTGCATTAAGGTTCTAATTAATCTTTTTTTTGTTTATTTGTTGTTTTTGTTTTATTTTTCAAGGCAGGATCTTGAGCTAGCCCAGGCTGACTGGAATTTACTATGTACTCTCAGGGTGGTTGGGAGCTCATGACAATCCTCCTCCCAAGTGCTGTGATTAAAGGTGTGCACCACCAAGCCTGGCCGTGATTAATCTGTATTACTCATAAATTTGTTTTAAATACTTTCAGCAGTAATTTGGACACTTTGACAACTTAAAGGCAATTGATTGCTACTCTTCACAAGAAGACTGATCTTAAAAAATGAAAATTTAGGGCTGGAGAGATGGCTTATCAGTTAAGGTGCTTGCCTGCAAAGCCAAAGGACCCAGGTTTGACTCTCCAAGACCCACATAAGCCAGATGTATAAGGTGGTGCATGCATCTGGAATTCATTTGCAGTGGTTGGAGGCCCTGGTGCACCCATTCTCTCTGTCTCTCCCTTTCTCTCTCCCTCTCTCTCTCTCTCTCTCTCTCTCTCGCTCTCTCTCTCTCGCTCTCGCTCTTTCTCCCTCTCAAATAAAGCAAATTTTCCTAGTAGATTGTTCTTCTACAGTAAGTTGGCTTTAAATGTCTGTAAGCTTAAACTGTATAAGTAATCCTAATCACTTTAGAAATTAATTTTTAAATCAGTCTTAATATTTCTAAACATACCAGAACATGATCTAACTTTTCAGTTTACAGAAAAATAAAACCATTTAGTTATTATTATTACCTGTATTGAAGATTCTAATAACTACAGAGGTCTGAATTTGGACTAAAGTATAGTTATTTGCAATATATAAAGTAATGTTTGGTTTTAATTTTCAAATGATGTAATAAGAACCCTGGTTACAGGGTTCTGCTGAATTACATTTGAGAAAAGGAAACTAGCTGTTTCACTGTAATACTAGTATGTTCAAGATTATATTATACAAATATATGTAAAGAAACTTAAAGATTATAAGTTTCTAATGAGGAGGCATCATGTGGTCTGTTTCATTGGCATATATTTGCAAATCATTTTAACACTGCAAACATCAGGGAGTTTAAAAATCAGACATGAGAGCCAGGCGTGGTGGCACACGCCTTTAATCCCAGCAGAGGTAGGAGGATCACTGTGAGTTCAAGGCCACCCTAAGACTACATAGTGAATTCCAGGTCAGTCTGGGATAGAGTGATACCCTACCTCGAACAAAAAAAAAAAAGAATCAGATGTGGGAAAAGGTGTATACTATAGTCTACTACAAGGATGCTGGTGTAATCTACACAAGGCCTGTTAATGATGTCAATCAACTGGAGGGAGGAGTTTATCGGTAAAATGCTTGACAGCTGTCATTTTCTGTTGACACTGTGCATCATGCCTTCAGACATTTTGAAGGTTACATTCACTGAGTTTACTAGTGTTTTTAGTTTTTCAACAATCAGAGAACTAAACATTAAGGGAACTAAAGAGTCACTATCTCCACAACACTGGAGAATAGAAATGTCTCTGTTGATGCCACAGATAGGACCCTGTGTAAATGAAGATCAAAGTGGAAACCAACAACTGAGTGTAGTGCCACCCGCCCCTTTCTGTTGCGTTGCATAGAGATAAAGCTCCTCCTGAGAAAATTCTCCCAAAATAATCCTGTTAGAAGGAATGCCATTCTTCACCTCTTGAACTATAAAGGCTTTTACATTTTCTGCTACCTGTTTAATTTTAGATCCATCCTCCTGAGAAACTGGTGAAAGCCCAATAGTATCAAACCAGGAAGGCCTAGCCTTGTTTATATTTAAGGTGAAGGCATAATTGCCATGTGCAGGCAGATATATTGATATGCGAACTTCTGGTACCTGCAAAATCATTTGCCCACTCATGCCCAGTATCTCCCAGTCCCCGAAGGACAGTAACCCCAGTGGTGGCCTTGCGGGCGGCAGGCACGACGACAACAGGCAACAGGGCCAGTGTCACTGCTCAGCGGACAGTGCTCTGGAAGCGGAAATGCCCCACTGCGTGTGCACTCACGCGTGTGTGCTCAGGCGTGTGCGCGGCAACACCCTTTCCACTTTTTCATTCTTAATTCTTTTCTGAGTATACAGAGCAGTTTTCTGGAAAGCCGTCTGATGGTTGTTTTTTGTGGTACTGGGGTTTGAACCAAACCTAGAGTCTCATATATGCTAGGTTTGACATGCACTGTGTGTGTTGTTATAACATACTGAATAAAAGGCAAATGTGAGAATTTAACTTTCTGTTGTCAGACATTAAAGAGATTTGCAAGTATAAAACAGTGGTATTTCACCAGTGAATTCTTCGTTGTAGAAAAAGTCACTTCTGGGCATTGATGGTGCACATCTTTAATCCCAGCACTGGGGAGGCAGAGGTAGATGGATTGCTTCTGAGTTGGAAGCCAGCCTGAGAGTCCATAGTGAATTACTTTTTATTGGGAAGGCTTTAAAACGGAGGAGCTGAGGGTTAAGAAGATAATTGGGGGCACTAAGATTAAAATACATTACATACATGTTTGAAAGTACTAAAAAGAAAAATTTACTTTCTGACAAGTTCTGTTAATATGTGCTTGATTTTTATGTAATTAGTAAAAGTATTTTATGGCTGGAGAAATTGCCTAGTGGTTAAGGCACTTGCCTGCAAAACCGAGTTAGATTCCCCAGTTCCCAAGTAAATCTTGATGTATAAAGTGAAGCATGTATCTGGAGTTATTTGGTGCAGCTGCGTCTCTCATGCTCATATTCTCTCAGGCTGTCCCTCTTCTCTTTATCTCTCTCTGCTTGCAAATAAATAAAAATATTTAAAAAAATTTAGTATCTGCCTTTCGTCACATCCCTTTGGAAGAGAAATTTTTTTTTATTACCTCAATTGCCATCTTTGCAAACAAGGCAGTTTTTTTTTTTTTTTAAATGAAATAATCTCTTTTAAAAAACACCAAAGATACTAGTAAGTGAGGATGGGAGAAGAAAAAATGCTCCAGGATTCAACCTTTCAATAAGCTATATCCCCAGTACTGTAAGGAATCATGCATATGGCAGGAAACAGCCTTCCAGTTTAAAAATCACATATTGAGATAAGTTTAGCCAGGCATGGTGGTGCTTGCTGCCCTGTTTGTTTGAGAGCAGCATGGGACTACAGAGTGAGTGCCAGGCCCCAGTAATAAACAACCTTCAGACCTCCACTGTTTGAACTCCTATGTAGACCAACGGTTCCAATGTTCCCTTAAAGCCTCGAGGAAGAGAGTGTTCCTTCTAGGCCTGGAACGCCAAAATCACTGACCTGAAACAGAAGGTTGAAAATCTTTTCAGTGAGAAATGCTTTGAGGCCCTGGACCTGAAACAAGCCGTGAAGGTGCCGTTTGCGCTGTTTGAGACCTTCCCCGAAGACTTTTTTTATGTGGAGGGCCTGCCTGAAGGGGTGCTATTCCCAAGACCGTCCACGTTCAGCATTCCCTGGCTGGAGAAGATCCTCCGAAACAAGGTCAAGATCAAGTTCATCATTAAGAAGCCTGAGATGCCCTGAGACTTCATAGTGAATTCCAGGTCAGCCTGGGCTAGTGAGACCCTACCTCAAAAGCCAAAAAAAAAAGAAGCCTGAGATGTTCAAGACAGCCATCAAGGAGAGCTGCTGCTCCTCTTCCTCCTCCTAAGCCTGCCCCGGAAAAAAAATTCATCACCCATTCTGAATACTACTGTATCAGGTGTGGAAGACCTTAACATCATCCAGGTGACCAATTCCAGATGACAATAACGAAAGGCTATCAAAAGTTGAAAAGGCCAGGCAGCTCAGAGAGCAGGTCAACGACCTCTTTAGCTGCAAGTTCGGTGAAGCTATCAGAATGGGCTTCCCCGTGAAGGTCCCCTACAGAAAGATCACCATCAACCCTGGCTGCGTGGTGGTGGATGGCATGCCCCTGGGGGTGTCATTCAAGGCCACCAGCTACTTTCAGATCAGCTCCATGAGAAGGATCCTAGATTTTGCAGAGTTTATCAAGTTCACTGTCATCAGGCCATTTCCAGGACTTGTGATTAATAACCGGCTGGTGGGTCAGAACAAGTCAGAAGGCCCTTGATACAAGAATCATCTGAGCCGAGCCAGGTGGAGGGTCCAGCAACAGAAGTTATTAAAGAGACAGATGGAAGCTCTCAGACCCCACGTGGTAGACCTCTTCCCTCCCAGTTTTAAGCGCCTGTGGTTGAGAAGAGCTTTCCGGACTTGTTCCTGCCCCCATGCTGTGCAATATACTTGTATAACAGAAATACCTTCTATACAAACCTGTTTTTTCTACTTTTAGATAGAAATGTCTACTTTTTAAGCAGATCTGTGAGTTGATTAAAGAGCAGAGTTACTAGTTTTGCAGTGGCTGGCTGGCTTTGGAATCGAGTAGCGCGCTGGGAAGACGCCAGGGAACTGGCAGGGGAGCCTCGTCCGGTTTAACGAGTCCCACCGTGCTGTGCATTTTCCAATCAAGTGAACGTCTCTCCCGCCGGAACATCGCAGCTTCGGTAGCGAAGAGAATGCCTGTGATAGTTTTTTAGTTTTTCTATTTGAGAAATCATTTCGGGGACCTTCCACTTGCAGCTCTCCTTCATGCCAAGGGAGGCCAGTGTCTGTATATTTGACTAAGCCTTTTCCTAAGCCCTCCATCACTGTTCCTCTGCACCACAATGAAGAGAAGCGCTGTCCAGAGGTCGGTACGAGGTCAGTGTCCCCACAAGCGACTAGAGAGGACGTCCCCAGAGGCTCTTCCACGGTGACTTTTTGGCAAGCATACTGCCCAGCGCACCCCCGGAGGTCAGAGCTGGGGGACCCCGAAGCCCACCCTTGGCCTGCGGATGCGCAGGACTCTTGGGAACACTGTTGCAGCTCAGGTCGGGCTCGGGCTGTCTGTGATTCCCTTCCTTCATCTCTGATTCTGCCTGTGGCACTGCAATGACTGCCTGCCCACCCCTGTGTGCCTGCGGGGGGTGCAGCAAGGACACTCTTGTACACCAGGGTAAGGGTGGTAAGATATTAGCTGTCCAAAGCTAGAGTGTGATGTCCTAGCTTCCTTTAGCGTTTTTACGATATTCATGATGGGAAATTATATTACATGATAGCAGAAATAGGCATTTTTATGTTCCTTATATTTTACCTCAACTTAAATTGTAGATATAGGGAAATAAATAAAAATCATCCTTGCCTTTCACATCAAAAACTTACATATTGAGGGCAGCATGCATACTCACACATGTACACACACATAGTCTCATTAGATTATTTGCGTTATACACAGAAGTCCATGCTGCATTTGAGTTAATTTTATTTTAAAGAAAAAGTAACAGTTAAAAGTAACACTTTTTGACTGGGAGATATATACCATGCTGTATTAGACAGGGTTCCCTATAGGTACAGGCCCAGTGGAATGCATGTGTATTATAGAAGGGGATTCACTAGGCTGACTTGAGTTAGGAGTTGAGTAGTCCCAACAGTGTCCATGTGCACTACAGAGAGGTTGAGAATCCGGCAGCTGCGTGACTCCCTTTCACCTCCAAGAGCCACTCTGCCATCCAAGGTTTGAAGGGTAAACTCTTCCTTCTCCTTCTTTTCTCTTTATATACAGCATAAGAGAGGCCTCCACTCACTGCTTCTGGAGCAATGACCAAACCTGGCCCAAAATCTTCATTTACCACCCCAACCCAAGGAGTTTTAGGTAAGGCAACCTTTTCCCAGAACATGAGTGTGTGACTGGGACTTTGATTATATAGACCCTATGGGGCGGGTGGGGGGGGGGTAATTGTCCAGTCTCCTAACTGCAGGAGATTCACATTTCCAAATGGTCTTAAGCCAGGCATTAGGCCAAAGGAGGTGTCTTTCAAGCAGTTTCTTCACAAGGACACCTAAAAGGACTCCCAGACAATGTTTTGAACAACCTTTGTCTCAGAGACAAAGTTAGTCTCAGCGGATCGCATCTCCAGACTTCAGCAGAGATTCACGTGCATTCCCAATCTCTCAACTGTAGAAGATCCACATCACCTGGTGCTGACACCAGAAGACACACCTCCAAAAGTCCTTAAGCCAATAAGGAGGTATCTTTTGGGGAGTTCCTTCTTATGGAACACTTGAAAGAACTCCAAGAAAGTACTTCGGACACTTTGTCTTAGCCCATATCTAAAACACCAAAATGGGTAATAATCAATCCATTCCAATATATAGTCCATTTACCTGCCTCATTTAAAAAAAGTCTTTATAAAAGGGGCATAAAATCAGACATCAAAAGTTCCCATCTTGTATAACTTTCCACTCAGATCTGGCCTCAGCATATTCTAAGTAGTCAAAATCACTGGCTGGAAATTGGGATATTTTGACCCTGAAATCTTGTGGGATCTTCAAAGCTTTCTCCAGAACTGTGGCAAATAGTCAGAAAGTTCATACCTCCAAGCCTTATGTATCTCCAAACCCATTCCTCTCTATGCTCTTCAATTTCTACTTATCAGGTTCTTTCAGATCAAGACCCACTGTCAAGCTCCCCAGTCCCTTTCTCAGACCCAGACCTGGCTGATGAACCTCCCCCTGTCAAACCCCTCTTCCCCCTCTGCTCTCCCAGCAACAACTCCTTCCTCTGACACCACCCCACCCCTCCCTTCTCACAACCAGACCCACAAGTCTCACCTCCACCTCCAGTCCTCTCCTGCCACTGCTTCTGTGTGTTGCAACCCCCATGAAACCCCAAACACTCCTACTCTCACCCCAGTCTCAGCTTCGGCTTCTTTACACAGATTCCCTCCAATTCCTGAATTTCTAAAATCTACCCACCGTTACTTCCTTATTCCACCCCAATCCCAATGCCTTCCCACTTCTCACTTGCTCACCTTCACCCTGGCCCTCCCTTGCATTCTTCCTTAGAGGTTTCAAGAATGCATGGTCCAATGTGAGTACATGTCCCCTTTTCCATAATGGACATGTCCCAGATAGAATAACTATTGGGAGTTTTTCAGAAAATCCTCCAATTTTAAGAAGAAATTTTATGACCCACTCAGGCCAATCATTTAACCTGGTCTGACATTACTATGTCTTAACTTCCACTCTTACCCCTGAGGAAAAGACTCCTATCTTGCAGGCTGCTACTCATCATGCTTTTCATCATCAAAACCAGAATAACCCAATAGGCCAGCAGGATGTTCTACTTAAGGACCCAAATTGGAATTATCAACTGAGCTACCCTGACATCCAAAGAAGAGATCATATGATCTCTTGCCTCCTAATGTGCATAAAAAAAATGCCCAGTCAGGTAAATTATGATAAAATAGGGGAAATAATGCAAAAGCCTAATGAAAATCCCTCCCTTTTATGGCTCATCTTCCAGTCATGGTTACTAAATACACCCATCTGTACTCCACTTCCCCTGAAGGATAGCTTTTAATCCAAATGAGAGAAAGAAAAATATTTAAAACTTAAATACCATCCACCATAAGCCCTCAGCCTAAAACAGGTCAGTCACTGAGAGCAGGCCTACAGTCCCAGACACTGCCTAGAAACTGTTCCTGTTGCCCAGCAGCAGGACTTCAGATAAACAAATGTCCCAGTTCCAGGCCTTCTACCAAGCCTTGTCCCAATTGTGGACAATGGGATATTGGGAAATGTATTATCCTCAGGTGGGTTGCCCCTACCCAAAGAGCGCATTGAACCACAAGATTCTCTTAATTGGCTACCACTGATGGAATGAGGTCTGGGCTTAATATTCTCTGCCACCATAGGCGAGTCCCATGAACTTAGCATAATTAGGACAGTGTTTGACAGAAAGATCTCATTTCTAACTGACACTGGGTCTTCTCTTTCATTATTCCCAGAGTATTGGGGGATTCTCCCAATATCCCCACCCAGCTCCCACTTCTCTCATGGGCATAAAGAGAACTAAACAAATACCCAAAATGACTCTGCCTTTATACTGTACTTTTGGAAACCTAATTCATTCATAGTACTCCCCTCCTCTCCCACCCCACTTGTGGGAAGAGACCTACTTAAAATATTTAAGCCTCACTGTTCCTTCCATCTTTAAATTTCCATATGAATTTTACTCTCCAGGGCTGTCCATCCACTTCATGATAAGACTGTCTCTCCCAAACACCCTCTTTTGCCCCAAGTAAATTCGCTAGTATGGGATACAGATAACTCATCAGTTGATAGCCACCACTCATCCATAGTTACCACCTTAAAAGACCCCCACTCTTTTATTTCTGTTCTCCAATACCCAAAGTCCTCAAAGGGATGAAGAGGATTCAAATCCATAATAACTCAGCTTCTAATGTCTAGATTTCTCATTCCTACCAATTTGCCTCATAAGCACCCCAATTTTACCAGCCCCAAACCCCTATGGCCTCTTTTGCTTTGTCCAAGACCTATGCAAAATAATCCCAACCTATCCTAACCCCTGTACCTTGCTTTCTCTCATTCCCCTAAGCACTACACACTTCACAGTCTTATTGACCTAAAATATGCCTTTTTTACTATTCTTCTGTGTCCCATCTCTCAGTGTCTCTGCTTTTACATGGACTGATCCTGACACTGCTATTCACAACTCACCTGGAAAGTTTTGCCTCAAGAGCTTTGAGACAGACCTCATTTCTTTAGCCAGGCCCTACAATTAGACCTCACCACTTTAGATCTGCATCCTAACACCTTACTCCAATATGTAGATGATTTGTTTCTCTGTAGTCCCTCTGCTTTTGACTGCACTCTTCTATTGTGATTGTTTGAATGGATGTCCCCAATAGATTCAGTTCTATTAATGCTTCTTGGATTTCCAGCTACCTGGCTGGAGAGAGTATCACAATGGGCAGATCTTAGGGCCCAGCCCTAAGGTGTGGGGGTGCATTTGGAATTTCAGTCTAAATATTGTTGCAAAGTGCTTGAGTTCTGCCTCAATTCTCTGTCGTTTGGCTGCTGGGTTTCTGCTCTTGGTGGTGGGTTTTCCTTTCCTTTTCCTTTTTCTTTTTCTCTTTCTTTCTTTCCTTTTTTTGCCATTATTGAACATCCCCTATGTGGTGGTTGATTGAGGTGTCCCCCAGAAATTTAGATGTTCTGAATGATAGGTTCCCTGCTGATGGAGATTTGGGAATTAACTACTTCTGGGACAGTATGTTGTTGGGGGTGGGCTTATGGTTATTTGTTGCAGTCATGTTCGCATTGCTGATAGAAATCATGAAGAGCAGCTTGTGGAAAAAAGGAGGTTGGTTTTGACTTACAGACTCAAGGGGGAAGCTCCATGATGGCAAGGAAAATGATGGTATGTGCAGAGGATGGACATCACTCCTTAGCCCACATAAGGTGCACAATAAGAACAGGAGAATGTGCCAAACAGTGGCAAGGGGACACTGGCTATAATACCCATAAACCTGTCCCCAACACACTGCTTACAGGCGGTATTAATTCCCAAATCTCCATCAGCTGGAAAACCTAGCATTCAGAACATATAAGTTTATAGGGGACACATGAATCAAACCACCACATTCCACCCCCGGCCCCCATAAAGTGATAGCCATACGTGAGAGAAAATGCAATGCATTCAGTCCAACTTTAAAAGTCCTCATACTTTTTGTCAATCCTAATGATGTTCAAACATCCCCATAGTCCAAGATCTTTTAACTGAGACATAGTACCAAAAAATAACCTCAAAAACCCATAATGGCACAGAATAAACATTCACACTGCAAAAGATGGCAATGGACAAAGCAAAGAAATACTCAAGCAATACATGATTTAAACAGGGCAAACACCAAACTGTGTAGTTCCAAGTCCAACAACTCTAGCCAGGGACAAGTCTTCAAGTCTGATAACTCTAACCAGCAACATGTCTCTGCAGTTTCAATTACACCCCTCTAGCTAGGCTACTCGCCATCCTAGAAAACTTCATTGGAGGCAGTGTATTGTTGGGGAGTGGGCTTGTGAGTATTATAACCAGTTTCCCTTTGCTGGTGTTTGGCACACTCTCCTGTTGCTGTTGTCCACCTTATATTGGCCAGGGGGTGATGTTCACCCTCTGCTCATGCCATTATTTTCTCTTGTCATCATGGATTTTCTTCTCAAGTCTTTAAGCCAAAATAAATCATTTTTTCCCCAAAAGCTGTACTTGATTGGGTGATTTCTGCCAGCAATGCAAACCTGACTGCAATACCATGGATCTGTAAGTTTCAAATAAATTTCCTTCCTCCATAACACAGAGTTATGACTCTGCCTGGTTTGGAAGGTCATCCCAGCAACGTGAAGCTGTCTACTACACAACTGTTACCAAGGAGTGGGAGTTGTTGAGATGAATTTGACCATTTGTATTTTGGTCTTTTGGAACTTTTCTTTTTGGCGGGGGGAGGAATGGGCATGGACTTGCTATTTGCAACTACAGATGCCTTCCAGAGAAGTAAGCCATGTTTTATGGACTATTGTAGTGAGAGTTTGAAAATGCTAAGTGCAGAGAGAATTATTTGGAGGCTTGGCATAGGCTACAGAGGACTTCACTGGAACTGGGCTACTTGGGACTGGCTGCATTCTGCTACCTATAACCAGAGAGTTTGATCAAGGTTAAATTTGTGATGGACTGATGTGCTTCTATAAAGATGTAGGACTGAGAGATACAAATTTTAAGTTGGAAAAACTCAAACAAGTTTAAACTTTACTGGCACAAAGACTACTTACTGCAGTTGCTACTGTCAAGTGCATTAGCATTTGGAATGAAGATGGTCCAGCTGCTTTACAATAAAGCAATGGAGAGAATGTCTGAGGTGATCCCACCCCAGAAAGACTGAATCGTAAGAATGTAAATTCTTTTGAGAAGCAATCTGAAAAGAAAGATCTTGCTTTTCAAGGTCATGATTTATTTAGTTTCTGAATTAAGAATGTGGCTGCATCTTGCCCAACTGGTATTGGTTTCAAAAGAATAAAAAAAACAAGTTTGGAGTGGTTAAGAAGTGCACATAGTTCCAGTAGCCACTGCTGAGATGTGTCATATAGGCAGTATGTGATGAGCCTGATAGGCTAGAAAAGCCACTGGAAGATGGACTGTGGTTTTCAGTGGGAGACCCAATAATGTTTAGATATACCAGGCATATGCAAGGGCTACCAGAGAGTAGCATTAATATATGGGTATGGACATTAAGAAAAGTGCTTACTAGGCAGTTTGGTGGTCATAATAATATAATAATATAATTGCATTTAGCCATACAACAGCAGGTTTTACACCCCTAGGGCTCATAACCTCCCCTGTCATACATCGACTTTTGATTAGGGTTTTCAGTACCAGGCATGTATTCCCTCCCATGGAGTGAGCCTCCAGTTCAGTTAGTGAGTGGTTGGTTTGCCCCACTGCAGGCATGCCACAGTTGCACCTGTTGGCTCATTTGGCCTGGATGGCCAAACTTAAGGCTTTTAGTGTCCACTGTTGTTTATCTCCACTGAGGACTTCTCTCTCCCATAAGGCTGCATGAAGCATAACTTTTTCTCACTTTCTGTCAGCTGGTCCACAGGGAGGAGGTTTTTAGCTCAACTCCAGCTTTATTTCTCAGTAACCTTGCAGCCCAAGAATGTGGAGTCTTCAGCAATAGACTCTTACCATCTATTCCTGGTGAGAAATCAAGAGCCTTGACAATGGCCTTTAGGCTGCCAGGTTTTTGCTCTTGCTTTTTGCTTTTTTTTTTTTTTTTCTCTTCTTTTATACCATTATGGAACTTACCCCTGGATCTATAAGCTTCAAATAAATTTCCTTCCTGCACAGCTGTGATTGTTTTGGAAGTTCATTCCAGCATCCTAAAGCTGTCTACTATAACTATCCTCATTAACTCTCTCTCTGCTTGAGGTTACCAGGCAACCAAAGATAAGGCCCAACTTGTCCCTTCCTCTATTATTTATCTCAGAATCACTCTCACTCCTAAAGTGAGATGTATTCCCTCCCACCAAATACCTTTAATCCAAAACTTACCATTCCCCAGTACTAAAACATAGCTCTTATATTTCCTGGAATTAGTAAACTTCTTTCAAATATGGATCCCCAACTTCTCCCTCAAAGCAAAACCCCTTTATGAGGTGACTAGAAGCAACCTTGATGATCCCCTAACCTCTCTCACTTCTCTTTTTTCATTTTTGTTTATTTTTATTTATTTGAGAGCAGCAGACACACACACACAGAGAGAGAGAGAGATTGAGAGAGAGAGAGAGGAAGTGAAATAGGGCACACCAGGGCTTCCAGCCACTACAAATGAACTCCAGACATATGCACCCCCTTGTGCATTGGGCTAACGTGGGTCCTGGGGAAACGAGCCTTGAACCAGGGTCCTTAGGCTTCACAGGCAAGCACTGAATCACTAAGCCATCTCTCCAGCCCTCTTATTTCCATTCAACAAACTCAAACTAAACCTATCCCAATCTTCAGACCTTTATCTCCAGAATCCATCAAAGCCATTTCACCTCTATTTGCACACAGATGGGGGACAGTCCCTGGCCCTTTTGGGGCAAGCAGAAAGAAATACAATTCAACCCATAACATATGATTCTAAGCAGCTAGATCTTGTCTTAAATGGTTGGTCTCAGTGGTTACAACTTCTAGCAGTAGCAGCCACATTAATACCCAAATCTAACACACTAACCATCACCTGCCCCCTTCAGGTCCTGTCATAACCTTAGTGAATTCCTTAGCCACAAAACCTTTCTCTCACTTACTCCTTCTGAGTTTAAGTTATCCACTCAACATTTCATTTCACAGATGCATGACCATAAACCCAGTTACCCTCCTTCCTCCTGATACTATAAGCACTGATTTACCTCCTTCTCACTCCTGTTCTTCTGTACTACTCTCCAACTCTTTTAGCAACTCTTAGATGATCCCATCCGCATTGCCCCTAATTGGCTCATAGATGGAAGCTCTTCAAAAGAAAGAAAAACTGGCTATGCTATTGTCCAACTAGTGCCACTTCCTAACACCCAGTACCACCCTGCCACCATTATAGAATCCCATTCCCTTCCCTCATCCACAACTTTCCAGCAGGCTGAGCTCATAGCTTTTCCAGAGCTCTCCTGGTAGCCAAAGATAAAATAGTTAATATAGAGAGAGATTCAAAATGTGCACATAATATAATACACTCAAATGCAGCCATTTGGCAAGAACAAGGGTTCTTCACTCAGTGTTACACCTCAATTCAGAATGGTGCTTTCATACACAAGTTGTTACAGGAAGCCTGGGAAGGAAAACTGATTGCTGTCATCTACTACCAGGGACATCAACATAATTCTCACTATATATCTGTCTCCAAGAACCTGGTGGACAAGCATGTCAAACTTGTTGCCTCCCACTCACCTCTCTTAATACTTTCTCCCCTTTGTATACTAGAATAGAACAAGACAAAATCACCTCCCAGAATGGCCAACAGGATGGATCTTGGTGGTATCAAAGTAAGCTTTTAATCTTACCTGATAATCTCAAATATAAAATTTTTCTCTTTAAAAATATTTTATTTATTTATTTGTTTGTTTATTTATTTTCAAGAAGAAAGATACAGAGAGAAAGAGAGGAACAGAGTGAGTGTATGGGCATGCCAGGGCCTCTATCCACTACAAAAGAATTCCAAATGCATGCACCATTTTGTGTATCTGGCTTATATGGGTACTGTGTAAATGCACCCAGGGCATTGGGCTTTTCAGGTAAATGCCTTAACTGATGAAACATCTCTCCAGCTTATAAATCGTTTCTTCCTTTTTTAAAAAAATATTTGTTTGCTTATTTGTTTATTTATGAGACAGAAAGACAAAGAGAAAGGCAGAGAGAGAAAGAGAAAGAGAGAGAGACAGACAGAGAAATAGAGTAAGAATTGGTATACCAGCCACTGAAAATGAACTCCAGACACATGCACAACCTTGTGCATCTGGCTTATGTGGAATCAAACCTGGGTCCTTTGGCTTCACAGACAAGCACCTTAACCAATAAGCTATCTCTTCATCCCCCATAAAACTTTTCTTAGTCTTCACAATCTCTTCCATCCAGGCTCTCAAGCCCTTACTCAGTTCCTGAACACACATACACACACACACATTATTCCCACAAGATAAACAGCTAATACAATAAATTTCCTCTTCATGAAAAACCTGTCTAACTACTAATCCTAACTCCAGCATTAGGCCCCCACCCTATCCAACATACCAGGCCAGAGGATCTTTCCCAGCCTCAGACTTAGATACATTCTAGTTCTGGTAGACCCCTTCACTGGATGGGTAGAAACCTTTCCCACAATTAATAAAAGGGGCTCCAAAGTCACCAATATTCTCATTACAGAATTGATTCCCAGGAGTGGCCATCCCTCTTCCTTATAATCAGTCATCGCCCCAAATTCACCTCTTAGGTATCAAAGGCCCTAGCTTCTTCCCTAAGCATAAAATGAAACTTGAACAGACCCTACTGTCCTCAATCATCAGTCAAAGTAGAATATGTGGACCATATATTAAAAGAATCCTGACTGAAGAACCCATACATCCCCTAGCCACACAGCCAATCAGAGCAATGGATTCAGTGATCCAAGCAGCCTAACCAAATTCACAGTGTAACAGAGATGGACTGAGGTGAGCACGAACCTTAGGTGAGATTGGAAGCCGTCCCAAAAGGTAACAGTGCCTGCTTACACAAAGCCAGGTACCTAGGCCTACACTTGAAGTGCTAATCTCACCTTCCATGTCAGGACAGGTTGTGTGTTGACTTGATTAATATATTCTTGGTCAGCTTTGCCGTTCTCAAATTAGTAGTATTTTCATGTTGACTATTGTTGTCTTTTACACTTCCTGATTTATAGGGTCTTTGTATTTTTCTTCTGTTATTATTGGGGGCAGGGTCTGACTCAGGCCCAGGCTATCCTGGAACCTATTACAGACCAGAAATTCCAGTCTCCCAGTTGACAGGATTAAGGGAGTGGGGCAACACATACTCTTAGAAACTTTGACTTTATTAGATTATCTGTTTGTTTTAATCACCACACTTGCAAAAATACCCTGTGCTCATTTTAATTGAATTGGTGTATTGCTCAGCTACATTCTAGAATTAGGCAGTAATTTGCTCCACAGCCTACTTAAATTATTGCACAGCAGGAAGACTCAAAACCTAGGGTCATTTCTGCTGTTACTCTGGGAGTAATATATGAGACACACCTTGCCCCTCAAGCTCCTACCCTGAAGATATATAAGATTAAATTTACACATCTAAGAATACTGCAGGAAATTAGACAACCCAAGGATTGAAATAACTCAAGATGCAAAAATCTCTACACTTTAATACAAGAATCACAAAAAATTAACACCCTATAATTCCACCAAAAATTATAAATCCATCGGAAATGACCTCCATGAAGAGCCAACCTGACTCCATTTTAACAGCAAGAGCCATTTTGATATAATGACTAAGTTAAATTTCTGTTTCTCTACTTTCTATGTCTGAGCTGGGCCCACACATTTTCCCCTGGTTACTGTTCCCAGGATTGTGTATTCATAACATTCTGGGAAGTAGTTTAACTGTAACAGCTGGTCTGCTTCTTTCACCCCACATGTTTGCCTCTGAAAACCCTCTACTCTGTGATTTCTATGGTTTTTCCCTATAAAAAGAGCCTTAGAAGCTGACTTGGAACTGCTCTCCACACCCCTGCCTTAGTGAAGCAGTCACCAGACCAGCTTTATTGTGCACAATTAAAAGCTTTCTTCAATTTGCTCATAATTTGTGGTCAGTGGTCTTTATTCTCACAGTTTCTGGGTTAACATAATGGAGGCCCTAGCAAGATCAAAAGCCCACCAATGTGCCTGTGCCCATCTTTGCCCCTGAAAAGCTGTACCTCCTCCCCCACCCATCACTACCACAGTCCTATTCTCCCTGCTCCCAAACTGTGATGGGCAGACTACAATGCAAAAGGCATAACATAAAAAAGCAAGTGCAAATAAATCCCATAAGATCTCCCAGTCCTAAAATGGATGTCTCTAATCAAAAAAATAGAAGAGACAATAGGATAAGAAGCCCAAGATGAAGTTATGAGCAGTGCAAAACTGGCCAAGATATTGGTAGGACTTTCAGGAAAGCAACAAAGAACTGATAATTGTGTGGATGCTGCCATCACTAGATTATACCTAACACATAAGAAAATACTCAGGGTCCAATCATAGTTAAAGGATATAAAGGAAAGTGAGAAAAAAAAAAGAGGACCTAAAAAACTAGCTGGCTATGCTAAATGAAGACATAAAGAAATGCAAAGATGAATTCCAAGAAGCATCAAGAAAATCAGAAAATGATGAGAAAAAGGAACTTGACAGAGGGATGGAAACCATACATAGGAAAGTAGTAGAAAATGCAAACCTAATTTAACAAGACCAAAACACCTTAGAGGCTCTCAAGAATAGAGTCAGCTATGAGGAGGAAAGTCAGATCTGGAAGATAAAATAGAAGAAACAGTTCAAGAGTATAAAAGTTTCAATAAGTTCAAAAAATTCTGTGAACAGAACATGAGGGAAATATGGGATACCCTTAAACATCCTAACATTCAGATCATAGGCATACCAGAAAGGGAAGAAACAAAGACCAAAGGAATGGAGAACTTATTTAACCAAATAATTAAAGAAAACTTTCTTACTTTTGGAAAATAAAGGCCTATAAAGATACAAAAAGCTAACAGAACTCCAAAAAGATTGGACCAAAGGAGAAACTTTCCAAGACATACTTTTATTAAGACTCTAAACATTGATGTCAAAGAGAAAGTCCTAAGAGAAGCTAGGGAAAAACAACACATCACATTTAAAGGTAACCCCATCAGAATCACTTCAGACTTCTCAATGGAAACTCTGAAAGCCAGAAGGGCCTGGAATGGAACACTGCAAACTCTAAGAACCTATGGCTTCCAACCCAAGCTACTTTACCCAGCAAAAATATCCCTCATAATAGATGGTGAAAGAAAAACCTTCCATGACAAAACTCAGCTTTAGAACTATAGGAACACAAAACAAAACCTATAGAGTATTTCAGGAAATTCTCCACACAGAAGAATCAAATAATCATCCTCAAGTGCCTACAAGAAGCATATCACAATAACCAAACTCAGAGAAGGCACAAAAATCTTCAAAATCCATGAAAACATCGAATCACATAAGCCAACATAATATGGCAGGGAAAAAAAAATCAAACCTCATAGTCATTACCCTGAATATCAATTGTCTTAATTCACCCATCAAAAGACACAAGCTAACAGGATGGATCAGAAAATTAGACCCCTTAATCTGTTTTCTTCAAGAAACCTACCTCACCACTAAAGACAGACACCTCCTCTGGGTGAAAGGGTGGAAAACAATACTCCAAGCAAAGGGGAATAACATACTTACCAAGCATCTTAAGGACTGGACAATAGGGAGGGTGGGGAGGTAGGTGAGGGACAGGGAGAGAGTGGGGGACACAAAACTGGACTGATATAGCAATGGTACCATAAAACTGTACATCCTAAAAGACAAACCAAATGGTTGAATCTTCACCAGGCCCTTAGAGGGAACACCAGATTCACAAGGCCCTGAAGAGGGTATGATGAAAACTAACCACTATATCCTCCTGTCTCTGCTTCTCTCTCTCTCTCTCCTCCCTCCCTCTTCTCTGTCATGTCTCTATCTCTTTTATATCACTCATCCTTTTCTTCATTCTCTTCTTGGTGCTGACCTGTAACTGCCAGTACCAGCAGGTGGATATCATCCACAATGACCTTTTGATCACAGAGATCTGCAAGGTCTCCCAAAAGAAGACAGATTTATGTCAGAGCACTTGATGACCCACCATATAGGTTAGTGGTGAGACCCTACTGCTAAAGACACTATACACTGTTGGCATGTATCAGGGAATGACATGGCTGGAAGCTGGAAGACAGTCAATCCACAGACAGTTAGCATGTCTAGTACTGGAAAGTGCTACATGAGAGACTGGGGGATAATGACCAGTATTGGTCCAAGCAATGCATAGTCTAACCTACATAGCCTCAAACAACCTGACATGATGTTCATACAAGTGCAATAGTGATGCATAGCCATGGTGGGAAACCAACTGCTCTCAATTTGGCTAACTGATATGCTCAGTGGAACAGAACCCATAGCTGGAGCTCCGAAACAAGTCAGAACCATATCAAAAATGAGCCCGTTCTCCATTAAACTCTCTCTAAAAACCAATGGTTATCACATTTATTTGGTGCTAATTTTACTCTTTGTTGGAGAATCTGCTTCTCTCTTTCAGACAGATACAGATCTTAAAGAGATAACCACCCATCATACCTTAAAAGGGCCCCAGCTGAAACTACGAATAATTGGGGAAACATGCAAGAATGCTGTTTTCTTGGTTAACTGGAAACCAGCACAATGGTGAAGGAGATAGACATGGAGAACAATCAACCCCTACCAAACATGATATTCAGAGACACAGAGCCACCCAAGATCTCAACACAGAAGCAGACCTAATGTGAACCCAACATGGCTCAGGGAAATTTGTGGAAGACTGGGTGAAATGAATGCCAGAGTCACACATTGGGTCATGACACACAGAGACATTTCCTCCTACCCAAAACTAAAGGCTAACTCCACAATGCATGACTAATATACCCCAACAAAAAGAGTCCTTGTGGAGAGGGGAAGGGTAGGGAGCAGCCTAACAATGATACCAACTTAACTGTATTCACTGGCTACAAATAAATAAATAAATAAGAATTTAAAATGGTAATGCATAGCCTCTGAATGAATGAATGAATATATGTAGGGGAGATGTATCTGGAGTCTATATGGAAAGTTCACTTAGAATGAATGTGTGTATATGTGAGTGTGTATGTGGCTTACAGCTCTAAGGCTGGAGAATGATAAGGCTTTGCCTTTGTGTCTGTGAAAAATCCATTGTGGGCGATATTCTCCACCAAGACCTACACTGCATGGCCAATTTTTACTGTTGATTGTCACCCAGAAGGAACACTGAAAGTAATAAAAATCATTGGTAAGAAAATTGCAAGATTCTCCTACTCTTAAAAAATTATAAAATGACAGGATCAGAAAGCTACTTTGTAGCCCTTAGAGAAGTCCAAATTATGCCTTGAAATTTAGAGGAAAAAAATGTGGGGGGGGATTATGCTGTCCCACTGTGGTCCCCAGGAACAAAAAGTAGATGAAAAATAATTAAATTCTGGGTCAATCCTGGGCAGATGCTAGAACCTGGGGGGAAAATCTGTCTTGCTCTCAAATGCTATGGCTGGGGCAGTGCTCCATAACAAAGATAAAAGTAGGGGACTACACATGAACAGGTACCTGCCATGTGTCACCTAGTGCTTTCCCCTGAAGGGCTTATTCTGCAGATGGCCAGGAGGGCCTGGGAATAAGAGAAGGAGCCTAACACACAAGGCTCACTGTTGGACAGAAAGACAAGACACAGACCTCTCTTGAATTTATGTTGTTCCCAGGAGAATCCCTTGATGGCTCTTAGCTTCTCTGCCTAGCTGAGCCAGGGCTGTTATAGGCACAGTTAGAATCTCAGGATCCTGGCCCTAGTATGATGATGTGTGAGTCCTAAATTGCTACAAACAGAAGGAGACTTCCTATTAAAAAAATTGCAGCTGTTTTTAAGTTTACTTTATCTCTCTATGCTACTATGGTACTACTAACAGACAACAGCCTCAAGATTTATATTTAAATTTAAAATTACTCAGTAATGAGTTTGTCAGAAAACCTATAAAACTTCTAATAATGTTCAAATCTGCTTTTATATTAAAAAAAGTTTCAGCTGGGTGTGGTGGTGCATGCCTTTAATCCCAGCACTTGGGAGGTAGAGGTAGGAGGATTGCCATGAGTTCAAGGCCACCCTGAAACTGCATAGCGAATTCCAGGTCAGCCTGGGCTAGAGTGGGACCCTATCTCAAAAAAAAAAAAAAAAAAAAAGAAAGAAAGAAAATGTTCCAGCCAGTCATGGTGGCACATGCCTTTAATCCCAGCACTTGGGAGGCAGAGGTAGGTGGATCACCATGAGTTCAAGGCCACCCTGAGATTACATAGTAAATTCCAGGTCAGCCTGAGCTATAGAGCAAAACCCTACCTCAAAAAACAAAACAAAAAAAAGTTTCAGCATATTCTGGGTAAATAATATAAATCAAATCTGATCTACTCTTCTATAAAGAGTAAACTCACAAAGTCTTGAGGGCTGGAGAAATGGCTTAGTTGTTAAGGCTCTTGCCCACAAAGCCAAAGGACCCAGCTTTGATTCCCTAGGACCCATGTAAGCCAGGTGAACAAGGGGTACATGCATGTGGAGTTTGTTTGCAGCAGCTACAGGATCTGGCACACCCATTCTCTCTCTCCCTCTCCCTCTCTCTCTCTCTCTCTCTCTCTCTCTCTCTCTCTCTCTCTCTCTCCTTGCTTATTTCTCTCTCTCTCAAATAAATAAGGAAAAAATTGAAAAAATAATTTAAAGTCTTTTGAGGAAGAAAAAAAAAACTTAAATGGTCATATTAAAAGTCTTATGGGCCGGGCATGGTGGCACATGCCTTTACTCCCAGCACTCGGGAGGCAGAGGTAGGAAGATTGCCATGAGTTCAAGGCCACCCTAAGACTCCATAGTGAATTCCAGGCCAGCCTGGGCTAGAGTGAGACCCTACCTTGAAAAGTCTATGGTAAGAAAATAGAAGTTTTTGTAATCATAAGATAAATTGACTAAAGAAAATAAACTGGAGAGAAAACTTTAAGTTTTAGATATTAAATGTTTGATGAAAAAGATTGTTATATAGTGGTTTCATAGATTGTAAAGTAAAAGCATGTAAAGGAAAATACGAATAAACTTAAACAGAAGATTAAAGACAAAGTTAGCTAACAATCTTAAAATACTTGAACAGATTACAGACTTCTTGAGATATAAAATGACTATTAACCTAGGTTTACATCAAACTAACAAAGGATAGCCCTGGCTGGTAGCAAGTTGCTATGACAGTCAGGTTGTAAACTTCAAACTTTAACTCATTGACGTTAATCTGGTCATGATAATGGTTATGAAAGACTGACTTTAGAGTACTCAGCCAAGTTAGTTAGGTTCCTATATTTGTCAACCTTTTATCTAGAGCTTAAAGTGAAAATTGCCTCAATAATATTTAATTCTCTTCTAAGGTTAGTATATCTAAAATCCCGCCTAGAAAAAAATCCCAAAGGAGCTGGAGAGATGGCTTAGCTGTTAAGTGCTTGCCTGTGAAACCTAAGGACCCCAGTTCAAGGCTCTATTCCCCAGGACTCATGTTAGCACAAGGTTCACAAGGGGACATATGCGTCTGTAGTTTGTTTGCAGTGGCTGGAGGCCCTGGCATGCCCATTCTCCCTCCCTCCCTCCCTCCCTCCCTCCCTCCCTCCCTCCCTCCCTCCCTCCCTCCCTCCCTCTCTCTCTCTCTGCCTCTTACTCTCTCTCTCTCTCTCTCTCTGCCTCTTACTCTCTCTCTCTCTCTCTCTCTGCCTCTTACTCTCTCTGTCACTCTCAAATAAATAAATGAAAATAAACAAAAATAAATCCCAAAGAGGAATTATTTAGTCTCTTCCTGTTCTATAAGACAAATATACCACATTTGAAGTCACCAAAAAGCATTTATCTGTCACACACTTAGGGACTATTCTTCAATTCTTCCAACAATCACAGTCTTAATACTTTAGATTTAACTTACATCATTATTGAGTAAGTTTATCAAAGTACTGCAGGCAAAATTATAAAGTTGGTTTAAATTTAAATAGTTATAGATTATGCTGTGAAATTTTGTGTATATTTGAGTTCACTATAGTTCTATAAAATTAACTGGGAGGAGATTAAAAATATTTCTTTCTGGCTCAACAATTTAAATGTGCTTGTTTGCAAGGCCAGATACACATAGTGGAGCATACATTTGGAGATTGTTTGCCATGACAAATGGCTCTGGTATGCCCATTCCCTCTCTTTCCCATGAGACTTGTCCCCTTTTTCATTATATCATAACAGTTTAGATTGGCTCCTCTGTTCTTTGGATATGTTAAGTATAGCTGACTAAACTTCAGAAACTGACTTATTGATTGGGTGTATATCTTATTTAGCTTTTAAAAGTACTAAATCTACTCCTAATGTGTGTGTGTGTGTGTGTGTGTGTCTGTGTGTGTGTGTGTTTGTATCCTGATTCTGATGAACTTTAAAAATTGTGAAGTTTTCATATCTTCACATTCAAGCCAAAAGCATTATTACATAACATAATTTTTTTGGTTTATTTTGAATTATGTCAGCAGACCTTTTGTTCATAGTTACTGTTTGTAGCCTCATGTGCCTTAAATATATAAACTCTACATTTTGTCAATATCAGACTTTTCCAGATATCAAAATATTGTAGTCTAGTTTATACAAAGTCCATGATGTTTGGCTGCCAGCAAGCAAACTATTAAGCTGAACCATTCAACAAAAATAGAATATAAAAGAAAATGAAAACTTTTAGCTCTTACATTTCATTATCTTACTGTTATCTTTCACCAGTAAAATCATTGGGAAAAAAACACTTGAAAATTATCTGAAGTTTTTATTAATGTGTTTTTTTCACTTAAAAAACTTAAAAGCTAGGGTGATTTTTATTTATTTACTTTTTTGAGGTAGGGGTCTCAGTATAGCTCAGGCTGACCTGGAACTCACTCTGTAGTCCCAGGTTAGCCTCAAAGTCAGAGTGGTCCTGCCTCTGCCTCCCAAGTGATGGATTAAAAGCATATACCACCATACCTGACTAAAACCCTGTAATTTAAAAATGACTCCTGTCTTGTTTGTGCTGATTTTACTGGATGATTTGGTCATTGTGACTTTGTTCTTAGGAAAACTAAGGAAGATTCCCCATGTTATAGGGAAACCTATTGTATGCAAACAATGTTAATAGAGTTTGTCTAAGCTTTACATAACAGTCATAAATATTTCTTTAATTAAGCCATAAAATTGCTTAATGGTAAAAGGTACTTATTTAAAACATTACTTTGTGTCTGTCGTAATGTCTCTAATGTGTGTTAAAACCAGGTTATCTTAACAATGACCAGGTTTGACGTTATTCTTAAGCTATATATAATCAGTCTCAGTCAAGGTTTTATTTAAGTAAGTTCATTACTTACAGATATATTGATACTTAAGAAATATTTCTTACCCTAGAAAAATAAACTTAAACTGCTGTTCTGTTTCCAGTTTGGAGAGTAATTGTTACCTGCATAGGTATACAGACTAGCCAAAGTTATTTTCAAACACAGCTGCCTAGTTTTTATAATGTCTTATCTTTTCCTCACATACAATATCTAGATTAAATCAATTGGCTTAAAGTTATTGATAAAAGTAATTGATAGGATATTGCTATCAGGGCTACTAAGCTGTTCTGTCTGTACTTACAAATGACAGGTACTTAAAAGATAAAATTTGCATATATTCTATGTTTCAGATGTAGCTTACACTGTCATCTGACAACTAAATTCAAATACTAATCAGAATGATTTTAAACTATTGTATTATTCTCTGTCCAAATCTGCTTTGCTAACCAGATATGTTCTGCACCATTTTAACTAAATCTTTTTTGCTAATCAGACCTGTACAGTCTCTCTGAGTGATTACCATATATAGAAGCCAAAGTCAATTGGAAGCATTGGAGTTAAAAGGATAACCAATATTTTGGTTTCTGATCCCAGGTCAGAAGGCCACAGAAGTTGATGGGACACTTGCTAACTTCTAGCCTCTGGTAAATCACCTGTCTTATTGATCAGAGAGGACATGGAGACCCAGAGATGAATTCCAAGTTGGTATATCTGCAACACAAGAGTCACATTGGAGGAAAATCAGTCCTCCAGACTTTCTCAAAGAAGGATAACCACTTGATAAGCACAGACTTGACTTATCCTAGCATATGACAATGCTGAGATTCATAGAACTCATCACAGGTTCCTAAAAATACAGTGCCATTATTGAACCACAAAATATAAATTAATTCTGGCAATCTGCATGGTCTTAATCACCCAATAAAAATAACCACAAAATATTATAATGTAAACAAAGATTCAGACTAATAGGCTCCCCTGTCTAATGCTGACTTACAATAGTAAACTCTAGCATTAACTCATGCCTTCTGTCTTTGCCTCTCCCTGATTATTCAGCCACTGTTGCCTTTAAATAAAAATTCTAAAATTGTCCTCGCTGGTTATGTTCACCTGAGAGTTACTGATTTGTATTGGCCTAATATATCCTTAATATGTCACATTAAAGGAAGTATATCACTAAGAACAGATCTCAGACCCCTATTCTAACATGTAAAAGCAATTTCTAATTCTAGCTATTTGTATTTGCTGATGTGGATTTTGCTGGTTGTTTGAAGGTGTCTCTGCTCAGATTTTTTTTTCTTTTTTTTTTTTAAATTTATTTATTTATTTATTTGAGAGCGACAGACAGAGAGAAAGACAGATAGAGGGGGAGAGAGAGAATGGGCGCGCCAGGGCTTCCAGCCTCTGCAAACGAACTCCAGACGCGTGCGCCCCCTTGTGCATCTGGCTAACGTGGGACCTGGGGAACCGAGCCTCGAACCGGGGTCCTTAGGCTTCACAGGCAAGCGCTTAACCGCTAAGCCATCTCTCCAGCCCACTGCTCAGATTTATAAAGGCAAACCAGATTCACTTGCCATCAGTTGTACTTCCTTAAAATTTGTAACACAAGAGAACCCACATTCCTTCAGGGAATTGGGCCCATACCCATCAACCAAGGGATATAAATTCATCAGACCAGAGTCAAGAGGACAATGTCCTCAGCTGAATTTAACAGCTAATAGAGTACAAGGAATCCAGAAGTTTCCCTTCAAGTCAAGCTCTCAAGGACTCTGGCCCCTGACAAGGAGTCTACAGCCTTGCTCTAGTCACCCCAGAAAGTGACTAGTCTACACATTGGAGAAGCTTGAGAAATTTAACATGAAAGTTTAAAAAATGGACATGATATACTCTGTGCCTTGTTAAAAAAATTACATATTAGAATATAAGGGATTATGACTGGGAAGATAAGAGAAATGAAATGTCACTATAAGAATTAACTGCTAAGAAGCTGAACTTATCTCTGTCAGTAGCTTGCCCTAACAATTGGGTCATGTGTTCTGTGGGAAATTACTAATTTTGTATCTGGACAGATAGAAACTATTAAAATACATGCTTTTCATAAACATTATTCACCAATACAGACAATGGAAATGAAAAGCCCCTATCAAAGAATTGACAGGGATACATAAGAAAAGGGGGGAATGAAGAATCAGCCTGACTCTGCTTTAATAGCAAGAGCTATTTTGATATAATGACTAAATTGTTAGGGCAAGTAAGACAAGTGAAAAATGATAAGACAAAGTTGCAGATATAACACTCCAACAAAGAGAAAGACAAACTGGTAGGAAGACATGAATGGGAATTTCAAGACTGTCTGGACACTATGAAGAGGTCAAACATAAGAATTCAGGATATACCAATTTTAAGCTATATTACAAAGTCATAGAAAAAGAGCATGATACTGGAACAAAGACAGACATGTAGATCAATGGAACAGAATAGAGGGCCCAGATGTTAATCCAAGCATCTACAGTCATCTGATTTTTGACAAAAACACCAAAAAGATTCACTGGAGAAAAGATAACCTCTTCAACAAGTGGTGCTGGGAAAACTGGATATCTATACATAGAAGAATGAAACAGAACCTTGTCTCTTTCCATGTACAACAATCAAGTCCAAATGGATCAAGGACCTTAATATAAGACCTGAAACTCTGAAACTGCTAGAGGAAAAAGTTGGGGAAACCCTTCAACATATTGGCATGGGCAATGACTTTCTGAATATAACCCCAATTGCTCAAAAAATAAAACCACTAATCAGCAACTGGGATCTCATAAAATTGCAAAGCTTTTTTATAGCAAAGGACACTGTGAATAGAGAAGAGACAGCCTACAGGATGACAGAAAATCTTTACCAGCTGTACATCTGACAGAGGATTAATATCCAGATACCCAAGAACACCAAAACACAACAAAAAGAAATCAACCCACTTAAAAATGGGCTATGGAACTAAGTAGAGAGTTCTCATCAGAAGAAATACAAATGGCATATAAACATCTAAAAAATTGTTCTACATCCTTAGCCATCAGGGAAAGGCAAATTAAAACTAATTTGAGATTCCATCTCCTGTCAGAATAGCTACCATTAAGAAAACAAATAACAATAAATGTTGTTGAGGATGCAGAAAAAGGGGAACCCTTTTACACTGTTGTTGGGAATGTATTCTGGTACAACTATTGTGGAAATCAGTGTGGAGGTTCCTGAGACAATTAAAAATAGTTCTACCATGTGACTCAGCTATAGCACTCCCAGGCATATATCCTAAAGACTCTTCTCAGTACCTTAGAGATACTTACACAATGATGTTTATTGCTGCTTTATTCACAATAGCTAGAAAATGGAACCATCTTAGATGTCTCTCAGCAGATGAATGGATAACAAAGATGTCATACATTTACACAATGGAGTTCTAGTCAGAGGTAAAGAAAAATGAAATTATGAAATTTGCAGGGGGATATATGGATCTCAACAGGATTATTAAGTGAGGTAACCCAGGCCCAGAAAGCCAAACGTCACATGTTTTGTCTCATATGTACATCCTAATTACAAATGTTCAGATTTGTGTGTGAGTTGGAGTAAAAATTGGTAGCAGAGCCCAGTAAGATAGAAAAGGGCTATAAGAAAGAGAGGGAAGGGTGGACTTAAGGGAATGGTACTGTATATAAGTAAGTAGATGGACAGATTACTGTGGATGAAATGGCCTAAACGAGGTCATGAGAAGTGATGGAGTAAAAGGAGTGGGGGGAGGGGTGAATACTCAAAATTCAGTGAATTTTGTGAATAAGCCACATGATAACCTACTTTTTTGGATATGGCACACCCAGAAGCCATAGACTCGTATTGGGAAAAGTTAACTGCCAGAGACAGGATACCTTCCAGTGAGTTGTTGGCCAGAGCAGTCTGTGATGCCCCCAAAATATTACAGGCCACAGCTCTTGGTTTCCCATCATGAACAGATGATACGACCCTACTGCTGAAGACTCCACATGCCTGGGCTGCAAGGTCACCAAGAAATCTAGTTGGGGAATTAGCTGAAAACCTTTTCCTAGTAGACCAGCTGACAGAAAGCTGGGAAAATCTGTACTCCATGCAGCTTTATGGGAGAGAGAAGCCATCAGTGGTTAAAAACAGTAGACCCTGCTAGCCCCAAGTTTGGCCAGACAGGCCAAATGAGCCAATGGGTACAATAGTGGCATGTTTGTTATGGGGGAAACCATCTGCTCTCTAATTGGACTGGAGACCTGTTCTGAGGGATAGAATATATGCCTGGTATTGAAAACCTAATCAAAATCCTATGGTGGGAGAGATCATGTGCATTAGGAGTGTAATGCCTGCCTGCTCTTGTCTGACTAAATGCATATACTGTGCTCACCAAACTTCCCTGTAAGCATGTTACTTAATGTTCTTACTCATATATTAGAGTTATTGTCACTTTTGCTTAGACAAACTTCCTTTCCGATGGTGGTGACCACTGGGATGACCCAAAAGGCACCATAGTCCTGAGAAGATATGATGCAGGAATGTTCAGAACTGAAGCATCTCTATCACACCTTCCAAGGCTCAGGATCCATTGTGGAAAAGGTGGTGGAAAGAATGTAAGATCCAAAGAGTGGATATGACTGCAATGCAATCAACAAGACAGAAATTGGTTTTGATATCCATGATCTCGCAGTGCCTAACACTATCTTCACAAGACCCTCATCATAGGAGGAAAAGAATGATGACATCAAAATAAAAGGGAGACTAATGGAGAGAGGGAGAGGATTTGATGGAGTCAGATTTGTGAAGGGAAACGTGGGGGGGGGAGTAATTATTATGGTTTATTATCTGTAAGAATGGAAACTGTCAATAAAAAGGAAAAATTGAAATAAAAAAGAATTCAGTGTATAGTAGAAGGAGAGGAATTTCACTCCAAAAGCATAGTAGATGTTTTCAATAAAATTATAGAAGAAAATTTCCCACAAATAGAGAAAGACCTGAAAATGCAGATACAAGCAGCCTTTAGAACACCAGACAGGAAATCAGGAAAGAACCTCTCCCTGCCAAGTTATAATGAACCAAAGCAAACCAAGCAAACCAAAGCAATATATTGACAGTAGTTAGAGAGAAAAATCAAATCAGATATAAAGGCAATCCCATTAGGATAACAGCAGATTGCTCAACACAAACTTTAAAAGCCAAGCCAGGTGTGGTGGTGCATACCTTTAATCCCAGCACTCGGGAGGCAGAGGTAGGAGGATTGCCAAGAGTTTGAGGCCACCCTGAGACTCCATAGTGAATTCCAGGTCAACCTGGGCTAGAGTGAGACCCTACCTCAAAAAAAAGAAAAAAAACTTTAAAAGCCAGAAGGGCTTGGAATAATGTATTTCAAATTCTGTAAGACAACAAGTGTCAACCAAAATTAATTTATTCAGAAAAGCTATCCATTCAAACTGATGGAGGAATAAGGACATCCCACAACAAAAACAGGCTAAAGGAATATATAACCACCAAACCAACTCTACAGAAAATGCTTGAAATATACTTCATGCTGAAGAGAAGGAAAAGGACACACATAAGGAAACAGGAAGAAATAAACCATACTCAAATAATAGTACAAGAGAGTAAAGGAAAAGCAGGAGAACTACAAAACAAGAAAAATGGCCTGTAAGTAATAACTCTTAATATCAATGACCTCAATGCCCCAACAAAAAGTCACAGGCTTGCAGACTGGTTTCAAAGGTAGGATCCTTCTATTTATTGCCTCCAAGAAACTTACCTTTCCATAAAAGATGGACACTATATTATGGTAAAAGGATAGATGGTGGTATTTTAAGAAAATGGGCCTAAAACAGGCAGGTGTTGCTATCTTAATATTTGAAAAGATAGACTTCAAACCAACATTAGTTAGGAAAGATAAAGAAAATCACTTTATATTGATTAGAATAACAATCCAACAGGAGGACATTACAATTCTAAATATACATGCACCAAAATGAGGGCTTCCAATTTCATCAAACACTATTCTACTTAAGGTCACAGATAGGACCAAATTGTAGTAGGTGTAGTGAGTGACTTCAATACCCCACTGTCATCAATTAACAAGTCATCTTGGCAAATGATAAACTGAGATGAATCTGGAATAAATGACCTCATTCAACAAATGAACCTAACAGATATCTACAGAGCATTCTATCCAAATGCTACAGAATACACATTCTTTTCAGAAACACAGAGAATTCTCTAAAATAGACCATATGTTAGGACATAAAGCATATCTTACCAGGTACTGGAAAATAAAATTAATTCCTTGCGCTCTATCTGATCACAATGGGATTAAACTACAAATCAACAAGAAAAACTGTAGAGCCTACACAAAACCATAGAAGCTAAACAGTACACTACTAAATGATGAATGGGTTAATGAAGAAATCAAGAAGGAATTCAAAACATTCATAGAATCAAATGATAGTGAGAACACAACATACCAAAACCTTTGAGATACAGTGAAGGCAGTCCTAAGAGGGAAATTTATAGTTTTAAGTACGTATATTAAGAAATTAGAGGGCTGAAAAGATGGCTTATCAGTTAAGGCACTTGCCTTCAAAGCCAAAGAACCAAGGTACAATTCTCCAGGACCAAAATAAACCAGAGACACAAGATGGTGCATGTGTTTGGAGTTTGTTTGCTTTGCCTGGAGGCCTTGGCATACCCTTTTCTCTATTGCTTTCAAATAAATCAATAAAAATTAAGGCTTTAGAAAAAGAAAAACAAGGCAATCTACAATCAATAGATGCGAAAAAATAAAATATTATGGCAGAAATTTATGAAATATAAACCAAAAAATAAAGAAACAAATAAAATAATATGTTGCTTCTTTGAAATGATAAGCCTTTAGCAAATGTGACAAAAAAGAGAAGACACACAAATCAATAAAATTAGAGATGCAAATCCAAGCATGGTGGTGCACACCTTCAATTCCAGCACTTGAGAGGCAGAGGTAGGAAGATTGCTGTGAGTTCAAGGCCAACCTCAGAATATAGAGTGAATTCCAGGTCACTCTGGGCTAGAGTGAGATCATACCTTGAGAAATCAAAAATAATAATAAAGGAAGGAAGGAAGGAAGGAGCAAGGAAAAAATTAGAGATATAAAAGGCACTATTACAACAGATACCAATGAAATGCAGATAATCATGAGTACATACTTTAAGAACATATACTCCACTATGATTGAAAATCTAAATTATATAATTTCCTTGTTTTATATGACCTACCAAAATTAAATCAAGATGAGATAAACTATTTAAACAGACCTATAACAAACATTGATATCAAAACAGTTATTTTAAAAAATCTCCCAACTAAAACAAGGTGTGGTGGTGCACTAATCCCAGTACTTGGGAGGCAGAGGTAGGAGGATTGTCAAGAATTCAAGTTAACCCTGAAACTACATATGGGAGGTTAGCTTTGGATAGAGCAAGACCCTACCTCAACCCTCTTCCCCCCGACCAAATCTCCCAACTTAAAAAAAACTCCATTCCTGGTGGGTTCACAGGTGAATTTTACCAGAACTTCATGGAAGAACTAACACCAACATTTCCCAAACTTTTCCCTAAAGTAGAAAAAGGAGGAATACTACACAACTCCTTTTATGAAGCCAGAATTACCCTTATACCAAAACCAGACAAAGACAAAACAAAAAGAGAAAATTACACACTAATCTCCCTCATGAACACAAATGCAGAAATTGTTACCAAAATACAGGTAAGCAGAATATAAGAATATATTAAAAAGGTCATTCACCTCAACCAAGTAGGCTTTATCCCAGAAATTCAGGGATGGTCCAACATACACAAATCAATAAATGTAATACACAGTATACATGGACTGAAAGACCAAAACAGCATGATCATCTCAATAGATACAGAAGAAGCATTTGACAAAATGCAGCATCCCTTCATGACAAAAGTCCTACAGAAACTGAGAATTAAAGGAACATATCTCAACATAATAAAGGCTATTTACGACAAACCTACAGCCAACATAGTACTAAATGGGAAAAACCTTGAAGCTTTTCCACTAAAATCAAGAACAAGACAAAGGTGTCCACTGTACCCACTTTTATGTAGTATATTACTGGAAGTCTTAGCAGTAGCAATAAGGCAAGAGACACACATAAAAGATCTACCAATTGGAAAGGAAGAGATCAAATTATCATTACTTGCAGATTATATGATTCTATACATAAAGGACCCTAAAAACTCTACAAGCAAATTGTCAGAGTTGATAAAGACTTTTAGCAACATAGCTGGATACAAAGTTAACACACAGAAATCAGTAGCTTTCCTATATACTAACAACTGAGGATGAAATCAGGGAATCATCCCCCTTCACAATAGCTTCAAAAAGAAAATATCTTGGAAAAAACCTAACCAAGGTAGTGAAGGATATCTACAATGAAAACTTTAAAACACTCAAGACAGGAATTGCAGAAAACACTAGGAAATGGAGCAACAATACACATTCTTGGATTGGAAGAGCCAATATTGTCAAAATGTCAATCTTACCAAATGCTAATCTATACATTTAATGCAATCCCCCCATCAAAATCACAATGGTATTCTTCATGGAAATAGAAAAAGCAATCCTAAAATTCATCTGGAAGCATAAAAATTACCTCAAAGAGCCAAAACAATTTTGAGCAACAAAAATAAGATTGGTAGTATAGCCACACCTAATTATAACCTATATTACAGAGACATAGAAAAAAATGATACTGATACAAAAACAGGCACATAGATCTATGGGACACAATAGAGGACCCAGATGTAAGTCCAGGCAGCTAAAGCCATCTGATTTTCAACAAAAATGACAATAATGTTCATTGGGGAGAAAACAGCCTCTTTAACAAATGGTGCTGGGAAAACTGGCTATCTATATGTAGAAGGATGAAAATATATCCTTTTCTTTCTCCATGCATAAGAATCAACTACCAGAGGATCACAAAGATATTAATACTAGACCTGAAACTCTGAAACTACTAGAAGAAAAAGTAGGGGAATCTTACAACATATTGGCATAGGCAATGATTTTCTGAATATGACCCCAGTTGCTCAGAAAATAAAACCACTAATCAACCACTGGGACCTCATGAAATTACAAAGCTTTTGTACAGAAAAGGACACTGGGAATAGAGGAAAGAGGCAGGCTACATAATGGGAGAAAATCTTTGCCAGTAATACATCCATCAGAGGACTAATATCCAGGATATACAAAGAACTCAAAAGACTAAGTAATAAGAAATCAAGCAACCCAATTAAAAAATGGACTATGGGCCAGGTGTGGTGATGTATGCCTTTAATCTCAGCATTTGGGAAGCAGAGATAGGAGGATCACCATGAATTTGAGGCCACTCTAAAATTACATAGTGAATTCCAGGTCAGCCTGGGCTAGAGTGAGACCCTACCTTGAAAAACAGAACAACAACAACAAAAATGGACTATGGGCTCAGCATGGTGGCACATGCCTTTAATCCCAGCACTTGGGAGGCAGAGGAAGGAGGATAGCCATGAGTTTGAGATCACCCTGAGACTACCCAGTGAATTCCACGTCAGACTGAGCTACAGTGAGACCCTACCTCGAAAAAGAAAGAAAGAAAGAACTATGAAACTAAAAAGAGAGTTCTCAAAAGAAGAAATACAAATGGCATTTGAACATCTTAAAAATGTTCTACATACATAGCCATCAAGGAAATGCAAATTTAAACTACTTTGAGATTCCATTTTACTCATCAGAATAGTTATTATCAAGAAAACAAATGACAATAATTCCTAGTGAGGATTCAGAAAAACACTGTTCATGGGAATATAATCTGGTATAGCCATTGTAGAAATCAGAGTGGAGGATTCTAAGACAGCTAAAAATAGATAAACCATGGACCCTGAGCCTTGGAAGGAGTGATAGAGCTATTTCAGGGCTGAACACTCCTCTGTAATGTGTTCTCATTACTGTGGAGCCTTTTGAGTCATCCCAGAGGTCACCACCATCTGAAAAGAGATGCTTCTCTAACCAAAAGTGACCCAGCTATAGCACTCCTAGACATATATCCTAATGACCATCCTAGATGTCCTGTGACTGATAAATGGATAATGAAGATGTGATACATTTCAGTGTCAGGGATGGGATACCTTCCAAAGAGTTGTTGGCCAGGGAAGTTCATATTGTCTCCAAAACACTACAGCCTATTACCAAGGCCCTTGGTTTCCCACTAGTAGCATATGGTAAGACCCTATTGCTGAAGACTTCATATGCCTGGGCAGGAAGATCGCTAAAAAAGCAAGCTTGTGTTGAGCTGAAAAACCTTCCTGTAGACCAGCCAACTGAAAGCTGGGAAAACTGCACTGAATGCAACCCTATGGCAGAAAGAAGTCATTATTGAAGAAGAGCAATAGTGGACACTGAAGCCTTAAATTTGGTCAGCTAGGCCAAATGAGCCAATGGGTGCAATAGTGGCATGTCTGCTATGGGGAAAACCATCCGCTCACTAATTGGACTGGAGGCCCACTCCATGGGAGGGGATAAATGTCTACTGAAAACTTATGACAGGGAGGTCATGAGTCTTAGGGTGTAATGCCTGCTGGTTTCTGGCAAATATATTATGCACACCAAACTTTCAGGTAAGCATTTCTCTTAACACTCATACCCATATATTAAGGCTCTCACTTTTGGTTAGAGAAGCATCTCTTTTTAGATGGTGGTGACCTCTAGGATGACTCAAAAGGCTCCACAGTAATGAGAAGACATTGCAGAGGAGTGTTCAGCCATGAAATAGCTCTATCACTCCTTCCAAGGCTCAGGGTCCATTGCAGAAAAAGTGGCAGAAAGAATGTCAGAGGCAAAGGAAGGATAGAACTGCTTACAATGCAATCTTTCAGATACAAAATGGCTTGGATATTCATGACCTTGCAATGTCTGGTACTACCTACACAGGAAAAGATATAGAAGGAAAAGTTGATGACATCAAAATAAAAGACAGACTAATTGAGAAGGGAAGGGAATATAAATGAGAGTGAATTTGTGAAGTGGAAAGTGAGGGTGGGAAGTATCATGGTTTATTGTCTATGATTATGGAAGTTGTCAATAAAAAATATTTTTTTAAAGGCACCATAGTGCTGAGAATAAGTGACAGAGGAGTGATCAGCATTGAAACATCTCTATCACAACTTCCAAGGCTCAGGGTCCATTGCAGATAGAGGTGGTAAGAAGAATGTAAGAACCAAATGAAGGGTAGAATTGCTTACAATGTGATTTTCCAGACCCTAAATGGCCTCAATATCCATGACCTCACAATACCTGGTACTACCTATACAAGACCCTCATAATAAGAGGAAAACATGATGACATCAAAATAAAAGAGAGACTAAATGAGAGGGGAAAGGGATATGATGGAGACTGTATTTGTGAAAGAGAAGTGGAGAAGGGGACGGAATTATCATGGTTTCTTGTCTATAATTATGGAAGTTGTCAATAAAATTATTTTAAATTATTTATTTATTTATTTATTTGAGAGCGACAGACACAGAGAGAAAGACAGATAGAGGGAGAGAGAGAGAATGGGCGTGCCAGGGCTTCCAGCCTCTGCAAACGAACTCCAGGCGTGTGCGCCCTTGTGCATCTGGCTAACGTGGGACCTGGGGAACCAAGCCTCAAACCGGGGTCCTTAGGCAAGCGCTTAACCACCAAGCCATCTCTCCAGCCCAATAAAAGGTTTTTAAGCCAGGTGTATTTGCACACGTCTTTAATTCCAGCACTTGGGAGGCAGAAGCAGGAGGATTGCTGTGAGTTTGGGGCCACCCTGAGACTACATAGTGAATTCCCAGTTAGCCTAGGCTAAAGCAAGACCCTACCTTTGAAAACAAATAATGTTAATAATAGAAAAATTAATCCCTAACCATAATTTCTATAGATTTACACTTAGATTGGACCAAACTCCTATCCTTGAACCTACTTAAATTCCATCCACTTCTATGAAAACCCCTAAACCTAAACTCCTTTGAATTCTTATATGGCAAGCCTCAGTGTCTACAGGGCTCCCAGCTTCTCCCTTCCAAGAAATACCCCTCCAGTATACCTCCTTCTCCTACAACTTCTTAGACAAACTCTCTGGGCCTCAGTCGACCAGAAAGTACCACACACACCCCTCACCTAACCCCAATCATGCCTTGAGGTAGGTGAATGGGTATATCTCAACATTCCCTGGCCCCACACACAACAAAACACTTTACAACAGAAGTGGAAAGAACCATATAAGGTCATCCCATTCCAACAGCAGTCAAATTCCAAGGCATCCATCTGTTTTTTGGGGGGGTGGAGGTTCAAGGTAGGGTTTCACTCTAGCTCAGGCTGACCTGGAATTCACTATGTAGTCTCAGGGTAGCCTCAAAATCACTGCATTCCTCCTACCTCTGCCTCTCAAGTGCTGGGATTAAAGGTATGCCCTACATCTGGCGCTAAAGCCTCCCTACTTTGATATGCACATCTAAGCTTAAAGTAGCCCTCAATCTGCTATCACTCTACAGCTACTGATCCACTTCTCTCTTGTTTCCACACTTTCCCTATTCCAGAGGAAAATTTCTCAAATGAGTCTCACCCTGCCACAGCTCCATCAGTTTCTAACTGATATGCTAGAGACCTTTGGCTTGTTCCTCTACCAATAAGTAAGACAGATGACCTCCTAGAAGCCATGGCATCCTCTGGTTACAGAGCACCTTTCTCTCCTTCTCCCCAGATTAAATTCAATTTTTCACTTTAGTCTTGCATTTTCTACTCTTCCCCTATGCCTCACCACCTTAAATGCCCCTTCTAATCATCTAACCTATATATAATTAAAACACAACATTTACTAACCAAACCTACAAAACAACAAATGTTTCTATAACATTCAAATGTCACCCCATAACTTTAATCCTCAGGAGTTAACTTTAATGTTTCATAGGACTGGCTACAACAGCTCTACACAACTGGCACCAATGACAAAGAGTCACCCTAGTCCTAATATGCCTCGGGATTATGGGTGTAGGTATAGCTATTTAATGCTCCCAACATAGTTTGCTTCTCTAAATAAAATACAGGTTGAACGATGCTTTCCCTTTAACCCACCCTCCCCAAATACCTCAACCACCTCAGCCTCACCACCATGTTAAAGGAACATAACTCCTTCTTATCCTAAACCTGTTGGATCTGTCTACACTTCTCAGCAATAATGGACCAAGCCTTTCTAATACCATTTTCACCTGGCTAACTTCACATTTATGTTTCCATTACACTTGTCATGACGCCCCAGAGTACAACTTTCTAAAACAAACTTATGAAAGAGTTCTGGTCTTGCTTCAATAATAAAGGACATGATAAATAGATTTAGGCACAATTTTATCAAACTCAAACTCCCTCAAAAACCATTCAGGGGCCCTTAACAAACAAAATTAACCCTGAGTTGAAAGCCCCTTTATATAGTTCTAGACCTGCCTTCCCAATGGGCTCTTTCTTACCTCATCAATGTGAGCACAGTCTCACCACCTTTGCTCCACAAGGCCACTTAAAAACACTTTGTGGCAGAGAAGACTTATGACTCCATTCACCTTACAAACATACCTACTTCTAATCTCTCTTAAACCTCTCCCAGCTCCCTACACTCCTGGGGACAGGAAGGAACACCTGAATTCCCAGCTTTTGGAGGATCTTCAGTTTTGAAACAAGCCTTTTTCTTTCCTAATGGATTCTGCTGCCACCTGTTGGCTCTTAAAAACTCCTACAACTTAAGGGATTTTCCTTGATATTTTCTGCCTAAAACAAGAAACACCCATCATAAATATCCTAACCCTCTTGCAACATTTCACTGCCCTGTCTTTAGGCCACTCTTTTCCCATATGGCACACCAAGAAAATAAAAAGATCTGGAGCATGAGCATTCCACAAAATAACCCATCCGGACCCTATTCCCTCCCTTTTCTACAAAACAGGTGTCTTTTGAATATGTGGGGTTTCAGCCTATATATGTCTCCCTAATAACTGGATAGGCACATCTGCTGTCAGCTTTCTTACCCCTGATATACCTCTTATACCCCATGGCTCCCCCATTCCAATCCCTTTAACTACTAACATAAGATCAAAAAGAGACACAATTGTTTTCCCCTTGTTTGTAGCATTAGGTATCTTCACAGGTATGGCCACAGGAGCAGCCAGAATTGGAGTAGCCTTATGTAAAGTATCCACTGTGTCATGCCAGCTGTTTAGAAACTCTAAAAGAAATTTCAAGATCTACTTGATTCCCTGGCTGCAATGGTACTTCAAAACTCCCAAGGGTTCAACCTACTGACAGCAGTGAGTGGGAGAATATGCATTCTCTTTTAGGAACAATGCTGTTTCTACACTAACAAGTCCCAACTGGTTCAAGATGGGGCCCAGCAATTTAGGGACCAGACAAACAGGATTCAACACAAACTAGTGTCTCTGGATGGAGTTTCAGATCTCTCCCAACTTAGTTGCTCCCGCTACTTATACCTTTCATCCTAATTATACTCCTGCCTACATTTTTACCATGTCTTTTAAATATTAAATATTAAAGATTTTTTTTCCCATTCTGTAGGTTGCCTCTTTGCTTTTTTTTTCACTGTGTCCTTTGCAGTGTAAAATCTCTGTAATTTCATGAGGTCCCAGTGATTAATCTGTGGTTTCATTGCCTGAGCAATTGGGGTTGTATTCAGAAAGTCTTTGCCAAGACCAATATGTTGAAGGGTTTCCCCTACTTTTTCCTCTAGCAGTTTCAGAGTTTCAGGTCTGATGTTAAGGTCTTCAATCCATTTGGACTTAATTCTTGTGCATGGCAAGAGAGAAGAATCTATTTTCATCCTTCTGCAGATACATATCCAGTTTTCCCAACACCATTTGCTGAAGAGGCTGTCTTTTCTCAAATGGCATTTTTATCGAATAGCAGGTGGCTATAGCTACCTGGACTTAATCTGGGTCCTGTATTCTGTTCCACTGATCTACATGTCTGTTTTTGTGCCAGTACCATGCTGTTTTTGTTACTATGGCTCTGTAGTATAGGTTAAAATCAGGTATGGCAATACCACCAGCCTTATTAACTCCACTTTAAAACTTGCTTTCTTGAGTCGGAGTGTTTGCAAGGGACTGCCTGTGTGTGTGAGTGTGTGTGGATACAAGGGACTGCCTGTGTGTATGCGTATGTGAGTGACATGTGGCCCAGGGATGCTGGGTCCACAAAGAATGATAACTATCCAAGATGGCAATGGCCTAAGGCCTGTGGTTGACCACTAACTGGCTCCTGACAGGGATGAACACTGGCAAAAGCCCTACTTCTTCCTCAGCTGGGATGTGTGGGACTATGATTATCACTACAGGAGACCTGCTACTTCTGGTCCTCAACAGGGCTAGTCCCACCCCACCCTACTCCAGAGTGCCATGAGCCCAGAGACAGCTGCTGCCTCCCTTGCTCTTCATTTTGCTCTCAAAGCCTCTGGATCATGGACTGGGAACTGGGACTGGGGTTAAGTTCTGTCTGTTTTTGTTGTAGCTCAGGTTTGGGAGACTGAAAAAGCACTCCAGTAGTGGTCAGAGACTCTGGGGTCAAGAGAGAGCAGGGTGCCCTCATGCCCATCTGGGGACCAGGGCCACACTGGGCATTTCAGGAGCTAGCTGCAGGGTTAATGTTGAAGGCACTGGCCACACCCAGGGGGTTTGGGGAGAGTATAAGGGACCTGTTGCCTGAAGGTCTTGTTTGCTTCTCATCCATCCTTGTTTCAGTGCCATCTTAACAGTCTTACTTATTGAAGTGTTTGTTCCATGAGGGGACTACAGAGCAAGGCTCACTGCCTCCTGCCCTCCAGTCATTCTGCTCAAAATGTTTACAGCACCTAGGCTTAATGTAGCATCCAAGGCTCTGCCATTCCCTGCTGATGGTAGACTAACAGCATCCATAGACCTCAGAGCCTTTTGAGATTGGAAGCTACACACCAAGCCTCTTCCTTTCTTCATCCTCCATTTGCTCACTGCCAAGGAACCAACACATTGGTTGCTGGTCAGATTTTCTGAAACAGAGGACCCCTTGTGAGGGAGGGGTGTTGAAGATCCAGTCCCCTTAATATTGGAGAAAGCTACACTTAACCAAGTTGCCTCTTGCTACTCTGGCTGACCAGAGCTAGGTTAAAGTGGCAGGCATGTGCCATTCTTGGCTTTGGACCTGTTTGGGAAGGGGCCAGATCAAAGTGCCAAGAGCTGGTGGGCTCAGGCCTGTCTCCTGGCAGCAGTCTGAAGGTCATTAGGCCAGGTGGGGTAAAGCTGGGGTCAGCCTGTCTTCACTGACACCCTCACCTGTGACACAAAGTCCCATCCCAGTCCCAGATTCCAGGCAGTATTTTCTCCTCTCACCATCCTATGACCAAAGGCCCCTGCCAGATGTAGGGCAAAGGAGATGTGTATGAAAGCAGTGTGGCAACCCATGAACTGCAGTGCATGTAACAAACTCACCTCCTTTCCCTTAGCCCAAGACTCCCTTGCACAGCTGTGTTGCCAGGTGGGGTCCAGTGTACTTAAAAAAAGTCGTTCCAATAGACAACCCCCCCCCAAAAAAAAAGCCATTTCAAAAGGCAATTTGAAGGGGGAAAAATGGTCATATTAAAAGTGTTATGGGACTGCTCCACTCTTGAGAGTCAGTCTGGCAGCTCATGTTTTCTCCCAAATAAAAATTTCCATCTTTGCCTCAGAGTGGTCTCTGTGGTCCTTGGTCACTCATGAACCTTACATCTAGTGGTTGTGACTCAGAGGGGGCTTCTGGTTGCCCTCTTGGGTGGCAAGACCTCCTTTTCCCTGACTGGACCAACAAGCTGCCATTCCACCCTCTGAAGGCTTCAGACCATCACTGTCTGATACAGGCTTTCACATCCACCATGGATCGGCCTCACTGTTCTTCCCTTCTTCCCTTCTCAGTAAGTGTCCCTCTCATATTGGTCTGCTCTCAGGGTTCACCCCTCCTCCTGGAAGCCGTGTTGGCATGCCAGGCTATACCCCTTGGCTGCTAGGCCCCAACCTCAGGTCTCAAGAAAGATGCACTCTCGAAGTCTTGGGTCTATTGCTCTCTGGTCTACTGTACTGTAAGGGGTGCCTAAGGCTGCACTAAGGGGATCGGTTGTACCATCTCAGGGCACCTCCTCTCTCTCCCTCCTTTCCCTCTCTGTTTCCCTACTGAGCTCTCATCTTCCACAGCCAGCTACTTTTGCCATCATGAGCATAGTCGCTGTCCTCATCCACTAACAGCCTAAAAAGCCGACAGTTGCTACCTGTACCATCTCTGACCATGTGGGAGGTGCAGGCCCCATTTACCCTAATGGGCCAGGAGGCATATTGGTGTTCTGTGTAAACCCAGTTTAAGCTCTGGTTTATTTTTCTCTCACATTTGTTTTGCTCTTTCCCTGTCTCCTTAAGAACTTAAAGCCTCTATGACTCTTGGATGACATCTTATCTTTCTCTGAAACTCTGTTTGGCTACATCCATAAGTTGGACATGAGGTCCAAATGGCCTGAAAATGAGTTTTTATTTCCAAATTCTTACTGATTTTAAAACTTTCTGCCATGATCCCCTCAGTGGTATGGGACCCATAGCTGGAGCTGGGAAACAAGTTAGAACCATATCCAAACATAAGCCCACTGTCCATTATCAAGCTGCCATTAATCATGGGCTACAAGAGGACCTACACCTATTAAATTCTCTAGTTAAAAAAAATAAGTGTTATCTCATTTGTCCTGGTGCTAACTTACTCTCCATTGGAGAATCTGCTTCTCATTTACAGATAGATGTAGATCCTAAGGAGAGAGCCAGCCCATCATACCTCAAAAGGGCCCCAGCTGAAACTAAGAAAAATTGGCAAAACAAGCAAGGTTGCTATTTTCCTGGTGAACTGGATACCAGCACAAGGGGGAAGGAGATCAACACAGAGAAAAATCAACTCCTACCAAATTAGAGAGCCAGAGACCCAGAGGCCCCCCAACACCTCATCACTGAAGCAGACTAAAAATGAACCCAACATGGCTCAGGGAAATTTTGCAGAAGAGGGGGTGGAAAGAATGTCAAAGCCACATGTTGGGTCCTCATATGCAGAGACATTTTTCTTACCCATAACTGTGGGCTAACTCCACAATGCATGACCCATATAACAACAAGGAGGGGCCAAGGGGAGGGGGTAGGTCACGAATGAGCCTAATAATGGTACTGACTGTATTTGCTTAATACAAAATTAATTAATAAAAAATTAAAAAAAAAAACTTCTGCCAATGTACAGGCAAATGGTCCGAAGTACCCCATTTTTCACTCTGTATGCAAGGCCTTTTCTCTGCTCTACCTGCCATTTTCATGAGGCCCTTCTATCCAAGGTCTCAGGAATATGCTCTCACTCAACCCCTCCCCCATAGTCATCCTCACCCTCTTCTTTGACCCGAATGCCATAGAGGACCTGACCCCAACAGCTCCTCCAGTTCCTCCAGCTCCCTCAGCCTCTCCGGACACCCTGCCTGGTAACAAGCTTTGATTTTAATCTCCAGAGTTGTAAATAGAATAGAAATTTAAGATGGAATGCCAAACTTCTGAATAAATGAATATATGAAGGGAAATGTTTGTCTAGAGTCTATATGAAAAGTGCACTTGAAGTGAATGTGTGTGTATGTATGTGGCTTTCAGCCCTCAGGCAGTAAAATAATTTCTTTTGAGCAGAACCATTTCATTGTGGGGATGTTTTCAACCAAGCCCACTCTATGAGATAGCATAGCCAATTTTTACTGTTGAGTGTCCCCCAGAAGGATCTCTAAAAGTAAGTAAGATCATAGAAAAAATACAAGGTTCTCCTACTCTTTTGTTTGTTTGTTTTGTTTTATTGAGATAGGGTCTCACTCTAGCCCAGGCTAACCTGGAATTCACTATGTAGTCTCAAGGTGGCCTCCAACTCACGGTGATTCTTCTACTTCTGCCTCCCAAGTGCTGGGATTAAAGGTGTGTGCCACCACAACCAGCTTATTTCTCCTACTCTTAAAGAGCTGTAAAATGGCAGGATCAAAAAGCAGACTATAGCCCTGAGGGAAGACCAAAACTCTCCTGGAATTTTAGGAAAAATATGGCTCTTTCTTTGCTTCCCTGCCTTGCAGAGCCAGGGAACTTCAAGTAAATGGACTCTCAGGATTGTGGCCCCAGCATGATGATGAATGAATGCCAAGTCACTATAGGGATTTCTTATAAGAAATTTGTAATTGTTTTCCATTTACTTTATCTTTCTGTGCTTCTATGGAACTGCTAACAGACAGCAGCCTCGATTTATATTTAAATTTAAAATTACTCCATACGAAATGTGTAAAAAAAAACCTTCTAAAATTTCTAGTAATGTTTAAGACTGTTTTCATGTTTTTAAAAATGTGTTTCAGAGCTGGGTGTGGTGGCACACACCTTTAATCCCAGCACTTGGGAGGCAGAGGTAGGAGGATCACTGTGAATTCGAGGCCACCCTGAGATTCCATAGTGAATTCCAGGTCAGCCTGGGCTAGAGTGAGACCCTACCTTTCGAAAAACAAAAAACAAAACAAAACAAAGAAAGTGTTTCAGGAAAGTTATAAGAAGTGAAGTTCTAAAATCTATATGTTTATTCTGGGTAAATAGTATAAGTTAAATCTGGTCTACTCTTATTTTCAAAAAGTTATTTCACAGATCAAGATGGTGTTCACCTTACCACACTGCAACTCCTGGAAAGGAGAGGCAAGGAATTAGGGGTCACTGGGTCTTTTAGTGGTGAGCAATCTCTAATAGATTGCCAGTGGGAGGGTGCAGAGGGAAAAAAGGGAATCAGCTGATTCCCACACTCTAGGGAAACCCACCAGTCCCCCAATCCACCTAATGAGCCCTCCTAGCAAAAGTCCCAGCCTCAGGCTACTCTCGCACTAACTGGAGGAAAGGAGACCCACGCCAGTAGTTCTACCTGCACTGCTGGCCACAGGCAATCCCCCAGATCCACCCCCCCATTCCTGTGCATTCTCAGGTCCCCACCCCACCCCCCATTGCCCCCACATATCCTCAGAATCCTCACCCCCCACTTTGGTCCCTCTCTACTCTGCCCTCACCCACTGTGACTTCGGAGCCCTCTGTTCCTCCCCGCCCACCCTTGACTTCCGACATGCTGCACTTGGCCCTGACCCCCACAACTTCAGCCCTGCCCCATTCAGCCCTGCCCCCTGTGGCTTCCGACTTGCTCTGCTCTTCTCTACCCCTGACCCCTGCAACTTCAGACCTGCTCTGCTCCACCCCGCCCCACCCCCACACAACTTCTGACCCTTCTCACTCCTACCTGCCTCATGTGACTTCAGACTAGCTCTGCTCAAACCCACTCCTTCCTCACATTACTTCGCCCTGCCACACTCGGCCCAGGCCCCATGCTACTTCAGACCCACTCCACTTGGTGTTGCCTCCATGCGACTTCCAACCTGCTCTGGTCTGCTCTGGCCCCACCCCACATGACTTCAGACCTGCTCAGCTCCACCCCACCAAGCCCCCACAGGACTTCCAACCCACTCTGCTTTGCTCTGCCCCCACACAACTTCTGACATACTCTGCTCTGCTCCGCCTCCAACCCGTGTGACTTCAAACCTTCTCTGCTCCACCTCACCTCACCTTGTCCCCACGCAACTGCAGACAATTGCCTCTCTGCAAAGAGCCTGCACAACCCACCCCCGCATAATTTCAGATTCTCTCCGCCCCCACCCCTGTGCCCTTCTATATCCCCAGGAAGCAAAGTGGCACCACCTCCCCTGCCCATCACAACAACAGTTGCATTCTCCCTGCTCTCACACTGTGAAGGGAAGAACACAATGCAAAAGGAATAACATAAAAATCACACGCAAGTTAATCTAATAAGATATCCTAGTCCTACAATGGATGTCTCTAATCAAAACATAGAAGAGACAATAGGATCAGAAAACCAAAATGAAGTTATGAGAATTGCAACCCTGACCAAGCTATTGGTAGAACTTGCAGAAAAGCAACAAAGGACTGATGATCATGTGCATCACTAGACTAAACCTACTAGATAAGAAAATGGAAAGGGTACAGAAATAGTTAAAGGATATAAAGGAAAGCTTAAAAACAAAGAGGATCTAAAAAACTAGCTGGCTATACTCAATGAAGACATAAATAAATGCAAGGAGGAATTCCAAGAAGTATCAAGAAAATCAGAAAATGATGTGAAAAGGGAACTTGACAGAAGGTTGGAAACCACACATAGAAAATGCAAACCTAAATGTACAATCCCAAATCTCCTTAGAAACTCTCAAGTATAGAGTCAGCCATGAAGCAGATAGAAACTCAAATTTGGAAGACAAAACACTTTTTGGAAGAAGAAACACTTTGAGAGTGCAAAAATTTCAACAAGGTCAAAAATTTCTGTGAACAGAACATGAGGGAATTGTGGGAATAACCTTAAGCTTCCTAACATTCCTATCATAGAAATACCAGAAGAGGAAGAAACTGGGACCAAAGAAATGGAGAACATATTTAACCAAATAATCAAAGAAACCTTTCCCACTCTCTCAAAAGAAAGGCCCATCAAGATACAAGAAGCTTACAGAACTCCAAACAGATAGGACCAAAGGAGAAACTCTCCAAGACATATGTCATTAAGACTCTAAACATTTGCCCAAGATGCCTTACATACCCAGCAAGTACCTCATGGACTAGACAATAAGATGGATGGGAGGGCGGGGAGGGAATCAAAGGGTGGAAAACAGTAATCCTGACCCAAACGGCAATGGTACCATAAAATTCTACTTCCTAAAAGACAGACCAAATGACTGAACCTTCACTAGTCCCTTACAGGAAACACCTGAACCACAAGACACTGGAGAGGGTAGGATCAAGACTGACCTAAATCTCCTACATCTTCCTTCCCTCCCTCTCCCCCTCTCCCCTCTATCTCTCTCCTCTCTAACTCTTGTATATTAGTTATCTTTTTCCTCAATTTCTTAGTGGACACTGACCTGTAACCCCCACTTCCAGCTTGGGCCTACAATCCACAATGAGCTTTTGATCAGAGAAACCTACAAGGTTTCCCAAAACAATGACAGACTTCTGTCAGAGTAATTGATGACCCACCAAAGGCCAGTGGTAAGACCCTATTGCTGAAGACTCCATACGCAGCTGACACGTAAAATGGAATGACATGGCTGGAAGCCAGGAGAGAGTCAGTCCCCAGACAGTCAGCGTGTCTAGTGCCAGAAGGCGCTACATAGGCGACTGGGGGAAGTGACCAAGATCTGTCCAAGCAACACATTGTTTAACCTAATTAGCAACAAATAACCGGATATGATGCCCACACAAGTGCAATAGTGGTACACAGCCATGGTGAGGAATCAATTGCTCTTGATTTGGCTAACTGATCCACTCAGTGGTACTAGACCCTTAGCTGGAGCTGGGAAACAAGTCAGAACCATACCCAAACACAAGCCCACTCTACAATATCAAGCTACCATCAATCACGGGGTATAAGAGGGCCTACACCTATCAAACTGTCTATCAAAAAAGTAAGTGTTATCTCAATTTTCTGGGTGCTAACTTACTCTCCGTTGGAGAATCTGCTTCTCTTTTCCAGATAGATGCAGATCCTAAGAAGAGAGCTGCCCCAACATACCTCAGAAGGGGCCCAACTGAAACTAAGGACAACTGGCGAAATAAGCAAGGGGGATGTTTTCCTGTGAACTGGATACCAGCACAAAGGGGAAGGAGATCAAAGCAGAGAAAAATCAACTCCTACCAAATCAGAGAGCCAGAGCCTCAGAGGCCCCCAACACCTCAGCACTGAAGCAGACCAAAAATGAACCCAACATGGCTCAGGGAAATCTTGCGGAAGAGGGGGCGGAAAGAATGTCAGAGTTGGGTCATGATTTGCAGAGACATTTATCATATTAATAACTGGGGGCTAACTCCACAATGCACGACCCATTTTCAATAATAAGGAGGGTCTAATGGGAGGGGGTAGATCACAGATGAGCCTAAATAATGGTACCAAACTGCCTGTACTTACTGAAAAGAAAACTAATAAATTAAATTAAAAAAAAAAAAAAGACTCTAAACATTGACATCAAAGAGAAAGTCCTCAAAGAAGCTAAGGAAAAACAACACATCACATTTAAAGTTCACCCCATCAGAATTCTCAGTGGAAACCCTTACAGCCAGAAGGGCCTGGAATGGAGCACTGCAAACTCTAAGAACCTATGGCTTCCTACCCAAACTACTATACTCAGCAAAAGTATCCTTCATAATATATTGTGAAAGAAAAATTCCATGACACAACTAAGCTTTACAACTATATGAACACAAAACCAAACCTACAGAGTTTTTCAGGAAATTCTCCACACAGAAGCATCAAATAATCAACCTCAAGTGCCTACAAGAAGCATATCACAATAACCAAACTCAGAGAAGGTACAAAAAACTTCAAAGTCCATGAAAACATCAAACCCCATAAACCAACACAATATGGAAAGGATCAAATCAAACCTCACAGTCATTACCCTAGACATCAGTGACCTTAATTCACTCATCAAGAGACACAAGCTAACAGGGTGGACCAGAAAATTAGACCCCTCAATCTGTTGTCTTCAATAAACCCACTTACCACTAAAGACAGACACCTCCTCAGGGTGAAAGCATGGAAAATGACAATCCAAGCAAACGGGAATAAGAAACAAGCAGACATATCTATACTAATATCAGATAAAAATAGACTTTAAACCAAAAATACTTTAAAAAACAGCAAAGAAGGCCACTTCCTACTGATCAAGGGGACAATCCAGCAAGAGGATATCACAATCATCAAATTTTATGCACTAAACACAGGTGCACCAAAATTCATAAAACCTACTCAACAATAAAACAGAAATAACCATCAACACCATCACAGTTAGAGACTTCAATACACCATTATCAGCAATAGATAGATCATCCAAACAGAAACTCAACAAGGAAGTGAGAGAGCTCAACAAAACTATAGAACCTGTAGACCTAATGGACATCTACAGAACATTACACCCCAAATCCATGAACTACATATTCTTCTTAGCAGACCATGGAACCTTCTGTAAACTAGACCATATACTGGTTCACAAAGCCTGCCTCCATATATTTAGGAAGATTGACATAATCACCTACAGGATATCAGATAACATTGCTATAGTGCTAGAAATTAACAACAAAGCACCCACCAAAAATCCCATCACCTCCTCGAAACTGAAAAGCACACACTAAAAAAAAATTTTTTTTTACTAATTAAGCAAAAAAAAAAAGGCCATTGCAGGTTGACATCATTGGTAATTTATAATAGCTTTTGTTCAATCCCCTTTCCATTTTGTTCAGATAAAAACAAACCATGAAATTACTGTGTTTGAAATATTTTCTTAAGGTTTGTAATATTTCTGTAAATTTATTGTGATATTTTAAGGTCCCCCCCCCCTTATTTTCCATAGTTGTATTTTAAAAGATTCGGCTGTGTTTGAATCAGTCTGCTGAGAATCCGTGTATATATTTGAACTAATACCATCCTTGTAACAGGTACATTTTCAACTTAAGTTTTTACTCCATTATGCACAGTTTGAGATAAATACATTTTTGAAGGGCTGGAGAGATGGCTTGGTGGTTAAGCACTTGCCTGTGAAGCCTAAGGACCCTGGTTCGAGGCTCAACTCCCCAGGACCCACGTTAGCCAGATGCACAAGGGGGCGCACGCATCTGGAGTTCATTTGCAGTGGCTGGAGGCCCTGGCGCACCCATTCTCTCTCTCTCTCACTCTCAAATAAATAAATAAAAATATATTTAAAAAAACTTTAAAAAAAATAAATAAAGTTTGAAATATGGAAACAGAAAAAAAATTATTTTACTAATTAGTTTTGTACTCAGTGAATACAGTCAGGTTGGTACCATTGTTAACCTCCTCCATATCTTCCCCCCTCTCCCTGGCCCCTCCTTGTTGAGGTATATGGGTCATGCATTGTGGAGTTAGCCCTCAGTAATGGAGTAGCAAGAAAGTCTCTGTGTATCATAACCCAACATATTACTCTGACATTCTTTCTGGCCCCTCTTCCACAAAATTTCCCTGAGCCATGTTGGGTTCATTTTTGGTCTGCTTAAGTGATGAGGTATTGGGAGCTTCTGTATCTCTGGATATCTGGTATGGTAGGAATTGATTGTTCTCTGTGTCAATCTCCTTCACCCTTGTGCTGGTACCAGCTTCACCAAGAAAACAGCCCCCTCGCTTGTTTCACTAATTATTATTAGTTTCATCTGGGGCCCTTTTGAGGTATGATGGGGTGGTTCTCTCCTTAGGATCTGCACCTATCTTAAAAAGTGAAGCAGAGTCTCCAACAGAGAGTGAAGGTAGCACCAGATAAATGGGATAACCCTTATTATTTTAGAGAGAATTTAATAGGTGTAGGGCCTCTTGTAGCCTATGATTGGTGGTACCTTGATAATGGACAGCGGGCTCATTTTTGGATATGGTTCTGACTTGTTTCCCAAATCCAGCTATGGGTTCTGTTCCACTGAGTGGGTCAGTTAACCAAATCAAGAATAGTTGGTTTTCGACCATGGCTGTGCACCACTATTGCACTTGTGTGAGCATCACAACAGGTTATTTGCTGTTAAGTAGGTTAGATAATGAGTTGCTTGGACAGATATTGGTCATTTTCCCCCAATCACCCAAGTAGCACCTTCTGGCACTAGATGCGTGGACAGTCTGGGGACTGACTCTCTTCCAGTGTCCAGCCATGTCACTCCATGTTACATGTCAACCACTTATGGTGCCTTCAGCAGTAGAGTCTTACCAGTAACCTTTGGTGGGTCATCAAGTACTCTGACAGAAATCTGTCACTCTTTTAGGAAACCTTGTAGGTATCTCTGATCAAAAGTTCATTGTGAGCCGGGCATGGTGGCGCACGCCTTTAATCCCAGCACTCAGGAGGCAGATATGGAGTATTGCCGTGAGTTCAAGGCCACCCTGAGACTACAGAGTTAATTCCAGGTCAGATTGGACCAGAGTGAGACTCTACCTCGAAAAACCAAAAAAAAAAAAAAAAAAAAAAAAAAAGCTCATTGTGGATGATATCCACCTGCTGGTACCAGGAGTTACAGGTCACTGCCCACTAAGAAAAGGAAGAAAAAGATAAGTAATATAAAAGAGATAGAGAGAAGAGACAGAGAGAAGCTGTAGAAGATTAAGGTCAGTCTTCGTCATACCCTCTCCAGTGCCATGTGATTCACTTGTTCCTTCTAAGGGCCTGATGAAGGTTCAATCATTTGGTCTGCCTTTACTATGTAGAATTTTATAGCACCATTGTTGACTGGGTCTAGATTTGTGTCCCCCCATCACTTCCCTTGCCCTTCCCTCCCTCCCTCCCTGCCCTGTTGCCTGGTCCTCGAGATACTTGCTGGGGATGTAGGCATCTTTGGTAGATTCAGGTTAGGTGCTATAGATGAGTGAGACTATGCAGTGATTATCTTTCTGTGATTTGGTAAATTCACTGAGAATAATCTATTCCAGGTTCAACCATTTTTCTTCAAATTTCATTGTATCATTTTTTCTTACTGCTGTGTAGAATTCCATTGTGTAGATATACCACATCTTAATTATCCATTCTTTTAGTGATGGACATCTGGTTTGATTCCAGCTCTTAGCTATTATGAATTGAGCTGCTATATACATGGTTGAGCAAATTTCTCTGGACTGAGGCTTGAAGGTTTTAGGGTAGATGCCCAGTAAGGTAATAACTGGGTCTGTTGGTGACTCTATAGCCAGCTTTTGTAGGAGTCTCCATATTGCTTTCCAAAGTGGTTTTACTATCTTACATTCCCACCAACAGTGGATGAGTGTTCCTACTTCTCCACATTCTCACTAGCATTTATTTTCATTTAATTTTTTGATGTTTGCTACCCTTACTGGGGTAAGGTGGAATCACATGGTTGTTTTTATTTGCATTTCCCTGGTGATTAGGGATGATGAGCTTTATCTTAAGTTGTGTTTGCCTTTTGTATATCTTCCTCTGTGAACTGCCTGTCCAGCTCTTTGCCCCATTTTGTAAGTGGGTTGTTTGACGTTTAATTGTTTAGATTTTTGAGTGCTTTGTAGATTCCAGAGATTAGGCCTCTGTCAGTTGGATATTCAACAAATATTTTCTCCCATCCTGTGGGTAATCCATTGGCTTTGCTTATTGTATGATGGCCTGTGAAGAAACTCTTCAGCTTCATGTGATCCTATTGGTTGATTGACTGTTTAATATCCTGTGCTACTAGGGTTTTGTTCAAGAAGTCTTTTTCCATTCCTGTATCATAAAGTACTTCCTATATTTTCTTTCAGTAGTAGCCAAGTTTATGGTCTTATATTGAGGCCTTTGACTCATTTGGACTTGAGTGTTGTGCATGGAGAGATGTGAGGATCAAGTTTCAATTTCCTGCATATGGTTATCCATATTGTCCAGCACCATTCATTGAAGGTGCTATCTTTTTTTCCAACCTATATTGTTAGGGCCTTTGTGAAATATCAAGTAGCTGTAGATGCTTGACCCAAAGTCTGGGTCCTCAAGTCTATTCCATTAGTCTATACTCCTGTTTTTATGCCAGTACCATGCTGTTTTTATTACTATGGCTTTGTAATATAGCTGTAGATTAGGTATGGTGAACCTCCAGATGTATTTCTTTTGCTGAGGATATGCTTGAATATCTGAGGCCTTATGCCTTTCCATGTGAATTTTGAGATCATTTTTTCTATCTCTGTGAAGAAAAATGTTGGGATTTTAATTGGAATTGCATTAAATCTATATATTGCCTTTGGTAGGATTGCTATTTTTACAATGTTAATTCTGCCTACTCGGGAACATGGAAGGTCTTTCAATTTTCTCAAGTCCTCCTCAGTCTATTTTTTGAGTTTTTTTATGTTTTCATTGTGTAGATCTTTCATTTCCTTGGTTAACTTTATTCAAAATTTCTTTTGTTGTTGTTATTGCTATTGAAAATGAGACAATGTCACTTATTTCTTTCCATGTATCTTTGTCATTTCCATAGAGAAAGGCTGCTGATTTTTATGCATTGATTTGGTATCCTGCTACTTTGCTATAGGAGTTAATCACCTTCAAGAGTTTTGGGATGGCTGGGCATGGTGGCACACACCTTTAATCCCAGCACTCAGGAGTCAGAGGTAGGAGGATTGCCATGAATTTGAGTCCACCCTGAGACTCCATAGTGAATTCCAGATCATCCTGAGCTAGAGAGAGGCCTACCCTACCTTGAAAAACTGAAAAAAAAAAAAAAAAAGTTTTGGGAAGGAGTCTCTTGGGCCACTTATGTATACAATCATGTCATCAGCAAATAGAACTAACTTAACTTATTACTTTCCAAATTGTATCCCTTTTATTTCTTTCTCCTGTCTTATTGCTTGAGCTAAGACTTCCAGTACTATATCAAAGAGCAGAGGTGAAAGAAGACACCCCTGTGTTGTTCCTGATCTCAGTGGGAATTCCTTCAGTCTCTCCCCATTAAGTATTATTTGGGCTTTAGGAGCTTTGTATATTGTCTTTATTGTATTAAGTTATAAACTGACTATGCCAATTCTGTCCAGTGTTTTGATCATGAAGTGATGTTGTATTTTGTCAAAGGTCTTTTGGTCATCTATCAAAATGATGATGTGGTTTTTGTGTTTAGTCTTGTTTATATGGTGTATAACATTGACAGATTTCCATATGTTGAAGCACCCCTGCATTCCAGTGATGAATCCCACTTGATCAAGGCAGATAATGCTTTTGATGTGTTGTTGGATTCAGTTTGTGAGGATTTTGTATAGGATCTTTGCATCTAAATTCATCAGGGAAATAAGCTGGTAGTTTTGTTTTTTTGTGGTATCTCTGCCTGGTTTTGGAATTAGGGTGATACTAGCTCCTTAGAAGTAGGTGGGGAGCTTTCCCAGTTCACATACTGTGTGGCACAGTTTGAGAAAGATTGGTTTCAGTTCTTCCATGAAAGTTTGATAGAATTCAGCTGAGAGGCCATCTGGTCCTTGACTCTTTTGGGGGGGGGGTTCTTTTTATTATCTTTTCAATCTCGATGAGTATGATAGGTTTGTTTAGGAGATTAATCTGCTCTGAGTTTAGGTTTGGTAGATGGTATGTGTCCAGGAATTCATCCATTTCCTTCATATTATCCAGTTTTGTGGAGTAGAGTTTTTTGAAATAAGTCCTGATGATTCTTCCAATTTCACTTATGTCAGTTGTGATCTCTCCTTTTTCATTTCGAATTTTCTCAACTTGAAGTGTCTTTTTGTTTTGTTTGATCAAATTGGCCAGGGGTTTGTCAATCTTGTTTTTTTTTTTTTTTTTTTCAAAGAACATGCTGTTTGTTTCTTTAATTTTAATTGTTTTGTTAGTTTCCAATTAATTTCTGCTCTGATCATACTTATTTCTTTCCATCTGGAGCTTTTTGGGTTGGATTATTCTTGCTTTTCCAGTGCCTTTAGGTTGATAATTAGGTTATTGATTTGGGATCTCTCTGTCTTTGTTATGAAGGCACTTAGTGCTATGAATTTTCCCCTGAGGACCACCTTCATTGTGTCCCATAAGTTTTAGTACTATGTGTTTTTGTAGTCATTCACTTCTAGAAATTTAGCAATTTCATTTTTTATTTCATCCACTACCCATTTATTGTTTAAAAGTATGCTGTTCCATTTCCAGGGGCTGATGGGATTCTTGGTGGGTCCTTTGCTGTTAGTTTCTAGCAATATAGCATTGTGATTTGATATCATGCAGGGAATTATGTCAATCTTCCTAAATATATGGAGGCAGCTTTGTGACCCAGTATATGATCTACTTTACAGAAGGTTCCATAGGTTGCTGAGAAGAATGTGTACTCTGTGGATTTGGGATCGAATGTTCCATAGATTTCCATTAGGCCTAAGTGATGTATGGTTTTATTGAGCTCTCTTAGCTTCCCTGTTGAGTTTCTGTTTGGATGATCTGTCTATTACTGATAATGGTGTATTAAAGTCCCAAACTCTGATGGTGTTGGTGGTTATTTCAGTTTTATTGTCAAGTAGGTTTTATTTTATGAACTGTGGTGCCCCTATGTTTGGTGCATAAAGATTTATGATTGTGAACCGGGCGTGGTGGCACACGCCTTTAATCCCAGCACTTGGGAGGCAGAGGTAGGAGGCCACCCTGAGACTCCATAGTGAATTCTAGGTCAGCCTGGGCTAGAGTGAGACCCTACCTCAAAAAAAAAAAAAAGATTTATGATTGTGATATCCTCTTGATGGATCATTCCCTTGATCAGTAGGAAGTGGCCTTTTTTGTCTTTTTTTGATTATTTTTGGATTGAAGTCTATTTTATCCAATATTAATATAGCTACACCTGCTTGTTTCTTATTCCCATTGGCATGGATTATCATTTTCCATGCTTTCACCCTGAAGAGGTGTCAGTCTTTAGTGGTAAGGTGGATTTCTTGAAGAAAACAGATTGAGAAGTCTAATTTTTCTGATCTACCCTGTTAGCTTGTGTCTCTTGATGGGTGAATTAAGGCCATTAATATTTAGGGTAATGACTGTCAGGTTTGATTTGATCCCTTATATTGTGTTGGCTTATGTGGTTTGGTGTTTTCATGGACTTTGAAGTTTTTTGTACCTTCTGTGAGTTTGGTTATTGTGATCTGCTTCTTGTAGTCATTTGAGGTTGATTCTTTGATTTTTCTGTATGGGGAATTTCCTGAAAAACTCTCTGTAGGTTTGGTTTTGTGTTCATATAATTGTAAAGCTGAGTTGTGTCATGGAAGTTTTATCTTTCACCATCTATTATAAGGGACCCTTTTGCTGGGTAAAGTAGTTTGGTTTGAAAGCCATAGATTGTTAGACTTCACAGTGTTCCATTCTAGGCCCTTCTGGCTTTCAGGGTTTCCATTGAGAAGTCTGAAGTATTTTTGATGTGGTTACCTTTAAAAGTGATGTGGTGTTTGTCCCTAGCTGCTTTTAGGATTTTCTTTTTGATGTTAATGTTTAGCATCTTAATGACAATATGTCTTGGACAGTTTCTCCTTTGGTCCAATCTGTTTGGAGTTCTATTAGCTTCTTGTATCTTGATGGGCCTTTTTTTTGAGAGAGTGGGAAAGTTTTCTTCGATAATTTTGTGAAATAAGTTCTCCATGCCTTTGGTCTGATTTTTTTCCCCTTCTGGTATTCCCATGATCTGGATGTTAGCATATTTAAGGGTATCCCACAATTCTCTCATGTTCTGTTCACAGAAAAATTTGAACTTATTGAAACTTTTGAACTCTCGAACTCTTTCTTCTGTCTTGTCTTCCAGATCAGCGTTTCTACCCTCCACATGGTTGACTCTATTCTTGAGAGCTTCTAAAGAGTTTTGGGCTTGTTCAATTAGGTTTGCATTTTTTACTACTTTTCTTTGTATAGTTTTCATCCCTCTGTCAAGCTCCCTTTTCACATCATTTTCTGATTTTCTTCATGCTTCTTAAAATTCATCCTTGCATTTCTTTATGTCTTCATTTAGCATTGCCAGCTGATTTTTGAGGTTGTCTTTTTTCAGTCTCCTTCATATCTCTTTACTGTATTTGAACTGCTTCCATTTTCTTATCAGGTCTAGTGTAGTGATGCCAGCATCCACGTGATTATTGGTCCTTTATTTTATTTTTTTCAATTCTACCAGTAGCTTGGTCAGGGTTGCATTGCTCATAGCTTCTTTTTGGTGTTCTGATCCTAAGATCTTTTCTATGTTTTGATTAGAAACGTTCATTGTAGGACTGGGTAATAGTACTAGATTTACTTGCATTTGATTTTTCATGGATGAGCCTAACAATGGTACCAAATTGACTGTATTCACTGAGTACAAAACTAATTAATAAAACAATAAAATTTTTAAAGAAGTTCCTAATCTCCTCGTTAAAAAATATAATTATATATAATATTAATATAAAAATATATTAAATATATTTTATATAATATAAAATACACATTATTTTAATATATTATATGTATTACATATATAATATAGTATATTTATATAATATATAATATATATATGTGTGTGTTTGTGTGTGTGTGTGTGCATATATATATTAAAGGTATCACACCTCTGAACTTTAAAAGTTATAAAATTTTTCATGTCTTCACATTTAAACTAAAAATGATCCTACATAATATAGAGTTCTTATTTATTTTAAATTCTGTCAGCAGATCTTTGTTCATAATTTAATGTCTGTAGCCTCATGGGCTTTAAATATGTAAACTCTACTTTTTGTTCATATCAGGATTTTCCAGCTATCAGAAGATTAGGGGCCGGAGAGATGGCTTAGCGGTTAAGCGCTTGCCTGTGAAGCCTAAGGACCCCTGTTCGAGGCTCGGTTCCCCAGGTCCCACGTTAGCCAGATGCACAAGGGGGCGCACGCGTCTGGAGTTCGTTTGCAGAGGCTTGAAAGCCCTGGCACGCCCATTCTGTCTCTCTCCCGCTATCTGTCTTTCTCCCTATGTCTATCGCTCTCAAATAAATAAATAAATAATTAAAAAAAAAAAGATTAGATTACTGTAATTTTGTTCACACAAAGTCCATGATGTTTAGCTACCCATAAGCATTGCCTCATCATGCCTGGTTAAAACTCTGTAATTTTAAGACAGTTCTTGTCTTGACATGCTGGTTTTGATAGAGGATTATCATTGAGGTTATAATCTAAGTCTTATAAAAAGTGACTTATTGTGATTTTGTGGTAGAAAAACTGAAAAAGCTCCCCATGTCTTAAAAATCCACTGTATACAATGTTAATATAGTTTGTCTATGCTTCATGTAATAGTCATAAATATTTCTGTAGTCAAGCCTCAATGTATTCAATGGTAAATGGTACTTACTTAAGAATTTACTTTGGGTCTGGAGAGGTTGCTTAGCAGTTAAGCACTTGCCTGTCAAGCCTAAAGACCCCAGTTCGAGGCTCAATTCCCCAGGACCCACTTTATCCAGATGCACAAGGTTGCACATGCATCTGGAGTTCCTTTGCTAGAGGCCCTGGCATGCCCATTCTCTATCTATGTATCTATGTATCTATCTATCTATTATCTATCTATCTATCTATCTATCTATCTATCTATCTATCTATCTGCCTCTTTCTCTCTATGTCTGTATAAATAAATAAAAAACAAATTTTTTTTTAAAAACGAATTACTTTTTGTCTGCCATATTGTCTCTAATGTAAATCAACAGTGATCAAATTTTATTTTATTCTTGACCTATGTATAATCAGTCTCCGTCAAGGTTTCACTTAATTAAGTCATTGCTGGTATCTTAAGTTCATTTCTTATACAGATATTGATACTTAAAACATTATTTATGCTCTAGGAAAATAACCTTAAGTTGCTGTTCTACTTCCAGTTTGGGGTGTAATTGGTACTTATGTTGGTATACAGACTAGCCAAAGTTGTTTTAAAACACAGATGCTAAGTTTTTATACTGCCTTGTCTTTCTCTTTTTCTTTTTCTTTTTATTAATAAGTTTTGTACTCAGCAAATACAGTCAATTTGGTACTATTGTTAGGCTAATCCATGTCCTATCCCCTCCCTCTGGCCCCTCCTTGTTGAGATATATGGGTCCTGCATTCTGGAGTTAGCCCACAGTTATGGGTAGGATAAATGTCTCTGCATATCATGACCCAACATGTGGCTCTGACATTCTTTCCAGCCCCTCTTCTGCAAAATTTCCCTGAGCCATGTTGGGTTCTAACACAGATGCTAAATTTTTATACTACCTGTCTTTTTCTAGCATACAATTTCTAAATTAAATCAATTGCCTTAACATTATTGATAAAACATTGTTTTCAGGGCTACTAAAATGTTCTACCTATAGTTATGACAGATAGATACTTAAAAAATAGAATGTATATGCTTTCTGTGTCCCAGGTACAGGTTACACTGTCACCTGACAACTAAACTTAAGTAGTAATAAGAATGATTTTAAACTATTGT